>NC_142351.1:26285124-26935124 GCF_059441175.1 Urocampus carinirostris | reverse complement strand
CAAATGCTCAATTACCTCCTGATACAGGAGTGGGGGACCATGAAAGACGAGTCTCCTTTCAGCCTTAAAGAATCTGAGTGTATCAGTGCAAATTCAGGTTCTTTTTGCTTAGTAACAAAAACAAGACACACAAGACATCAAATAGAAGAGCTTTATGACTTATTGAGTTTTTTTTTTTCTTTTTAGTGGCAGTGTTCTGTGTACAGTAATCCCTCGCTGTATGGCAGTTTACTTTTTGCTGTATCGATTCTTAGCGTAATTTCTTTGTGCAGACGTCCATTGTGTTCTGCAGCAGACAACTGTCACGATCTACCTCTGCCGAGCCTGTATCTCTCCAATGTGAGATCAATTACCCATTAAAGGGATGACCTGGAGGTACAATTTGGGGAAACCGCTACATTCATGACTCTTGTAATGAAATCATCACGGAGACTGAGGATCCCCAATGCCAGGTAGCAGCTAGCTGGCGGCTCTGTACATCGCTTTTTTTACACTGAAAACAGAAGCCCTCTAATTTTATTGCAAAGCAAAAAAGACAATTTATACAGCTGTAGTTCTGTGTTGTGTGCTTTTATTAGTATATTTTATTAGTAGATAACATTTACTTAGCGTTAACATCAGGTCATTGTTAGCTTAGAAGCTGAGAGAGAGAAAGAGAGAGAGAGAGAGAGAGAGAGAGAGAGAGAGAGAGAGAGCAAATCTAAACTCAGTACGTATTTTAAATTGGTCGATGTTTGTTTTTGTTTTTTTTTGGGCGCACCTTGATTAAAAGCCTTGAAGACTGAAAGTGAGCGAAAGAGAGAGAAAGATGCATCTTTTAGGCAGCATGACGAAACAAATAGAACACAAACTCTTCTGCGTCACACTAGATGTGAGCCTTACATATCTGGACGATAGCGCCAGGGCAACCATACTGTGGAGAATAGTGCCAGATTGCAACACAGACGTGTCTCTTTGATAATTGTCATTGGTGGTTTATACGTAATAAGGGCCCGGTCACACAGCCGTTGGACGCTTTGAGATCGCCATGCAGACGAGATACATCAGTGCTTAACACGCGGTCGGAAATTCGCGCGCGGGTGGCAGCGCGAAATAGTTTTGCGCCGCTCAATTCTTTAGAGCGCGGGTACACAGCCTTTCACGGGCGTATCGAGGCTGAACCAAGGCCAGAAATATCTGGCCGTGAAGGAGACGCTGTGGGGCGCTGTTGGACGCTTTGAGACCGCCATATAGACGAGATACAGCAGTGCTTTACTTGCGGTCGGAAATTCACACGCGGTTGGCCGCGCGAAAAAGTTTTGAGCTGCTCAAAACTTTTGAGCTGCTCAAAACTTTGAGCACGTTTGACCGCGGGCGGAACACGAGGTAATGACGCGGAAATGACGCGGAACGACGTGCTCTGGCCGCGGCCAGGGCGTGGTTACACATGGGTAGGACGGGAAATTTCAGCTGGTAATCGTGGGTGGAGCATGGTCATAGCATGTTCTGCGCCTGTATCGCGGTGTTATTACGTAAAATTAGCGTGTTACGCGTGTGACGGTCAAACGCCTTTCTCCGCGTATATACAGCGCGATTTGCCGAGCACACGTCAGTTGTGCTCGAGACGTCAAGGGGGTGAACATGGATCCCCGTCAGCGTAGTGACCTCGTCTTAATCCATTTTTATTTCTTGACATTTCTTTCCATTTCATAACAAGATAATAAAATCAAAATGAAAAACTATTACAATAATAACATATTGGCTTCTTCGGTGCCATAGCTTAAAATCTTGATCTTCACGGGACCGTGTCTTGAGCAGTTATGATTTCTACAGCCCGGTGTTATGCCAAAAAATGCATCCCTGCCGAGATTTGCATCCCCTCGCGACTACAACCACTTTTACCTCGTTTTATCTAGGAGTCGGATTTGGGCACAACACGGGCTCGGGAGCTTTTATACCCGTGGTCCACACGAGAAAATGACGCGGAAATGACGCGATGAGGAAGCGGAACAGTCGCCGGCGTCTGTTTTGCGGGCATACCACCGATGAACAGCGGGTTGGCCAATTTTTCGCATTTTCCATCGCGGGCAACCACGGGCAAAAAAACCCCGCAAAATTTTAGCTGTGTTCAGCCGCAAACGGCTGTGTGAGCTAAATTGCATTTGCTCTTTATCGTTGCCCGAGGAATAAAGGACAATGCATCCGACAGCGCTTGGTTTTAGCCAGTCAGAACGTGAAGCAGACGACAGCCCGTGGCTGCTGATTTAGGTCGGCCATCAATGCACATGTGACCCCCATCCTTGCACTGTGATTTGATTCCACCGTTGCCTAACTGGCCTAAGACTTAAATTCCCAACTTTTGCCAACATTTTGCATTCACCCTTACAAAGTTAGCATCTTTGGACACCTTGATGCCATGAATATAATTCTGCATATAATAGTTGAGACCCCTTTCTCCTGACTTCCACACATCATTGGAAAGTTTAAACTCTTGGGATTCCAGATGTGCTGATCATTTAAAAGCACTCTGTGAGTGTTTGTGTGAATGGATAAGTGTGAAGCACATGGTGAAGTAATTTGGGAGGTAACTAGAAATGCTTATAATTGCTCTTTTTGTTACTCGTGCAAGTATGTAAAATTCTTAGAAGCCCTAGAATAAACTCTTCCCTTTTCATCCTTTTGGGGGTTTGGGTTGGCATCTGGACTGTATTTGAAACAGTCATTTACTGTCAGGCAGGATGTAATGAAAACTGAGATCACTCGCACTTGTTTCTTGGTTTTTATTGGAAGGAAGGAATGACAAGACGTGAATCTTCGATCCGTTGTTTAACGGATTGTCGAGACTTGACAGGCGGGTGAAGGCTTGGCGGGAACGGTTGCGGACAAGCGTAGTCGTCGTGTTGTTGGTTGGGGCTGTAGAAGAAGGGCGTCGTTGTGTTCGGAAGAGAGATCAGGAGTCAGGCGGGCAGGGCAGGTCGTAGGCAGATTCGGAAACGGGTCGGCAACGGAGATCAGGTAGAACAACAGGAGGCAGGCAAAGAGTCGGAGGTACGGGCTTTCTGAGCAAATGGCAACAGATCGCATAGTACAATCGAACAAAGTATTACCGGAAGCTGGGGATTTAAATATACAGGGTGCGCCAATCAGCTGTCCTGGCTGTTGGCGCCAAATCCTGAACACAGGTGTTCCCGATCCGGGTGATTGTGACATTTACTTGCTTTTGCCATTCTCATCGTGGTTAAAAAGAAAACCACCAGCCCGCGCGGGAAATCACTCTCCTCCCTCTATTCTCCCCCACATCCTTCCCTCCAGGTTGATGTGCTTTGTGGCAGGAACACCGATGATGAAAGTAAGATAAAAGCCGATAAGCACAGTGGAAAAAATATATGAAGGCTCCTTGAACTTAGTTGGCCATTTTTAACCCATACTTAATAGTGAAAACATTTAATTTTCTATTTTATGGCAACAAAATTACCACCAATAACATCTTCTGCCTCATTTTTATCTCTGTAACAGGAATGCGCACCGTGTGAATTTTTTATGGTGTTATATAAGATCCCTGTTACCCCTGGAGACCTCTGTCCTGTTTTCGGCGCGTTCAAAACAAGTGCAGGAGAAATGGTTAGAGGAAATCGGCAAAGTGGGCCACAGACAGACAGCAGGCGACTGTCGCCAAGTGTGTGCATTCTTTGGAGGAGTCTGAAGGGGGAATTTTCCTATTACATGCCACAACACTTGGCTCTCTGATCTCCCTGTTGTGTTGTGATGCCATAAAAAATACTAGGGGGGCAACAGTTACACTACTACCACCAGAGGATTTGTCTGTCTATCTTCAATCTCAGTCCAAACTACTTTATAAATCCAGATTTGTGTGTGCGAGCGGGTGTGTGTTTCTACATGATTTATAGGTTTCAAAAGGGCTGAACCGATTTTCGTGAATATGTACACAGTTGTACATTAGGCCTCTCCGTGTGCCTTTAGCTAGGTTTTGTGCCAAGGCACCTTCAATAAAACCAGCAAAATTGATAAACATCTGCTTTCCTGCAATCTGCTTTTGTGGGGCCTCTAGCAGCTTAAGGTTACAAAATTGTGCTCTGCAACATCCGACTTCCGACTACTCCAAGCAGGAAAATCCAATCTTCTAACGGCCCAGCAGGCTGGTCCATTATGCTTGTGATCCATTATCTAAATTAGTGTTGGAGCAGCATTTGATTGGGACTATATGTCCACTGTCATATACAGATAAGTCAGACATATTAATAAGTTCAAACAACTTCTTTTTTCTGTTTAAGGACGTAATGTATTAGTTATCGGCCTCAAGTGGTAAAAGGAAAACTTCATACATGATGAAAAGCACATTATTGATTTGATCAATAAGCAAAAATACATGAACTATCATATAACAGTGCGTTTTTTGAAAACTCCTGTAGGTCAATAAATGTATATGTATTTTACATAACATTAAGCTAACCTACTGAAAAAGGTGCTAACATGATTGACTGCCAACTTGCTGCTCAGGGTACTCAGAAAAAACAACCCTGTAAAAGCTTGGACGAAAAACGGGAAGAAAAATGGTGCGATTTGGTTAATTTGAGTCTCCGTAGTTTGTTATCTTCTTTGTGCTCCGTCACACTCATTTTTGGTTACACTACACAATACAGCGGCATCTAGAGATCAAATATTACACACTGTCCCTTTAAATGTTTGTTTGTTTGTGTAATGCTTCTTTGTTACTACTGAAAAACAGAGTTACAGCTAATTGAAAATGGTTGACCAAAGCCACAATTTAGAAACAGAAATATCCATAAACTGAAACATCATGAAAAAAATTACACCAGCATTTTTTCCCCCGTAAAACTGCATTGAGTAAAAGTCAAAGTATTGAAAATACATAAACGTTAATTCTCAAGGGGCTAGTGTGTACATTTTGCACCTCCAAATCGTAAAAAAAAAAAGAAAACTTAATTCAAAAAATAACAATATTGATTTGAATGATGAGCAAAATGCATGAACTATCATTTGAATTCACTTTTACTTTTTTTTTAAGCACATGCAAGTTGAGAAATGTATTTATATAATATGAGACTCACCTAGAGATAGCTGACATGATAATCCACCATAAGGCCTGTCTAAATGATGAGAAGAAAAATGGTGCAGTTTGGTTAATTTGAGTCTCTGTAGTTTGTTATCTTCTTTGTGCTCCGTCACACTCATTTTTGGTTACACTACACAATACAGCGGCATCTAGAGATCAAATATTACACACTGTCCCTTTAAATGTTTGTTTGTTTGTGTAATGCTTATTTGTTACTACTGAAAAACAGAGTTACAGCTAATCGAAAATGGTTGACCAAAGCCACAATTTAGAAACAGAAATATCCATAAACTGAAACATCATGGAAAAAATTACACCAGCATTTTTTCCCCCGTAAAACTGCATTGAGTAAAAGTCAAAGTATTGAAAATACATAAACGTTAATTCTCAAGGGGCTAGTGTGTACATTTTGCACCTCCAAATCGTAAAAAAAAAAGAAAACTTAACCCAAAAAACAACAATATTCAAGTCAAGTCAAGTCAAATTTATTTATATAGCCCTTAATCACAAAAATGTCTCAAAGGACTGCACAGGATTACAGTTACAAAATTACACAATTACCTGATCTTAAACCAGCATGCGGGCAAGGAAAAACTCAAAAACCTCAGTGTGAGGAGAAAAGAGAAACCTTGAGAAAGGACCTCACATGTGGTAATCCCCCTTCCAGGATTGACCAGGGTGAATTACAATTAGCATTACTGTACACATAATAGTAAACATTAGGTAAGATGTTGAAAATGTCCGGAAAGTGCATGACATCAACGACGCCCCCAGCCTGCAAACCAGTCCAGAAAGTCTATGACGGCCATGACGCTGCCTCCCGTCTCTGCCAGCTGGTAAATGTAGGGGTTGACATGCTGCAGGTCAGACGCCGGTCCGCTGACCCATCCCAAATCATCCTTCTCCTTCGTATCAGCCAGGCAGGCGTCGGAAAAAGACAGGACAAAACAGAATATGAGGTGGGCATCAATCATATGCTTTGGAATAGAAGTGTGTCTTAAGCCTCGATTTAAAAACTTCCGTTGAGGTTGCAGATCTTATCTCCAGAGGCAGGGCGTTCCATAACATTGATTTGAATGATGAGCAAAATGCATGAACTATCATTTGAATTCACTTTTACTTTTTTTTTAAGCACATGCAAGTTGAGAAATGTATTTATATAATATGAGACTCACCTAGAGATAGCTGACATGATAATCCACCATAAGGCCTGTCTAAATGATGAGAAGAAAATGGTGCAGTTTGGTTAATTTGAGTCTCTGTAGTTTGTAATCTTCCTTGTGTTTTGTAGCCGTTTTATTAGGCTGCACTACACAATACAGACTCGTCTAATAAAATAGGAAAATGGATGAAAAAAAACACTGAAAATCTTAAGGAAAAATACACACACAAAAAAGCCCAAACACATTATGCAAAGAAAATGATATTTGACGTCAACCAGTCGAAATCTTAAGTAATAATTTTGGATGCAGTATGATTATTACTTTGTGGCTGTTTCGTTAACTGCAACAGCACTAAAACAAGAAATGTTTTCTGTATCATCGCAACATCATTTGCTGTTTTATTTTTGGGGAGGATTTTGTTCATTCTGTAATGCTTTTTAGTGATAATAGATGGTAAAAACATGTTTGTATTCCTGACTCGTAGCTCAATCGTTTATGACAGCCTGGCTCCATTATTCAATTTTGGGGTGCTGGGCCAGGAACAAGGATACTAAAGTGTGAAGTGATGAGCTATGAGGCAGAAGCGGAGACGCTTTTCTGAATCTAAAGTGTGATCTTTCTAAAATACACTTGTTTGATTCAAACAATAAATCTTGTTCGCAGAGTTTGTAGCAAGATACTGTGTATTAGCGTTGGAGAGGCCAAAGCTTCAATTCTATCACGTTCTGCTCCGTGAGTGTGTGTGAGTGCGTGTTACACATTTTTCGCAGCAGCTTAACTCCTCATAGAAAAAAGTGCTGAGTCGAGATTAGCGTCCAAGCTCCACTTTATTCCAAAACAGAGTAAAGCTGAAACATACAGGGTGAGTCTAACACCTCACCACAAACTATTGACAAAAACCGTGAAGCTATTATTAATTTCAGTGAAGTACATTGAAAATATCTATCTATATAAGAATAGCTTTTGAAACTTACAGATGATAGGATGAAAAGCCCAACAACGCAAACACTCTCTTTGTTTTCTTCTTTATCAATTGATTTTAGACTTGCAAGGAGAGCCGGGAGAGATAAGAAATACGAACCTGTTCCAAAAGCACTCACCTGGGCCCTTATTTTTTGAAAAATCTCCTAGTTTACAAAATCAGCTTCACCCCAAAGGGTGTCAAAATCAAAGAACAGTAACATAATTGTCCGATAGTGAAAATTATGTAAACAGTTCATAATAGTAAAATAATCAACAAGTGCAGAATACACTAAATAAAGAACTGACATTCTATGCAATCTCATAACAGGTGTCCAATTTTAACATCCTTGAAAAGTCTTTAAAGGCAATTAATTAATTATTATAAAGATAAAGCTTTAATTGGCATTCAAATATCTTAAATTCAAAGTTAGAAGGTTTTAAAAATGTGAACACATCAATAAGAAAGTGTACAGCTAAGGACAAGTGGCTGTCAGACCAATGTTTTTTCGCCCTGGCTAAAAGCTGTGCCATCTAATCTTTAGTAGGCACAATATATTGTGTGCAAGAAATATTTGTGTATTTTTGTTTTTTTTGTTTCAATTGTGTGTTTTTTTGTTTTGTTTTCCTAAATTTGATCTCAAAAGGCATTAAAAAGATGTTAAAAGGTATTGAGTTTAAGCTGTAGGAACCCTGATTGAAAACAGAATAAACTTGTAATTTCTGAATCTCATCATGTCAGTAAAACTAGTAAATACTAAAATGTGCTCATGATTTTGTCTTCCATACTAAGATTTTTTGTTAAATTTTAAACCAATACCTATTCCATCCATCCATTTTATTCCACACAGCCGGATTCAAGTCACGGGAGAAGCAGCCTGAGCAGGGAAGCCAAGACCTTCCTATCCCCGAACCATTTTGTACAGCTCATCCTATGGGATTCCAAGGATTTCCCGGGCCAGCCTAGAGTCATAGTCCATGCCATCGTGTCTATGAACTTCATGACCCACGGCCCATGACCATAGTTGAGGGTTGGAACATGGAGTAAAGTGTTTGTGATTTTTGTAATTGTAACTCCCAATCACATTACTTTCATGCAGGTTATCAGCCGTGAGAAATTACCGAGCTTACATAAATGTCCCATTGCAATTTTGTTTGTATCATAAAAAACAAAATCAGAACATGATTTGATTGCCAATGACAACGCTTGAGCTCTACAGGTCCCTCGGTGTGAATGAGCGAGTGAGTTGTATGTCTCTGTGTGCCCAGCACATATTTGTCCTCCTTATTTGTTTTTGTTTTTTTTATGGGACTGGAAGTGACAACTCCAGACAACTCTCTTCGGCAAAACCAAAACAAACAGGTACCGCCATTATACCTTCCCAAAAGCCTTTCTCCTTGATGGCTCTCATCAGGGTTTGTATGGGTGCTTGAATCCCTTGAAAATGGTTGAATTTAATGTTGTGTTTTCAAGGATTGATAAGTGCTTGCATTTTGGGTGGAAAATTGTTGCCGTGTTTCTCAACAAGTCTGCTGGAAAAGGAAATGCTCTCTGGTGGCTTTGCTTTGCTATTGCACCTATTTTTCCCCGTGATTACGGCAGTTGACATTAGTTTATATGGCATTGTCCTATGAAGAGTCATCACCCCTCTGGGTCACGCCCAAAAGGACAGGTGCATGCTACACCTAAACAGGGAACTATTGAATAGGTAGTAGTTCAAGGATCAAGTATCACTAATAGGCATTTATTATTGCCAAGCAAAAAATTAAGGTTGCATTCCCCTGTGGTAAATTGTAATCAGAACTTTTTGCAAGTAAAAATGTAAGCTACATCATACCTTTATTTTTACCCAACATTTTTATGGGGAGAGATTTATCTAAAAAATAAGCACACATGTATTGATCAAATCCACACATTTTTTATCCAACCACAAAATTTGACTCCTCATAATCTAAATGATCTAAAACTGATATAGCTTATCTATAAATGTACACACAGGATTTAAAATCAATGATAGATACTGTAGATTTGTGGCTCTGCAAAATACATGATTCACATTGGATTTCTTATTTTAAGGATGCTGGAGAAGTTTAAGAAATTGGCTTTGAAAGACTTTAAAAAAAGGGTTGAATTTGGCCATGGAAAAGGTGAACGAACCCTGTCTCATTTTGACTTCAATGTCTCCCACACAACTCTAATCATTAAGCTCTTCACAATCGACGCTTTAAAAAATAAAATCTGCGGCTCAGTGGTCTGAAAGCAAATTTGTGGAGCTGCTAATTTGGTTTTAGGAGCGGCACAAATTGTCACCGCATCATTAAACTGCAGCAGAACATCTTGATCCTGTACACTGACTGAGGTAGTGAATTGTGCTGATATCCTGGATAATATGGATGAGGATTTTATACATATATATTTCATTTTGGCGGTTTTCCTTTGAAGTTTGCTCTAAGACACAGATGGTGTCAAACAGTTGATCTTAGTTTCTGATTTCGTTCGACAGTTTTTTATGTCGTTGATTTTGTTGAAGTAGCTCTGTCAAAATCCATAAAATTTCCCAAGAAACCATAAAACAACGATATGCTTGAAGAGGCGGTGCTGTTTTTTTTCTGTACTTCAACTTGCAACTGTCAACCTAACTCCTTGCATTTTTCTGGGTTTGGTTTTCTTTCTGGTTTTCTTGTTGTTAGTAGCTTTGTGCCCACTTTTTTGATTGGTACTTTGGTCCTAGTTTTGTTAATAAATACTGTCCTTTTTTGAGTATGCCTGCTTCAGTTACTGCCTCCCCCACATGGGTCCATTACTCCAAACATATTGGCCTCTAACAATACTGTGGGTAGCTTCGCTCATATAGACAGTGATTTAAATGAACTGAGTGCTATTTTGTAATATTTATATATATAATCGTCTTCCGCTTCTTTGACACTCAGTACTGGGTGGCAAGAGGGGATGCAAAAGCATCTGTCTAGTTATATAATTGCAGCCTTCATTTTTATGTGCACCATCATCCAAATTCAAATATGCAGTCCGACTCTCTTACTCACAGATCATTGTCGTTATGCTTCTGCAATCGGACGTTGAATGGAATGGATGGTTGGAGGCTCAGGTGATGTCCGCTTACAAGGTCTGTTTATTCTCTGTAATTCCACGTGACCTTGGCAGCTGCCTCATTGGAGGAAATTGCGCAGTGCTACATGAATATGCATGAGGCTGATTGGCCTTCACTACGACTTTGGGTCTGTGGTTGTCTGTCCCATCCTATTTGCCCCTATAGTGCATTCCATCCTAAACATTGTTTCTTCCTTGTCTTGCCTCACTCTCTCTTTTGTGACCGATACTATCCAAGACAAGGTTTACCATCATATCCTACCTCACAATCTGAGATTGATTTCAAGAGCAGTAGCACATATTGTGCCACAACATGAGCTGATCTGTAATGGTATTTCTGATCAAAATCATTTTGAATGAATATATGTCGTGACCTGTTCACATCAAGTACAAATTCCATTTATAAGGTCCCCAACGCATGGATGTTCTCTTGGTTCTCCTTTAATCAAATCCCCACCGCGCTAGCCCAGAAATACGAGGATAGCTCTCGGTCACGTAATTGATCAGGATAGAGCCTTTTCTCTTTTAGTATAGTACTCATGATAGTATTGAAACTTTTTCGGATACCTTCAAGCAAGTTAGAAAAGCTCTGGCCACATTAATGGGGGGAAAGGCAACGTGACAACACATTAAGTATTTTTTGATAATGAACTGTTAAGGCCACACTTGCCAGGATTACCAAAACATCGATAGACCCACAGTATTTCATTAATTTAATTCACAGCTGCTTGTCCATCCCAGTGGGGATGGGAAACTCGGGATTGGTTGCCAGTCGCAGAACACACAGAGACAGACAGCTATTCACATGCTCACTCATACCTAAGTACAATTAGGAAGTGACAATCAACCTGCCATGCATGCTTTTGGGATGTGAGAGGAATGGACACGGCAGGACCTGCTCAGCTCTAGCTGAAGAATGGCAATGCCGGGATCACATGGTGGTGACGTCAATTGTGTGTAGTTGGCGCGCTATACCTATGATGCATACTATTCAGGTTGGACTTGTACAGTATATAGTTTTACAGATCTTGTTTTTGCATCAATTTATCTGAATGAATCTCTGGTCTTTGTCTCAAAGAGTTGCACTCACCATTTTAAATGCAGTATTGGTGTTTTAAGCTTCTTTCAAGACGTGCGTATTGCGGATTTAATGTATGGAGTTAAAATCATAGGACAGACAGAAAGAGCGGGCTGGAGACTTGCAATAAACAATCAGTTTACCTATTTTTTTTAATCACAAGAAGCGTATCGTCGTAAATAATAATGCTACTGGTAACTCTAATGGATACACCACACTGTCCCACTAAATTTTTATTCCGGGTAAGCTTGTTGAGAGATGCAAGATTGTTGATGCATTCCTATGGAATAGAACGTTTTGGCTATAATTCGGATTAGATTTAATGACTCAATACCATCGATGTTTTTCGCTCATGGTCTCGGTCGTGCAGCTGTTCGTCCCGCACTGTTTCTATTACCTAACTGACGAGTCCAATGTTGTCCATGGCAGAAACGTCCAATTTCCGAACATCTGTCATTGCACACAAAGTACTTCCGTAGCGATGATCGGTAAATACATTCCTTACTGTTTGATAATATTTATTCCACTTTAGGATGAGAAATGCAGACAGAAACCCAAACATTTTCCTCATTCAAACGTCATGCTTATCAACATGTTTGGAAAAAAACTTCCTCTACAGATGAAAGTTTTAAAGTTATCGCCATGTCTATTCTACTGAGTCCGTGGAGAAAACCCACTCAGGTACGAGGAGGCCGGTAGCTGTAACTTAACCCCGGAACTCCTAACTGTGAGGAAGACTTGCCAACCAGTCACCGACCGATTCGCCTAACCCTAGTCATTCGGAATATGATCTTAGAACACAATGTTATTTAAAAATCACACTACAACTAAAATATCGAACTTTGACATGTGGTATGTTGTGTGCTTAACAATTAAGATGTTCACAATATAAATCCGAAAGCCAGACAACCTGAGACACCCACATTGGAATTCACCATCGTTTGCAAGTTCCTTTTAATATTTAGGTTTTGAGCCATCAAAGCTAGTAATTATGGCTATTTAATAAAAATGGATTCCGCCTAAAGGGCTGCATTGCTTAATTTCATGCCTCCTTTATCTCTGCTCATGAAAAAGGTAACTTTGAAATCCTCAAAGAGGGTCACTGTGTCTTTTACGGAAAAAGGGCCGAGCATGGATAAATGGAGGAGACACAGATTGCTGTCTGAGATGGAGAAAGCATGGAACACACCTAAAACAGGGTGACCCTTCTGCTGCCTATTTAACTTACAAGTTCAGCAAGGGCAAAATCTTACAACATCGAGTGAGCTTCTCAGGACTGAGATATACGAGTTTTTTGATTTTCAGGAGAGCAGATTTGAGTCTGTTAAATAAAGTCAGTGTATTATTAGCTGTCCCATTGGCTCTCTAAAAATGGAGCCCGATTTGACAAGTAACCATGGTAACAGGGCAGCAGAAAAATGCGTTTTTGACTCGTCCCGGACTGCTAGAGAGAGAGAGGCAGTGAGAAAGAAAGAGAGATAAAGAGAAAAAGGAAAAAAGGAGAGGAAAAGAAAGAGAGAGGAAAAATAGAGACAAAGAAAGAGTGAAAAAAATCAGAAAGAGTGACAGAAAGAACAAAAAATAAAGAAGGAACACAGGACAGGAGATAAAGACTTCGGGAGAGACAAAGAGAGAAAAATAGAAGAAGAGAGACACAGAAAGAGGACTATATAGAGAAGAGGTAAGAAAAAAACAAAAAGAGAGCGAGGCATACATAAAAATAAATGGAATGATAGAAAGAGAGAGAACAAGAAAGGAACAGGAAAAAGAGAGAGCAAGACATACTGTAGAAACAAAAGAAAGCAAGCAAGAGAGAAAAATAAATAAAAGGGATAGTGAGCAAAAGAGACTAAAAGCAAAGAGAAAGAAATAACTACTTTGTGAGCCCATATTTTGCTCGCCTGTGAATTAGTATATCATACTCATCCTGCCAAAACGGAAGAGAATGTTTTTGCAGGTTAGCAATCGTGCCATGCCCATCTTTGCACAAAAGACGATCACGTCTCATCTAATTGATTAATGCAGAACGATGTAACACTCATGGAAATCTCACCAGCTCACTAATTTATTGAGATATTCATGTGTGTAACAAAAGGGACGATTAGAGAGAAAACTTTTGAGGAAAACTTGCTCAAAAGGATAGTGCTGAAGACATAGCTATTAAGGTAAGTCAAGTCAAGTCAAGTCATGTTTATTTGTATAGCCCTTAATCACAAAGAGTCTCAAAGGGCTGTACAGACCACAGATTATTGCAAACCACAGACTATCATTACACCATCCCCTGATCTAACATGTTTTGTGCCACGTCTAATCCCATTTAAAATGTTCATCATATTGTTATCAATGACAATGAAGACAATTCAAATTCGAGACGACTGATTATTTTGAAGTGTGTCTTTGTTTTTTGTGAGTTTAGACATTAGAACGAGTTATACTGTAGTTAAATGCAAGGTCAAGGACAAGATCTGACTTGCCAAGTCGTAATGGAATACCATATTTATTTGTGTTATAGGTCACTCGTGAAAAGGCTTTAGATTTCAACTCATCATCAAACTATTTGTACGGGGTCATGAGTAAAAATAGTGTGGTAATAAAATAAGTCTGGTGCATTTTCATATGTTATCTGTATCACTGGTTGTCCAGCAGTTAGGATTTCATTGACACGACCCAGGTTCTATTCTTGTTGCAACCAATGTTTTGCAATTGTGTTTCACGATATATTTCGACTGTTCGTTGTACAAATATGGAAAAACCTTGTGTTATGCGGTAAAGAAAAAAGGCCATTATACAAGAACAAATATGGTATTCGTTTACTTTAATAAGCACCTGAAAAAAATGTCGTTTTAAAGAGTGTAGGATAATTGGACAACATGTGCCCTTTGTTAGGGCGTTCTCGGTATAGGAGGAGGTTGATGACCCTACTCTTGTGCGCGCTATACTCCATTGAATACGGTAAATGAACCAGGTGACATGTGCACAACTTACTTAGGGCCTTTTTTCACATCTCACACCTGACTCACATGAAACATTAAAAAGAGAATGACTACCATTAATTCCGGACAAAGAGCGCATGTGATTAAAAGCCAAATGCTCAAGTTGAAGAACAAAACTCAATTATTTATTTTTAGTACTAGCCGCGCCGGATTTAAGGAGCAGTCTTAAACACCCATAAAAATGAAATTATTCATGTCAATTTCTTACATTTACGTTCAGCTGAATCATTTTCAGATTTGCACCGTTCTGTTTATGCTACATATTTTTGTATTATGTGACCATTCAAGATGGCGATTACAAAGACGACAGTGCCAGGGCAACCATACTTTAGTGCCGAATTTCAACACAGACTCGACTATATGTGCTCTTGTCTTTGGTGGTTTCCGTAGAAATAGATTAAAAGGCACTCGCTTGTTATCGTTCATCGAGGATTAAAGGAAACTCCAGCAACATGACTCACATCATATGGAAAGTTTGGCCTTTTTTAAGGGATCCCTTCCACTGCTATTGAATTAGGATGTATAAATTGTGGACGGGGCAGCACAGCGGCGCAGTGGTTAGCGCGTGTGTGGCAGAGTTCTGAGGTCATGAGATTGAACCTCCTGTGTGAAGTTTGCATGTTCTCCCCGTGCTTGCGTGGGTTTCCTCCAGGCATTCCGGCTTCCTCCCACATTCCAAAAACATGCATGTCAGGTTAATTGGCT
The DNA here is from genome assembly GCF_059441175.1 of Urocampus carinirostris. Lineage (NCBI taxonomy): Eukaryota > Metazoa > Chordata > Actinopteri > Syngnathiformes > Syngnathidae > Urocampus > Urocampus carinirostris. Next base: position 26,920,042 of record NC_142351.1, on the reverse strand, counting down.
GGTTCAAATTGTCCCTAGGAATGAATGAGCGAGTGAATTGTCTGTCCCTGTGTGCCCTGCGACTGTTCCCTGCCCACTGCCCGAGGATGGCTGGGATGGGCTCCAGCACCCCTGCGACGCTACTGAGAATAAGCGGTGCAGATAATAGATGGAGGGATGGAAGTTGAGGACGTGATTTGTTGGGTGAAAAAGTTGAACTATATTAAGTATGTTGTACAAAATAAATGAAGTACTGTCAAGCCTCTCATTTTGCTCCTGTTACGTATTGTATGTTGGCAAAAAAATTAAACTAAGTTCTCCTCTCGAAAAGCATCATATATGTTTTCAGACGTGAACGTGGTGTTTTGGGGCGGCAGTAGCACTATAGAAATGCAGAGCATGTTTGTAGCTCATTAGCTCAGGAGGTAAAGCACTCGTCTTTGGATCAACAGGTCAAAGGTTCTATTCCCGCCTTCTCCGTGTTAAATGTCCAAGTCTCCTTGGGCAAGACACTGAATCCCTAACTCCCCCGATAAGCAGGTAGTTGCCTTGCATGGCTGACGCTGCTATCGGTGTGTGAATGGGTGAATGGGGAGGTGTGAAGCACATTGTATAGTGCTGTGGAAGGTCTTCAGTTACTTGAAAAGCGCTATAGAAATGCAGACCATATACATTTGTATTGAAAGTTCATGTGGGGTGAAAATGGCAACTCAGAGTTTTCTTACACTTGATAAATTTGGCGACCAAGCGCAAACGAAAAAAATAAGCCCCACTATATTTAAAGCCAAAGTTTTTAAAATGTATCAAAAATGTAGCAGCCTGTAACTTTACAGTCACTTTGCATGATTTGAATTATTTTATTTTTAAGCTATGTGAATCTTTTTGAGTTATGTTGATGGAATGCTACAGTTACACCTACTGAGAAAACATTACAAGCTGTCAAGTACTGATTCCTTTAAAGTTAAATGGAAAAGTGTCCACAAACGGCAGATTCAGTGTTTTTCTGGACTCAACAGAGCAAAAAAAAACACATAAAAATGGCATTTGAAAATGTCTTATCGGCAGTGTACATTATGTTGCTTGATTATGTAATGTGGGAATAAGTAGCTAGGGGATACTCGCAGGAAGAGCAAGCAAGCGCCCACTCAGTAAGGCCTCAGCAGAGATAATAGATTCAAACCACACACTTCCAAACTGTTATCGGTATTTATTTCCAGAAGCAGGATTTTTCTGATTATTGTAACTGTAGGGGGAAAAAACGGTTACTGATTCTTGAGGTTTCTTTCACTCAAAATGTTTTTCCTTGACTAAGGTTTCATACCTTCTAGTGTTTATCAACGGTGCATTCGTAACAATAAGAAAATCAAAAATTTATTTCATTTCCACTATAGTTTATTTAATTCAGGGAACTCGAGGTTGACAAAACAGTAAAGAAGGGATAATTATTCAATGATTTAAAAGTAATGATTCGTAGGTTTCCTAAATTTTAGTCATTCACTGTTAGATCTCACATGTTTTATGGAAAGAAACTAAAGCATCTTTAAAATTCTGCAGACACCCTGTTGCTAACCATCGTTTTCCAATCACTGGGAAAAAGGGTGCTAATAGCAAACATGGTTAAGTGAAACATCCATGCACCACATATTAGTGATTTTTATATTGCCTTAACCTTCGTGTTTATCGTTCATTTATGTTTAGAAGGTTGCAGTGCTCCATAACTAGGTAAAATGACATTGTGCTGGGCATATATTCATCAAATATTCTCTGGTTGATAAATGCTGGTCAGCAAATAAAACTACAGTGATTGGTTTGCTTTTGGAAAGGCGCCTGGCTTTGGCAAAACCTAGTGGATGTATTTAAAACTGCCGGTCATTGTTTGACGTGATGTAGCTAATTTTTCTTTTGCACTTCTCTCAGCATTATCTCAACAGCTGGATTGAAACCAGAGGCGATCCTGTGCTATATATCATAAAATGTGCACGGACAGAGCTGTTCAATGCTTGTAGGTGTTAGCCTTCTAAGTGTGATACAATTAGCTGATTTTGAATTTTTAACTAAAAGAGAACCTGTTTCAGGAACTTGCAAGTGAATAAGAATCATTTGTATTTCACTTTTCTCCATTCTTAAATGCTTTATTTTACGAAATTCAGCAGTTTTAAACATGCTCGATCAACAAACTGAAGGAAGTTTATTCACATTTCCTGAGTTATTGAGAATTCCATGAAGTTATCTAGAGTTCGTTCTTATTTGGGAAACGTGCCGGGACTTCGCTTTTCTTTTTGAGGTACTGCTCTAATCATTTTCCCACAGCAATTTCCTTCCTTTCTTTGAACTATCGGCACTTCTGCCACTTCTTTTTGCTGAAGTTGAACAGCTTGCAGATAACAGAGAGAAGCAACTGAAATCAGGTCGGGAGGCTACGATGGCAAAAATGAGGCCCTGCTAGTTAACAGTGTGGGAAAATCGAGGACAAAGATTTCACCATTGATGTCAGTGTCGTTCAGTGTTGAGCATGTTACTGAAAATAAATTATGAGTGACAGTTACTAGTTACTTTATTTAAAAAGTAACTGTGTTACCCTTCAGATTGCTAGCACCCAAAAGTAGCACGTTACTCTGAAAGTAACTGTTTTGTGACAAATTATCATAAATACTCACATTGAATACAACCCCCTAAAACTATTTTAAAATAGCCACCAAATAAAAGACATTGAAGAAAACGTGTACACCCACCCGTGGAAGCGATGAAGCCTTCATATTTATTGGCTTGTGCGATCTTAAGAGCTGGCAAACTAACAGTGGAGAGACTCCATATCAATGTTAGATAGATAGATAGATAGATAGATAGATAGATAGATAGATAGATAGATAGATAGATAGATAGATAGATAGATAGATAGATAGATAGATAGATAGATAGATAGATAGATACTTTATTCAATGTTGTCTTTTGTCCTCAAACTCTCGAATATTTCCTTCTTGATGCCTGAGTAGTGTCTTTGACGTTTTCCTTTTTCCCCAGGCGTGGTGTATTGCAAAGGAATTTAACAATATTCTGCACTTTTTCATCCAAAAGTCTGTGCTAACTTTTGCCACATTGATATGGTTGGTCCTGTATAAGAAGCGCATCCTCCTCTTGCTCTGCCTAATATTCGCTACTGGTGACAACCAACCAAATACCTATACACATATTAATTATGCCGATTTTGAATTGTATTTTATAGTTGTAAATGCGTCTGTCAGAAGTAAATATGTGTTCTCGTACTCTGTGCTTGAGACAGCGCCACAATTACTATTTCGTTGTAATGTGTAGATGGATATAATCATCCCAAAGTGTTCCGGCTGATCCTTGAAAAGTCTTAAAAAGCATTAAATTAATTATTCTAAAAATAAGGCCTTAATTGGCATTAAAATGTCCTGAATTCAAATGTTAAATATTTTTAAAATGTGAACACATCAATAGGAAAATGTACAATTCATGACAAGTGTCTGTCTGACCAACGTTTTTGTCTATGGCTAAAAGCTGTGGCAGCTAATCTGTACGGGGCACGTTGTATTGTGTGCAAGAAATATATATATTTTTTTTTTTTAAATTGTGTAGGTTTTTTTTGTCAACTTGGTCTTAAATTTGATTTCAAAAGGCATTTAAAAGTCTTGAAACATCTTGGCTGTAGAAACCCTGATCCCAGCCTTGGTCATTTGTTGCATACAACGTTCTGTTCCTGGCAGAAGGAGGATTGTTGTATGACTTGAACTGAATTGTATTTATTGTCATTGTGACAACCTTGTATGCAGACATAATGCATTGCACTTTAGGGTAAACATGTATTTAGGACTTTAGAGACAAAAAAACACATACAAATAAAAGACAGAGAAACTATTTACAACGTATTCGCTTGGAGTGAAAAGAACAGCCATAACAATTAGCAGCAACAAAAAAGGAATAACCCAAAATAAGTCGCAATGTATGTTTTCAGTTTTGGGTTCTAATTTAGGACAGAAAAGGCCCAGGGGGAAAAGCTGTCTCTGAGCCTTTTTGTCCTTGTTTTAGGGACTTGTCACGCCTACCAAAGGGCAACAGTTCAAATAGGTGGTGATGACTGGGGTAGGATGAGTCTTTTATAATATTGATGACTCTGCTATGGTATTGCTACCCGGTAATATCCCCTACACTGAGCAGAGGGTAGCTGATGATCTCCTAACCTGTGTTTATTACTCTGGGTTTTTTAAATGTCCACCTACCTGCTCCTAACATACCACGCGGTTACGCAGTATGCCAGAATGCTCTCCATGTGGCTTTCTAGAAGGATACCAGCAGATTCTGTTCCAGGTTGTTCCTCCTGAGAACCCTCAGAAAGTGGGCCTTCCCCACCACAGCTCTGGTGTTTGCGGACAAGCAGTGGTTATCGGAGTTTGAAGGCGTGAACTCTCTTCACATAGTCTTAGAGAGCTCTCTCCTCATAGTCTCAGAGAGGTCATGAGCGAATGAGCACTGCCAAATTGCAATAGATGATGTGATTCACAATCTGCTTTTTAAATGGAGTAAGGCACCATGTTGTAACGACAGCTAAGTTACAACATGTTATCAATAATAAGGTACAAAACTCATTCACGAAAAAAGTTATTGTGTTCCAGAAACGTTTTCCGTTGTAATGCAGTGCTTCCAACACTGATGACGAGGCAGCCAGCAGGGTGCTGCTGGTGTCAGTGCATCATCTTATCATTTTTCGGGCCTCTCTCCATCCATCTGTAAAGCTGCTATTTTCCACCCAAGTCTCATTTTACGAAGGCGCTGGAGCATAACGCCCAAACGATGTGATGGTGTCTGTGGTGGACTAGCGAGGGCCTGAGTCACCAACTTAAAACGCCTACGTAGCTATGATACAGTGCAGAACAACAAGCAAGAAGAAAGGCTTCGCGTGCACGGCACCTGCCCCTCTCGCCACCCTCCATTCCCCGCCACGGGTGTTTTGTAACTGCTGTGTGGGTGAGACCGTGCATGCGCTCGGTCATGTCTGCAATGCAGTACTTCTTGTGTTGAGGTGGTGGGTTTAACACCTCCCAAGGCACTCCGCTAGATGAGAGGATTACTGGTATTGAGGGAACACAGATAGATGGTTTTCTGATTATGAAACACTCTCTCTGGAGAACAAACTACATTAAAGTGAGTTAACATCTGTTTATTCAATTTCTTGTGCACCGTCAAGACTCAACTAATACAAATTGAGAACCAAATACACAATACAAATACAGTGGTACCTCTACATACAGGTACAAGCATAATTCGTTCCAGGATTGTGCTGGTAGCTCAAATTGCTTACGCAACGAGCATATTTTAGAATACAATATAATTGAATAGAATTGTCTTTATTGTCATTGTTATCACTGTTATAAAACATTGTATTCAACAAAATTACACATGGCACTCCAGGGTATAACATTGATGAAAATTGACTAACAGAATTAAAGTTATAATAAGAGTGCAATGAAAAAGAATAGTACTTTGTAATAATGATGCAATGAAAATAAGTGCAATGACATTTAGCAGCAGTAATTAAAAAAAATATACCAACATAAATATTATGATAATGGATCTGCTATGGTATTGCAAGCCAGCAATGTCAGAGTGTAAACTTGCATGAAGAAACTCAAACATAGCACAGGAAGCAGCTTTGAATGATGTGTCCAATAACATGGGCTGAATCTTTTTGTTTGAAAAAAGGATGCTTTTTTGGAAGAGGAAAGACGGTAGATATTGTTTTACCCCTGTCTCTTTATTTTTACATTAAATTTGCATACAAATGGCAGCTCTGGTGGCTGTCAGAGATGAAACAGTACGATTAAGAAACAAAATAAAAACATAGGTGAGCTGTCATGATAGCAAATTACATGGCTTGCAAGCATCTGTTTCTGGCTTACTATATGCAATAAAAATAAGAATATTGTTTTTATATTTTTGCTACAAACACAGAAAAGTTCAAATGTATTAAAAACAAATTGTGGTTTGGGTCCTTTGGCCTTGCCTTGGAAGGTATTTTTCCCATCGTCACATTGCATCACATCGTCAAGGAGGTATCATATTTTTTGACAAAATGTTTTCCGGAACAATCCGTTTTGGATTGACTGAAGACTTTGCTGAATCCACTGGTTAAATAAATGCTTCCTTCTTATTTCTCTCTAATACTTTTGTTGTGTAGCAAATATTTTATACTCATTGAACGATGCTAGCCTGACTGCCATACGTACAGTGCTGTGCAAACAAGTCCAGCTGCTTATGGACAGACAGATGCCTTTGAGTGGTCTTTCTGACCAAATGTAAATAAAGAAACATGCTTTTTTTACCTTACATCTCATAAAAACAAAAGTAAATCTTCATTTTCTGTATTGTTGTATAACTTGAAATGGAACCAAGAGAGACTTCAAACACAGCTCCTGTTTGGTTTTTCCAGTGCACCACAACTTGTTTCATTCCTTTTCTATGAAAAAATGTTTGGAGAGAAAACATTTTAGTGCAAAGAAATTCTCTTTTTATTCAGGCCTATTCTAACTTGCATTCTTGGCACTTTAACAGATTCTGACCAAGAATCCCACGATAGCTTAAAAAAAAAAACTGTATTCAAAAATGGGAATGAGCTGGTCACTACAAGTAGATACGAATAGTTATAAATGCAATGCCACGATCTTAATCACCCCTCTCTCTGTTCTTGTCTTGCAGTGGAAGGATGCACAGACTGGTCGGTGGACTATCTGAAATACAAGGTGCTCCTGGGTGAACCCGTTCGGATTAAGTGCGCTTTATTCTATGGATATATCCGTGCTAACTACACACATGCACAGAGCTCAGGACTCAGCCTCATGTGGTACAAAAGTGCTGGACACGGTGAATTTGAGGAGCCCATCAGTTTTGACGGCGCTCGAATGAGCAAGGAGGAGGATGCGATATGGTTCCGACCAGCCCAACTAGATGACGTGGGATATTACTCCTGTGTATTAAGGTACAGCCTCAACTGTCGCATCAATATGCCAATAGATGAACTTAAATGTCTCCTGAAATCTTAGAACCAGCTCAGAACCTTTTGAACATTTGCGATTTACACTATGTTCACCTTCAATGCTTCAACGGCCATGAGTAGACACAAACAGTTTGATTCCAACACTTCCTCATTCAATACATTGGCAACAATTGAAGATCAATGGACACAGTGGATATTAAGCGTGCTCTGTCTTATTGTGTAGTCATGCATAAAGAGCTGTGCTGGAGATGAACTGCTGCTTTGGCACCATTCCGAACCAAGCCAAGGTGTTGAAACATCTTTACTCACCCCGGAAGGTCTAAATCAGGGGTAGGGAACCAATGGCTGTTTTGATAAGTACATATGGCTCGGAGATAAAATACAATATGCATAATATATTTCTGTTTTGATACATGCTGAGCAGTTTGTGGCACTTGCGAAGCCAAGACGACATTGACTACTTTTAATAGATAGATAGATAGATAGATAGATAGATAGATAGATACTTTATTCATCCCCGTAGGGAAATTCACACTTCCAGCAGTATCCTTGTGTTGAAAATAAAACAATAATAAAGTAAAAGGAATATAATACATAAATACCCAATGTAACGTGTTGATATAGAGCATTTAAATAGTGCTACACAAAAAACACAGTAAAATAAAAATAGGGTAATATGCAATGTGGGGGTGTGGTTTAATGGGGGCTTTTACTCCCCCGGGTGGAGTTAAAGAGCCTCATGGCATGAGGAAGAAATGATCTCCTCAGTCTGTCCGTGGAACAAGACTGTGACAGCAGTCTGTCGCTGAAGCTGCTCTTCCGTTTGGAGATGATGCTGTGTATGGATGTGATGAATTGCCCATGATTGACCGCTGCTTTTCCAGTGCCCGTCTCTCAGCTACTGTTGTCAGGCTGTCCAGCTCTATGCCCACAACACAGCTCGCTTTCCTGACCAGTTTATTAACACGAGAGGCATCCTTCTTCTTGGCGCTAATATTTCAATCCATACTATGTCGAGCAAAAAAAGAAACCGTTCAGACGAATATGTATGATATGGATTCCCATAACATGGAACTGGATGGAAGTCAGTGTCTTATCTGCTTGATTTGCAATTCCAAGTTGAACATCTTTAGCCTCGCAAAACTAAACACATCAAGAAGCTGCGTTGAGATAGGAAATATATGAACACAATGCTCTCCGAATTCAAGGTGAAAAGAGCCAGATTTGATGATAAGGCCACTATGCCTTCTTTTGAATTTGTACCCATTAACAGACTGATTTTCAAGGCATCATATGAAGTTGCGTACATAATTGCAAAGCACTGCAAGCAACACACCATTGTTGCAGCGCTTGCAAAGCCAACTGCATTAAAGACGGCGATTCTCATACTCCGAACAGCAGCCGAAGGTAAATAATCCAAAATTCTGCTTTCAAATGACAGAATAGAGGACATGAGTAAAGACATCTTGGTAGAGGTAAGATCTTGAGCCCGAGTCCGACCCGAATTTTGGTCCAGGTAGGGCCTCAAATGTTAATCATTACGTTCGGGTTGGGCCGGGCATCTCTCTCGCTGACTTCTTCTTTATTATCCACCCATCATTGTTTCCCATTTGGCTCTGCCTCTTTCTCGCTCTCTCTCTTGGCACTTGACACAAAATCTTAAGGGCGTACTGCTGCGGAGGTTTATGGCACAATTGTCGACCCATCAAAACGACAGTTTGTTGTTCCTGTATAAGCCACGCCCCCTTCCCACACGCTGCTTAACATTAACTACTGGTGACACACAACCAAATATGCGCAGATAAGCTGACCCCCTGGTTTCGGTATTCTAATTTATAGTTCGACTTACATGTGAGTATATAAGGTAGGGAGAATATCTTCATGAGGAAAAATTTAGCACTGTTGTACTCTGTGATTGACAGGGTGCCGTCCTAACTGTATTTAGTTGTACTTTGTAGTTAAATATAAACACGCCCACTCTTCTAAAAATGTTGCTGGCGGATCGAGGGTTGTTTGTGACAACCTTGACTGATACAGGAATGTTCCTCAATCAAGAGGAATGTCAACAGTGTTACAAAATCTTTTAGAGGACTTGTTAAAAGTAATTGCATTCCAGGAACGCATTTTTTTGTAACGCGTTAGTACCGACAGTGATTACCTTATTTTCTGGACTATGAGTCTCTCCGGATTAAAAGTTGCACCACCCAAAAAATGCATAATTAAGAAAAACATAAGTCGCACTTTCATATTTGGGGGAAAAAATATTGGGTAAAATTCAACACTAAAAACATTTATGTCATATTAAAAGGCAATTCAAATTGATAAATAAAATAGAGAACAACAGGTTGTAGTAGGGCAGCACGGCGGCGCAGTGGTTAGCGCTTGTGCGGCACAGTTCATGTCATGGGAACCTGTCGTGGGTTCAAATCCAGCTCCAGACTTTCTGTGCGGAGTTTGTATGTTCTCCCCGTGCTTGCGTGGGTTTCCTCCGGGCACTCCGGTTTCCTCCCACATTCCAAAGACATGCATTTCAGGTGAATTGGCCGGTCCAAATTGTCCCTAGGTGTGAATGAGCGAATGAGTTGTCTGTCCCTGTGTGCCCTGCGATTGGCTGGCAACCAGTTCAGGGTGTCCCCTGCCCACTGCCCGATGATTGCTGGGATGGGCTCCAGCCCCCCCCCCGCGACCCTACTGAGGATAAGCGGTACGGCTAATGAGATGAGGTTGTAGTAGTCTGTACGGTATACTAACGTTACATGACTAACATGCCTGTTAATGTCAGGAACAACTTAACATATTAAGAGTTATTCAGATCACTCTAGCATAAAGAACATGCTTACCAAACTATCAGGTTCACTTCAAATCACAAAATCTAATGAAATCTTCATACTCTGAGTTACTTTTAAACATCTCCCCCCACTCGGCAGGTATGTGATGCGCTGCTTCCTTTTCTACGTCGCTTATGTGGGACTATTCGCTTTTCGCCAGTCCCTTACAAGTTTCCCGGCAACTCTAAACATTCTTTCTGCTGCTCGATTATAATTTTAAGATGTATAAATCACCAACTGGAGTAGTGGTTGAACTGAGCAAGCGTGTGGATAAGAGAGTACTCGGTTGGTTTGGACACATGGAAAGGATGGATGAGAGCGAATGTTGAAGAGGATCTACAGAGCAGAAGTAATTGGAAGGAGACCAAGAGGATGGCCGCGATTGACGTGGATGGATGGTCTTATGAGTGCACTGCAGGAAAGAGGTCTAAATCTTGTGGAAGTTCGAGCTCTTGTTGGTGATAGGAATGAGTGGAGAGGTGTTGTATAAGGATAGTGGGATGTTTAGACGCGTTCTAAGGGATGGGCAGGGCTCCTGTATGCAGTAGGGGTAAACCAGTGAAAGCTGTTGGGCCCTGCTGTGGTGCAAATTTTAATCCGGAGCTGTCGGGCCCTGCTGTTGAACAGAAGAGTGTGTTGTCTCACCCTGACCCGAGTGACATGGCCGCTTTCTTGTGTCCCGTTTCATCTGGGGGGACGAAAGCATGACCAACTCGGGTGCCGAGGTGCTTAACTTGTTTGGGTGTTTGGGCATTTAGGTTGGCCATGGTCCAAAAAATTTCGTGTGTGTTTTTTACTACTTTTCCCCATTTTTTATTGTCTTTGTTTTTGTATGTGTTTGTCTTGCTGTCGGTCACCCCTCTCGGGGGATATGACCAGTGTAGGTAGGTGGGTAGGTAGGTAGGTAGGTAGGTAGGTATATCAATAGATAATTCACCATTTGCAGCTTTTTATTTGCAGAATATAATTTTTTCGGGATGCCTTTTTGTTCAGCTATTCTAAATGGTAAATGGTCTGCATTTATATAACGCTTTTCAAGTCAATGAAGACCTCCCAAAGCGCTTTACAATGTGCGTCACACTTACCCATTCACACACACACACACTCACACACCAATAGGGAGCCAGCCATGCAAGGCGCCTACCTGCTTATTGGGGGCATTAGGGATTCAGTGCCTTGCCCAAGGACACTTTGACATATAACACGGAGGAGCCGGGAATCGAACCTGCGACCTCATGATCCCAAGACGACCACTCTACCTACCGCCAAAGTTGAAATTATCAACACAGGCCTAGAGCGCCCACTTGCGGTTTAGTGCGAAAATAACATGTATTATTATATAATAGTGTGTTAATAATGTCACACATAAATGTGAAAATAACGTGTGAATTGATATACAGTAATATCGTGCTAATTATTCTACACAAAAGGTTTAGTGTGAAAGTAACGTGAAATGAAATAATAATGTTAAAATAGATTCACACATAAGTCGATTCAGGGTTTTAGTCGCACCCCTGGCCAAACTTTGAAAGAAAATGATTTATAGTCCGGAAAATATGGTACTTCTATCCACTTCATCTTACTGATGAGCTTGAGAACAAATGCTTGAGGGCTGTGGCTCGTCTTTTTTAGCATATCTCTGTCGTACTTCCATACTACATGCAAACTCACATTCCCATGCGCCACTGTTGTCACATCTTGCTTTTGCTCATACGTATTTAATTAAGGGCATTGCCATACAACATTATGTCATTTTGTGGTCCCACGAGAGCAGCTGCAACTAACATTAACTTAGCGAGCCTTCGACACATTGCATTTACTTACACAAACATGTGCAACACTTGAAAATCTCTGCATGCGTTCCTGTCTTTTGCCCTCTTGCACCCATTCCCTGCAACATACGCATGGAAAGAAGCTCACACAGACACACAAATCTGTTGTACAATTGCTTAGAGAGAGCTCACGTCATCCATAGTAGAAGAAAGCAAAGCAGATGAGCAGTGCTGTAAGTCAAATCGAGGTCAGCACTCAGCTGTTTCAGATGTTATACCCCGAGCAACATTGTCGTATGCAAAGCTAAACCATATGCAGTGGCACAAACTGTCGCAGAGTGATATCACATACACAGTATACATCCAATACAGATTGTAACCATCCAAAAAACACTGATGATTATCTAATGAGAACTGCTGCTGGCGTTTGGCATTTTGCTTTTGGCGTCAGGTGTCTGGAGGCAATTTTCAGAGGAAAATGGCATGTCACCAATCGTGGCAAGTATTAAACGCATTTGATCATTTTGTCATTTGGCCGAAAACAGCATGAGCTCTAAACACAAAACACCGCAATTACATCTGAAACTATTTATGCGCCCTTCTAAGGGAGAAAAGAAGTGATTTTTTTTGCCAATATTATTTTCGTCATACATATCAGGAGAAAAACGGGAGGTTTGACGGTACTTTATTCAGTGTTTACTACGTACTCACAATATTTACGCATTTTTACCCATAAACCCTTAATTCTTACATTAAATCCGAACAGCAATTTCTATCAAAAACTCTACTGTTCTTTTTCCGTTTAATCTGAGTCTTTGTCCTTTAATCCTCGAGGAACTATGTTAACCCAATGCAATTTGGTCAGTTAACGCGGATACCACCAATGATACAAAGACAAATAAGCGACTTTTCATACCTGTGTTGCTTGTTGAAATTTGGCAATACTCACTTTAGTGTTTCCCTTGGTGCTACTGTCTAAAAATATAAGGCTTACATTTTACGCCACGCAGCTCTCATGTGCGTTTTCTCTTGGTGAAGTAGTAAATATGTGCTCATCTTTATAGTCACTATCTGACTTTGGGGTTGTTGGTATTTTGAATGGTCAGGTTATCCAAAACCACGTGATGTAAACAACTTGTAGAAGATTTAAAAATGGTTTCAGGGGTACGGGGGCACAGCGGCGTTGGTTTTCTGGAGCCTAAAGTGGCCACGCCAAGTTCCCCATGCAGTTTTTGCCAGGTGTGTGCCGGGCTTTAAATGTTCCTTTTCTTAAGGCCTTTTCCAGGGTTGATCATTGCATTAAAACACCATAGAGTTAATTTTGTTGTTTTAAAGCTCCCACACGGAGCAAAACCTCATTATTTTAACAAAGTCAACTCATAAACAAAGTTCTCTTTTTTTAATTGTTTTCTTTTAACAATAATAAAAGCAAGCTGGCAAGTGTGACATATGAGCAGAATTGAACTTCAGCTGCTCTCTTTTTAGTGTTTATATGCACTTATTCCTTCCCAATTGTTTTCTGGTTAAGCCAATCAAATTGAGGAAATGTCTGGCAATGGGAACTCTAGAGACTCTACAACAGCCTCGACAGGACAGTGCTGGTTTTACACACCAATCACACTTTCACACCGAGACTTCATATTTGTTTCCCTATAACAGGGGTGGCTAACCCGGTCCTGGAGAGCCGCACGTCTTGCATGTTTTGGAGGTTTCTCAGCTCCAATACATTTGATGCCAATTTTCAGCTTGTTTCAGAGTTTGATAACGATCTAAGTGATTGGAATCACCTCTATTAGAGCAGAGAAACCTCCAAAACATGCAGGACATGGGGCTCTTCAGGACCTTCCCTATAACGATATGAATAAACATCTGAAACCGAGATAAGGGATTAAACTTGGATATGCTTATTATCTTGGATTTTATTTAGCCTCAAGTTGAATATAGCTCAACTCAGTTCCTATGGTGATTTATTCTCATCTTTCTTCTCAATGCATGGTATAGATTCTCTGAAGATGGCCTGAGATATACTGTATATGCAGGCTGCTGGGGCCAAAAATACAGCATCAGACAGTTCTTCTTGGGATCCGTTCCATCAGTTGTCTCCCTTTAATCAGGTGGAGGATCAGTTCCTCAATGGGGGTCGTAGTCTGTTTTGTTTGGCCACCCTCTGTTCCAGAAGCGTGTTCCGTTATTTACTGCTACCTATCACACATTTTATGTCAGACACCTCATGCAATCAACTCATGTGTTTGCTGTTATCCAAACTGAACCAGCTTATCAGATGTTATGTATATTTAATTTTGACTTGCTGCCAGGTCTTCTTTTCACCAGACATGTTTGTTCTTTATGAAAGATCCCCCAAAAATTATGGATAACACTGACACACTAGATCAGGGGTCATGAAACTATGGCTCGTGAGCCACATGTGGCTCTTTTCGCACATTTGGCCCAACAAGACAAAATAGATATCATGCATATTTTTTTCCATTTTGATCTATTTTTAAGAATGAGCAAAGCTTATTGCAGTGTACACGAAGGCGTAACACCACTAGAATGACTTATGGTATGGTCCAGTATACATGGGACATGTTTTTAACTACAGTTTACAGTCAAGGTTTCACACCAACAGACTCCGTTTAGGCTGTACATTGCTAAGGGATCATTTATATGGAAGCTCATTCAATGAGCTATGTTCACTGCTGAGACTCTTTATGATGAAAGGTAGGGCTGCACGATTATTTTAACAATTGATCAATTTGACAATTATTTTTTCATATAATCGATGAATCGGATGTAAAAATCACATTATTAACTTCCTCTTCTTTGTTCAAATATTGAAATTTTGTGGAAATATAAAAACAAATTGTGCACAAAACATAATATCATACAATGTTAAACAATTAAAAAAATATATATCAGTGTTTGTCAAATAACGGAAAAAGTACATTCAAATGTATCCTATACACCTGCAAATATATACTTTTTTTGATAAAGTGCTAAAAAGGAATGTTTGTTCTTTAAGGGACATGAGCTTTTGGAACAAGAAATCATTGCAAATCTGAAAGCCCAGTGACACCTATCCACATTAACACTCCAAGTGTCAAAAAAAACTAATTATAAACAAAAATACATACAAATCAATGAATAGACCAGCAAATGTACAATATTTTCTTTTAAAAAGTGCACTAAAACAGGTATTTTGTTGTTTAAAAGGACATGAGATCTGGAACAAGAAATAATCCAAATGTGAAAACCAAGTGACATGATTTTCAACATTAACTAGCAAATAGTAACCACTATCACTTTTGCTCACTAATATACTCACTCTTCCTTCTTTGAGAATGCAAAAATGTGACCATGTAATGAGGATCTCATTGATGACAGATGGTTGCTGTTTCGTGTCGATGTCTTTCTCATCATGAAGCTTGTCATTGTTTGTTGTCTCTGATCGAAATAAGAACGTATAGTTCGAGTATTATTATGGCTCAACTGACAAGGACACAATAGTCACTCACACTTAGCCAGAGAATTAAAACCTGGTGCTTAAACTGATGAACACCATTGTGTGCAAGTTGAGCTTTTTTATAAAGCACAATTAAACACTGCTTAAGCCTACTAAATCCAAATGGACAAATGTTGCTTGGTTGGCTTTGAAAGTAACATGTTGAGTCCTTTAACAATGATTATGCCAGTTTTAATGAAGCTCCGTGTGAATTTAAATTTTTTTGTACTACTTATGCATTGAGTCGGTCCGCAATTTTATGCCAGGCTTTCTCCCTTTCCTTAAAGGTGCTGTTCTAAATTTAAAATGTTTCCGCTTGCTGAAGCCATTTCCTGGCTTACATCATTATTGAAGCCTTTGTGAATCTACTTGTGTGGTTGTGCAGGTACATGCATTTATTCGACATGCTCAAATAAACTAGTCATTATTCATCTTTTTTGGGGGGGGGTTGGCATTTGGACCGTATTTAAAACAGTCCTCTTCTTACTTTCACCAGTTTCATGCTACACTAACAGAAAAACTCGACCACAAGGATGAAATCCCTCTTCACAAAATTATGCTCAGGAATACCTTTAAAGGGCTATTCAGATAAACCAATTCAGTAATGCTTCGGTTTTTGCAGTTGATGGGGACCAGAACCCCCAGCAAAACATGATAATACGCAAAGTAGCGACGCTTCTTAATAAAAGCTAAAGGGACCGAGTTTGTGTATTCTACAAAATGACAACCACAGAATGGTCTTTATTGTAAAAAACAAAAAGTACAACATATTTTAAAGCTTCTCTTTCAGTTTAGTGAGTGGCTGGCTAGCTGCACGCTATTGTTGGGTATACTCAGATTGAGAAATGTCTTCATGATGGTTAAAATACCGTCTCAAATGTAGCAATTTCCCATGACTTGTAGCTCCAGGTCATACGTTTCATGTGTAATGGGTCTGGCATTGGTGGGATACAGGCTCGGCAGGGGTCATTTGTGAGAGCTATTACTTAGCCTAGCCACACTTGGTTGGACGTGCGGCACCGCCATTGCCTTCTTCCCGATGCCGCCTCAGTCTCTGTTTGGGCACGAGAACAATCCACAGAGGACCCACTTGTGATCACTATTTCTTTGCACTCTCCTGACTTTTTTAGATTCCGATTTAATTGATACATTTATTTTCAATTTAACAAGCTGCTAAAATACTAGCTGTTGCCGTTTCGTTTTTGTAGACACATTGACTTGTGAGCCCGCCCTCTCCGGCTGTTTGCCTGACAACAAACACCAGCAGTAACTCAACACACAGCCTTCCCTAACTTGCCTCCGTGATAGCATTTGCTGTGTGCAGTCTGCTGAACACAATGCACGTTGATCACATTGACAACAAAGACAATTTAATTCAATTCAAAATCTGCTAATTAGTGAAACAGCGATAGCGGAAGCGGTGTCTCTGTACAGCACATTACATAGTTGGGATTTTCAATGTACAGGTACAAACAACTGTCGCATGAAATGAGGTGAGCGAAAAGGAGGTCACCTCCCGGTAGGTAGATCATGTTTAACATTAGACACAGTTCACTTATGTGGCCTGCTGCTGCTGCCCTTGAAGTTATTGAGGTATGTCTCACAATGCAGGTGATCTCTTCAACAGAGACCTGGAGTAAAAGAGTAATGAAGTAGTGAGAGTGAATCAGTGTGCACAGCTGCCACAGCCACATCCGTCCTTTCTCATGTGTGCACACTAATATTCCCCAATGTGGGCATTTTAATATTTACAGGCAAGGGCTCCAGATAGTCTCTCATTGGAAATAAGTCAAAACGGGCTGTCTGAAACACTCATTCATTCAGCTCATCCATGACCTGTAAAATGATTTGTCCCATTAAGAAAAACTCAACCCTGCCCACAACAAAACGTCATGATAATTTTCGTCCCGGATGGTTTTATTATGCAAGGCTGAGCAGATGAAGCCGTGTTACAAAACTATTTTACAGGTTGGTCTGACTCAATGAAGCAACAAAAATGACACATCATCTCCATTATTTCCATTTGGGACAAAACTTGAAAGTCTTAACCTTCGAAAAAAGACTGAAACTGTCCATTCTCCAAACAGTTCAAGAACAGCGTCAATTCTACTTTGGGTAACTCTTGGACTGGGATGTTAGGCTAATTCTACAGGAACGTTAAAAAGTAAGGATAAACAACGCACAAACGTTTCGTTCTTTTTTTTGGTGAAATAACTATAATTTGTACTGGTTAAAAAAATATAGAAATATTTGCATTACATCTGTTTCAGAGCGTGTTGAGGTTAAGTAACGATCTCAGGACTAGTATTGATCTGATCTAAGTACCTGCTTAGTATCGATAATATTGATATTTGGATAGAATCACCCACTCCTAATGGTCACAGCCTTATGCAACAGAGAAGTGAGCGGACTCTTGGCACTCAATTTATTCAGTAGACCATCTGCTGAAAGTTGTCTGGGATAATATCTACATTATGTTCCATTTGCATCCAGCACCCATGCAAATGCACATTTGGCCAAAGTTTTGCCTTGGCTGATTTGTAGAATGTTTGCTGTCATTGTCAACCAGTGAGTCTGCTAATTGACTAAACAGCTAATGCCTCCCAATTATGTTTGTAATTGTTGGTTCAGCCCAATCTGTGCAACAAGCTTAGAGAATTTAGCAGTGGGATTTTGCTAAATTTGGTTTGTCTTTTGACAATGGGAGATTCACAGCTATTCAGCCTGTTTGATGTCTGACTGGGCAGAGAGCAAAGTTACCGTACATTCTGGACTCCAGAGTGCCCCAGATTTAAAGCCAGAAGCCCAAATTTAAGAAAAAAAAATATCAATTTTGTCCTTGGAAAAGCAGCACTGGATAATATGGCTTAAACAGCCATTAAAATGAACTAATTCAGGTCCATTTCTGGCGCCAACCACATGGGGAATCTGGCGTTGACGCCTTTGACAGCAGAATGCCAATGGCACTATGCCCCCGCAAACCTGACGCCATTTTCAGTTGCGTGTTTTTTCAGTTCTTCTTCGCGTTGTTTAGGCCTCATGTTTTCAGATCATATGACCATTCAAAATGGCAATCAGAATGCCAATGGCACCATGGCCCCGCAAACCTGACGCCATTTTCAGTTGCGTGTTTTTTCAGTTCTTCTTCGCGTTGTTTAGGCCTCATGTTTTCAGATCATATGACCATTCAAAATGGCAATCAGAAAGGCGACCACGTATTTACTACTGCACCTAAATAAATGTGAGCCCAATATTTCCAGATGACAGCGCCATGGCAACTATAATTTGGCAAATAGTGTTAAATTGCAACACAGACGTGTCTTCTGTAGCTGTCATTGGTGGTTTTCGCGGTCCATCCATCCATTTTCTTCACTGATTATTCTCACTAGGGTCGCGGGAGTGCTGTAGCCCATTCCAGACATATTTTGGCAGTGGGAAGAGGACACACTGAACTGATTGCCAGCCGGTAGCAGGGCATAAGGAGACATATAACCATTTACTCAGTCATCTACACCTAAGTAAAATTTGAACTGGCCAATTAACCTGATATGCATGTTTTTGAATGTGAGAGGAAAACGGAGTGCCCGGAGGCAGCCCACGCAGACAAAGGGAGAACATGCAAGCTCCGCACGAGAAGGCTGTAGCAAGCTAACCACCCAGGGGTGTGGTTGACGCAATATTGGACCAAATTGCCATTCTTTTGTTATTGTTGCTTGAGTATTTAAGGAAACTACAGCGACTACATTGACGGCTATGATATGGAAAAAGAAGTATATCATGTTTATTTTGCTGTTTAATTCGGATGTATAAGTTGAAAACCTATAGGTAAAAATTATTATAGGTGGAAAAAGTAAAATTTTGTGAGTATGTTGTATTGAATAATGTACTGTTAAACTTCCTGTTTTGCTATTTGTATGTATTATATGAATAATGTTGGCAAACACATAGACTAATTTCACTCAAAGTGCATCATAGATGTTTCCAGACATCCTTGCGGTGTTTAGTATATAGGGCCCATGAAATGTGGAAAAGAGCAGCTTGCTGTTTTCCTTGGTCCTGCCAAGAAAAAAAAAGCAGCGCAGTGTTTAAAATGTGGCAAAAAGTAGCGGAATTTACAGATCGATTGGCCATCCCTGACAGAGCAAAGACATCAAGGACAGAAAACGGGGTGGCCTGCTGATTATTCCATTCTATTTGATTCCACTATTGAGTTTCTAAGGCAACAGACACAATTTTAAAATAATTGATTTTATTCATTAAATTATCTTTAATTGTTACCAGCAAATGTAGGCATCTATCTTAATAAAGATTTGATTTCTGTCAGGACCAGAACGGAAACAGGACCCAATTGCATTACATTTACTACAAGTTTTATTGAAGGAAAGAGGAAGGGCTGCGCCCACGATCCGGTGTTCACTGGACGCGGGAAGCAAGTCGCTCTCATTCTCAGATTGTGATCCGCACACGGAAGTGGATCTTCCATAGTGAGCGATGGCGGTGTCAGGGACGGAAAAACTGGTCGGTAGCCGGGACAGGGAGAGCAAATCGTGGACGGGGAAACAAGTCGTAAGCCAGGACGAGAGAGTAGACGTAGTCGGGATCAAAACTGGGTCATAAGTTGGGACGGAAGAGCAGACGTGGTCAGGATCAAAACAGGTCGTACCCGGAGACAAACGGGAGCAAAAAATGGGACAGGCGGGAGTCAGGGTCAAAAAAGGCTTGTCTTGTATATACAGAGGTTTGCAGACAGTCTGACAACAGGGGATTGACAGGACTGGGTACAAATAGGAACAGGGAGTCAATCAGAGCCCGCAGCGGTTGGCGCCAAATGAGCAGGCACAGGTGATTCACATTGGTAATCATGATCGATTGCAGGGCTGCTTTCTGAGGACAGTGGTCATTAGTATCACAGGTAGCCTTCTAAGAACAGCTGGGTAGCCCACGGGCTAGTTCTAAGACGAGCTCACCGGTGATGGGTCATTGCAATTTTCTAGGGAAATTTGATTTCGAACTGGCATGAAAAATTGTTGACATTAGGGGTGTCTTTAAACACATGGTCAATTCTTCTAAAATTGTATTTAAAATGCAGGGTTCATCCAGTTCTTGAAAAGGCTTGAATTTTAATGTTGTGTCATCGATGATTAAAAAGTGCTTGAATTTTGGGCGAAGTGCTGGTATATGCTTGAATTGTTGCAATATTCTACAACAAGTCTGCCTAAAATTGACACCGACAGTGCTCTCTGATGGCTTCTTTTACCATTGCATTTTTTTCCTTGATCCGTGATTAACAGGAGCTGTTATTAGATTGTTTGGCATTGTTCTATGAGGCTAAGAACATGATAATAACATTGTAATAACATCAGTGGCCAAAATTTTGGAAATGCTTATCGAAGTGGCGAAAAAGCAGTTCTCAACAAAATTGTTTTGGAGTTTGTATTAAACAAACAACCCAATAAAACATGTACTTTGAGGGAAGGCTTAAATAATATGCCCAATTTTATTTTAAACCGAACAACCTTTTTTTCTGTGGACTAGCTTTGCCTAAATCAAGCCAAATCATATTCAATTAAATTTTACAATAGTGGTTGACTGAACCTATTGTATCTCTTCTTCCAATAATTACAACGTGGCAATAACATAATAAAAAAATATGACATGCATCTCGAAAATTACATATCGGACAGGTAGACCTTAACGCTAATCAGTAAACAAAACGTAGCTCTCAGCTTCCAAAAAGTTGGTAACCCCTGCCCTTGGAGGTAGTAAAACTGGACCAGGCTTTTACAATAATTTAAAATTGAGCCCGCATTTTAAATCTGAATGTATGTGAAATGTAAATTACCATGTAATTCACTCCTAGATATTGCATTTGGGAAATGTATACTGCTACCTGAAACAACTCCTTCTCAGCAGAACAAATGACAATCAAGTCAATCAAGAGAGCAACATATTATCTTATATACCTCAAAAAAGCTTACATGCTGTAAGTGTGATTTCTAAACAATTTATATTGACGCCACCCAAAAAATATCCGCTTTTCAAATCTGCATTTGTGCCCTACTAATTTTATGATGCTTGTTTTTCAGAAACTCCACCTACTGCATGAAAGTTTCCATGTCGCTCACAGTGGCCGAAAATGACACTGACCTCTGTTACAACTCCAAGCTGAGGTTCTTCGAGAAAGCTGAGCTGAGCAAAAGCAAGGACATCACTTGCACAAGCATCGAAGATTACATCCAACCAGGAGCACAGCCACAGATTGTTTGGTATAAGGTAGGATCAAGTATTCATTTTCTGCGTGCCATGAAGTATTAAATTTTTCATTAAAATGCTTCCATTATCTGCACCGCTTATTCTCAGTAGGGTCGCGGGGGTGCTGGAGCCCATCCCAGCCATCCTCGGTCAGTGGGGAGGGGATACCCTGAACGAGTTGTCAGCCAGTTGCACACGGCACACAGGGAGATAGAACTAACACACTCATTCACACCTAGGGACAATTTGGACCGGCCAATTAACCTGACATGCATGTTTTTGCAATGTGGGAGGAAACCAGAGTGCCCGGAGCAAACCCACCCAAGCACAGGGAGAACATGCAAACTCCACACAGGAGGTTGATCTCATGACCTCAGAACTATGCCACGCACGTGCTAACCACTGTGCTGCCGTGCTGCCATTAAACGGCTTCATTTAAATCATGAGCATGCAGCTTGCATAAAACACAACCCAATTAGAAAAACTAAACTGAAATCTTTTGGAATGGACTAATTAGTCTGGCATCTTAAATGAAACATATTGCATATTTCCTACTATAGGGCGCATTTCCCAAAAATTGCTCTTTGTGATATTTTCTCATACATTAATAATATCGGACTATTAAGCATGTAGAATGAGAAGAATAATGTCAGACATTAAACCAATCTGCTGTACAGCCAAGTCACAACGTCTTTGTAAAATTCGGTCATCCTGGAATTGGTGAATGAACGCATGGCCGAATGAATTAAAAACATTTGTCCCTAAGATTAGTTTAAGGTGAGAAAAAGTGAGACAACATTCTCTATACCGTCACATATCTGGTACTGAATAATAAAAAAGTTCCCATTTGAGAGTAAGAGTTAAGCTAAAAATTAAAAATAAGATCATCACGAAAACCCTGTGCCCAACGACACCATTATGATGTTAAGGCTTATAAAGCTACGATTAGCACAATCCTGCCTGACAATAAAAATATATATACGGTGGTACATCTTCATAGGATCTTAATTCCTTCTAGGAAAGTGCTTGTATCTCGAATTGCTCGTGTAACTTGAGAACTTTTCTGTTATGAAATAATTAAAAAGTAATTGGTTTGTTCTTGACCTCCCAAACGCTTCCAAGTATACCCTAAATAAAGTACATTTCCTGAACACTGAAAACACATCCAAGTAGTAATTAAACATAAAAAAGAGTAATTAGTAACAACTATTATAAAAAAAAATCAAATGTGAGTTTATTATGAGCACTTACCATGGAGGCAGGAGCAGTAACAGATGTGTGTGCGTGGTGAGGAGTAAGGCGGGTGCTGGAGGAGTCATCTTGTCTCACATATCTGTCATCTTATTTCCCCTGTATTTTTTATTCGTTAGTTCAAATTGTGTATGCATGTAACAATGTTTGTAAGGCAAATTAAATATATATATATATATATGTCTTGAACATAACGGCTCTAATCAGTCGCTGGTTGCAGGCGACGACATCATTGTAGATTGCTAATATTGTCGCAATATTCTACATAGTCTGTCCTGCTGTGAGTAAATAGGTGTCACATTGTGTTTATTATCTCTTATTGAGGGGAATTGCAACCGTTAATACTGGGAGCAATTGGCGGAACACTTACTGTAGATCTTAAATTAAAGTTAATGTAACTTATTATGAACATACGCAAAAACAAATTACAGCACAACTTTTAATATTTCTTTTTGCCTGTAGTAGTTTACTTGCGCAAACTGGGATGAGCTAATGCTGGCATTGAGAGGTTACGAGCGGTAAGTAGTCTCAAGCAGTCTCCAGTGATAGCCTTTAGAAATGTTTGCTAGCTAGATCTTACGTCGTATGCAGGGTAAGATTTTACTTCCAAATAAAACTAATTTCGGAATTCTCGTTTTTAGTGGTGCCTGTATAAAGAGAACCCATTGTGTTTAAAAAATGTGGTGGCAAAATTCAGAACAGATATATCCCTGCCCTGTATTCTTTTAAATAGTAACTCTGATTTTGGCAGGCAATGAGGAGAGGAGCTGTTTATTTCTTTGGATGATGGTATTTTTTCATGGAGGTGGACTGCCCAGATGTCCCCACACCTTTTCCCTTTGAAAAAAATGCCACACGGCTTGTTCAGCCTACGTTTAATGTGATTAAAACAGTGAATAATGGCTGTGGGTTGTCAATCCTCCAGTCATTGGCTGTTGTTTTATTTTTATGGTTTAAAGTCTAAAGCCCACGGTGCTCCAAATTCTTCTTTTCTTTTTTTTTGTGCCCCATTGTCTGTATGACAATATATTCAATTTATTCTGATTTTTGTTTGTTTTTTTTGTATTTGTAACGCACAGTATTCTTGTCTTTTTTTAAATCAAAGGAGTGTGCGCCGAGGCAATGGAGACAGACAATCGAAAGAAAAGCGGATACCCTTTCCTTCAAGGAAGTTCAGGAAGATGACATTGGGAATTACACATGTGAACTACAGTATGGAAACTTTGTGGTGCGGAGGACTACTGAATTGTCTGTCACAGGTAAGGAGAAATAATGTGGCATTTTTCCAATTACTGTATTTTTCGCACTATAGGGTACACCTGAATTTAAGGCACACCCCCAAAACATAGTCCTTTGTGATATTTTTCATAAGGTGCACCAGACTATAAGTCACATGTAATTGAGACTACAGTCACCGCAACCGTGTGTTGGACTCCATATAATTTTACGGTATATATTAATGCAATGATTGATCAGCCAAAAAGTGTCACTGCATTGTATGCAATGGGAATCAAACCCAAGTAGTGATGGTATGATCACTAATATTATACCACTAGACCACCAGCGATACAAATGACATGCAAAAAGGGATTCAATTTTATCTCAGTACCACACTTTTTTTACTCATGGTGCCAGAAAAAACAGATTTGCACAGTGCATTCTTACAGGTTGAACAGTTTCTCCATTTCACATGTGCGTCAATAATATCTAGACATACGTAAAAGAGCTTGTATAGTATCTTGTTGAAAGACTTTGTTTTCTCCATTTAATGAGATCCGCTCGTGAAGAAGTGGGGAGACGATTTATCTTATCAGAATGCACTATGCAAATCAGTGCTTCTGGCACCGTAGAAATAGTGTCATGAAATAAGCTCTAATGCCTTATCATATGTCATCCGTACCACTAATGAGCTCGGGATAAAATGTAAGCACTCTCAGTGCCACTACTTGAGTTTGATTCCTGTTGCATACAATGCTTTGCGATTTAGATCAGCAATGTTTATCAATTGATCAATCATTACACAATAATTGCTCCAACACGGTAGTATACCGTAAAACCGTAATGCCATGTTGGTGTTTTTAGGTGCACTTTATAGTCTGGAAAATATGGTAAATGTTTTGGGTGCTATTGCTTGTAGGAAAAAATACAGGGCACATTTATTTTTGTATAAATGGTTGTTACCTTTTGTATCTCAATATGGTCAAAACACATTTCTCATGATGGTGTGGATGGAATCGCTCTGACACAAGGAGAACTATTGTGGTCTGAAGATAGATCAGTTTTCTGGCACAGGTTGGAAAAAGTGCTGTTAGCTGCTATCTGATTGAACTTTATAGTGCTTGTAAAATGAAAAAAGTAGACTGCAGTGAGGGCAAAGCAAAGTCTCATAACCGCACACTTAATCTGTAATTCTTATCCACTTTTGAGACATTCAGAAGTAGGGTTTAGGAGATTGACAGGCTGAGTTTTTCCCTGCCCTCTTAAAGGTTTTTGCTCAGGGGTGGTGTAATAGTGGTCTGTGTGGCCGTGTGAGACTTTTTGTGATTAAAGTGTATGCCAGCAATGTCAAACATACGGCCCGCAGGACATAAGTAGGATGATTTAATCCGGCCCGCAATAAATTTCTGAATATGTCAAAGAAGCGGGTCTGCAGGTCAACTCTATCAATGTTGTTGTTTTTTTGTTTTTTGTTTTTTTTTTTTGATTAAAAAAAATGCAAACCAAATGCTCTTTCGGCTGCCAAAAGACATTGTTGAGTCTGTATGGTGTGGTCAGTTGATCAAGGTACAAAACTGCATTTTACTCAATGGTTATAATAAATCAGTTAAACATTCAATGCCAAACATAAACATTGTGAATAAAAGTATTATGTTTACAAAAGATCCATCGCCACCCGTGATTGTAATATTTAGAGTTGGGTTACTGATGTAGTCTGAATAATGAACAATTTGGAGTTGATGATCTTTTACTGCTTTGGCCTGAGAACAGAAAGTCTGCATTCAGCCCCAGAGCCAAACTGAGTTTGACGAAGGCCTAAACATAGTGTCAAACCATGGGAAGATACATCCTGTGAAAATTTAGATGGATCGGACATATTTAAGAGAAGCCTCAAGGTCAATTTGGCCCAGAAATATAAGCATCCAGAGCTGTTTTTTTAAATATGATTTTTATTTTTAAACGTGCATTCATAGGACTTACATAAAAAAATTAAATCATAAAAAAACATGCGTTTCACATCTGTGTGGTAAACGTTATATTTAGTATCATTTTGTTTTCTTCCTACTCAGTTTTGGGTGTTATTTTGGGCAGTGGAGTGACAATGTCGACCTGGCAGTATGTAACTGTGCCATCAAACAGGCAAAAACTACCCCATACCTAGGAGTAAAACTGGACAATCAACTGGACTTCAAACCGCACATTAATAAACAAATATCGAAAATAAACCGCTCAATTGGAGCCATAAAACGGCCCTCGAAGTTAATATCACAAGACACTCAAAAAAAATTAAATCATAAAAAACATGCGTTTCACATCTGTGTGGTAAACGTTATATTTAGTATCATTTTGTTTTCTTCCTACTCAGTTTTGGGTGTTATTTTGGGCAGTCGAGTGACAATGTCGACCTGGCAGTATGTAACTGTGCCATCAAACAGGCAAAAACTACCCCATACCTAGGAGTAAAACTGGACAATCAACTGGACTTCAAACCGCACATTAATAAACAAATATCGAAAATAAACCGCTCAATTGGAGCCATAAAACGGCCCTCGAAGTTAATATCACAAGACACTCAAAAAATGTTATTTAATACTATAGTTCTGCCACACTTATTGCTTCACTGTATGGAGCTGTCGGTCAAAAGACAACATGAAGAGACTACAACGAGCACAAAATCGTGCCATGATGATTATACTTGGTACTGACCCTGTTGTCATGTTGAACCCATGCTTTTAGAGTTAGTTTTTAAGTGTAAACCAGAGAATTCATCTAAACACGTGATTGTGGATGTGAAAGATAACACATGGTTTAGCGCTTGGTCATCTGATTCATCTGTTCCCCCTCTTTTCCAACAAAACTTGGAGGACCCGTACAACTCGCTCTATGACGAAACTTGATGTAAATCCTGGTGTCTCTCACTCTCAATCATTCCGAAGCAGAGGAACAATTTAAGTTCAGGACAGCAAATGATTGAGAATGTACATCCTTTCAAATATGCGGTCCGGAAACATATATTAAATTCTGTACTACCATATATTCTAACTTGTATTCCTGTCGACACAAAATCATGTCGCAGTCCTTAAAAGCTCTAAATTTCCAATTTCTAATGTTTTATTTTCTCCCGTTATCTGTTGTACTTAATTTATTTGGTTATGTTTCAAATGGACCCGTGAGAATCTCATGTAAGAATGATACCAATAAACTGAACTGAAACTGAACTGAGTATGAACGAATGCAAAAAAGAAAGTAACGGAGGTCTGGATCATCAACCAGCTAGACCCCCAGCCAATGATGGTAAAGCAGCTGCCCTCCTTAAGGGAAGTGCATAGTGGGTTCTTTCAATTCCACAATCATGAAAAGAAGACAGTCAAGGAATTGGAGAGCCGAGTGGTGGAGGAGGTGTTCTTGTTTTAGGATGGAGCTGATCAGCCAGACCTCTATCTATTTCCTATTAGACTACTGTAACAAATTGTTTTGGGGCACCTTTTAAATATGTCAGATGTATGTAAAACTCCACAAGAAGTGTTTTCACTGTATCACACAATATTCAGGCCTTCACTGACAAAAACTCAAAAGTTTAAAAATAAGGACCAACCTAGTACACATTGTATAGGAAGTTCAAAAATGTCTCAAAGAAACTTAAGAGTCAATTGAATTAATCATCATTATAAATGACATATTTGGAATAGTTTGCATACTTAGCTCAGACATGACCTTTCATTTGTTCTGTGAATAATTTAAAACAATCAACCTCCCACTGCTTTTTCCCCCAATTCCTGTCAGCAACAAATCATTCTCAATTTCCTCCATCAAGAGCTTGCAAGCAATCCCAAAAAACAACATGGAACCAAAGGTCAAACTGGTTTTTATGATAACAAAGCCTAATATCGCAATAGGGAAACTGCTCACCAATTGGGCATAGAAATTTTAAGAAAATTGGCTTTTTTACTTCATTATGTGAAGTACACAGTTTTTTATTTATGATCATGCAGGATAAACGGTATTTTAGATGATGATAATGATACATAAAGGTTATCAAGTTTTGCATGTAAAATTGATTTGTCTCAAAAACTGGGGAAATGATCTATTGTTCGACTGAACAAGTCAGATATGATTTATGATTCGGGGGAAGTCAGGAAGCATTAGAGAGGTAAATTGGACCTAAAAAAATCTAGCCCGACCCAGGCCCGCTTGTTTTAAAGCCCAATGCTGCACGAGCTCTATCAATAAATTCAATTTGCAGGACAGCGCCTAAAGTAAACCCCAACTTTTACATTTTATTTGTGAGGACTCGGGAGGAAAAGAGGTGATTTGGGCCAACGCAGAAGGCTGGCAATGCCGGCTGAGCAATATAAGTTAAGCAATACTGTTAACATTTACATCTTTTATATTTTTCTGTCAGCCGAGGTTACGTTCACCGTCAATTTTCCCTCATTCCCGGATTTTTAAAGCGCTGACAGAAACATTTTAAACCCGTCCGTCATTTTGATGGGTTGAAAATTGGTCCATAAACCACAGCACCAGTGCGTCCTTAAGAGGCTCAGCACTTTGAGAGAGCGAGAGAAAGAAAGAGAGAGAGAGACTGAGAAGTACAATGATGGGTGGATAATTTAAAGAATGGTCATCGTAGGATGGATCCACCAATTGAACATGAGACAAAACCGATTGCATAAACAGTTCAAACAAATGGATGGACATTTTAAAACTAAAAGCATTGAAAGGAATTCTGAATTTGTAAGGCAATTCCAGATGCTGGTGTGTGGATCTTTCACTAATCACCGTCAGTATTTCTTTCTTGTACTGAAGGGCATCGACAATTTAGTCGGTGAGAAAGTGTAAACGTCCATATTTTCGCACCTTTCCAGTGGCGTCTCAGTTGGAGCCTGCTGTCACTCAAGCATCTCGTTTCTGTGGCAACTGGCTTTTTATAACTGCCTTGCTTTGACCAAACACCTTGGTTGTCATGTATTATTTTATTTTATTCCAAACAGATGGCATTTGACTCCAACTCACTCACCTTAGTGTTTGCACCACAGAGAGAGAAAAAAAAGACGGTTGGTTGGTTCATAGGCTCGTTCGTTGTTTCGTAGGTTGGTTCGTTGGTTCATTGGTCGGTTTCTTTTGTCGGTTCGTTTGTCGGTTCGTTCGTCGGTACATTCCCTTAACCACTACGGTCATAGGTGCTCCAGTTCCTATGATATGTCTCGCGCAAGTACAGCCTGGTGGCACCCATCCCTCTCCAGGCCAACATGTGTTTCCACCCGGTCTTGAACTGGGGACCGTTTGCGTGTTAGGTGCATGTGCTAACTGTCTCTAGAAATATTAAATCCTTCCAATAATGATGTTTGTATTTTGCTCTTTTCATGATTTGGGTTTAGGCCTTTTATAGTCATAAGGTTACTTGTGTAGTGACAATAACCTACTTCCCCCATGTGTTTTTTGTGTTTGTTTTTTTATCCCCTGGTCAGGATTGTATCTCCTAATTGAGATTCACAAAGGTTTCAGGTAAATGGTTCCAAATATTCAGTAGGAGACAAATTTATGCAGGAAAGGTCAAAGCCGACTGTACTCCCTCAGAAGGCTGGCGTCCTTCAACATCTGCAAAATGCTCCTGCAAATGTTCTATGAGCCTGTTGTGGCAAGCGCCCTCTTCTATGCGGCAGCGTGTTGGGGAGGCAGCGCCAAGAAGAAGGATGCCTCTCCTCTTAATAAACTAGTGAGGAAAGCGGGCTCTGTTGTGGGCACATAGCTGGACAGCCTGACAACTGTAGCTGAGAGACGGGCACTGAAAAAGCTGCGGTCAATCATGGACAATTCATCACATCCACTACACAGCATCATCTCCAAACGGAAGAGCACCTTCAGTGACAGACTACTGTCACAGTCTTGTTCCACGGACAGACTGAGGAGATCATTTCTTTCTCATGCCATGAAGCTCTTTAACTCCACCCGGGGAGTAAAAGCCCACATTAAACCACACCCACAAATTTGCATATTACCCTATTTTTATTACAGTGTGTATTTTATGTAGCACTATTTAAATACTCTATATCAACATGGTACATTGGGAATTTATGTATTATATTCCTTTCCTTTATTATTTTTTTATTTTCAACACAAGGATACTGCTGGAAGTGTTAATTTCCCTACGGGGAGGAATAAAGTATCTATCTATCTCTATCTAAATTTATGGTCACAGTTCACGGATCCTTAACCGTCTGAGTAACAACATCTTGTGGTGTGTCTTAGGCAAGTACAGCCTGGCGGCACCCATCCAACTCAAGTTTCCTTGATTTCAGTATTTCATTAAATAGTTGTAGATTCGGCTTATATGTGAAGATATACAGTATGTAAAATGAAAAAAGAAATAGTGTTCTTTATTAAATGTACAGCATATTACCTTTAATGGTGTAGACCAGGGGTGTCAAACTCATTTTAACTCAGGGGCCACACGATAGAACAAACATTCTGTCAGGGGCCGGACTAGTAGATTAAAGAGAAAGAAAAAGAGAGAGGGAGGGAAAAGGAGAGAGGTTGGGACAAAGAAAGAAAAAGAGAGTGGGAGAGAGCGTGAGAAACAAAAGATAAAAAGTCGTGAGAGGGGGAACAGAAAGGGAGAGGAAGAAAGAAATCCAAAGAGAAATAGAAGACAGAAGGAGAGAAAAGAGAAAAGAAAACGAGAAGGGTAGAAAAGGGAAAAAAGGACACAGAGAGAGAAAAAGACAAAGAGAAACAAAGGAAGAGAAAAAGAGACACAGAGAGTGAAAGATACAGAGTGGGAGAAAAGGGGTGGAAAAGAAAAAGAGAGAAAGAGAGAGAGTGAAATAGATACAAGTACAGTGTCTTTGTGAGAGGCACCTGGCTTTGGCAACATCAAGTTGACAACCTGCAGCTCGTTTTTCTCTTGCGCTTCTCTGAGTGTTGTCTCGCGGGCCGGATTCAATCCCTTAGTGGGCCTGATCTGGCCCGCGGGCCGCCTCTTTGACACCTGTGGTGTAGACCATCATATCTTTCAGTCTCTCTACATGCATTCATGACGAGAATGTAGAAAACCATACATTCTATAACGTATATCAAGGCACACCTGCTAAAGATGCCACCTGTGTGTTTTCCTATTCCTGCTGCATGGCAGTAAGGGGCCGGTCACACAGCCGTTTGCGGCTGAATCACGGCTAAAATTTTGCGGGTTTTTTTTGCCCGTGGTTGCCCGTGATGGAAAATGCGCAAAATTGGCCAACCCGCTGTTCATCGGTGGTATGCCCGCAAAACAGACGCCGGCGACTGTTCCGCTTCCTCATCGCGTCATTTTCGCGTCATTTTCTCGTGTGGACCACGGGTATAAAAGCTCCCGAGCCGGTGTTGTGCCCAAATCCGACTCCTACGCAAGTGGTTTTGGTTATATGTTTGCCATTACATTCCCTAAAAGTGATATAAAAGTGAGATAAAACGAGGTAAAAGTGGTTGTAGTAGCGAGGGGATGCAAATCTCGGCATAACACCGGGCTGTAGAAATCATAACCGCTCAAGACACAGTCCCGTGAAGATCAAGATTTCAAGCTATGGCACCGAAGAAGCCAATATGTTATTATTGTAATAGTTTTTCATTCTTATTTTATTATCTTGTTATGAAATTAAAAGAAATGTCAAGAAATAAAAATGGATTAAGACGAGGTCACTACGGTGACGGGGATCCATGTTCACCCCTTGACGTTTCGAGCACAACTGACGTGTGCTCGGCAAATTGCGCTGTATATACGCGGAGAAAGGCGTTTGACCGTCACACGCGTAACACGCTAATTTCACGTAATAACACCGCGATACAGGCGCAGAACATGCTATTACCATGCTCCACCCACGATTACCCGCTGAAATTTCCCGTCCTACCCATGTGTAACCACGCCCTGGCCACGGCCAGAGCACGTCGTTCCGCGTCATTTCCGTGTCATTACCTCGTGTGCCGCCCACGGTTAACACGTGCTCAAAGTTTTGAGCAGCTCAAAACTTTTTCGCGCGGCCATCCGCGTGTGAATTTCCGACCGCGTGTTAAGCACTGCTGTATCTCGTCTGTATGGCGATCTCAAAGCGTCCAACAGCGTCCGCCTCACAGGCAGAAATTTCTGGCCATGATTTAGCCGCAAACGGCTGTGTGACCGGCCCCTAAGACTTGAGGAAATCAATTATTTGCTAAATGTCAACCAAAGTCAGAGATAATGTACTGTCAGAACGCTGGAGCACATGTTCAGACTATTAGGTTTAGAGACAGTTAATTCCCCGAAGCCATCACTGCCCTAAACAAGCACTAAAGACTGTAAAAAAAAACAAAAAATTATTATATGTTCCAATATATATGTAATGAAATGAAATGAAATTAAATGTATAAATAAATATGTACAAATATGTATATATATATATATATATATATATATATATATATATATCTCATCAGCCGTACCGCTTATCCTCATTAGGGTCGCGGGGGGGCTGGAGCCCATCCCAGCCATCTCCGGGCAGTGGGCAGGGGACACCCTGAACTGGTTGCCAGCCAATCGCAGGGCTCACAGGGACAGACAACTCATTCGCTCATTCACACCTAGGGACAATTTGGACCGGCCAATTCACCTGAAATGCATGTTTTTGGAATGTGGGAGGAAACCGGAGTGCCCGGAGGAAACCCACGCAAGCACGGGGAGAACATACAAACTCCGCACAGGAAGTCTGGAGCTGGATTTGAACCCACGACAGGTTCCAATGACATGAACTGTGCCGCACAAGCGCTAACCACTGCGCCGCCGTATAAATATATATATACATATATATATTTAAAATCAACATTTACACCTGTGTGTCAATAATGTTGAAACAGAAAACACAAGGTCTTTCAACAAAATAATACTACCACACTACAAAAAATTTGCCAGCCTGACTGACGTGTCGCAGGAAACGTGAAATGTTGTAAGTTGTCTTGACGTGGCATCACTTGCGTCAAGTCATGTTTTTGGTATCGCCCTTAATTACAAGTCTCAAAGGGCTGTACAGTCTACAGCCAACTATCACAAACGCACAACAATTGTTCAGGTGGAATTTCAGTTCCCACAATGAAATTATTGCAATTTTTATCCGTCTTGTCTCACTATCTGACATGTCCTATGACAACCTTTGATTGTTTTTCTCAGTGTTGACCAATGGAGAGACAATACACTTACTGTAACTTTCAGTGTGTAAAAATAAATAAATAATCAAGGTGGAAGACAGGGGGGCAGCACGGCGACGCAGTGGTTAGCGCGTGTGCGGCACAGTTCTGAGGTCGAGAGATCGAACCAACTGTGTTGAGTTTGCATGTTCTCCCTGTGCTTGCATGGGTTTCCTCCGGGCACTCCGGTTTCCTCCCACATTCCAAAAACATGCATGTTGGGTTAATTGGCCGGTCGAAATTGTCCCAAGGTGTGAATGGGCGAGCGAATTGTCCGTCCCTGTGTGCCCTGCGATTGGCTGGAAAACAGTTCAGGGTATTCCCTGCCCACTGCCCGAAGATAGCTGGGATGGGCTCTAGCACCCTGCAACCCTACTGAGGATAAGCGGTGCAGATAATGGATTGATGGATGGAGGTGGAAGACAGGCAGTTTAAGTGGAATGCGGACTTGGAAGAAAAGTATGAAGATGCCTGGTAGATTTACATGTACTTATTTCTGTTTGCATAGTACCACATTTTAAATTTTGTTGACGAATATTCAACAAAGTATGGCAGTGAGTTATCTATTCCAACCAATACTTCTTCTAAACTGCAAAATCAAATCAAATTATGAAATTCATTACCTTAAAATTTAGACAGAATTTCATGCGGGTAAAAACAAAGCGGGTTTCCTCTGCGGTGTGTTTTAAACGCGGTGTTTTTAAGTCAATGTCAGCACAAGATTGGGTGGGTGGATGGATGGATGGATGGACTGAGCTCACATTTAGGATGGGGGGGCTGAAGAGGCGGCGGGGGCACTCGAGCGGATCATTACTGATGTTGATCCAGTGGATGTACCTTGTACGTAACTAAGTTTCTGTCTTTGTGCTGTCTGTTTCTGCTTGACCTTGGTTATAAAACAACTTCATATTTTTTTGTTTCTACCGTGATGTCAAACGTCACACCACTCTGACTGTTCACATTCTTGACTTTGCATGAAAAATATTCTTTGTCCGTTGTAGTTTGCTGAAAAATGTAATGTTACATTCGAATATTTTGCAAATACAGGGTGTTTTAAAATGTGCCGTATTTTCTGGGCTATAAATCGTTCCGGATTATAAATCACATTAGCCAAAGAATGCATAATTGAGAATGAAAATACAGACACTATATAGGTCACACTGGAGTATAAGTCCCATTTTGGAGGAACATGTATTTGATTACAGGGTTCTCACGGATCCTTGAAAACTCCTAAAAAAAGTATTAAATTCATTATTAAAAAATAAGGCCTTAATTGCCATTAAAATGTCTTTAGTCCAATTTTCAAAAGTATTAAAAATGTGAACACATTTATCAGATTTACATTTGTTTGAAGTAAAAAGATTTAGTAATTTTTATCAATTGTCTTTTTTGACAATTTACCGATTTACTTTTGTGGCATTAAAAAGTCTTGAAAAGTTTTGAATTTAGCATGCCTTGAAATGTAGGAATCCAGGATTATAATCCAACCCCCAAAACATACATGCCATTTTACAAGGCAATTTAGAAAATAAAAATGAAACAGAGAACAACAGGCTGAACAAGTGTACGGTATACTAACGTTATATGGCTTACATGCCTGGTAATGTCAGTAAGTAGGTAACATATCAACAGTTATTGAAATAACTCCTGCATAGAGAACATGCTAACAAGCTTACCAAACCAGTAAATCCAATGAAATCCTCAGCTTCGCTGTCACTATTAAACAACTCCTCAGACTCAGGGAGTAGATAATGTACCGCTTCCCCTTTTTCATTGCTTACATCAGACTCATCGTCACCTCTGTCAAGTCAAGTCAAGTCATGTTTAGTTGTATAGCCCTTAATCACAAAGAGTCTCAAAGGGCTGCACAGACCACATATGATTGCAAACTATTATTACAGACTATTATGACACCATCCCATGATATTGTCAACATAAAATATAGGTTATTCATATGCTATAGAGTAGAATGGTGTTTTAAGCTTAGATTTAAACATTTCCACTGAGGTTGCAAATCGAATCTCAGGGGCAAGAGCATTCCACAGCACCGGGGCCCGAATGGAGAACGCTCTCGAACCTGCGGATCTCTTCTTTGCTCTTGGGATCACTAGTAGACCAGCATTTTCAGAGCGAAGGCTCCGAACCGGAACATAGGGGGAGATTATATCTAAAAGATATGAGGGAGCAAGTCCATGCATGATTTTGTATACTACCAACAGAACCTTAAAATCACATTTTAAGCTAACAGGGACCCAATTCAGGTTAGCTAAAATCGGGGTAATATGATCAAACTTTCTTGTCTTAGTTAAAAGCTTCGCCGCAGCTTTTTATACTAGCTGAAGGCTCTTGCTTTTCACCTTAAAAGTTTCTTGCTAACTCCAAACTTCATTTCTGCGGTTTTCTTTTAGCGTCCTTTCTTGTGGGAAGAGTCTATGAAGAAAGAATAAATAATTGACTTATCAGCCTTGCTAAAGTGTGTATACTTTTTTGGGGACAACGTGTTTATTAAGTATAAATACGAAAGATTTTTGGCGACACTTTAAATCCTCTGAGTAAAGTGTCATTAAATCCAGTTCTGTCTTGACTAAATAAATCCACAACATGTTAGTATTATGTAACAAAAGATCATCAAAAAAAATCGAAATCTCATGTAAAAGTTGTTGTAAATAAGACTGATGCTTGTGGGTCATGCATTGTTTCCAATAGTACATTAGCCACTTCATTGATATTGGAAAAAATTATTTACTCTTGCGGTATCTAACCTAATTTGATTTCAGGTTTTGGACATTTGTTATAGTGATTTGGTTGCCAAACGCAGTATTGATGTTGTTCACCTTTATTCCAAACCATGCTTAGATACTTTGTGTGAATGCTCAGACCTGTGGAAGCCTAAAGTCAAGTCACGCTGATTTGTATTGCCCTTAATCACAAGAAGTCTCAAAGGGCTGCACAGACCAAAGACTATTACAGACTACTAAAGGCAATGTTGCTTCCTACAAATAGAGTGCTTAATCTCACCTTACTGGTAAACATGTGGAAAGAAAAAAAAGTTTCCAGTAAATATTTGTGAAAAAGCTCTTTTTTGACAGTTTGGTTTTTTTTAAACCTCTTTGAGCAAATAGTGGCCCCATGCTCATAACATAAGACGCTTCTTGTGCTGCAATGTTGACAGCGCCTTGTGACAGAGTCTGCCTTCACCTTTTGTTTCTATGTCAAGCATGTACTGACGCGACCAGAAGCACACATGTGCAAAGTAACACACACACTATGCAAAAGAAAAGAAAATCTTTACAATAAATAATGCATTAATGTGCGAGGCACCTTTACAAATAACTTGACCTTCCCACAACCAATATAGCTTCAGTGTCGACATTTACTCACAAATAGGCCTCAGTCCTGACAGTGGAACTTTCAGAACTATTATTTTTTTCTCATTTCCTCTTATTGTCAGCAATACTTAGTTTTTCCATCAATTAACCCACTATATCAGTCTCAGTATGAACGATTCCACAAGGTTCCTATTTGGTACCACCGTAAATCATTAGATACGTAGGCATTAGTACAAATGCTTGAAAAAGAACAAGTGGGTGACAAAAGAGTGAAGAAAAAACATGTATCACACAAGGCAGCACATGCACTGCCTTGGTTACACAGCTTCTGTGTAAAGCAGGGTACGATTCCCCTGTGGATTTGTAACTTCTTCATGACTTGTAGACGTGGAAAGATTCAACCACATGAGCTCAACATAGCGTTCTCAAAGAATCAAGGGGGGGAATATTTCTGTTGGCGTCTACTCGTGACAGAACCTATACCACATGAACAAGTTCCCGGATCCCTTAACCGCCTGGGTCGTTTGGGCACCACCTCCTGTGGTCTGACCTGGGAAGGTACAGCCTGATGCCACCCATCCCTCTCAAGGACATTTTTGGCTAGGGGTGTTCCCTCCCACGTGAAACAGATAGTACTAGTTTCCATGTAGCAGGAGAAGCCTGCAAGCACCGGGTAGCCCCCATAAGCAACCTGAGTAGCCCGTGGACAGGTTCTGAAATTAGCTCATTAGTAATGGGTCATTGCGATGTTCTAGTTAATCTGAGTTCTAACTGACAGAAGTTATGTCAACCACTAATAATAACTACAACCTGGAAACAACAAAGTAACAACATCGTAAAAACATAGTAATAAAATGGGTTGTTTTTCAGAAATGTAAATACTAATCACCTTTGCCCCAAACAATAACTAAAAGTATCTTTCTTCAAAATGTTTTATCTTTATACTTTTGTCTTACTTTGCACTGAAAGAAAAAGCAATATTACACACATTATAACTTCAAATTACTTCATTGACATCTTAACTCATATTGATGATACTGTTTCTTCACAACATGGAAGGGGAATCTCAATTGCTTGGGGTATTTCTATACCTCAATATTGTGTGTCATCGATAAGACACCAAAGAAGGACAGTGACCACAGGGAACATATTACTGAAGCTTTAAATTATTTTCCGAATGTAATATCATAACATTTGTGATGTGGCAAAAAATAGAACAGAGAGGAGCTTAGAAGATTGCAATTGATTGTATGGAGAGGCAGATTGATCCAAATACTAATAAAGTACTTGGATCAGATTGATTCTATTGTCCTGGGATTGATACTTCTCTCTTCGACCCATTTTCTCAAAGCATCGCTTCTTTATGTAGATAGTGCATCCCTTCTTCATCCTGCCTGCCAGGCAGGAGAACGGGCCAAATCTATGTGGATACCCCTACCAGAATTTAAAAGTGACAAGGCAAACGGGAAGCAGAGTGGACTTTTTTTCAACTACAGAAAATGACAATACGAGCTGTCATTTTTTATTGTCAAGTGGTCTGCTACAAATTTACATAAACACATGAAAAATCTTACCCTGAATAAACCAATGAGCTACATTCAAATACATAAACATGTAACTGTTCCTAAACAAAAACCTGTAAATCCGTCGTCACCATGTATAGAGAGCTACTGAGAGACAATTGACACTTTATTTGCATTACTGAAATTATTTCAAAATATTGTTAATTGGAAGGTATTTTAGTTCTCTAGTTGATATTGTTATTGGATACTATATTTGAATTTTCGTTACATTGCTGCTTTTTGGTTTGACTCGCTTGTATTTTTTTCTGAAACAGTTGTAATAGAAATACTTATATTCATTGTTTTATACTGTAAAAGTATGCAATAGAGTAATTTTAAAAAAATTAAAAATGTAAGTGCCTAAAATCATTGTTCTGTCTTTATCGTAATTATGATCTAATTTAATTCGGGAGGGTTCAATTATTCAATGATCATGACAAAAGTATCGGTATCGATCGATACCCAAATTCCCGGTATCACCCACCTCTTATTAATAGGCAAGAAATTGGCTCAGTGTAAACAGTTATTGGTTTCATCACCCACAATGCTTTTTGCCATGACTGGGAATCCCCAAGCCAAACATTAGCGTTGCAACACACCTCTGTCATACATTAATGCTTGCCAGATATCAATCAATTAGCAAACTGTGCTTACAAATGCTCCACTTGCTCGTTGTGCATCTGGGTCGGGTAATTAAGATGAGCCCTTGCATAATTAATGGCTTTACTTGGCTAATTAGCGCTCACTCAGGGTAGGTGTTTTGACGCCAGGGGAATTGGTGCTAAGCTGGTGTTAATGTAGTTTCACATTTCAGCGAGTAAAGATCGAGCGAATCTATTATTCTTTGGATTAAAAATCAATATGGCTTGTGTAGAGCTGATACCGATTATTTGTGGCTAAGTGAGGCTATAACCGATATTTGGAGCCTATATTGGTTTGCACCAAAAGTGTTCAAATTGATGCTAAAACAAATTTAATAATGCAAATACTGATCCTGATTACAAACCCTAAAGCATTTTATTTCATCACATAGCTATAAAATGGTAAAGTTAAGCTTATAGTAGTTAAATAAAAAGTCAAGTCATTTTTATGTCACTTCAATATTTTAACATCAAACAATAAGTGCAGGAGTTCACATGGTCAGTAATGTCTTTAGTGAAAAAAACTATTATATAAGCAAACAATAATTATAGTTTATATAAAATAAAGCTACCGTATTCACAAGTTTGCAACGTGAACTTGTGTGTAATACGCACACCTAGATTTTCGGACTACAATTTTCTTACACTTTATCTCAGCTCAGATAGTGACAAATGTTGTTAAATCTGTGCAGCATTGATTATAATAATTTATTGACAACATAAACTAAAAGCACGATATTAACATAAAGTTTAAAATGCATTTATTTATTGTCCTTCAAAGTCCAATTCTTCATCAGATCCACGAAAGAGTTGTTTCCCTCATGGACTTTTTTTTACGTTTATTTATATCTTTCAGGGTGACTTTCTGTTTTCTCCATTGTCTAACATATCTGTTACTGTGACGAAATTTTGTGTAATATTTGAAAAACATTAAAGACCTTTTCATATATCTATTACATCACCAGTCTTGTGTTTAGTAGTTTGCATTCTACCGCCGTAGCCAGTTTGTGGATGTAGGGCTTTTA
Source organism: Urocampus carinirostris (assembly GCF_059441175.1). Lineage (NCBI taxonomy): Eukaryota > Metazoa > Chordata > Actinopteri > Syngnathiformes > Syngnathidae > Urocampus > Urocampus carinirostris. The sequence goes on along the minus strand of NC_142351.1, from coordinate 26,880,482 downwards.
GTGAAAAGCATCACTAGGGGGCGTGGTTTCACTGTCTATTGTTTGGGAAATAGCAGCGCGTACTGCACTGTATATTTGACTTCCTAACTAAATGCAATATTTTCCCGTTCAGGTACTTAGTAACCTGAAACATTTGTATATAGAGACATTCGTTAGTAGAGGAATGACTGTACCACTGTAAAATCTTGTGTATAACGTGCACCTAAACTTTGAGTTATTTTCTAGGTTAAAAAAATGCCCGTTATGCATGAATTAATATGGTAATTAACATATGCCGAATCAATCAGTAATCCCAATTGAGTAGCACAAGAAAGCTTGATACCAGCTTGAATTTGCAAAAATAGAATCATTAACTGGGGCGGCACGGCGGCTGGGTGGTTAGCACGCAGCTCCACGGTGCAGAGCACCCTTGTTTTGCAACACTATACAAATTGATACTTTTCTACTTATTAACCAGCTCTAATTTAATCCTGAGACCAACCAGCTACCACAATCCCCCTGTGCGGAGTTTGCATGTTCTCCCCCGTGATGCACTCCGGTTTCCTCCCACATCCCAAAAACATGCATGTCAGGTGCTAATGAGCGTCTGTGAGTTGCCTGTCTCTGTCTGCCCTGCGACTGGCTGGCAACCAACTGCCCATAGAAGGCTGGGATGACCTCCAGCGCCCCCCGCGACCCAACTGAGGATAAGCGGTGCGAACAATAGATGGATGGATGATGAACCATGTGGTGGAGCAAGGAACTGAAAGCAGGGGTGTTCAAAAACAAGGACAGTAATTATGAGCAAAAATCAAAGTACCGAACACAGAAATGGGCACAAAGCAACAGAATGTTCAAACAAGAAACTAAAGAAAAAAAATCAAACTTAAAAAGTTCTAACTAGAAGCAATGACCGAAACCTGATGTGGTGGTGGAAACAAAATGACACAGAGGATGATGGAAGAAATCAAAATGAACCGTCCAAATTTGCTGAACAAAAATGTTCTTTAAAAGGGTTCAGGATGGCACAGGTGTGAAGTAATTGGACACACCTGTGCCCAGTTAAAAACACCAGTTGGCCCATTATGGGACTTTCAAAATTTTGGGATGCCAATGCCTGCCTTGGAGGATTGGAAATCTTGATATCCAAGTGGCGAGTTAGCCCAGACCAAGAATCCTATATGGATCTGAGTCATCATGGAGCTTCACATCAAGTTTGCGGTAAGAATTGGATTATTCCTTTGGTATTGCCTGTGGACTCCTTAACCTTGAGAAACTAGCAATGCCCATAGATTTAGTATCCCCCTAAACTGGAAAACATCAGAATTGTGTTTTCTTTGCTTATTTGATTAACCTTCTTGTAATTTATTTGAATTGTCTTCTAAAGTAGAAGTGTATCATTATATGACCTTAAATTCTGACACAAAAACAGATTTAGGTTGAATTTGGACCAGCCAGTTAACCTGACATGCATGTTTTTGGGAATGTGGGAGGAAACCGGAGTGCTCGGAGGAAACCCACACATGCATGGGGAGTACATGCAAATGCCACACGGTGAGGCTGCGCTAGCTGGACCTGAACACTGAACCTCCGCACCATGGGGCTGTGCGTTAACCACCCACTCGCTGTGCCGCTTATATAATATTATTATATCATTTATTTGTAGACTAAACACATTCAACCGAGTGTTGGCAGCCTAACTTAACTTTGAAGATAAGACGTTTAATGTAAAATGCTATTGGAAGTATGAAAAAACTATTAGTTCCTGGTAAATTAGCATGATGGTAAACCATAACCTAGATTCTGAAGTCCCTAGTAGGTGAAACGGTGTCTGTTAATTGTACCTTTTAGTTTGAATGCAGCCTCATCACTCCACACAATCTTTGTAGAAAAGTTTGAATTCCATTGCATTGTTCCAAGTTACCAATTCTGTACTCTTTGGTCTGAGTTTTTGTCATTAAGCGCATAGACTAATCTTGAAATGTTAATTCTCCATTTCCATTTCTCCACACCGTTTCATGGTGCAATTGACAACTGATTTTGAAACGCCTACCTTACAAATACCTTGTCGAAGAGAAAAATGTTTTTGTACTTCTACTGCGATTTCATACTTTCAGTAGCATTATAGAAGAAATTGATTTTCTTCAAAGTCAAGTCTGGCCGGCGCCACTCAGTTTAATGATTTGGATTTATAAGGCAAGAATAAATAGTTGAGTTATTCGCTGCTAAAATATATATACATTATTTATTCTTTCCCGTATACCAAGTCAATCTTTTTGGCAACACTTTACCTCCTTCTCAAAAGTGTGATTGAATATTTTCTGTATATTGCAACTAACTACATACATTTATGTAATGTTAGGATAATGTTACAAAAGATACTTTTTAAAAAGAAATGGAAATCTCATAAGTCTTTTAAAATCCACTGACATTTATGGGACATGGAACCTTTCCAGTAGTACATTAACCTGTTAAAAAAATACCAAAATGTAGCTTGATTTGATACCAGGGTTTGTACATGTGTAATAATAGGAAGGTTGACGCACGCAGGATTGATGTTGCTCATTCTTGTTCCAAGCTTTTTCCGCAAACTTTGCATGAACACTCAGACCCTTGGAAGCTTAGAAAGAATGTTGCTTCCGACTGCAATCAGAATCAAAACTACCCCTTTTTAACTAAGTGCATTAGGGCTCTGGAAAATCAAGTGTAAAGGGTGAAGAAAGTGGTACATGTGAAAAGCCATTGTACCCTTGAAGGTCTAAAGTGATTTTCTTTTTCTTTCTATGAGTGTTAGAAAAGGAATTGGCACCTTTGTTGCATGCACACAAAAGTGTGCATAGCGCGCTCAATCGGGGAGATTGCTTACCAGCAATTTGTTGCCGCTCCGTTGCTTCTTGACGTCATGAAAATTGATTGTACTGGTTGCTGGCAGCACCGTGATGACAAGTTATTTCATTGTTTCTACATATTTTGGAACTTTTTATAGGGGGTGGAAACAGGTGCGCTATTACACATTTTTCTTTGCCCCATGAGACTGTAGAATTAAGTCAATGTTTATTTGTTACATGGCTATTGAGGTCATTTTCTTATAACCTTGGCTTCCACCTCGCAGTACTGTTTAAGTGGTTTTATTTCAGATCGTAGGGTGTTTTACTGGTGGTCTGCACCCTTTGAGACTTTTTGTTTAAGGGTTATACAAATAATTGTGACCCGACTTGTCACAGGGCTCTCTGCTGTGATTTTTTTTTACACACAAACTCAAAGGTTGTCCTCACTGGTGAGATACAATTCCTTTTTCTTGTGGCTGTGTTGTAGTGTACAGCATGCCATTTATTCAAAACAGGCTCAACATGAACTCCCTATTACAACACATTCGACTCATCATCGTTTGAAAGATTGACAGCTTTTCCAGCAGTTTAAATTTGGGATTATACCACTTTCTAAAAGCATTAACGCAAGTTGTTTCAATTTATGACTTTGGTCAATTTGTCCAAATTATTCATCCAAAGTTATTGTTTTTTACTCATAGTAAGTATTAGGATGCCAACACCTGCCTTGTTCAAACATTTTTGTAAATATAATAACTGGGTGAATTTTTCTTAACTCAAAAACGTGAGTTATCTTGAAGAAAACAACCTTCAAAACGGAATCATTTTATGAAAGTGAGAACTGCTGGTTCCTTTTCAAACCTGGCTTGCTGAACTGTGCTCATTAATTTGGCCAAGCTGCCTGTGTGATTCTATTGTCACCCACCTACTGTAACTTCCTAATGAAGAGTTAGGGTAGGTATTTTGTCTTCCCCCTTTTCTTTTGACTATTTACAATATTGATTAAAAATACATGTAAGAATGACACATACAGGATACATGCAATCTTTAAACTTCAAAAAGAGCAAAAATCTCAGCTGGTATTGTGTGGAAGCAGCATTTGAAAAGTTTGTCCCCAAAGTTGATTTTTTTTTTTTTACTTTGAGTACTGCAGGAATTTTATTTCATTCTCTTGAACCCATCCTTTCATCCATTATCTCCAATGCTTATCCTCAGTAGGGTCGCGGGGGTGCTGGAGCCCATCCCAGCTATCTTCGGGCAGTGGGCTGGGGACACCCTGAACTGGTTGCCAGCCAGTCGCAGGGCACACAGAGTCAGACAACTCACTTGCTCATTCACACCTAGGGACAATATGGACCGGCCAATTAACCTGACATGCATGTTTCTGGGATTTGGGAGGAAACCGGAGTGCCTGGAAGAAACCCACGCAAGCACATGGAGAGCATGCAAACTCCACACGGAAAGATTCGATCTTATGAGCTCAGAACTGTGCCGCACACTCGCTAACCACTGCGCTGCCAGCCTGCCCTGCTTTTGAACCATTTAAGAACAAAAACAATGTTTTAGACTGAGAGTTACAGGCTTAAATCAGAACATAGCAATTGAAAATGGACTAATATATGTTATACTCAGTTATTACAAAAAAATGTTTCTGAAAATTGTACTGCAATGATGATCAAAATGTTGTGCATCTTTGGCTCAGCAGGAAAGTCCTTCCACTGTCATTGATCCGCAAGACTGGGAAAGACTTTTGCAGACTTGGATGTAAATGGGCCTAAATAGCCAAAATAGCTCTATTTTTCATTTAAAAATAAGGCTTTCAAAGCCAATGGCTGCAGCGAAAACACAGCTTCAACTGTCAAGTAGCGGGTCGGCGTCTGACCAGAATGCCTAACGTAGCCTAATGCATGCGCACACTGTGCTGCTTGTCACGTTGCAATAACCTCATCAACGATTAGCTCAGATGTCAGAATATGTGAAGAAAATTATTTCCACCAATGTGAATACATGAAGGAAAAAATTGGTTTGCTCCCTAAAGCAGTACAAACGAGTTCCTATGGTCCGTTGGTGTATATGTTGGAAGATCAGTTTTTTTCATAGGATTTTGTGAGATCCTGGTAAATGGATAGTCTAGGGGCATCCAGAGACATGCTCCCCCGGAAGAAAATGTTGTACATTTTAAATTTAAATATCCATCTGGTGCATTTTAGAGCAAAATCAAGAAGCTAGATCTATGATGAATGTGCCCTCTTTCCAACCATTTTATAATAAATACTCTAGTTATCTAAAACAAAGACACAGCTGTCAAAGTCAATCATTATTATGACTATTTCGTGGCCATATTTGCACAGATAAAATACATGTATATGGTTTAATTCGACATTATGGTGGGGGCAAAAAACTCACGCGACCTCTTGTTGAGTTTCCGGAAAGAGAGAGAGCCAGGAAGTTTATTCGTGACGTCAGAGGAACCAGTACAGAGCCAGAACGACTTCAAAATAAAATACAAGCTTGATAAAAGTACAAAAGATATTACACTCATTGTTAAGACGTTACTTTATGTGTGTTTGTATGAGAAACATTGTTTTTATAATTAGTAATATAAAAACAAGTTGATTACCTTGAGACATAAAATCAAGAGATTTACATTAAAAACCTGACATTTCCCCCCTGTTGTTAATCTCGAAGAATTTTAAAAAAATAGATTGGTAATCACACGGAGAAGTAAAAAAACCTTCAACAAAAGAAAAACTTTCTCGCCTCCAAGGAATGTCTCTTGCTGGGAAAAACAGGATAAAACAAACACAGACAAAAGCATAAAAAAGTTGGCCAACTAAAACGAACAAAAACAAAAAGGTGAAAAAGTTTAAAAGTGAAAAAATCTCCAGTTAAGCAATCGCTAACTCCAAGGTTATTAATGGAAACCGCGAGAATTAAGATAAACAGAATGAAAAGATCCCCAAAATCATTTTCGAAACTGTAGCATCACTAGTTAGGCAAGAGGTTAGAATGCATGGTGCCAATTTATCAAAAAATTGTATGCATAAACAAACCTCTAAAACCCTTAGGAAAAATATTGTTTTATTTTATAGCAATATGACAACCAGCATCGTTAAGATGTGTGGATGTCTCACTATAGGAATAAAACCCAAAATCAAAAACATTATATCCTGTCACCCTGATGGGTTCTTCATCAAGTTTGTGACCTAATGTTGAAACGCATCAGAAAAACCTTGATATTTCTTATCATACGTTCATTCTATGATCTGATTCATGTGAAAAAACGTCATTCTCTTATGTTAGCTCAATTGTCAAGTTCTTTGACCTAGCAAGTATTTGTTAGAGAATAAACAAAAAAATCAAAGAATTAATCAATTAATCAGTGTTAGTTTCGATTAACCCAGTAACTATGTTTATAGTTGTGGAATATCTGGTTATTATCAGTGAAATTGTGTGATGTGTGGTTGCTGATACCAATGTATCAAAGCAGTCCGCAAAATCCTAAGTTTTCAACAAAACCATCTTATTTTGGTACTTTTACGACCACCATCTCTCTAGATATTGAAGAGTCCGATACCTATTCTTTTGGAAGAATAGATTAGGTCACTATTGGAAGCTTTGATGCCGTTCTTCATGAGCATGGCCACCGTTAGGATCCCCACGCCTCCTGGCGTGATGACATGTTGCTTGTGGATGATAATGGCCTCGGACGTGTGTAGACATAGCTGATGGCGAAGGTGCTGGCACACTCCCCAGAGTCCTGACCTCTGGCCTTGGGAAGAAGTTAAGTTTGACGCTCCCTGGGCTGACAGAACTCCATCATCTGATCAGCAAGGGTCACCTTCTCCTGTATGGATGAGAAGCATAAATCAATACCATAGAACTGAATATTCAGGGAAAGCTATAGATGGAAAAAAGACTAGACTTAAAAAATTTTTTTGTAGTAGTTTATTCTATGCCTTTCTTCCCCCCTATTGAGACTTTATGGCTCAAAACAAATTAAAAAAAACAACAAATTCATTTATAGATTTGTATATTTTCTTAAGTTGTCTTTATATTTATTATAAGTGAAAATCAAAATCCCCACTATAAGTTTCCCTATCCATTTTGAGCATTTTATCCCAGAATTCCAACTCGAAGATAAACAATTTATTTTTTAAATTGTCAGTTCTAAATTTCAAATTTTGCTTTTTCACTAAATCTAGTCACTGAATCAGTTTAACCATTATCCTTGTCAGAATCATTTACCCTGATTTGAGTGATTGAGTGTTTTCTTTTTTGTGGATTGATCATATTCGGAAAAAATTTGTATGCACTTTTTATTTGCATTTTCTTTTGATTTTCAATGTTTTATCTTGCTGCTGGCCATTCCCCTCGAGGTAGATGACCAAGATAGATTGTTAAATTGTCAATTTAACCCAAGAAAAGACGTTTTTATTGTTATGATTCACTCTTTGTTTTGCCTTTTGTAAAAATCATAACCTATATATTATCTTTTCAGTAAGTAAATTTGTTCAAAATAACAGTATTTTGCAAAGAAAGCAGGTAATTCACGCTCAAAGTGAATGATTTTGCCAAAAATGAAAAATACCATCCAAAAATGTTCTCAATGTGGGCGATAATCTAATGGTAAACGGTTATTTTAATTGATTTTTGTTAATCAATTTGATAAACATTGTAAATTATGTTATATTACATTTCTTCTGTGTAAAATTTTTCTATTCGTCCAAATTTCGTAATTTGAATCTCAAAAAACAGTTATATGGAGAGCTTATTCAGAAGACAATTTTTCATCAATTGCGGAAAAAACTAGGTTTTAACTTATATTTTACGGAATGTCTCAACTTCCCCCCTGAGTTAAAACCTAAGTTCACAATCTATGAATAGGAGTGAAATCAGACACATTTATAAATTTGCAAGATGAATTTATCAATCTTCCTCAAATACATTTACACTTTGTATTAACAAGACTCTATATAACTTCAAGCAGACGTATTCTTGAATGTTGTTGTCTTTCAGTCTTTTGATTTGCTTATTCCACATTTCATTCACCATTTGAATGTTGCTTTTGGCCCATCAAAAATAGTTTTTCAAAAATGTGTCCATGTCAAACACAAAATGACTTTATTGACTTTTTTGTCAATTTCACTGGTAACGACTGCAGGAATCTCCTGTTAGCTGTCTGAAAAGCAGCTGGGATGTGCCCCATCACTCCCTTGATGTCGTTGTTGATGAGCGTAGCTGGGATGTGCTCCATCTCACTCCCTTGGCCTCGCTGTTGATAAGCGGCGCAGATAATGGATGACTGATGTCTTTGGCTCTTTCAGCAAATTATTTTTGTCCATGATTTCTTTTTGACAGGGTGGTATGTCCTTTGAAGAGTAAATGGACTTTCAAAAAGAAAGGAAAGAGTCTTTTTGTGGAATTCACTGGCACTTAAGAGTCTCGTTAATTCCATTGTGCTTATGTAGTGGGATTTTTTTAGTAAATTGGCCGGATTATTCCATGTCTTAAATTTTTCTCTAAATTTAAGTACTAGTAGACATTATCTTTGTTTAATCAATTTCTATCCATTTATTTCCCATGCAATTATTTTTAAATTAGCATGATATGTCTCGAAATCAACTAGTCCTTTACTTTTATTTCCTATGACCCTTTTCAAGATTGATCAGTTTCTCATTGTCTTCTAAAAATGCTCTTCCATAGAAACCGTTTCCTTTTAACTTAACCAAACCATAAGTCAGTATTTGTTATACATTTGTTTATCACTTGTCAATCGTAACACTCATTCTAAAAAAATTCAGTGTGTAATCAATTGTCCTCCCAATTTCCTTTGGGCTAAATTTGTCAAAATTCCAAACCCTCACACTAAACATCAAAAATCTCAAAAGATCAACAAAAATTTCTCAAAAAATGCCAAATCGAACTTAATGTCATAACTTCTCTAATTGTATTTTCTTCTCTCTGTAACCATAATCAATCTTTTGTTATTGATTCAATATAGAGCCATACATACATGTCACTTATGAATTATCTTTTATTCTGCGCAACAATCTTTGTTTCTACGCACTAGTCTTCGTTCTAAGCATCCTTTCGAGATCCCTTGTGATTAAAGCTAAACAAATTAACGATCTGGTCCGACTTAATACTTGTTTCTTTTTTTTCCTGTTTAAAAGAAAAAAATAGATTCAGTGACTGAAATAGCTTCAGCTACGTTATGATTTCTAGTCTCCAATTCTTTTTTGTGTTAATTTGTCGTCATTTTCAAACTTCTTTCAAAATTTTGATTATTTGAAATGGTTCAAATGACCTATTGAGAGTAATCTATTATTGAATACGAGAACAACTAGGGAAATAACCTTTACATATTACGCCTCTTTTGAATTTGTCCATTTACGAACAAGAAGATGAACACTAAAATTATGGACGGTTTTCCAGTCATCTTCATTGCTTTTTTCGTCCCTGCTTTATCAGGAGCAAAACTACATGTCTTAGTTATTACCCTTTTGCTATTCGCATATTCAACAAGAAATGATTAGTTCGGTTTCCCTTTAAGTTGTCATTATCATTTAGTTACTCTTTAACAAAGATTTAACACATTACAAGCCTAATCGTTATTTTGAGTTTTATTTTCCTGCACGCCGATCTTAGCTAACGAGATCTCGTCGCTTCGAGATTACGTCATTGTTGTTGGTAATTCTTGTCGAGCGAAGGTCAGTCTTTTTATTAGACAAACTGCTTTTTTCCTCGTTCAATTCATCAAAGAGAGCTTGCTTTTACGGCTCATTTGCTTTGATGATATCACGAATTATGTTGTACTAAGATGTTAAAGAGAGAAGTACAGAAAGTAGAAAAGTGGAAAAAAGACAAGCCTGTTATTTGCAATTACCATCAACAAATGCAGAAAATAAATTAATAATTTGATGATCAAAACTGACAGGGAATTTAAAATCCCTATCATATTATCATTATTGATAGTTCAGTATTAAAATTGTTTCATATATATATTATATATGTGTGTGCAGCACGGTGGCGCATTGGCCAGCACGTGTGCGGCATTACTAAGGACCTGGGAACAGGTGTGTGTGTTCCAAGCCAGCCACTGGGCTCCTGTGCGGAGCTTGCATGCTCATTGTTTCCGTTAGTTTCCTCCGGCTATCCGGATCACTTACCTCTTTCAAAAACATGCATTTCAGGTGGACTGGCTGGTCCAAATTGTCCCTACGTGTGAATGAGCTAGTGAATTGTCTATCTTTGTGTGCCCTGCAATTGGCTTGCAACCAGTTCAGGGTGTCCTCCAATCGCTGCTCGATGATCGCTGTGATGGACTCCAGCATTCATGCACCCCATTGAAGACAAGCAGTATAGCTGATAAGATGAGATCTATACCAGCTCAGTAGCCTAGATGGTAAGGCGCCCGCTTTGAGACTGGGAGGTCGGTGGTTCGCGCCCCGGCCGAGTCATTCCTAAGACTTAAAAAGTGGTCGGCGGCGCCCTCTGTTGGCTGCGGCTGCATCGGCTCGCTACAACGGGTCAGGTGCAATCGACATTTCGTTCTGTGTACATTGTTACACAGAATGACAATACAAGGAAATTATTATTATTATTATTATTATTATTACTTATCATAGTTATGGTTCATACCGGCCGAATATGAACTCAAAACTTTTCTGCATCTCACCTGTAACGCCCTTATTGTTGATATATTCCTTTAATATCATAAAAATTGGGTTTTCACTTACCATTGTTCAGCACATATAATATCTTCATCATGTTATTAGTGCTACCTTTCGCTGATCCTATTTTCTCCTCATCGGGTTGTTGAGTCCAAATGACACAAGAACCAAAATTCTAGAACTCAAAACATCGTTAGTGCAACACTTTTGCTGTAAAATCAAACTTTACTTCAGTTCCTTTGTAGTGTTTTCACGGTAGTTCCCTAACAATATTTCTGTAACCCATTTTGTAACTATGTCAGTAAATGTATATTCTATTCTATCATAAATGGTTTGCATTTATATAGTGTTTTTCAAAACCATGAGTAACTCCAAAAACCTCACATAATGTGTTGTTTTTCACTTTTCTTCGCAAGTTTTCCATACCCAAATTCCAGCAAATTGTTTTATTTAAGTATCTTTTCCCTTTTAACACTCTTTTTTAGCTTACCAGTTTAAATGTAAAAATGACGTGTATTGATCTACGAGTCATTTTAACATTTTTATTCCACTCAATGAATTTTCTGTCCATATTCATTGAAAATAAAGTATTCATTCACTCTTTTTTGGTAATTTTGTATAAAAATCCTTTTACCTCAAAATCCATTCCAATTTGCTCAATTTGATACTTCCCCTGTCTTTACAGTCCTTAATTTTCTAATTTTGAACTGAAAACCGGAATATTCTATCATTATTTTTATTATTGTATCTTTAGTAAGTGTTATTCTGGCATTAACTTCATTTAACGCATCTAAAATAACTCAAACATAAGTTTTCTGAACTTACCACTCCTAAATTTATCGTTTTCCAATTGAAAAAAACTAAAAAAAATTTGGACCGAAAAAAATATTTATTGGAACCCCTTAGGCCCGCAGGCGTTATGTTGTACACCCTTAGCGTCAAACGCCGATTTCCCAAAAAACGAACGTTTTCGATTCCTAACGCGATGTGCTCTCGGTTCCACCCAAAAACAACATTTTCAAACGGTCTTACTGTTAAAAACAAAACGTTTCTGTCGTTGCAATGTGCACTTAAATTCGCTTCCTTTTTTTCCTCTTTTTTTTTTTTAAAAAAATGCACGCGCTCTCTCGTTTGCGGCAATTTTCCCTCGTATTTTTCTATTTTTTTCTTTTCAGTTACGTGGGCCGATTAAAGCCAGCGCAAGACAAACATAAGACAAGAAAAATAAGAATACAGGAAAGTATACAAACATTTAAAACATTGAACAAACATAAAACATTTGACAAGACAAAGGCCCACCAAAATTGGCTTTGTTTAGATAGTTTTAGACGGTGCACCGTGAAGCCATGTAGTCTACTTAGGGTATTTTGTTATCTTTTCATTTTAAAACGATTTCAAATCGGGGACTCTACCAACTGTAGAGATTTAATATATTCACAATAGCGAACCACTTTAAGCCCTCTTCCTCTCTATGATATACGTGGCAAATTCCAATATCATAAGACTGCCGTCTAACTTTCCGTTAACAGCAACTGAAACGAGGCCATTCCTCTAGTTTCAGGGCTACCGACACTGTTAGCGATGAGGCGAATCCTCGAATCCAGTAATCGGCTCGTCAATTTATGAATCACACATACACACATATAAATATATGTATCATATATATATATGGACATACACAATCATATTTGACTCGGTGAGGCACAACCCTCGAACCAATTTAATAATTCGCTAATGAATCCCCAATTATCAACTTCTTCTTTCATTTTATGGCTTTTCTTAAAATTATTCCAAATTTGTATTTAAATACACGCATTTTACCCCTGCAAGTACACCACTCCGGTTCGTTGAAGCCCGTTCCTACTCGATTCCAAAGGACTTTGGATGCTAACCTCGGTATGCTAACCGTCTGGTCCTTTGTGTTGTTACATCCCCAATCCATCCGAATCGAATAAAAAACGCGGAACAACCGGGTAATCGGCACCATTTGTCAAAGTCAATCATTATTATGACTATTTCGTGGCCATATTTGCACAGATAAAATACATGTATATGGTTTAATTCGACATTATGGTGGGGGCAAAAAACTCACGCGACCTCTTGTTGAGTTTCCGGAAAGAGAGAGAGCCAGGAAGTTTATTCGTGACGTCAGAGGAACCAGTACAGAGCCAGAACGACTTCAAAATAAAATACAAGCTTGATAAAAGTACAAAAGATATTACACTCATTGTTAAGACGTTACTTTATGTGTGTTTGTATGAGAAACATTGTTTTTATAATTAGTAATATAAAAACAAGTTGATTACCTTGAGACATAAAATCAAGAGATTTACATTAAAAACCTGACAACAGCAAACAAATCACCCCCGCAAACCATGGTAAACGAATTAGGAGTTTAATGCAAACGATTCTGCTCAGTGTCAACTTTTGTTGGTCCAATGCAAATGCTGTACTATTTTAAGGTATTGGTGAGTAAACATACCAAATCACCAATATGAGTATTGCATTTAGTTAAATTTCAAAAATACAGTATTTAATATCAGTACTGCTGCTTTTGTCATTGCTGCTTTAACCCCTTAACTCGCCAACAGACCGCCAGACTGTTGATAAACAAATACATGTCTGTACAATGTCACCAGTCACTAAAATATGCCACATATAATTGGAAAGCTTAAACTTGTAGGATGTTAGAATATATTTATCACAGAAACAGATCAGTCAGAAACAAGACGCCCGAAAACTAAAACGCCGTCATAATTTACCAATTAGGTGACCGTCATCAAATTAGTTAAATGTCCACAAAAAGGGTTTCCTTACATCCAGGAAAATCCAGAGTATCAAACAATGTTAAATGTATACTCCAAATACACACAATAATGGCGACAGATAAAAAAAAAAATCTGTCTAAAAGCTTTTCTGCTTCTCTGGAGGTTGTTGTAATATGGTCATTAACCTCTGACCTTATGATTGACAGCACGCTTGGCCAATAGCAGGCTTTTTTTCATGGCCCACAGCCCGAAATTAGCCTATACCATACTGTATATATACTGGACTGTCTCAGAAAATTAGAATATTGTGATAAAGTTCTTTATTTTCTGTAATGCAATTAAAAAAACAAAAATGTCATACATTCTGGATTCAATACACATCAACTGAACTATTTCAAGCCTTTTATTATTTGAATATTGCTGAATTTGGCTTACAGCTTAAGAAAACTCAAAAATCCTATCTCAAAATATTAGAATATCATGAAAAAGTATACAAGTAGGCTATTCAACTAATCACCTGAATCATCTAATTAACTCGAAACACCTTGCGAGGGTTTCCTGAGCCTTAAAAACACTCAGCTTGGTTCAGTAAACTAAATCACAAGTATGGGGAAGACTGCTGATCTGACTGCTGTCCAGAGGACCATCATTGATACCCTCCATCAGGAGGGTAAGACACAAAAAGAAATTTCTCAAAGAGCAGGCTGTTCACAGAGTGCAGTTTCAAAGCATATCCACAAAAAGTCTGTTGGAAGGGAAAAATGTGGCCGGAAACGCTGCACAACCAAGAGAGATGACCGCAGCCTTGACAAAATTGTGAAGAAGAGCCGCTTCCAGAATTTGAGGGAGCTTCAAAGACAGTGGGCTGAAGCTGGAGTCCAGGTATCAAAAGCCACAGTTCACAGACGTGTCCGGGAAATGGGCTACAATAGCCGTATTCCCATGGTCAAGCCACTTCTGAACTCAAGACAACGGAAGAAGCGTCTGACTTGGGCTATGGAGGAGAAGCACTGGACAGTTGCAGAGTGGTCCAAAGTCCTCTTTTCAGACGAAAGCAAGTTTTGCATTTCATTTGGAAGTCAAGGCGCCAGAGTCTGGAGAAAGGCTGGAGAAGAGCAAAATCCAAGTTGCTTGAAATCCAGTGTGAAGTTCCCACAGTCAGCAATGGTTTGGGGAGCCATGTCAGCTGCTGGTGTTGGTCCACTGTGTTTCATCAAGTCCAGAGTAAATGCAACTGTGTACCAAGAGATTTTAGAGCACTACATGCTTCCATCTGCTGAAAAGCTCTATGGAGATGAGGATTTCATTTTCCAGCATGATCTGGCACCTGCCCACAGTGCCAAAACCACCAGTAACTGGTGCACTGACCATGGCATCACTGTCCTTGATTGGCCTGCTAATTCCCCTGACCTGAACCCCATCGAGAATTTGTGGGGTATAGTTAAGAAGAAGATGAAAGACACCAGACCTGCAAATGAGCTGAAGGCCGCTATCGAAGCATCCTGGGCATCAATAACACCTCAGCAATGCCACAGGCTGATTGCCTCCATGCCACGCCGGATTGATGCAGTAATCCGTGCAAAAGGATTCCCAACCAAGTACTGAGTGCATCAATGGACATTTTCAAATGTTTGATTTAGTTTTGCTGTTATAAAATTATTTTTTTACTTGGTCTGAGGAAGTATTCTAATATTTTGAGATAGGATTTTTGAGTTTTTTTCAGCTGTAAGCCAAAATCAGCAATATTCAAATAATAAAAGGCTTGAAATAGTTCAGTTGATGTGTAATGAATCCAGAATGTATGACATTTTTGTTTTTTTAATTGCATTACAGAAAATAAAGAACTTTATCACAATATTCTAATTTTCTGAGACAGTCCAGTATATGCATATATTTGTGTGTACAATATATATTTAGATTCCAAATGAAAACATTATCAGCACCCTTGTTTTGCAACACTATACAAATTTATACTTTTCTCCTTATTAACCAGCTCTAATTTAATGCTGAGGGCAAATATGTAAATGCCAAAGCCAGAGGACCACATCTGGCTCTGAGAAGGTTTTTGTTGGCCCCTAAGATGATCTTGATTCATTCTTGTATCATACAACACAAATTGTTTATTTGTTTTGACTGTACATTACTTATTGTACTTTATTTTATTGTAGTTTAGTGAATGATAGAAGATTGCTTTTCCATTTTCCTTTAATGTGACTTTAGCCCACTTTGTTAAAATAGTACAATATAAGCGACTTATGGTGCCCGAATAAAACCGGCCTCTTTGCTTTAATATTTACTTTGTCTTTTGTGCCTGTGGAAAATGAAAGATTACTAACAGAGATGTGAGAAAATATTGCTTTGTTTATCTAATCATATCAGAATATATTTGTTATACTTATCATCAGATTCAATTAGATTCACAAGACTATACGCGTTGTTCTAAACAATTGTATCATTCAATCAGCCCTCGGCTTGTAACTTCATTAATAATAAAAATTATTTGGCCCTTCCACCCGTTTGACATTGACACTCTGGGCTTAGAGTATGTCAAGTAAGTGTGTTGTTTGTTTATACATAGTGTCACATGGACAAAACCATTTAGAGCATCCATTTTAATTGTGAAATGTGTTATTTATATGTTTCCTACAAACATAATACTATAAATATCAGGCCAGTTTGGAGCAGCTTGAGCTCGTGCACAATTAATTAAATGCAAGTTTTCTGTCAGAGCCCAATCTGACCAAAGTGTTCTGTTGGAGAACTTCAGAGGTAAAATCTAATGTTTATATAGCCCGCAGCACAGGCTAAATGAAAACGGTCTGAAAGATGTGTGATACAAGCCAGAAAGAGATAGAACTTGTCCTTGGGAAGAAAACTCGCAACAAGATCATCTTTGTAGCTGGAGGAAGCAACTTGTAAAATCTTAATTAAAAGATTGTATCGCACATGGTTTTGCATGTGGAAAATACGAAAATAATGGACTTAAAAGACGTGTTTTCACAGTTAGAGCAGAGAAATAATTTACCATGCCGAGAGAAGGCAGAACGAGAGGAGATATTTGCTTTCAGGGGAGATTCTGCCTTAAAACTAGAAAGCGATGATACAACCTGTACAAAGAAAAGCAACAAAAACAAATGACACTTACCATGACCTTACCTAATGTAAAATGACAACATCCTTTGAAAGAATAACAATAATTGGAAAAAAATAACACACAGAGAGTTAACGGGGGCTAAAGGGAAGCGATCAACTAAAGGCAGCTGGAGCTTAGGCAGAAAATGCGTGGCTGGCCGACCAAAAACATGCGGTCAGCAGCCAGGCTAAACGGGAACCGACAAAGAAAAAACTGCAACACAACAAACACAAACTCGGCCGGGAATAAACTAATACACATGGCCTTCTACCCTGCTGTTAACGTGGGTTAACCAGGGGCAAACAAAACAAGAAGCCTCCGGCAGGCCCAACGCTAAGAGGGAGTTAGGCGGACATTATTATACCAATCACGTCAAACGTGGTGAAAAACACAAACAAAAAGCCAGAATCGCCTACCTTGCAAAGGCAAACAAGGAAACCACACTGTAATGGTGGCAGGTGAACTTATGCCACAAAGCTTTTGGAGGTTGAAGCACGCAACACAGACAAAACAGTCACAAGGACCCAGAGACAGGGTGAGCAAAGTTCCACTTCCTCCAACCAAAAATGAGCTGTATGCTGTATGAGCTGTTTTTCACGACAATCGCCGTCTATTTTGGAGCTGCCTGTTTATTTTGTGTTAACTGGATTTGCCATGTTCAGAGTTATTTGTTCATTCAATGACATCACAGCTATAGAGTAAAAGAGCCTAAACTGTTAACTTTGAGACTAAATGTCTGTAGTCTCCCGGTTTTGGGAATATTTTGCAACATTCCCACTATTGAGGCGCACATTAAAGTCTCAGATTTCATTCAAAATGTAGGGCACGCCCTACTGGGCAGTGCGCCCTGTCTCTCATGCAGAGCGGCGGACGGAGACCAGCTTGGTGGCCTTAGGGTTAGGTGCATGTCCCGAGAATGGTCACAGCCTTGGATTAGTCAAGACATACAACAGTTTTGGTCGTATTCACGTTTTTGGGGACTTCATTGTTAGCGGAGGTGTTCGTGGATGCTAACCTCGTAGTATATCTAGCAATTTGAAAGTTATTGTGCTACCTGAGGCTGAAAAGCGTTGTCGTCACGTATATGAATTAAATCCAAAACCTCACTTTCACTCCCATGAATGTTTTCCGTGTTTTTGTATGCCATGGTGTGTTGATTTCTATGCTACGTTGGAGAACATGAAAACCAAACAGCCGGCGCGAGAGAATTGAAGATTAATAAATCGAAGATTTGAAATTTGGAGGAAGCTGGAAAACAAACTCTGACAAGTTTTTATCCGTGCTTTTTACTTTGCAATCGATACTTAAATAAACCACAACCAAACTCAGTTTTGGTATCTGCATAATTGTGGGCAAGAACACTACTTGTTCTGTGCTGAATTGAAAGAAGTGTTGATTTTTGCAATCCGGAGATGGAATAAGAGCTTGCTCTGTCCACTCCACGCATCGGCCCGGTTTTGCAGTACCTCCGGGAACGGTGCATTCGCAATGATCGCAGCAAGGCTTTAGGGCTAGGACCTTAGCTTGGCCTTTTGGCTGAGAGTAAGTGTCCCGGCTCCTAGGCTTTGTAGCGTATTATGAACTGACCAATAACGGATAATGGATAATGAATAACGAAGATAGAACAATAACCCTTAAAAAATCCCCCCCCCCCACCTTTACCAATCCTGGTGATTGGTATGACTTGAATTGAAGAAGAGAAACCTCCAAAAGCATGCAGGACATGCGGCCCTAGATGACCGGGTTGCCCGCTTCTCGAGTACAACAATGCCAACTTCTCATGTGTGTTTTGTTTTTTTAATTAAGAAATACATTTCACAGCGAGCAGGAATCAAGTCAAAACAAGGTCATTTGATGATGTGATCCCAGTTGGTAGACAACAGTACATCATTACGATATTGGTTCAGTATTTTGGGATTCTGAGTGCTTGGGTTCGTTTATATTAATGTGTTTGTGTGCGCGTGTATAATTGCCATCGTAACAATCATATACTCATCGTTTGAACTTAAACAGCAGCAAAATGATGTGATCGATATTTTATTATAAAATGAAATGAAAATGAAATGATCTGCATTTATATAGCGCTTTTCAAGTCATTGAAGACTTCCCAAAGCGCTTTACAATGTGCTTCACATTTACCCATTCACACACACCCACACACCAATAGCGGCCGTGCAGCCATGCAAGGCGCCAACCTGCTTATTTGGGGCATTATAAACTCAACATTAAAATTTGAGAGTTAGGTCACGGACAAAATCCAACAAATACCATCAATTCTGGACTAAAAGCTACTATTTTGCTCAGCGTATTCATATATTACATAAGAGGAGCAAAAGTGGAGGTCTGACATTACTTTATTGAATATTTACAAACCCACTCACGATATTTCAACATTTTTTCACCCACGAATCAACTCTTCTATTCCTGCTCAATTCGGATGTATAAATTGAAGTTATCTCTGTAACTGGCTGGCAACCAGTTCGGGATGTCCCCTGCGCATTGCCCGAAGATAGCTGGCATAGGCTCCAGCACCCCCGCGACCCTACTGAGTATAAGCCATGCAGATCATGGATGGATGGATAGAAGTTATCAAAAACGCTTTGGTTCTCTTTTCGTATTATCTGCCTCAATGTCAGGTCACAGAAGTTTCCTATAATCCTTGAGGAACGATAACAAGTGAATTCAATTTGGTCCCAAATATAGTTTCCACACATCTTAAAAAAAGCTTAAAAACTGAACAAAACATTTTTATAATCTGAATTTACAATGTGTGATATAAACAGCAATATAGCACCACGGTTATATCAGCCTGATGACTGTTTTAGTCCTCATTTGAGATCTGATGAAATGATTTGACTACTCAACACACACTGACACTATACATATTCGGTAAATACACAGTAAAATCACTAACCTCCTTTCCTGCCGACACGTTACCTTTCTGACTCATCTTGATAGTTTAAGCCAGTTGCCTTAAAATACTTCCCTTCCACCCACTACTCAACCTCATTTTCAGGAGTTACATTTCAAAAAGCTCCTCTTGATGGATCAGCTGAGTAGCATCACAAACCCCCACCCACCAATGAACTTAATCTCCACACTGCACAACAAACACGTTGACCTCTGGAGTGGTGGTGGTCAAAGTAAAAAAATAAAGAAAAGAGACACATGCATAAATGACAAAATCCTAGCAGTGTTTACTGGAAATTGTTAAGTTCAGACCCCAACATTACCCAAGCATTGATGGGAAGGCTGACTATAATGACTGCTAAAAGTTCATTCAGCAAAACATTGTCAACTTAATGGTCAAACATGCTATATGCACAACATACAGCAGAGACTTACAAAGACAGACAGCAGAAATTGCTTCTTTCCTACATGTAAACATGCAATAAACAGTACCCAATACAAATAACAAGTAACTAAAAGGTAAAGGAAAGAAAAAATTTGCTTTTAAAAACATAAAAAGTTTAGATTAAAAAAAATGTGCCAGGTTTAAGCCGGATTTTAAATAGAGCAGTTTTGCATAAATTTGGCAGAAGGCAGATGGGTGGTAGGGAAGGGAAATAGTTCTGAGTCCTAACACCCTTATAGAAGAAGCTGTCCTTGAGCTTGCTGACTCTGCAGTCTTTTGTTCCTTAGGACAGCGGGTTGTAAAGGCTGTGAGACGGGTGGGTGGGGTTACCTGCATTCCTGGTGGCTTTACGGGTGAGTCGGAAGTTGTATATGTCCAAGAGGGGTGTGAGGGGGAGGCCTTTTCAGCTGTTCTCACAATGGGCTGCAGAATCTTTCAGCACGTCACGGTGGAGGCGCCGCACCACACAGTAATGCAGCTAGACAGTATGCTTCAATGGCACCCCTGCAGAATGAGAGCATTATGGGGGTGCGGGCACTTGCTCTCCTAAGTTTGCGGGGAAAGTACAGGCCTTGAATCGGCTTTTTTGGCCAGGGATCTGATAATATGATTCCAGGACAGGTCCTCGCTGATATGGACACCTACGAACTTGACACTGCTCATCCTCTCCACTGCAATATCTCAAAACTCTGTATCCATTAAGGTGAATTAAACAAGTACATAACATCATTGCAAGAAAAATAAAACATAAATGAGACTGCATCTTATTTCTGTGACATTTTGTGAAAAATGTGTTCATTGTTTTTTCTATATTGAAAATATAGAAATTCCGTTGGAAGCCCACTCAATGAAGAATGTTAACATGAACAAATCCTACTGGTCGTTCGCAGGATCAGCTAAACGGGTGTCTGAAGTCATGGAGTCATCAGCTTCCTTCCCAAACATTTTTTGCACAATAATAACTGCTGGTGGAGTCACACGACCTTCCAAAAAGTAAAAAGTAAAAGCTTTTTGCTGAGAACTTGGTAAAACATTAGAGTGACTACATTTGTCTTGTTACGGTACTTCCTACAAACTTTCTTTGTTTTGGCTCAAAAAAATGGAGGGTGTCCTTTAGCACAATGTACACAACAACTGCCACCGTAAATATACACACATTATTTATCATTAACATACTCGGTCTTTAATGTTTTTTGTTTTTTATCATTTTGTACATTTTTACCGTTTTAATTTGTTTTAATTCCACTAAGAAGAGGAGCCCTCCAATTTCACTTGTATAATGATAATAAAGGGAATTTATTGATTCATTCATTCATATTGTTTGTTGTGATAAATCAAGTCAAGTCAAGTCAAGTCATTTTTATTTGTATAGCCCTTAATCACAATAAGTCTCTAAGGGCTTCACAGATTAGTACACTATGTTACACAGACTATTTTTCAGACGACAAGAAGAGTAGGTTATTATTCATATGCAATGGAGTAGAAGTGAGTTTTAAGTTTAGATTTAAACATTTCCACTGAGGTTGCAGATCGGATCTCAGGGGGAAGAGCATTCCACAGCACCGGTGCCCGGATGGAGAACGCTCTCGAACCAGCAGAACACTTCTTTGCTCTCGGGATCACCAGAAGACCGGCACTCTCAGATCGTAGGCTTCGGACCGGGACATAGGGGCAGATCAGATCTGAAAGATAAGAGGGAGCAAGTCCATGTATGATTTTGTACAATACTAAGAGAACCTTGAAGTCACATCTTTGGCTAACTGGGAGCCAGTGCAAGTTAGCCAAAATCGGTGTTATGTGATCGTACTTTTTTGTCCTATTTAAAAGCCTCGCTGCGGCATTTTGTACTAGCTGAAGAGACTTGATTCTGGACTTCGGGAGACCGGAGAGTAGTGCATTACAGTAATCGAGACAGGAGGTAACAAATGCATGAATTATAGTTTCCGCATCAGACTGAGACAGTATTGAACGGATTTTGGCAATGTTACGAAGATGGAAGAAAGCGGTTTTAGTAATTTTCTTTACATGCATCTCAAAGGTTAGATCAGGGTCAAATATGACACCTAAATTTTTAACTGAGTCACTCTGTGTGATGTGACATTTGTCAATGTTCACAGCAGTTTTTGAGAATAAGTCACGGCATTTAGATGGACCAATGACTAACATTTCGGTCTTTTCAGAGTTAAGACGCAAGAAATTGAGTGACATCCACTCTTTTTTCTCAGTGAGGCAGGCCTCCAAATTTCCACAGTTTAGTGTGGAAGATTCCTCCAACGGAAGATAGAGTTGAGTGTCGTCTGCGTAGCAGTGGAAGCTGATATTGTACTTGCGAATAATGTCACCTAATGGAAGCATGTAAATGTTGAAAAGAAGGGGGCCAAGCACTGAACCCTGCGGAACACCGCAGGTAACATTAAAGGGCTCAGATGTCGTTTCACCATATTTAACACAGTGCGTCCTATCTGAGAGGTAGGATCTGAACCACGAGAGGACGGTTCCTGAGAGACCAATCCATTTTTCCAACCGTTCTAGTAGGATATTGTGGTGCACTGTGTCAAAAGCAGCACTAAGATCCAGCAGCAGCAAAAGTGATGAAGCGCCAGAATCCATTGACATTAGGAGATCATTTGTTACCTTGATCAGAACTGTCTCAGTAGAGTGGTTAGCCCTAAATCCTGATTGCATGGATTCAAAAAGGTTATTCTCGGATATGAAAGCATTCAGCTGCTGTGCCACTACTTTTTCGAGTACTTTAGAGAGGAAAGGTAGGTTTGACACAGGTCTGTAATTACTTAATATTTCTGGATCAAGGTTGGGTCGTTTCAGTGTGGGTTTAATAACGGCGGACTTAAAAGCTGCTGGAACTACACCTGAGGAGAGTGATGTGTTTATAATATTTAGAAATGAAGGTCCAAGGACGCCAAAAAGACTTTTAATAAGTGAACCTGGGAGCGGGTCGAACTGGCAAGTTGTCGGTTTGGCCGCATTTACCACCTGTTTGAGATCATCAAGTGACAGTTCACTAAAACCGGCCATTTTCCCAAGGCAGCCACCCTGTCGTGCATCTGTAAATTTCAGTCCTTTATTATGTGTGGTATTAATAATTTCTTTAGCAATTTCTTCCTGTATGCATTGAATCTTCTTAGTAAAGAAGACCATTAAGTTCTGAGCAGAGTGTGTCGAACTATCTGCGATAGTCTGTTGCCTTGTAAGCGATGCTACAGTGTCAAAAAGGGCTTTGGGGTTGTTCTTTTGAGACGCAATCACCTTCGAAAGGTAGGCCAATTTTGCAGAGGCAAGGGCCGCTTTATACTTTAACAAGCTGTCACACCAGGTTTGATGGAAAACCTCAAGCTTGGTAGCGCGCTATTTTCTTTCCAATTTCCTGCATTCTTGTTTAAGGGTTCTAGTTTAATCAGTAGACCAAGGCGTGCGTCTTTTAGGACGTGATTTTAGTTTTATGGGCGCTATTGAATCCAGCACACTAGTCAGGGTGGTATTGAACTCATTCATGAGTGAGTCAATCGAGCCATTGTATGTAGGAAAGGACGCAACTGCTCCAGGAAGGAGTTCAAAGAGCTCAGAAACTGTGCCAGTGCTTATATTGCGTCCGCTAAATACTTCAGCTTTTTTAACACTACACTTAGCTAGCACCTCAAATGTAACTAAATAATGATCTGAGATAACGGTAGTACCCGGTAACACCATAATGTTTGAGGTTAAAACTCCTCGAGTCAGAATCAAGTCTAGTGTGTTCCCATTTTTATGGGTTGGCAAATCAACCAGTTGATTAAAGCCAAATGCATCAATTAGAGACCTAAACGCAATAGTAAGTGAATTTAGTGGGGAGTTCATATGAATGTTAAAGTCTCCCATAATTATAATTTTGTCTGCATAGGTTACTAGTTCAGACAAAAGTTCAGCAAATTCGTCTAAGAAAGTTGTGTATGGCCCAGGTGCACGATAGATAGTTATTACATAAATTGACAATAGAGAGGACCGCGTCACAAGAGCCTCAAACGCTTTGTAATTATTAGAGGTACGTGGATTAAATTTGAGCGATTTTTCAGAAATTAGCGCAACACCACCATCCCTTTTCAACGTGCGTGCTATATGGCTACTCTCGTAGTCTGGGGTAGAAGCATAATTTAGCGCTAAGTACTCATCCGGGCGTAACCAAGTTTCACACAGACCCATACAGTTAAGTTTATAATCACGAATAATGTTATCAACAAGTAAAGCTTTTGAAGCAAGCGATCTAATATTTAACAGACCAAATTTCAGCTTTGCTGAATCATTTGACTTAGCTGAACTCTTTGTAGTCTTTGTCGAAATCTTCAAAAGCTGCCGCTCTTGTGGCTTTTCGTGTGGGTTGTCCGGCGAGGGATGAATGGTGGAATTAGTTACATCCTCGCGTCCTTCCTCGCGTCCATCTTGCTGCTTAGACTTCGCACGCTTCACACATCTGCCTGCACGGCAACCACGCTTCTGTTTTCTGTCCTTACGGCGCCGTTGTCGTCGTTTCTTAAGCGGAATAGCCGTCCACAAGGATGCCGGGTCTCTTTGAAGTTCGCTCAGTATATCATAGGTGGTATAAAAAGTGCCCGAAAAGTCGAAATTTAGACGCCCACCCAACCGAATAAGTTCGTCCCTACTGTAAGTATTTTTGGCCACACATGTGTCCAAAAGTGAAAGCAAAAAAGACAAGAGAACGGCAATAAATAGAAGATTAGCTGGAGAGCAACGAGCCGCAAGCATGTATCCATGCGCCGCCATGTTGGAATCCAATCAATCATCCAATCCAATCAATCCAAATCATGAACAGATTTTTTGCAGTGTCAACTAAAATGTAAATTTGCTTACAAATTGGACAACGTTGTAAACTTGGTGTTTTAATTTGTAGATCATTGTAAACCATCCATCCATGCATTATCTTATATTATACATGAAGGTAAACTGGAAGTCGTGTGCAATGACATTAGAGCTGGCGTGCTGGAGAAGATCCCAACAAGGCTAGCCTGCTTCCTAGGCCAACTCCTTTTTTTCTGCTTCTCCTGCGCTGTAGTTTATCATCTCCCAGGTGCATACAGTTTGCACTTTTACACACTTGCTGAGGCGAAAAGAAAAATCAGAAAAAGAACCTGCACACAGAATCAAAATAGGATATGTTATTTATGGTGTCAGATCAGAAGACCGCCTCACTTTATTTAAACAAATCTCGTGGAGCAGGTTGAAAATGTACTACTTCGAGACAAATATCCCACCAGTCCTTGCAGAACAATAAAAAAACATTGAAAAATGAATGTAAAAAAAAAAGAGAAAAAAAACACGCCTGCAATATCAAAGTTTTCTTTAAAAAGCTGTGCTCCTTTCCCTTGCACACACACGCACACGCACTTACAAACTCCTGCTCTTCAACTGCAGAAGATAACTTTAATGAAGTGTGAACAGAGCACTGCAAAGAGCAATTCATCCTCCTCTTCCCTTTGTTTTCATCCTCCCTTACGCCACCCCAGGGAGCCGCAGGAAGAAACGGACATAGTACCATGATAGCAGCACAACACAGGAATAGGGATGAGGGAAGAAGGTGATGGGAGCATAAATTGGAAGGGAAAAAAATATTCCTCTTTTGCTCTTGCATCAACCTGACAGAAGCCCCCAAATAACTTAAATCCATTTATCATGTGATCACAGGGATGTTTAAAGGTATTCCCAAATTCTAAAACAAGCCAAATGTGTAAGGAAATAGTTGATGGTTGTTGCATAAAATCTCTATATATTTCATTGGTACATTTCAATTATTTTCCAAGATAATGCATTTTGAAGGCAGCATGTTTCATCTTCGTCACCCTGAGCTGTGACGTCATGTGAGGAACACTAGCACATTATTGATTTATGTGTTAGTCCAAAAGGACCAAGTTTTGGTAGTTTTTGTGCAGAATGCCTATGCGTTACGTCGCAGGTGGATGCAGTAATGGTACAACCAAGGGCGCGCAGACGAAGCGGGGTTGCTTGCTTCTAGAATCACCTTCATGAGTGGTCATATGATCCAAAAACATGGGGCAAATGAAGTAGAGTGGTGAGGCATCTGATACCATCCCCACCACCATTGTTATCCAAGGAAAAAATGTTGTATGTACAAATAGTACCGGTTTGATGCAAAGACTACTCAAGTTTCAAGTGTGGGTGTTGGTACATGTCTACAAAAAAGTGAAGACCAAAATCCCCTTATTATTATAATAATTAGAGTATGAACTGGAGGTTGTCTCTCCGTGCAAACAACTTCACCTCCACGGCTTTCAAATGTACTTCTAAAGAATCCTGAATTGTTTTCTGTCTGAGCTGCTTGTCACACATTTCACAATGAAACAAATAATAGAAGCACAAAAAGTGTGCAAAGGTATAATTACTGTAATGAGATTCCTTCACGCCGCTCTGAAAAAAGCCAAGCACCAGCAAGTGCATAATTTACTTTTCTCTATTCAATTTACATTAGTTTGCAATTTGTCATTAATGAGCTCACGAAAGCAGTTTCTACTGCCAACATCTAACAACACAGTCTTGCAGTTTCGAATTGTCTTTTGTAAAAAAAAAAATCAGATCATTACTAAAAACAGAAGGAGTAACTGCAATCGAGAACTACTGACTGTTTTGTATGTGTCAGCTACGCTTCTTAAGTGTGCATAATAGAATACCTAAATGGTGTTGTTTGTAGCATTTTTTTTAATCTGTAATCTATTACTGCACATACTCTGTAACCAATTTGAGAAAGAAAAAAGAGAAATTTACCCACAAGCGCAGGAATTCATCCAAGGTACAAAGCCATATGTGAAATAAAGGACCATAAACTGTATATTACCTGGCTTCGGTCTGATATACAGAGACTTATAAGCACAACCCTAAAAAATCGTTGGCTGCTCTCTACCTAGCATAGAAGACATTGCTGGCATTTTATACTGCAACAGAGGTTACATAATATTATATAGGGTTCTTCTCGCCACCTCTTTGACCTGTTAGGTAGGTGCTACAGGTGCCATTAAAACATGGACAAACAGGCTCAGGGATCGTTTCATAGACTTGTTTGTTTTTTGTTTTGTTTTTGCTGCACTACTGTTTCGATGCACTATAATTGTAACTTGGGCCATTCGAGGGCTGCAAAGATTATGTTGTAGGAGTGTTACTCCATGCTTGCAGTGAGTGGTCTTGAGAGATCTCTAGCGGTAGCCTCTGGGAATGCTCGGAACTTGGATTTTTCCTCGCATGTTAAGCAAGATATTTGTTCCAAATAAATCTCGTATATCGAATTTTTTCGTGTCTAGAGGTGCTTGTTTATAGATGTATGACTGTACAGTATAGTGAGTGTTTTGGTATTACAGTATGTTTTGGAACCTGCTAATGGACGTTAGATGTGTCCATTGTTTTTAAGTGTTGTCAAGCTTCCCTCTTGGTTTAATTGAAGATTCTCGATCCATTTTTTTCTCCTACAGCTCCTCTGACAGACAAGCCGCCGAAAATCCTCTCCCCATCCGAGAGCCAGACCACCGACGTTGAAATGACGCTGGGTAAGTAAACACAACTGCACGCCAGAACTGTCGCTTCTTTTGTGTCTCATCTGGAGTCATATTTACAATCTAATGGTGATGCTCCAGATTTTAAGCCTCCCTCACTGTAATTCCAGGATAAAAAAATAGCACCTGTTCTAGTTAATAGATTTTTTTTCTCCGCATGGTGCAGAGTGCCCTGCTCAATGGGAACTGTGAGTTGTATTTACACTCAACAGATCTAGCATGTTCATGCACCACTGCGGCACCTCCTGTTTGCTCAAACGTAATGAGTCGACAAAGAATCCCAGCGTCTCTTTTGACGATACGTAGCAAACTTGATTAAACCTCATGTGACTGGCTTTCTCCTCTCAGGAGTTTCTGGGCAAATTCCAGCTCACTGCCTTATTTGGAGCAAACTGAGCCTTTGCGGACGAAAAAATGGGTCATGACGGAAATGTTTATTTAATTATCTTGTTGATTTCTGGCTTGCTGGCAGGGAAATGTGTCACTAAAAAAACAGATTTCACATTGATGATTCATGTAAAGCTCTTTCCCTGTTTTATTCTTATTGTTCAGATTTTTCTATATATTATTTAATATGCTTTTATTTCTTCATCAACAAGTCCAACGAAATAATGTTACATGTTACCACTCATACAAGCATAGTAATATTTTTCTGTGGTTTAATTCCCCAATAATCCTCACAATCCATATAGTCATTGCTAATTCCAAATAATGAATCTCCACAATTCTTGTTCTTCAGGAGGACAAAAAATATTTTATTTTCGCACAATAACCATTTAAGGAGTTACTAAAGCAGTTGCAATAGATACATGTAGGTTCCAAAACTAAATGAGTGACTTTTTAATGTATTTTAAAGGGCGTGCATCTATATACTCTTCTATACAAAATATATTATTTAAACGGCACGCGATAGCATTTTTATAACCACCCTCACTAAAAACCACACAAACATTTTTCGGGATACGCTCAATCCGTGTATCATGTTCTCTGTAATAGTTGTCAGTCTTTCGGTGAACAGTCGCTGCCCAACTTGCGAAAGAGAGGTTCCGGACGAATGTTCGTAGAATTTGTTTGTAAGTTGCTTTAATGCAATATTTTGTATGTTTAAGATTTATTTTATGTTTAAGGCTTATATAAATAACCTGTATTGCTTTGTACTAAAAAAATCAACATTTTAGAAAATAATATGCTCTATAAAGCTAAATAAAGTCAAGTGTAACTTACTTTTGGAAGATAAGCTTCAAGAGGTCCTCATCTGAGTGACCGAAAAAAAGCGATCCAACCATTTTTTCAACCGCATAAAGCTTTCTTATTCCACTTTCATCTCAAAAGAAATAGCTCGCCTCTTCTTTACACTCCACACCAACCCTATTGTATGGATGCAAGAGATATTAAACAATAAAAACGTCAAAAATCTAAGCGCTGGAGGTAATATTGACATAGACAGTATAGAATGTTTACACACAAACTAGGAAGAGGGCGCAGATTTTTTTTTACTTCCGGGTGGATGCTGGGTGACCTCTCACAGCGCCACGCACTGGTAGCGGCGGAAAGAAGCTCTACAACTGACTAGGCACTCCAGTTAGTCTTTTTGTTTTTAGTGTTTTTTTTATCCCTCTTATTTTCCCTGATAAATACTTGCTTGGCAAAAAATACCCTCAGTCGCCAGGAACTTATTAACCTGGGACTAAGATTAGACTTCGACTCCTTTCACGACTACAACAACATCCCGAGGGATCTTCCTGGGAGTCCTGCCTGCCCAACAAACGATGGAAACAGCGGAGGGAGCGAAAGCAAAAGTGAGGCTTCCGGTCGGGCCTAGCTACTAGGCTAAGAAGGCTACCACACAGACCAGCGCTTCCGAGCATGTTCCTGACCAATGCCAGATCCATCGTACACAAAATTAGTGAGTTGAAGCTGCAGATCGCTACCAACAGCTTCGTCCGAAATCGCAGTATTTTTGTTATCACAGAGTGTTGGCTTCACCCGAGGATCCTTGACGCTGCAGTCCAACTAGCAGGACGCTCGCTACACCAGCACCACCGAGATGGAGACTCTGGAACAAACAGGGATGGGGGATTATGCGCTTACTTGCATAACGCGTGGTGCGATAACAGCAGAATCATTGACACACACTGCTCACCCAATATAGTTTATAGAAATATCTTGTAGACCCTTCTATTTACCGAGAGAGCTAACCGTGGTCATTGTGATTGCTGTTTACGTTCCACTGGATGCTAACATTAGCATAGCGCTAAATATCCTGCTCGCTGCTATCAATGAACAACAGCTTGCACACCCCGACGGAGCTTTTATCGTCGCCGACGACTTTAATTAGCCATGCTAAAGGCCTGTACTTCCCAAATTCTTTCAATACGTAGACTGTGCAACCAGGGGGGAAAAACACTGGACCGTGTGTACAGTAACATCAAACAAGCGTAGAGAGCTTTCCCTCTCCCCCACCTAGCTGGATCCGACCATCTCTGTCTGTTCCTCACCCCCTCATACACCCCCCTCCGGAGAAACGCAAAGCCTGCGATCAAGAACAATACAAACATGGCCTGAGGGAGCTCTTTGTCAGCTGCAGGACTGTTTTCACAGGACTTGCTAGGAGGTATTTGAACATTATGACATACAGGAATACACTGACACTGTATTATCTTATATCTGACACTGTATGGAAAACATCACAGTAAATAAAAAAATCAGGGTCTACCCAAACCAAAAACCCTGGATGTCCAGCGGGGTGCGCAGCCTCCTCATACACCGCAACACCGCCTTCAGGTCTGGAGACAAGGCTTTTTACAGCACGGTCAGGGCTGACATGAAGAGAGGCATTAAAGGATCCAAAGGCAGCCTACATAAGGAGGATCGAGCACCTCTTCGCTGGAAATGACTCGAGCAGGATGTGGCAGGGTCTACAACACATCACAATCTACAGGCAACAACCTGGCAACTGTTGGGGATGACGCTTCACTAGCTGCGGATCTTAACTAGTTCTTTGCCCGCTTTGAAGCTGGAAGGCCACCAACAGTCACACCACACCCACCAACAACCAGCAGCAACACACTGACACTTTAGGGGCATGAAGTAAGGCGTGTGCTGAAAACTGTAAACCTTAGAAAGACAGCTGGCCCAGATGGAGTACCAGAGAGCGTACTCAGGGACTGTGCCGAACCGCTGGCTGGGGTCTTCACCACCATCTTCAACCAGCCCCTGTCAGAGGCTACCGTCCCACCCTGCTTCAAAACCTCCACCATCATTCCCATTCCCAAGAAGTCAGCAGTGGAAAGCTTCAACGCTTACAGGTCTGTCACACTTACGCCTGTCGTCATGAAGTGCTTTGAGAGGTTGGTGTCCCAGCACATCAAGGACTCCCTATCACCCATACTGGACCCCCACCAGTTTGCCTACAGGGCAAACCGCTCCACTGATGACTCATAAACACAGCTCTTCGCCACCTGGACCACCTGGGGAGCTACGTCAAAATGTTCTTTCTGGACTTCAGCTCAGCCTTCAATACCATTATCCCGGAGATCCTTGTGGAGAAACTTTCTCACCTTCCTCTATCTGCCACTGGATAATGGACTTCCTCTCTAACTGCCCACAGTCCGTGAAACTGTGCAACCACGTCTCTCCCACCCCAACACTGAGTACCGGCTCCCCCCAAGGATGTGTATTGAGCCTCCTGCTTTTCACCCTCTACACCTCCGATTGCTCACCGCTCCACCTCACAAACACAATTGTTAAGTTTGCCGATGATACTACTGCCTCATCTCTGAAGGGGATGAGGCGGCGTACAGGGATGAGGTGGAGTCACTGACCACGTGGTGTCCGAAAAACCACCTCATACTGATAACCACAAAAACTAAAGAACTCATACTGACTTCAGGAGGAAAGGCAGGAACCCAGCACCACTCATCATAAACGGAGACTGTGTAGAGAGTCCACTCTTTCAAATTCCTGGGTGTGCACATCTCCGATGACCTCTCCTGGTCTGCAGACACCAGAGCGGTTGTAGGGAAGGCCCAGCAGCGACTCCATTTCCTTAGAGTGCTCAGGAAAAAATCATCTAAAACAGCAGCTGCTGGTGTCCTTCTACAGAGCCACTGTGGAGAGCATTCTGGCATAGTGCATTACAGTGTGGTATGCTGGGTGTGCGGCAGCAGACAGGAAAACACTTCAAAGGGTCATCAACACAGCCCAGAGAATCGTTGGTTGCTCTCTGCCCAGTCTGGAGGACATTGCCTGCTCTTGCTACCTAAGCAGAAAACATCATCGAGGACTCTTCCACCACTTCTGCCTTTACTTGCCCACACTTTCTTGTGTAAATATCGTGTAAATTATCTTTCTTTTTTAAATTGTTTTTCATCCTCACAGTAAAATGTGATACTGGAGTCCCAAGTCCATTTTCGTTGTTACAATATGTTCAACCCATTTTGTAACAATGATAATAAAGGTCTATTCTATTCTATTCTATTCTATTCTACAGTAATGTCATGTACTCTGAATAGGGTGCACACAATACAAAATCTAACTTACGCAATGTCTGGATATATTTCGACATCTCGAAAAAAATGTTCGCATCTACTGTTTTACGCAAGTCGAATGGTCGTAAGTAAGAAGTGTCTGTACTGCGCACTTTGATACTGTAATAAATATGTTCATCTAGACCAGGGGCCTGATACTTTTTTGAGGATTGAGATCTATTTTTGTTTGATATCCATTTCTAAAATAACAACTTATCATGATATTACCATTTTCAGAACAAGTCTGCAGGCACCCGAGCTGATGCCAGGGGGTACCCTGGTCCCCGCGGACACCATGCTCGAGAGACCCCCTGATCTAGACAAACATAGGTCAAACAATCGAATTGAATTTCTAATTTTTTTTGTTAGTCTGATTTGAGACGAACAGTGAAAAATAGTCAGGGATGTTTACCAGCCGTGTTTACGTTAGCTTGGCAAATTGTTGTGCATAACGCTTATCATGAATAGATTTTAGCACTAGTAAAATGCGGCAATACTTACGATCACTTTGGAAATTTACAAATTTACCTTGGGATTTAGTTACCATAAGCTTTTGTTGATTGCAGCACGGCAGAAAAGTGGATAGCGCGTCCGCGGCACAGTTCTGAGGTCATGGGATCAAATCTAGCTATCAGCCGACCTGTGCAGAGTTTGCATGTTCTCTCCCTATTTGCCTGGGTTTCCTCCAGGCAGTGCGGTTTTCTCCCACATCCCAAAAACATGCTTGTCCAGTGAATTGGCCGGTCCAAATTGTCCCTAGGTGTGAATGAGCGAGTAATTTGTCTGTCCCTGTGTGTCATGCGCCCACTGCCCGAAGATAGCTGGGATGGGCTCCAGCACCCCCGTGGCCCTTCTGAGGATAAGCGGTGCAGACAATGGATGGATGGATAACTTTTGTTGGGATCATCAGGGGTGCAAGGAAAAGCCGAGTCCGTATTTTCACGCCTTTAAGGCGTGCAGAAAAGTCCCAGAAGTTTATTCAAATAATGAGACATGCAGTATAGCGCAATTCACCTTGTGATTTAAAGCGGCGAAAGTAGGCGAGGACACGATGAGGTTGCCATTCACACTGCAGACCTCAATGCTCAATTCTGATTTTTGGGTGAATTCCGATGTTTTTGTGAGAGCCTTCACATTTCCAAATAAATAGTACTTCTACACGTCTTCTGTGTGAACTACATAACACTAGTGCAGAATAGGACGTGTGACGTTACACACAATGCTTTGTTTTTGGAAGTACTCATGGATGCTAATGCTATCGTGTATCAAATAGTTTGAAAGTTGTCCCCTAAAATATTGATCAAACCCAACACTTCACTTTCCTTTCATTAAATGCTTTCCTTGTTTTTGTCCACCATGGTGTGTTAATTTATACGCTACCCGGAAGAACATGAAAATCAAGCAGCCGCGAGAGAATTGAAGATCAATGAATCAATGGTTCGCGAGTGGAGGAAGCGGGAAAACGAACTCTGAAAGGTTTTGTAAACAAAAATTAGATAAACCACAATCAAACTGAGTTTTGCTCCCGCTAAATTTTTAAATACGCACGCTTGTTTGCTTGTCTGTGTTACTGTAAGGCGGCCGCAGCAGAGGGCACCCTTGTCCTATCGTGCTGTGCGCCAGTGAATGTGTTAAATACAGAAATACAACCAGCTACGGAGACTGCGCGTTTAAACACGGTGTGCCCTATGTTTGTGGAAGTACGGTAAGCACATCCGCTCCGAATAAACGAATGAAAATATATTTTTGAATCAGCAACAATAGAGGTACAACATAGAATTGGCTTGAGACCTCTTTTATTCTTCATAATTTGTCAGACATCAAAGCTGAATGTAGACATTCAAACGACGGACAAAAATATTTATTTGAAAACAGACATAGTTTTTTTCCTTTGCAATAACCTGTGCAGCCCTTTGAGACTCTATGTAATTAAGGGCTATACAAATAAAAAGGACTTGACTTTTCGCTATAGCAGATACAATATAATGCCTCGATTTTTACAGGGGTTGGGTTCCAAAAAGTACATGTGACAGGTGTAATCTGGGCAGTAAAAAACATTTATCTTTGGTTTAAAATGTTCACAACATTTGTTTAACATAAAAAGTACTATACCTATAAACGTGTTGTTGTTTTTTTCACAAATTACTACTTGGTCAAAGATAGTTTAGCCAATCCGAAAACAGAACAATGCGCACAATCCAAATCCGTAAAGCAGCAAGACCGTGAAATGTTCCACAAAATTTACAGTTGAGTGATAGGATGACCTTGAGATTTATTGTCATAATATGCTTGCAGTGATGACAAACGGGGCAATTCGGTGGTGAGGGTAAACAAACGCTTGCTTTGATCACAGAAGTGACCGGCCGTCACACAGCACAAGCATTAATCCTGACTGCACATCATCATTTTTCCATTGAACAGCATTGAGTGCTCACTGTGTTGAGTAAATGGGTGAAAGAAAAAGATTGAACCAACCTGATGGAGGCTAATCTTTTCTTGGGTAACCTTTTCTTTGTTTGATCAATGCAGTGATGATCACATCGGCGTCATCCCTAGTAGCTGCCTTCATTTTTAACACACTGTGGTGGGTATCTTGGATTGATTGAAGATCCCGGTTTCAGTGTATGTACATTCCTATTGATTTCTTGTTGCTTCTGTTGACAATTGCTAGGGTGTGTGCCAGAAAGTTCAAGACATGGAATCAATCAATGTTGAGATAAACAGCAGAAATGTAAAAAGGTCAGCAAGTCAATACAATCACTATCTCCTTTTGAATCCTAATGGAAAAATAGCTTGAAGTCCAACCAAAAAGAATCATTGAAATCGCCATTCCGCTGTTCGGATGTATAAGATCTCCATGTAATTGAATGAATGAATGAATGAATGAAAGAAAACTTTATTTCAAACATTAAAATAAAAACAGGACAAAAACAATGACTC
This sequence comes from Urocampus carinirostris, assembly GCF_059441175.1. Taxonomy (NCBI): domain Eukaryota; kingdom Metazoa; phylum Chordata; class Actinopteri; order Syngnathiformes; family Syngnathidae; genus Urocampus; species Urocampus carinirostris. The sequence continues at coordinate 26,845,706 of NC_142351.1, read as the reverse complement.
AATAACAAAATAATGTTCAAGACACACACTCTTGAAATTATGGTGATTTTTTTGAACAATGTCAAATGTCCTTTTAAAGCACAGGTGTCAAACAGGCGGCCCACGAGACGACACTCTGAGAAGCACAAGACAAAAACAATCTGCAGGTTGAAATCTGTCAACTTGATGTTGCCAAAGCCAGGTGCCTCGAACAAAGACACTACGTGTATTTCTTTTTTTCTCTCTCTCTCTCTTTTCCACCCCTTTTCTCCCACTCTGTCTCTTTCACTCTCTGTGTTTCTTTTCCTTTGTTTCTTTCTCTCTGTCTTTTTAACTTCTTTTGCTCTAACTTCCTTTTTGCCTTTTCTCTCTTTTCTCCTCTCTTCCTACCCTTCGCGCTTTTTCTCTCTTTCAGTCTTCATTTCTCTTTGGATTTCTTTCTTCCTCTCTCTTTCTTTTTCCCCTCTCTCACGACTTTTGTTTCTCACGCTATCTCTCTTTTTCTTTGTCCCGCCCTCTCTCCTTTTCCCTCCCTCTTTCTCTTATTTCTTTCTCTTTTTCTTTCTCTTTAATCTACTACTCCGGCCCCCGACAGAATGTTTGTTCTATCGTGTAGCCCCCGAGTTAAAATGAGTTTGACACCCCTGTTTTAAAGGGTTCTGGATAATCGGGCACAGGTGGAGACGCTCCCCTACTTACATACGAGATACGTTCCGGACGATCGTTTGCAAGTTAAATTTGTTCGTGAGTTGCTTCAGTGCTATATTTTGTATGAAATGTATGTTTACGGTTTGTATAAGTATGTTTAAGGTTTATATAAGTAACTGAAAAATAAACATTTAATAAAATAATATGCTCTATAAAGATAAAGTGAAGTTTAACCAACTTTTGGAAGATGGGCTTCAAAAGTTAGGCTACTTCCTCCTTCGTGGTAAAAAAGTGGCCGAAACAAAGCGATCCAACCATTTTCTCAACTGTATCAAGCCTCCTTATTCCATTTTCATTTCAAATGAAGCGGCTCGCCTGTTCTTTACAATTTACACCAAAAAAACCTTTGAATGGATGCACGGATATTAAACAATAAAAATTTCAATGATCTTAGCACGCTGGAGATACAGTAAAGTACGTTTACACACGAACTGGGAGTGTGACAGCAAAAGGAAGTCGGTTGATGCTGGGTGAGCTTTTACTGTGCCACACGCTGGTAGCGGCAGAAAAAAACACTACAGTCCTGTACTCCGAAAAGGTGCACAATACAAAAACTAACAGCAATGTCCGGATATTTTCGACATCCAGAAAAAAATGTTCTATGTACCGTTTTTGTAATGCGAATGTCCGTAAGCAGGGGAACATCTGTATGTGATAATTCGACACACTTGTGCTCAGTTTAAACCCCGGTTGGGGCCCTCTGGTGGGAGGAGGATTGTCGGACCCTAATAAGTCAAGAGAGTCAAACCTCCGAATCATCAATGACATAGTGACAACAGATTTACTGGTCTTGGTTCAGGAACAGTAACATGTTTAAATATTTGGTTGCAACCCGTTATGAACAGTAGCGGACCACTATACCGCATAAATGACACCTGGCAGGGTCCTTTTTTGAAAAACAAAAGTGTCCACACCGCTTTACGCTTTCCATTTGCCCCTGTCACGTTTACCTTCAGATAAGGGATGCACATGGATTTGGCCCTCTTTTCTGGCTGGAAGATGTAGCAGCAGGTCAGGAAGGGAGGATTGCTAATAGTCTGCCTGTCAGTCATGCAAACAGGCATCGGCTCACTACAGTTTAACTGTACGGGTCAGGTGTATCGACATTTCGTTCTGTGTGCATTGTTACAAAGAATGACAATAAAAGTAAATTCTATTCTATTCTTCTATTCTAAACATAGAAAGGGGCCCGAGGGTGCTGGGTGAGAGAGAAAAGGACTGCACTATCTAATTATATAACTGTAGAGGCAGCACTTGGAGGAAATTGGTAGAGGGGTGAAGAATCGATCCCAGGACAATAGTATCGATCAGATCCAAGTACTTGCTAAGTATCAATAAATTATATTTGGATTGATCTGCTTACTTCTGGCGTCACTTTACAAGTGTCAGTCCACAGTCAGTCCAATTGGAAAACATTGTTCTGTTTTTTGAGTGCATATTGGAGGAATCTGAATGAAGGTGTACAGAACTCGTTAAAAGCAAGCAATCCTGACTTTATTTTAAAAAATATCGTGTTAAATTTGTGTTGTTGGCATTGATTTATTTTTGTTGCATTGTTGATTTTCTGGTTTGACTCTCTTAACTTTTGTTCTGAAACAGTTTAATAGAAATATTTATTTTATGTTTAAAGTTTTAAAGTTTCAAAATCAGAATAAACATTTTGATTTGAAAAAAAAAAAAATCCTGAAAGATTTTTAAAATTTTCTTTTTCTTGAAAAAGTTGTCGGACACCCGGGCAGAGACATTGTGTAAGTTGTACGCCCTAGTTTACAGGACAGCGCAGCGATTACTTAGGGCCTAAGTAAACGCTGCACGCCCCGGGCGTCCGGGCAGTCATTATTTCAGACATTGCTACAAGTCAACAGTGCTTTGCGACATCAGCATATCCTGCACTAATATACATCATGTGTTTCAACAAAGCCTAATTTCTTACACTTAAGCTATTTTACATCATCAGGTGGTGATATCTGCCTAGATCTGTTGTACTACACTCTGGAAGGCCATCGTAAAAATGGGTAGGAAATAGGACCATTTTTTTAATCGACCCTACTAAAAATCCCAGTCTTAGTTAATTGCTGTATTTAACATGCACAAAAGGCGCACCAGACAAATTATAGTCTGTTGTTTTCTTTCCTATAAAGAAGGTGGAAGTAATATCCCCAATATTTTTTATTGAAATAATTGTATCTCATCTTGTGTATTGAACAGTAACCAAGCATATGGCTTGTTTTTTAATTATTTTGAGGCAAGGGTTGTCGAGCCTAAGCAAAAGGTAAAATAAGCCTACTCACTTTCTTTTGGGCAGCTGTTATGTACTTTTACAATGCAGGTCGTTTGGCGCGCCCCTGGCCTAGCAGAGTTGAGAGCTGGGACGCCGAACTGGTATTATGAAGGCTTTACTCACTCGAACTAAACTGGCTGACACCTAGTAGATACAACATCAGTTTTTCGTCCACCAATCACATCACCAGACAGCATGTTCTTAGGAACCACCTCAGAGTTGCCTCTAAATGCCAGTTCCATTCTAAACACATCCGGTAAAGTCAAAAAGTAGCGCAAACATTTGTGCCCGATCAAGGCCAGTGCAGAACCGTTTTTTTCCGCTTTAGAAAAGCGACATACTGTATATGCCATGAAAGATGGTGTAGTGTGACACGCCTAGCTATGAAATAACAGCCAAAAGATATGCATGAGAAAGCTTCTTTCTTATGGTATTTGCTGCTGTGTGACTTCATCACAACGCACTCAAGCTGCTGAACTATAGTTGCTATGGTAACATGAGTGTGCGTTTATGTTCGTGTGTGTGTGTGTGTGTGTGTGTGTGTGTGTGTGCGTGCTTTATTTTGCAGCTGTAGAAAAATAACTTGTCAAAGCGTATAGCAATCACTTGGGATATTTCCGTTGCAATCTACAGCGATCCCTCAGTTTTTGCAAGTAATGGGGACCAGAACCACCCGCGAAAATTGAAAATCCGCAAAGTAGCATCGCACCTGTACTAAAGCCCTCCCAAGGGTCAAATTTATCTCGAGGTGACGACAGTACCGACAGAGTATACAACTGTAACAAAATATCAACTGTAGATCCACAAATAACAACACACATTTGCTGTTAAATGCATGGTTTTATTATCATCTAAAATTAAAACAAAATTGGAGGGCTTCTTCTTTCAGTGTAAGAAAGCAATTTAGATAGCGGCTGGCTAGTTGCACGCTGGCATCAGGAGTCCTAGATTTGAGATAAGTCTCTGCAAAGATTAAAATACAACCGTTCCGAATGTAGCGGTTTCCCATGAATTGTAGCTCCAGGTCCTCCATTTCATGGGTAATGGATCTGGCATTGTTGAAATACAGGCTTGGCAGGGGGAATTAAGGGAGTAGTTTGCCTAGCCGTAGCAGTCGCTATTGCCTCCCGACCCTACCTCAGTCACTTCACCAACCTGACGGAGCACCTGCTTGTGATCGGTATTTCTTTGCACTCTTCTGACTTTCGTCAGAGTCCAATTTAATTCATGAATATCTTTTCCTGGGCCAGGGGGGAAAAATATTGATTGATTGACTGATACAGAGTAAGTTTTTTTCATATGCATTTATCAATATCCTTGCAGACATCTAGTCGTACATGTTCGATTTCATCTTAGTTGTCTGTGAATAGAACAAATTATTTCTAAAGAAAATTATTTTCCTGTTTTTTAGAACTATATTTGAACTAGAGTTGGGTTAATATTTTATTTTCAATAAATGTCTTGATGAAATACATGATTACAAAAATAGCAAATGCAGAAAATGCTTCATTTTTATCAGGAGGGACTCACACGAAGGGACACTGGTGGCACAAGATAATATTTTTTCTTTGTAGTGCGTAACTTTTTTACCATATATTATTATTATTATATTTTTACAGTTTTTCTTTGGCGGGCCACATAACAAAGGCTGATGGGCCGGTCATATGTGGCCCGCAGCCAAAGTTTGATTGGTCGATCATAGGCCAACCCATCTATTGGGGAGTTCACTCATTTCCTGTAAGAACCGCTCTGTTGGGTGAAGCTGGCAAGGGTCATCATCTTTACCCAGGCCTCCCGCGTGCCAAGCAAGCCATCTACCACTGGAACTCTGACTTACCATAAGGCTGTATGGACCTTATAATATATTGTCAACATCATGCACTGTCATTGGGCCAGTTTACATTTGTCTGCCGACTCTCCTGGTAAAACTAATGTGTTTCTAGAAGGAGAGTGTGGCTTGCAAGGCTAGCATTTAAAGCCCCTTATGCTTCAGTTCAACATTGGGGCTGATCTGCTTTCATGCTTTTTATCCCATTCCCGCGGCCTCTTTCGTTCTGCATTGCAATGGCTGTTTAAATCAATTGTTTAGTGATTGTTCAGCTTGGAGGGTGCCAAGTGAGCAAGCGTCTTCTACAACTCAAGATGTTTCCAATGTTTTTTTTTTAGTCCCATGTCCACATTTGAAAGGTTATTAACCTGTAGTTAGAGCCCAATGAAATAATTGTTTGGTTTAGATAGAGACCAACGTGATGCTATAATTTTTTGACCTAAATATACATAGAAATAAGTTTGTCAACTATAAAAAGCGTTTTTCTCTGCCTTTTGGTGCAATTGTTGGTCCAGAGCATTTTGTTGACATGATGTTGTTATAGGGAAATTGAAAAAGATTTGCACGTACATAAAGTAGGTTCGTCAAGCTATTTTATGTTCATGTACAACATACAACGTAATCATATTGATGCACAGGAAGACACAGACAGAGAAGGAGCGGGGCAACTGTTTAGTCAATCGTTATGCAGAACACATAACATATTAAAAATACTCAAAGTACCAAAACCGCAAAAAGTAAACTGCAACACAGCGAGGGATTAGTGTACACCAAAAAGAGAACCAAAACCATTTTCTGAAATGAATAAAAACGGACTCCCCTTTACTTCAAAGTCAAACAATTCTTTTAGTGACTCATTCAGCAGCCCTGATTGATTCTCTGACCTGCTCTGTGAAGACTATGGGCTCATCTTCTCAGAAATAAGGTCTTAGTACTAGGGGGAATGTACCCTGAGGGCATTATCCAAACAATTGCTGTATGTGGGTTTTCTCTCGTCAGTCACATCTCAATGGAGGCAACCAACCCATCATATAGAAAAATCACTTCATATTTACATTGATCAAATTCTGTTGACATGAGGGCTGCAACAACGAATCGATAAAAATGATTAAACTCAATGATCAAAAGCGTTGGTAACTAATTACCTCACTGATTCATCGTGTTGCGCATTTTATGAGCCATTAAGCTCGTTAATCAATGCAAATGAATGCATTTGATCTCGTTGTGAAGTTGTCAAGTTATTGTACCACTCTAGTCCAGCAGAAGGCGCCGTAAGGTCGTTTTTGCAAAAGTCAAGTCGAGTCATATTAATTTGTGTAACTCTTAATCACAACAAGTCTCAAAGGGCTGTACAGACTATACAATATATTATCAACATGAAATATAGGTAATAACTGCGTTTATAACTATTCCTCGGGCTCACAATATCTTTTAAAATGATCTAACAAGTTGAAACCTTACTACCTTCAAGAAACTCTCAAGTAAAATAGTGTTGCAGACAGCCCACTATATTAATTTTAATAACGACATAATTAAATAATCATGAATGTTTAGTACACACTTTATTGATAATTTGAATCTCTTTTAGTATGTGGCTATTTTAAAGCAGTTTTAGGGGGTCGCTTATATGCTGTGTAGGCTTTTATGCGGGTATACAGTGCATTCGGAAAGTATTCACAGCACTTCACTTTTTCCACATTTTGTTATGTTACAGCCTCATTCCAAATTGTATTAGTTTAATCTATTATCTCAAAATTCTACACTAAATACTCCATTATGACAATGTGAAAAAGTTTTTTTTTTACCTTTTTTGAATTTATTAAAAATAGAAAACTAAGAAATCACATTTACATAAGTATTCACAGCCTTTGCCTAATACTTTGTTGATCCACCTTTGGCAGCAAATCACGTCTTTTTGAATATGATCCCACAAGTTTAGCACACCTATCTTTAGGCAGTTTTGCCCATTCTTCTTTGCAATAAGTCTCAAGCTCAATCAGGTTGGATGGGAGACGTTTGTGCATAGCCATTTGCAGATCTTTCCAGAGATGTTCGATCGGATTCAAGTCTGGACTCTGGCTGGGCCACTCCAGGACATTCACGGAGTGGTTCTGAAGCCAATCTTTTGAGATCTTGGCTGTGTGCTTTGGGTCGTTGTCCTGCCGAAAAATGAACCTTCGCCCCAGCCTGAGGTCAAGAGCGCTCTGGAGCAGGTTTTCATCCAGGATATCTCTATATATTGCTGCATTCATTTTTCCTTCTATCCTGACTAGTCTGCCAGTTCCTGCTGCTTAAAATCATCCCACAGCATGATGCTGCCATCACCATGCTTCACTGTAGGGATGGTATTGGCCTGGTGATGAGCGGTGCCTGGTTTCCTCCGAACATGGCTCCTGGCATTCACACCAAAGAGTTCAATCTTTGTCTCATCAGACCAGAGAATTTTGTTTCTCATGGTCTGAGAGTCATTCAGGTACTTTTTGGCAAATTCCAGACGGGCTTCCATGTTTCTTTAACTAAGGAGTGGCTTTCGTCTGGCCACTCTACCATACAGGCCTGATTAGTGGATTGCTGCAGAGATGGTAGTCCTTCTGGAAGGCTCTCCTCTCTCCACAGAGGAACGCTGGAGCTCTGACAGAGTGACCTTCGGGTTCTTGGTCACCTCCCTGACTAAGGCCCTTCTTCCCCGATCATTCAGTTTAGAAGGCCGGCCAGCTCTAGGAAGAGTCCTGGTGGTTCCAAATGTCTTCCATTTACGAATAATGGACGCCACTGTGCTCATTAGGACCTTCAAAGCAGCAGAATTTTTTCTGTATCCTTCCCCAGATTTGTGCCTCAAGACAATCCTGTCTCGCAGGTCTACAGACAGTTGTTTTGACTTCATGCTCGGTGTTTGTGCTCTAACATGCACACTCAACTGTGGGACCTTATATAGACAGGTGTGTGCCTTTCCAAATCATGTCCAATCAACTGAATTTCCCTTGTCCCCATTGAATTTACTGCAGGTGGACTCAAAAAAATTCTTAGTTTTCTATTTTTAATAAATTCAAAAAAAGTTAAAAAAAAACCTTTTTCACATTGTCATAATGGAGTATTTTGTGTAGAATTTTGAGATAAGAGATTAAATTAATACAATTTGGAATGAGGCTGTAACATAACAAAATGTGGAAAATGTGAAGCGCTGTGAATACTTTCCGGATGCGCTGTATATGGTACTTAGGCATAGCAGATGAGTGGATAGTGTGTCCGTGGCACAGTTCTAAGGTTTTGGGATCAAATCCAGCTGCCAGCCAACCTGTGCGGAATTTGCAGGCATGGGGAGGACCCTGTGGCTGCGTGGGTTTCCTCCCAGGACTCCGGTTTCTTGACACATTCCAAAAACATGCATGTCAGGTTAATTGGCCTGTCCAAATTGTCCCTAGGTGTGAATGAGCAAGTGAGTTGTCCGTTTCTGTGTGCCCTGTGACTGGCTGGCAACCAGTGTCTGAGGACATCTGAGATGGACTCCAGCACCCCCGCGACCCTACTGAGGATAAGCGGTGCAGATAATGGATGGATATGGTACTTAAAGTTATTTTGGTTATGCTGGTCTTTTATTTTTTATCTTTTTTTAAAGGGTGAATATATTCTAATATGGGCAGCACGGCGGCGCAGTGGTTAGCACGAGTGCGGCACAGTTCTAAGGTCTTGGGAACCTCCTGTGTGGGTTCAAATCCAGCTACCGGACTTACTATGCGGAGTTTGTATGTTCTCCCCGTGCTTGCGTTGGTTTCCTCCGGGCACTCCGGTTTCCTCCCACATTCCAAAGACATGCATTTCAGGTGGATTGGCCGGTCCAAATTATCCCTAGGTGTGAATAAGCGAGCGAGTTCTCTGTCCCTGTGTGCCCTGCGATTGGCTGGCAACCAGTTTAGGGTGTCCCCTGCCCACTGCCCGATGATTGCTGGGATGGGCTCCAGCACCCCCGCGACCCTACTGAAGATAAGCGGTGCAGCTAATGAGATGAGATATTCTAATATCTTTGTTTTATATGGCACAGTCGTTTTCTTGGATAAATTTGACAGGTGGATATTTTTTCTTGAATTGGGTCGCAGCTTGTCATTAGGGTGGACAAGTGGGTATTCAAGTCTAGTTGATAACAAGTGCTTCAAAGTATCTTACTTTTTTCTGTCTATTTTTTATTGAACCTTGCATCATTACAAAAACAATTGGATGAATTAGTCAAACCCTACAAAGTTAACACGGGAAAAGAAAATGCTGCAGAAATACAGAGAAAAATATGAAAATTAATCAAATATATAAATTAAGAAGAAAAATAATGATGCTGATGACACAAAAGGCATCCTTGTAATTATATTGTATATTATTTGCACATTGGGAATGTTGATCATATTCAGAGATTTAAAAACAAAACAAATACGTTGACAACAGTTTTAAAAGTGGGTTTACATTTAAAAATGTTGCTACTCATATAAATTCAGTTTATTGCACTTTTTTTCATTTTTTGTTTTGTGTGATAGTCTAAATGTAATGTGATCTTTGGTTAGAAAAGAGTATCTTACACATTTGCCGGGTTATAGCATACATTTGTATGTATTTTTCTTTTTGGATAAGTCATTTGTCATACATTTGGGTCTCTTGTTGTTTCATATTACAGAATATTCTGTTGTGTTGTGCACCATTTTTTATATCTGTCAAAATATTTGAATTTTTGAATTTAGGAGAAAATTAAAAATGTGTTTTTTAAAATAAAGATTAATCGATTAATCAAGAGAATAATCGACCGATTCATCTATTAAAATAATCATTAGTTGAAGCCCTAGTTGACATATGCCTAAATGAATGTACATACTTGTGATATGCATGGTTGCATTTTGGGTGTGATAATTTTCAGAAATCTCCTTTCAACTCAGAAACTCAATGTCTGCATTCTTTATGTAGATGCCACCAAAAGGTTGTGTCTTCTTATTCAAAATGAAGCTTTGAGCATGCTACACCACAAATCTGTCATAATATTTAGAGAGGATCCACCTTGCGGACACTCGTGTTAAGTCTTTAATGGGGACAAGGGAAGTAACAAAAGGTGCTCCGTAGGGAAAGTAAATTAAATATCAGGTTAAAAAGAAACAAGGCTGGATAAATGCCAAGTCGTACTTATTCATTAAGTAGGCGGTTTTAGGAGAACGATGTGGACAGGCACGTGCGTCAAAGATCCGACCCTGAGGCTCTGTCCAAGCTGTCCTTGAATGCTGAAGTTTTAATGAGCACCCTCTGGCAGGTGCTATGCACTGTTTTTAGCTATGGTGGTATGTCCTACATTACTGAAAGCAAAGTAATGGGGTTTTGCATCAGATGGTTAAGTAAGGGCAGTGGCATGCAGTCAAGGAAGAAATGTGAAGCTCTTTCTCATCTGTCATCATGGAAATATTAAATTAAAATATATTAAATGATTCTAGTATTCCAGTTTTAAAGTTATTTCTCATTTAACTTCACAATTTTTGGATTTTGGATTTCAAAATCCCTGAATCTTCACATTTTCTGTTCAATTACCAAAAGCGAGCGTCCACCGAGAATCACTTGTCTCACTATCACCCCCAGGAGCCTTGTGGGGGCCATAGTGAGACCCCAAGCAGTGCTGTTTTTTTAAACAGAACACGTTAAATGTGGTCACTCAAATAATGAATAAGCTGTAAGGTAGGTAAATCTCTTTGGAGAACTGACCGTGCTTCACGAAACATTAACTTCACTGTACGTTACAAAGTGAGGGTTACAGAGGTCAGAGAAAACATAACCATAAAGTACACGTGAGTGCCAGTAAAACTGTGAGGATTCACTTTCCTTTTTTTGCAAGCGGAGGTTGCAGTTAAACAAATTCCTTTTGCAGAGTTAACATAACACAACTCTGCCTCTCAAGGGGACTGATGCACAAAGTATACGAGCTGTGATGCTCTTTAACAATCTTATCACCAGCGAGTCAACACAAAACAGTAACAATTTGTGTGCTTCCATGTTGGGGGCCAGTGCTTCAAAGATTGGGTCAGTTCAAAGATGACTTCATGTTTGTGTAAAAGCTGTGTACGTGCGTGGGAGGACTGCACACAGAAAGGTCAAGAATCGCCCTATGTTCTGGCAGAGAACTGGAAGGATTCAAATTGGCTTCAATTGTGGGTTTGTTGCACACAGTGAGGCTTCAGACTTTTCTAACTTTCCTTAAATTGCATGCTTTGGCACCTTATTTTGTGGACGTGTCAAAAACTGATTTAAAAATTCTGTGTCTGTAATCGTCTGAAGACACTGTCATGTCCTGCACGGTTGTCACGGCGCCCAGCTGGCCCCACCACTTGACACCGGCTGAGACCTATTTTCCCGATTACTCCTATGGGTGCTTAAACGTGCCTTTTGGAACTGCCCGTTGCCAGATCATTGTTTACCCTCGTTGAAAACCTGTTCATGCCTGTTTGATCTGAGTAATGCCTAGATTGTAATTTTGCCTGCCTTTGAGCCTGCTTTGTTTTGCTTTTGGTCCGTTTGTGTGTTGGACAACTTTTCTTTCTCAATTGAAGTGACATCGTCTACGCAAATGAGTTCCAACTTCCTGCTTCCCTGTCCGTTTCATGACAGACACATCCCAAGAGGGTTTTCCTAAATACAGTACCATACGATATTGATAGGGTTTAACAATTCCCTAATGACGTGACTAAATATTTTAACATAAGTTACGGTCTTAGTGTGTTTAAAAGCTATGTAGCAAAAAACAGTAGCATATTACAGTTTTTTTTAATTAGTAGTGTAACATACACCCCATGGTACGCTATTGTTTTTAAGATGCTGTCACGGAGTGGAAGGGGTGACCGGACCAGAACGGAGGCAGGAGGCAGGAAGGGAGAACTCAATTGCGTGACGATCCAAAACTTTTATTTACCAAAATAAAAGTTGTCCATAACTCAGGGACAAGACAGAACAAACAGGCTTTAACAAAAACGTGCAAACACAGGCTTCTTCCAACTCAACTAAACAGGACAAGGCATAACAGAACAGACAATGTGTATATAATGAGCCAGCACCTGCAAAACCCACAATCCAGCCTTAAATAGCAGACACGCAATTAGTTGAACTGCTTCAGCTGGTGCCCAGGGGGCGGGGCAGACCGGTCGCCAAGGCGACCATGACAGAGCCCCCCCTTTAAGGGACAGCTCCCGAGGTCCCAAAAAAAGAAAACATTACTACCTCGCGCCCCGGAATGGTTAGACGCTCACGATTGGGGCAACCCCGCTCCCTCCTCCGAACACGCAGGAACGGGTAGAGGCAGGCGCCATCTGCGTCGGGCGGATCGGAATCGGCGCTCGGCAGGGGGGGTCCGGCGGGCAAACTGGACAGGCGAAAACAGGACAGGCGGAGTCGGACTGGCAGGCAGCGGAGTCGGGGTCGGACTGGCAGGCGGCGGAGTCGGGGTCGGACTGGCAGGCGGCGGAGTCGGGGTCGGACTGGCAGGCGGCGGAGTCGGGGTCGGACTGGCAGGCGGCGGAGTCGGGGTCGGACTGGCAGGCGGCGGAGTCGGGGTCGGACTGGCAGGCGGCGGAGTCGGAGTCGGACTGGCATGCGGCGGAGTCATAGTCTGACTGGCATGCGGCGGAGTCGGACTGGCATGCGGCGGAGTCGGACTGGCAGGCCGGGGAGTCGGACTGGCAGGCGGCGGAGTCGGAGTCGGACTGGCAGGCGGCGGAGTCGGAGTCGGACTGGCAGGCGGCGGAGTCGGAGTCGGACTGGCAGACCGCGGAGTCGGAGTCGGACCGGCAGGACGGGGAGTCGGACTGGCAGGACGGGGAGTCGGACTGGCAGGACGGGGAGTCGGACTGGCAGGCGTCAAATCCTCCCGGGACCCCATTCAAGGCACAGCATAGGCCACGACGGGCGGGGCCGTGGTTCGAACGGGCAGGGAAGGATACCTCAATGGGTGCTCGCCAAATGGCGTCCTCCAGCTCTCCCCAAATCGCGCAGGGATTGTTCGCTGAGTTCAAATGTTGGCTGGCTCATTCTGTCACGGAGTGGAAGGGGTGACCGGACCAGAACGGAGGCAGGAGGCAGGAAGGGAGAACTCAATTGCGTGACGGTCCAAAACTTTTATTTACCAAAATAAAAGTTGTCCATAACTCAGGGACAAGACAGAACAAACAGGCTTTAACAAAAACGTGCAAACACAGGCTTCTTCCAACTCAACTAAACAGGACAAGGCATAACAGAACGGACAATGTGTATATAATGAGCCAGCACCCGCAAAACCCACAATCCAGCCTTAAATAGCAGACACGCAATTAGTTGAACTGCTTCAGCTGGTGCCCAGGGGGCGGGGCAGACCGGTCGCCAAGGCGACCATGACAGATGCTTACTATGCACAGTATATTGTTTGTTTGCAAACATTAAGTTCCCACCAAAACGATGACTCACATGAGTTTGTTTCCTTAAACTTAATGTATACTATTTTGGCCTGATGTCAGGGGAGTTAACTCTAGAAGGGATTAATGAGAGAACTCATCAATTTGATGAAGACATTGAACCACCCCCAGGGAAATATTTTCCCTCTCAGCAAATATTGTTTTAAATTGCAGGTGTGTGTCTGAATTTGGTACACATGTGTTGACTTTCAAATGTATCATTCAGCAACACTGCTATTTCTAGTCTGTTGAGTATTGTGTGAATAAAGTCTAAGGATTGGGTTTGTGATCTAGCTGATTGAATTGGCTTCTGTCCCTATCTCAGGCAATTAATTGATGCGTTAGATAAATATGTAAAAATGTTTGAATTGTCCAGAGCTCAGCAAAAGCCTCTGCGGGCAACCCAAAAAAGACACAGCAAAAACTAAATCTCAAAGCAGTGTGCTCTAACCTAAAAGTAAGGTGTCTCAGCATCTGATGTCAGCTATCAAGGCTCATTGTCCACCACAACTACCGACACCACCTTGCTCATGAACAAATTCAAGTTTATATTATTATTATTATTTATTATATTTAAAACAAGATTCATTTAAATAATGAGCAAAAATACATGAACTCATAAACATGCATTTTGAAAACTATTACTAGGTTGTAAAAACATTCATTTTGCATAAGATGATCCTCACCTTAAGGGAGCTTCATTATCTTTCTGCCTTCCCGCTTACACAAGTACACAAAGATCAAAGACAGGCTCGGTAAAAAAGAAACAAGGTTAGAAGAAAAATTATGTGTTTTGGTCACTTTAAGTCGCTGTGGTTCTGTGATTTATTCATTTTTTTTAGCACTCATTTTCGGTTGCAACACACTACCTCAACATCTCGTCGTCAAATAATACACACAATCTCTTTGATTGGGAAAAAATATGTTACCAAGGATAAGCAGTGTAGATAATGGATGGAAGGACCTACCTCTACAACAGGGGTGTCACTCATTTCAACTTGGGGGCCACACGATAGAACAAACATTATGTCGGGGGGCGGACTAGTAGATTAAAGAGAAAGAAAAAGAGGGATAAAGAAATAAGAGGAAGAGGGATGGAAAAGAAGAGAGAGGGCGGGACAAAAAAAGAGAGAGCGGGAGAGAGCGTGAGAAACAAAGATAAAAAGAGAAGTCTTGAGAGAGGGGGAAAGAAAGGGAGAGGAAGAAAGGAATCCAAAGAGAAATAGAAAGACAGAAGGAGAGAAAAGAAAGCGCGAAGGGTAGGAAGAGAGAAAGATAAAAGAGAGAAAAGGAAAAAATGAAGTTAGAGTAAAAGAAGTTAAAAAGACACAGAGAGAGAAAGAGACAGAGAGCAACAGAGGAAGAAAAAAGAGAGACACAGAGAGTGAAAGAGACAGAGAGTGGGAGAAAAGGTGTGGAAGAGAGACAGAGAGAGAGAAATGAATACAAGTACAGTGTCTTTGTGAGAGGCACCTGGCTTTGGCAAAATCAAGTTGACATATTTCAACCTGCAGCTTGTTTTTCTCTTGTGCTTTTCCGAGTGTTGTCTCGCGGGCCGGATTCAATCCCTTAACGGGCCTGATCTGGCCTGCGGGCAGCCTTTTTGACACCTGTGCTCTACAACAACTGTAACAGAATGTCATTTGGCATGGTGTGTGTATCAATCTATTTGGGGGTTACTGTTAAGTTTCCTGTGTCAAAATATTTCCTTGAAGCTATTGTGCAAATGAGGGATTGGGCCCCCCACCTTGTGGGGCAGGGCAATTGCCAATTAAGGATTACATAAATACACATAAATACAGCTGGTCGGCCCTCCCCCCTTTCTCTTTCACACTCCCGATTCCTCCTTCGCGGAGACAATACAAGTGGCTGCCTCATGTTGAGGTTACACGGCAAGGTGTCTTTCTTTGCAACACTGTAGGCACTATGCTTGACCCAATTAACGGGGGATCTGTGCGAGTGTTTACCCCAGTTGCTCCATTACAGCAGTACGGTGAGACTGAAGTTGGGCTTCCCCTCCTCTGTGAGGTTCAGAGCTGGAGAACACTCTGCCCCCAGGCACGAGCACCCTGCTTACTGATAGGATTGATTCTACCTAGTTGAAGGAAAACATTCTTCAAAGTAGGTTTTGATTTATGTTTTCTACACTGTCAGAACCAAAACAGGAGGAGGACCCAGATGCGTAACGTTTTCACACAAGCTTTATTTTACGGGAACGGGGCAGTTATGTGCGGGAACACAAACACCAGTGATTCGGCGACCGCTGGGCAGAAGAAGTAAGACAGAAGTCTGGCGTGAAAAACAGGAAGCCAGAGGCCGACGAGATCGATACCAGATACACGAGCAGATACCGGACAGGACGGGGTCAATACCAGACAGGACGGGACAGCCAGGATCGATACCAGATACATGAGCAGATACCAGACAGACAGGACCGATACCGGACACGACGGGACAGACAGGATCAATACCAAATGCTGGAGCCTGGAGTCAGATATCAGACAGGACGAGACAGACGGGATCGATACCAGACACTGGAGACTGGAGTCCGATATCAGACAGGACGAGATGGACGGGATCGATACCCGATACTGGAGACTAGACACAGATATCAAACAGGACGAGATAGACTGGATTGATATCTTATACTGGAGACTGGAGTCAGATATCAGACAGGACGAGACAGACAGGATCGATACCCGATACTTAAGACTGGCCACAGATATCAAAAAGGATGAGATTGACGGGATTGTTACCCGATACTGGAGACTGAAGTCAGATATCAGATAGGACAAGACAGACGGGATCGATACCTGATACTGGAGACTGAAGTCAGATATCAAACAGGACGAGATAGACGGGATCGATACGGGACAGGATTTACAAGCAGGATACCGGACAGAGTCAAAACACACGTCTTGCGGGTGCAGAGGTTCATTGACGGACTGACAAGGGGTGAGTTAGAGCACTGAGCTTAAACAGGAGGGAAGCCAATCAGGCAACGAGCCACAGCTGGCGCCAAACGGGCAGGGCGAAGTTAGGGCAATGGGAAACCATGACACACTCAGGTATTCACCATTTCTGCTGTTTATCTCTCAATATACGGTTTGGTCAAGCCTCGGCGGTGACGTAATTGTTGACTTACTAAATGCTGGACTTTTTGAACAGCGCAGACTGCTTTTGAATCTGTTCAAGTTCATTTAAGTTTATGATAGTTGTGCTCCTTTTATCATTTGCTGTGACTGTTTTAGAGGCTTGAGCACCAATATGTGTTCAATTGTATTTTTTGCATGTTTAACAGGCGCCTAGGGCATTGCAACAGCAGCAGTCACCCAAGTGGCGGTTACGGTTTTCATTTTTCCCGTTTGCTGTGTCAGGGTGGTGCGTAGCTTGATTTCCTTTCTTTCGTTTCCGCTGCTGTATCAGGCCCTCGCCCGGTTCCAGTCCGGGTTTGATTTTGGTTTCATACATTTTAATTTGTCTGCTGCTCATTTCTAAGTATAAAATAAAGTATATATTTTTGGATGTAAAAATCGCGTGCTCTTGTCCTGTGGGCCTAATTGAATTGTGTGCAACTCCCAAATCCCCCACTTTGACACATTATCATGTTTTATGTTGGCACAAAACATTTTTACACCTCCATGTACTCCCATCTGCCTCCAACTATGGATCAAAACTCAAAACCTCAGTAGATTTATTTGCAGGGATTGTGCTCCTCTTCCTCCTACCTCTGTCTCTCACTTGATTTGGCACTGCACCAGCTAATAATTCGTGCAAGTTGTTACACTTGCTCACTCCAGCTCCTCCGAGGCCCTTTATCTTGTCCACTAAATCTTAAACACGTGTAGGATGACTGCTTGTCTTGGCGTTAGTGACAGCCATCAATATGCAGGTTCCATCCTCCGCCTCTACCTGGACATGAACCGGTTGCAAATCACTTTTGGATTAACTTTGTCTGAGGGAAAGCTAATTTCGAGAAAGTGTTGAGAATAATTTCCTTTATCGCGGGATGTTTAAACTTTTGGCAGAGATGGCCAGATTACATGAGTTAAAAATGAAAAATGCTGACCTTGACAGGCGCTCTTTACAAAGAACATTCTATTCAAATACATGTTTGCGAGACATTCTGTGTTTCACATTTGCTTTTTTAATGTTATTATTTTTTCAGCCATCACGTTTTCCTTCGTAATAGTTCGCTGACTCCTGTGTAGTCGCTCTCTTGAATGGTCACATGATCCAAAAACATGATTGAAGAACTTGAAATGGAGCTGAAAATGGTGTTGGTGCAGTTATGCACGCATAGCGCAGTTAGCATTCTGCAGACATACTGTAGGTGTGTGCCCGGCTTTAACAAATCCAGTTTCTGAAATACTTAGTCTCAGATGCCTAACTGAATCTTTACAAGGTTCTGCCATCCTCCTCAACATTATCATTGTTGGTTGTCTCATTATCATTTACATACTAAACAGCACAGCACAGTGCCTATGTGCCTGCATGTGTGAGAGAGATATCTGCTAAAGGTGTACGCGAGCTTACGAGCTTCCTCCTCCCATATGCACCGTGTATTTGTGCAGATACGAGTTGTCATGTTGTAGGGCAGCTGGCGGATGGCCTGCCAACAAAGCAGAGCCGAAGAATGAGAACTCCCCCCTTCAGCGTTCACAAGCAATACTTTGCACATAATCCTGTCTTGTTTACATTCAGCAAGCACAATAGGAAAAAAAGGTCTGGCCTGTCCATGAGGAGTTAGCAGAGAATTGTGCATCTGGACTAAAAAAAGCAACAGGGAAAATGCTGCTAGTGTTTCCTTTTCCATGGTAATTCCCCATGAGCCCTGGCATTAGCCATTTCCGACAATCCACCCTGGAATAGCATACCCCAGCTATGCCTTTCCTGAGACTTCAAGCAAGGTGGCCCACTGTGCTTTGTTAACGTGCTCCTAAATTGGTATTGTCCTTTAATAACAGTAGCACATAACCATGCATGACTCTTGGGACTTTCTCCACTTTCGCAATTTTTTCCTGCTGTTCTGCTCTATTCTGTGATTTTGACAAGAGGTGGGCATGTAAATGAATGTTGAACATCTCTTCATTGGATATCATTTACAGGACAGCCTAACGCTCTCGTGTAACTCTGGAGTCTGCAAATAGTTGCTCCCGATCTCGGGTGGCTCTCTGGTGCTTTTCCGAAAATGTTTAGGAATTGAAAAAGATGGAAGATAAATATATCTTTTTTCTTATATGGTTTTTGCAGGACGACTATCATGACACATATACTTTTAACATTTTCCAATGCTGCGAAATGTGTAGAATAAATATTACATTCAAACGAGGGGCATAACTTCTGTATGTAACTATAAGATAAGATAGACTAGTTTGAGTTCATGGGTGAGAAGTGACGGGTTTGGCTGCCTCTCTCTCACTGGTTTTGGATCGTATAAACTGTGCCCCAAACTTCTGCACTGAAATTATATATTGGAAAAGTGTGTTGTAAAGAATGAAAAGTTACTTAGGGTCCAGAATATGTTTTTTCTTGCTGAGTATTGAGATGCTTGACAGCTTGTCCTGTACATGTTTTGAGTGAAAATTCCAGTTTAATTTGTCACCTATTATTATATTTATATATTTATATATTTATATATTTATATATTTATTTATATATATATATATACCAAAAGCTTCATTTCATGTACTCTTTTAATATCCACGCCTTCTACTTGCACATCTACTGGAGTGTCCCTCTTATAATTACCATATAACATGACTCAATTTTTTTCTAAATTTGATCATAGCTTTTTCCAATCAAACTACCTCTTTAATTTGCATAATTCTGCAGTGACTGACTCCAGAAGATCATTTAAATCCCCCCAGAGCAAAAAATAATTTGTGTCATCGTCAAACTAAAACACACATTTGATACCTTTCAAATGTCATTTATATGAAGTTTAAAGCAGTTTAGGACCCAGTACTTACACCTGAGGGACCTCAAACACAAGTATCACTGTAAATTATTCTCCTAAGTAACTCCTACCCCAGTGCAGTACCAACTTCCTGATCACATAAAGTTCCAGTTGATAGATTCATAAATTGTGATTGATGGTGTCAAAAGCTTTCTTAAGATCTATGAATATTCCAACTGCATACTGTTTGTGGTATAATGCGTCTGTAATTTCCTCAATTGATTTAATCAATACTAATGATGTTGAGCTGCTGTGACTGGCTGGCAACCAGTTCAGGAAGTGTGTCAATGTGTGTGATATAGACTCTCACCTGAATATAGTGCTTTTTTACTGTAAAGAACTGTAAATGTCCATACTGGTGCTGGGAGGATGACCACACATTTACACACACACTACAGTTAAGCTTGGCTGAACATTGTTTCATTTGATTCATTGTAGCTAAAATGAGGACTAATACTGTATATCTTGATGATAACAAAGTTATTAAATTGGGTGTTAAAATAGTTGTTTAACATAACCACTGTATAATATACTCTCCACGTAACACACCAGAGCTATGCCGCTATGCCGCAAGTGAGAGCAGCTGAGAGAAAGAGAAATGGGTTTAGGGGGTAGGGGGAACGATGCTAGGAATCAAATGGACGAAACAATTTCAAGGCAGTGAAGTATTTTTGAGGCTTCATTGCTCTCGCTGGTTTTGTTTTACAGTACTTGTTTTTCATCAAGCATTTTTCATCCTATTTAAGCCTATTCTGTCCTTTATTAAGAAAAATAAAGTTTTAAAATTGCTATAGTTTTTGAGGGTGCTTGGGTTGGATTTGGTTTTTGAATTTGCTTGAGCACTTCCAAAAACAGGCTAGTGTCCATGTTGTATAATTATTGTCTGGCTTTTTTTCTACATTAGGCCGACAGCGTTTAACCATAACGTATTGCCAAGGTACAAATGTGTTAATGTTGGCTTGATTTTTTTGTTTCTTTGATTGCATGCTGGCTTGAACACAGAGAGCTGACCCAACACAGCCACATTATTAACACGTTCCGGCGCTTTGTATCTGCACAATCATTTACACCTTTCACTATCTAGGGAGCTGCATAGTGGGAAGGGCTAATGAACAGGAAGAAACAAATGACTCAGGCAATAGGAAGAAATCAGAGAAAAACGGACCTCAGTGCGTTGGGAACAACGTTCCAATTGTTCAATCTGACACTCTATCAAAAAGAAGGCCCAACACCTCCCACGTGAAAGTCAGATGTGATGGCCACTCACTTCAGAAGATAGGAGAAAACCTTGTCTACTTCTGTAGGACTTTTTGAAGTAAAAATTGGTGCTCGCAAATTATGGCCCCCTTTTGAACTTCTAGTTTCATTTAATGAAAAGTGTAGGCTTTTGAGCAACCGTGCTTTCGCCCTATGAGGAAGTTAGAAGGGAGGATTTTGAGAAAAGACATCAACTTTACGTTGACAATTGTGTCATTGTTGCAAAGGAAGACTGTTATCTTTCATTGTGAAAGTTACTCAATTTTTTTTTTAAATAATGTGCAATGAAAGGTACTTTCTAGACTATAAGACGCATCTTCAAAAAATAACCCTTGTGAAAGATTCTATGCATAAATTAGATGCATTCAACTATAAGGCATATAAGATTAAAACAGACGATAAAAAAGTACTTGATAGAACATGAATATTAGGTAATCTGGTTTCGATTCATTTATTAAATGGTTAACGTATGTCGAAGCATTTTGTTTTAGTATTGCATTTCCTGATGTATTTAGCGGAACTCCAGCTCTATAAAGGAACACAAGATTATAATTCACACGTTTGAATCTCCGGCAGATTTAGGGTTTTGGGGTTCACTTTATAACATATGGTATTTTGTTGACATTGTTATACAGTATTTGTATTTTTGTTACATTGGAGTCTTGTTCTGAAACAATTGTTGTCGTTAAAATTTGTTGTTGTTTATACTCTTAAACGTCTGTATGTCGTATTGTTGGCACTATTTCACTTTGACTTCATTTTCAAAATATTGTGACAAGGAATATGTTACAGTCATCATTTTGACCTTGTTGCTTTGTTGTTCCATAGCTTTTTTTGTTTGATTGTTTGACCCCCTTGAATTTAGTTCTGAAACAGTTGCAAACATTTCTGTAGTCTTTTTTTACCCTTAAAGTTTGTATTTCTGTTTTTTTTTTTAAGTCCATTCAATGCCTGACTTTTTTGAGTTGGAAGAGCTGGTTGCTGCCAATATTTTCCATTTTGACTCATTCTTGCCTAAGGCTTAAAAATAATTTAGGTCTTTAACTGGGCATCACAGCGGCGCAGTGGTTAGCACGAGTTCTGAAGTCATGAGATCAAACCTCCTGTGTGGAGTTTGCATGTTCTCTCCGTGCTTGCGTGGGTTTCCTCCGGGCATTCCGGTTTCCTCCCACATTTCAAAAACATGCATGTCAGGTTAATTGGCCAGTCCAAATTGTCCCTCGTTGTGAATGAGCGAGCGAATTGTCTGTCCCTGTGTGCCCTGCGACTGGCTGGCAACCTGTTAAGGGTGTCTCCTGCCCACTGCCTGAAGATAGCTGAGATGGGCTCCAGCACCCCCGCAACCCTACTGAGGATAAGCTGTGCAGATAATGGATGGATGGATGGATGGATAGGTCCTTAACTTTACAGGCATAGACCATATCAAAAGAAAGCTTGAGCCCTTATCTTTCATTAGAAAAAAAATATGCTTTTAGCTTTTACCATTGTTTAGTAAACAACAGTTGAACATTGCTAAGTTTCTTGAATACTCGTTTCAAAGCAAACTTCTGAGAAAAACAGCCATTTGTGAAAGGATGCATTTTAAGGAGAACTTTCCCTTTGGTGCTTTTCCCTGCTTTTGTGATACCTCCAATATCTAAACAATGCTTCACTTATATGCATGAACGATGCATGAACATTCCGATAGAGTGATCTTACGAATTGGGTCACCATGGGAATCACGTTCCCTTGGGCAAACCGCATTCCTGCAGACGTGGGCGGGACGTCATCCTTCTCTGACCAGACCATGACGTCGGAACTTTTTCATATTTATTTGAAAGAAATAAGCTCCGTTGAGGAGTGAACCGCCGATTACTATTTGTCCATATCTCGCAACTCTCACCACACTGCTTCATTACGCCTACTCGCCATGTGGCAATACAGGAAGTCCTGTCATCAAATGGTGGTTTATCATACTGAAATAATTCCTAAAGGCTTGATACTTACTGATGAGCAGAGCAGCGCCAAAGTCTTAATAAGCGTTCTTTTTTTGTGTGTGGGGGGGAACACAATGCTTTTGAAAATGTATTTATACGTTATGGCATTGAATTACCGTATTTTCCGCACTATAAGGCGCACCGTGTTATAAGGCGCACCTTCAATGAATGATATATTTTAAAACTTTTTCCATACATAAGGCGCACCCCATTATAAAGCGCTATAAGTGCATGCTGGTTTAAGATCAGGTAATTGTGCAATTTTGTAATTGTAATCCTGTGCAGTCCTTCGAGACATTTTTGTGATTAAGGGCGTCATAAATAAATGTGACTTAACTTGACTTGGCTACCGTAGAGGATGTAGTTACGTTATGCAACCGTTAGATGGTGCCGCGCTAAAGGAAATGTCAACAAAACAGTCAGATAGATCAGTCAAACTTTATTAATAGATAACAAACAAGCTTTCCACAACTCCATTCACTCCCAAAATGAATAAACAGCCGTTTTATTATTTTCTCTGAGGTAAAGCATTTTCGTGACACATCTTTAACATCTTTGAACAACAGCAAGGCATAACATTTTACTTTTCCTCCATTTAGTCAACACGCAAAAAAACGTCTGATACTGTTATGGTAAATTAAACGTTAGTGCAATCGCAATATAGTGACACTCGTAATGTGCAAAAACAACAAGTGCAAAACAATAACAGTAAAGCAATAACATAATAACTGTAAAATGTAAAACGTTGTAGTGGGTTTTACATAATTCACCCATGGAACCATTGTTCAGTTAGCGAGTTCCTAGGGGGACTCTTAATTCTGCCGGCTCGAGCCAGTCTCGTGTTCGATTCATTAATGTTGAACTCTCTCGCTGCTGCTCTATTCCCGTGTTCTACTGCGTGACTGATCGCCTTGAGTTTAAACTCTGCATTGTAAGCGTGTCTCTTAATAGGAGCCATTTCAGGGTTTTTATACAACCGCACAAATAAAAGAGAATCGTCTTTTAATATTTCCCAGTATGCACAGCGCACTTCTTCTTCTACGCGAAAAACGGAGTCGGTGGCTGCTTACCATAAGTTGCGAGACCTTGTAATTCAATATTGATCCATATATAAGGCGCACCGGATTATAAGGCGCATAGTCATCTTTTTAAAAAAAAAACGGATTTTATGTGCGCCTTATAGTGCGGAAAATACGGTAGTTAATAAATAATAGATAACGTTGATCGTAATTACAAAGTAACTCGAGAGGGAGGAGTTCAAGTATTCAATGCTCATGAGTTTTCCAAGAGAAAAGTGTCAGTATCAGATCGCTATCGATATATACTATCATGTACTTACTTGGATCAGATTGATACCAAAAATACCAGTATCACACACCCCTTGATTGAGGGAGTGCGAGCTTTGATAAACATGGCCGTGAAAGGCTTTTGATAATGTCAATTAAAATTGGACATGTGCCACAGCTGCAGCTGAAAAAAGAGGGTGGAGGATTTTCCCATCCCAGGCAATTAGCAGCTGCTGCAACCCTTCCAAGTCTCAGTAATGGTCCTGCTCGCCACTCGCTGCCTGCAGTCATTTCAGGAACGATCGCAGGAGGGAAGCTCTGTGCTCTCAGTGATCTCACTCTAATCTGATCAAAGAGAATCCATTATAAACACCTTGATGCCATGCACTTTTGTTTTATTAATAAAACCCATCACCATGTATCTTTTGAATGTTCGACTCACCCGTACTGAAGGTGCCAGATGCGGTTCTTGTGCCCGTAATTTCCTCTTACGGGGAGTTGCATGTGACCTCATTACTGCTTTTCAAAAATACAAATCTCACTTTGGAAATGTTATTCCTGGTCACGCCATCTCCTTCAGTCATTAAAATCAGATGGGTGTGCTCCTTCTAATGTGCGGTCTTGTGTACCCAGGCAAAAAGAATGCAGTTTTTATTTTTAGCGATGTGCCACAAACACGTCAGCTCAACCTGCAATAAATTTCAAGAGTCTGTTTTTTTCTATTACATGACAGCTCCTTTACTGTATGCACCCTGCAGAGAAAGTGTGCAAATTTTTGGAGTCACGGGCAGCATTGGCAAAATAATTGGAGAACTATCCAATTATTTTCAGTTGCATTCATGAATAAATATACTGGCAGACATGTATATGTTCTTGTTACATTTATATTACATGTTTGCATCAAATTTGTTTTGATATGCTTTCAATCATAGCAAAATAATATAATATATTAGGTACCTGTTTTAAGCACTAAATATCGTATTTAGTTTGTATTTAGTATATTTGTTTTAGCATTACTGAAGTATTTCTGCTGTATTACCTCTGTAATTTTATTTTTAGTACAGCTGTTGGTTTATTGCAATATTATTGTGGTAGTTATGTTGTATTAGTTCTTTAGCATTTTTGTCATATAGTAGTATTTCTATAATTGTATTTTAGCAAAAGGTTTTTTTATTGTACTACTACTGTGGTAATATTTTTCTACTAATTAAGTTGCCTTTTTGTGGTATTTCCTTAGTATTCTATAGTACTTCTGTAGTAGTAATTTTGCAGTTGTATTTTTGTATTATCTAGTGTGTGTGTGTGTGTGTGTGTGTGTGTGTGTGTGTGTGTGTGTGTGTGTGTGTGTGTGTGTGTGTGTGTGTGTGTGTGTGTGTGTGTGTGTGTGTGTGTGTGTGAATACAATATTTTTTTCCCATGCACCAAACAGTCAGTTGTGAAATATGTTTTGGTTTACCTCACGGGAACCCAAAGGTAGTTTGTTGAGAAGAGTGGCGGACCAGAATACACCGACCTTCTGCTCTCAGGTTTGGGCTACACGGAGTCTCAGCCTTCTGAAGAACAAAGGCCACCCCGTGCTCCCCCAAACCACCCTCCCACTACCAGGTGCTACCGGGGGGAGGTTGTGACCCTTGGTGTGGAAGCTGGTGTTGAGTGTGATCGGCGTGGTGTTTTATAGGTTGGAGACGGGGGTGTGACTTCAATATAGTTGGTCGACCCTAAGCCAACCCACCTCTTTGGGGACTTCAGTCACTTCCTGTAAGTGTTGGTTGGTGGCATTTCTCCTACAGAGACAAAGATGGCACCAAAAACAAGAACATGTTTTTATTAGTAGTACTTTGTTTTTACTATTTTTGTTCAGCATCCCGGACATAAAAGCCTGCAGGGCCACATGTGGCTCGTGGGCCATTGTTTTCTCACCCTTGCTGTAGAGTGAGTGACATTGTGGGTGAGGCAACACAACATGCTGTCATGTCACTGTCATATACAAGAATATTCATGCCTTTTTATATTTGTTTTTTCTTGCTCTTCATGCATTTTTTCTCAGTAGCGCTCTACTGCCCCCGGGTGGAATTTGGAAGAAATAGTAGTGTGGCAAATTAGTGAGTTTTAATATCAGGGAATCAGACTAAAACCTATCATGTCGTGTATAAATCACATTGACAAAAGACTTCCCCAGTTCAGCCGTTGCTAAATCTAAAAGCTTGTTTTCTATTTGTGTTGCTATACAAAATAGTCTGTGAATTCAAGTCCTTATCAAGTCAAGTCATTTTTATTTGTATAGCCCTAAATCACGAAGAGTCTCAAAGAGCTTCACAGATTAATACACTATATTATACAGACTATTTTTCAGCCGACGAGAAGAGTAGGTTATTCATATGCTATGGAGTAGAAGTGAGTTTTAAGCTTAGATTTAAACATTTGCACTGAGGTTGCAGATCGGATCTCAGGGGGAAGAGCATTACACAGCACCGGTGCCCGGATGGAGAACGTTCTCGAACCAGCAGAACACTTCTTTGCTCTTGGGATCACCAGAAGACCGGCACTCTCAGATCGTAGGCTTCGGACCGGGACATAGGGGCAAATCAGATCTGAAAGATAAGAGGGAGCAAGTCCATGTATGATTTTGTATAATACTAAGAGAACCTTGAAATCACATCTAAGGCTAACTAGGAGCCAATGCAGGTTAGCCAAAATCGGTGTTATGTGATCGTACTTTTTTGTCCTAGTTAAAAGCCTCGCTGCGGCATTTTGTACCAGCTGAAGAGACTTGATTCTAGACTTCGGGAGACCAGAGAGTAGTGCGTTACAGTAATCGAGACGGGAGGTAACAAACGCATGAGTTATCATTTCCGCATCCGACTGAGACAGTATTGAAAGGATTTTAGCAATGTTACGAAGATGGAAGAAAGCGGTTGTAGTAATTTTCTTTACATGCATTTCAAAGGATAGATCAGGGTCAAATATGACACCTAAATTTTTAACTGAGTCACTCTGTGTGATGTGACATTTGTCAATGTTCACAGCAGTTTTTGAGAATAAGTCACGGCATTTAGATGGACCAACGACTAACATTTCGGTCTTTTCAGAGTTAAGACGCAAGAAATTGAGTGACATCCACTCTTTTATCTCAATGAGGCAGGACTCCAAATTTCCACAATTTAGTGTGGGAGATTCCTCCAACGGAAGATATAGTTGAGTGTCGTCTGCGTAGCAGTGGAAGCTGATATTGTACTTGCGAATAATATCACCTAATGGAAGCATGTAAATGCTGAAAAGAAGGGGGCCAAGCACTGAACCCTGCGGAACACCACAGGTAACATTAAAGGGCTCAGATATCAGCACCCAAGTAGTGAGTAGCCAATTATACACAACAGTTATCTACAATGTCACAGCCACCAGAGTGGTCGCCGCAGGGTCAAGGAGGCAGATTTGCTCACAAAAAGCTGCTGATTCACCATCTCTTGCAGCAGGATGTATGCCCAGAAGCACTTTCTTGAGCAGCCGTGCAGCAGTTCCATTATGGAATGTTGAAGTTTTCTCTTTTTTTGGCCTTCTCGCGCATCACACAATGTGTCAAGCTGAGCTTTTATGTTGTATAGAATGTTTGTTTAAAAATGTCTTTCTCACATCCTCTTCCGTTTATTTTGGGAATTTTGTGGCACAATCTACTGTACGAACTTCTTTAGATCAGTCGCTGATCACATTTACAAAAGTTGGATGCAACAGTAATCGAAACTAGAATGCGGCAGGGAGAGCACCAGATTCTATACACTTGACAACTACAGTTACAGACGACATATGTCGGATATTAAACCGTTATGTGGTACAGAAAAGGTTGGAGACCACTCAAGTGCATTACTGTATCACCGAATCGCAAAGTCTTTAAAAAGCGCACATGATTCTAAACTAAATAAATCTTCAAGGTTGGTTTGCTAGTTTAAGATCAGGTAGTTGTGTAATTTTGTAACTGTAATCCTGTGCAGTCCTTTGAGACATTTTTTGTGATTAAGGGCTATATAAATAAATTTGACTTGACTTGACTTGACTTCAAGGCATTGTGGGAAGTAATTTGTTTATCCTTAAGAATAAAAATAAATATACATAAATGTAGAATAGAATAGAATAGAATATACCTTTATTGTCATTGTTACAAATGGGCTAACATATTGTGACAACGAAATTGGGCATGACACTCCAGTTTTACACATTCATAGTGAGGTATGAGCAAGAAGATAAAGGAACAGAGAAGATAATGTTATAAGACAAGGGGGATAAGGCTATAGTTATAATTTACATGGTATTTACACAAGAAATGTCGGCATGTGGGATGTTACATACAGGGTTGTCGTGATAACGTTGGTATCGTAACGGTTGTGCAATATTGCATTTGGTGCAAAGTCATCATAGTGCAAAAATAGTCAGCATATGCATTGGTGCAAACATAGACATCATAGTGCAGAAACAGGAAATGGTCAGACATTGTGCAATTTGAGCATTAAACGTAGTGCAGTCGGCATGTGCAAGAACAAGACATGAGTAACATTATATTCGTATGAGGTAGTGTTGGCACGAGTTTTCAGTTTTTTTGTGCGGTGTCTGTTTGAGCAGTGAACAAACATAGTGCAGACAGCATGTACGTGAGTACCATTTTACATACGTGTGAGGTAGTTTTTTTGCAACAGGTTTCAGTTTTTTGTGCGGTGTCTGTTTAGGGTGGTAATGGCTGTGGGGAAGAAACTGTCTGAGTCTGTTCGTTTTTGCTTTGTGTGACCTGTAGCGCTTGCCGGAAGGCAGCAGGTCGAAGAGATGGTGGCCGGGGTGAGAAAAGTCCTTGATGATGTTTTCTGCTCTGCTGAGGTATTCAACGTTTGCCACTTATACTTAGTTTGAGCGAAGGAAAATTGAAACAAAATTGTATACTGATTTTCAAATACTTTTTGTTTTTTAATTTCTCTAACATTTGTATATGGTACTGTGACTAAGAACAGGGTTCACACATGTGCTTGAAATCATTGAACATTCCCTGAATTGAATGTTGTGTTTTCAATGTTTTTAAAAGTGCTTGAATTTTGGGCAAAGTGCTTATAGATGCTTGAAGAATAATCCAGAAGTCTGTATTTAAATTTTGGAGGATTAATTTGATAAGTCACATCCTCGAAGATGAAAATAGCACAATAAAAAAGTTTTGAAAAAAGTATAAAAATATGATGTGTTGTTTACTACTTTGTCCAAGTCTTCAATCCTCTTGATCAGACGTGTTTTAATTTGATCTAGGATAATTCATTTTGTTTTAACAATTTGCCATCCAGGTGCTATCAATTCGTGTTTTGCTTTTTTCACTTGACTTGCACACATAAGAAATGTTAATGAAATCCACAAATTTCTTGTGGCACCCTTGATCTTGAAACTGTTCCCACCATAGTAGTATGGATTGCTGCCTACATGCAGAATAGGAGTTAATCCTCATTTAAAAGGCCTAGTGGAAGAACAAAGCGTAACTAATCATGCACAAACGCTTTTAAACCGGAAGCCCAGCATGTGTTGTAGTGGATATTCCACAATGGACGTGAAGAACAATAAATAAATCCAAGCCATCATCATCGACATTTCGTTCTGTGTACACTGTTACAAAGAATGACAATACAAAGGAAATTATTATTATTATTATTATTATCTGTCCTTCCCCTATTCTCCTGACAGGAAGTCCAGTCAACCTGACTTGCAGAGCATTTTTTGGCTACAGCGGTGACGTCAGCCCACTCATTTACTGGATGAAGGCCGAAAAGTTTATCGAGGATCTGGATGAGGAGCGGGTCCAGGAGAGCGACATCAAGTAAGTCCTTTGGTGTATTGGTTCTGTACTTGTCCGTCTTCTGGACCCACCATTGCACCCTAATTCCAAGCTGCTAATTATTTCAAGAAAAAAATGGTGCAGTTTAAAGCTGGGGTAGTACAATATACAGACACTCCCCTACTTACCACCATTCGAGTTACAAAAAACGGTACATAGAACATTTTTTTTCAGGATGTCGAAAAATACTTGGGCATTGCTGTGACATTTGTATTGTGCACCTTTTTCCGAGTACAGGACAGTACTGTCGTGCTTCTTTCTGCCGCTACCGGCGTGTGGCGCTGTAAGAGCTCACCCAGCGTCCACCGGCTTCCTCTTCCTGTCGCAGCCCCAGTTCGTGTGTAAACATACTTTACACGTACTGTATCTCCAGTGACATTTTTATCGTTTAATATCTCGTACATCCATTCAATATGGTTGGTGTAAAGTGTAAAGAAGAGCTGAGCCGTTTCTTTTGAAATTAAAGTGGAATAAGAAAGATTGATGCGGTTGAGAAAATGGTTGTATCGCTTTTTTTCGGACGCTT
This sequence comes from Urocampus carinirostris, assembly GCF_059441175.1. Lineage (NCBI taxonomy): Eukaryota > Metazoa > Chordata > Actinopteri > Syngnathiformes > Syngnathidae > Urocampus > Urocampus carinirostris. The sequence continues at coordinate 26,815,620 of NC_142351.1, read as the reverse complement.
TCTCTCACAGAGGAGGAAGGCGCCTAATTATTGAAGTTCCTCTTCCAAAAGTAAGTTAGACTTAACTTTATCTTTATAGGGCATCTCATTTTATGAATTATTTATTTTTTAGTACAAAACAATACAGGTTACATTCACAAGCCTTAAACAAACTTATATAAACCTTAAACATACATTTCATACAAAATATACTACTGAAGCAACTTAGGAACAAATTCAACTTACGAACGATCGTCCGTAACCTATGTCGTTCTTAAGTAGGGCAGCGTCTGTACTCTTTTTTTTTTTTTTTTTTTCTCAACAAAACAAACGGACTTCAAGTTCTATATGGATTGGCCTACATCCCATATAAGCCTAAAAATAATCAAATCGCCACATACTAAAATACATTTGTACCTATAAATAATAATAAAACATGTACCTAAACAACACTAATTATTATATTATGTAGATAATAAAGAATAATATACTGGTAAAAAGTTAAAAACAACATTTTTAAACTATTTATTGTACTTTCCGGCAGTACTTTCAAGACGACTTTCTGTTTCCTCCATTCTCTAACATTGGTTTCTGACACCATGAGTAATAATAGTGTGATAATTAGATAAAATCAAATGCCTTTTTATATGTCAATGGCTGTCAAGTGGTTCGGGTGCGGCACTCTCATCACCGTGACCCAGGTTCAATACCTTTTGCATACAGTGTTTTGCAGTTTTGGTCAGTAATGTTATTCAATTAGTCAATCATTGCACAAATAAAGTAGTATTCTCTAGAACTTTGTCTAGTAACGCACACATATAAATGTTGTGGGCATTTCCAGTTTTGTCCATCAGTATTTTGCAGTATACAAGACACACTTTCAAATTTCTGTCCAATTTGTTTTGTTTTTAGCAGTGCCTTTTAGTGTGAAAATGATGTAAAGTCTTTTTGAACTGATAAAGCAACAACATGAAGTCACTGAATCACACGAATCCACTGCGTCGGACACATTTTGCCTCATGAAAAGGTTAACTGTGATCAGGATAAAGCAACTAGGCATAGTAGTGAGTGTCCTAGTCGGGGACCTGGCCTTTGCAGAATAATTTTTGCCTGCTAGCATGCGCTGCTTGGATTTCAGCACCACCCTCATGTCTTGGAAGACACTAGACCAATTAGAGCCCACAGAATTCAAGGTGACAGCATGACCGAGGCCCAAACTCACCAGGAGGTTAGGGAAGACGAAGATATGATCCTGGGCTGCAGGGCGTGCAACCTTTTGTGTCCATTATCCCCCTAGAAAATTAGTGAGTAGCTATTATTTGAGATATTTAATACAGTAAACCCTCTTTTAACGTGGTTTACTTTTCACGGTTTCGCTACTATGTTGATTTGCATCGTGCATTGTGCAACACAACTAGTCAAGTCATATCTATTTGTATGGACCTTAATCACAAAGAGTCTCAAAGGGCTGCACAGACCACAGATGATTGCAAACCACAGACTATTATTACACCATCCCTTGATCTAAAACTTACATGAGGGCAAGGAAAAACTCAAAAACCTCAACATAAGGAAAATGAAGAAACCTTGAGAAGGGACTGCGATAGAGGTAATCCCCTTTTAGGATGACCAGGCTGCAATGCATGTTGCAATAACAAATAATACACAGATATTGGCAACAAGAAATACAAGTCATTCATAAGCTATAGAATAGAAGCGTGTTTTAAGACTAGATTTAAACAGCTCCACTGAGGTTCCAAATCGAATCTCAGGGCCAAGAGCATTCCACAGCACCGGGGCCCGAATGGAGAACGTTCTCGAACCTGCGGATCTTTTCTTGGGATCACTAGTAGACCAGCATTTTCAGAGCGAAGGCTCCTGACCGGAACATATGGGGAAATTAAATCTGAAAGATATGAGGGAGCAAGTCCATGCATGATTTTTGTATAAAACCAACAGTTTAAAATAACATCTTAAGCTAACAGAGGGCCAATGCAGGTTAGCTAAAATCAGGGTAATGTGATCAAACTTTCTTGTTTTAGTTAAAAGCCTCGCTGCAGCATTTTGTACCAGCTGATTTTGGACTTCGGGACACCGGAGAGTAGTACACTACAGTAATCGAGACGGGATGTAACAAACGCATGAATTATAATCTTCGCATCAGACTGGGACAGCATAGGGCAAATTTTAGCAATATTCCAAAGATGGAAAACAGCTGTTCTAGTAATATTATTAACTTGTGTTTGTAAGGACAAGTTGGAGTGAAATATGACACCTAAATTTTTGACTGAGTCACTCTGGGTGACATTACATTCGTCAATGTTCAGAGCAGCTCTTGAGAAACTACAGTTCTAAGCGTCCGTAAGTCCGCAAACGCAGTGCTTCAAGCATGGAATTTTACTTTTGCGCATTAGAAACGCATACCAAAAATTAGTCACTCTAATTCAGTGCGTCACCTTCAGAATCTTTTCACGTGAACACGAGGATTCTGACTGAAAAGACACTCTGGCGGTCATACTGGACTCAGAGTTACATTCGTAACATTGGGAATCAATCAAGGAAGCATCGGGCATCTGGGCCAAACCAGTACCAGTCGCATCCCGCATACAGCCAAAGCACGGCCATTAGTGGAAAGGCGGGAGGTGTTCACCAACATTTGGAATACGGTCCAAGTGTTCTATACACATTAAATCAAATTAATGGACATGAACTTGGTTGTTCTGCAGCTTGCATATTTCACTGCCATTGCCTACTACGCCACCATGCCAGTTGAAAATTAATACTGTATTATGCAACAATAACTTATTTTGTGCAAACATTTTGTCCAGAATTATTTTCCAAACAAACACATTTTGGGATTTTACATCACAAATCTAAATGTATAGTGTCCCTGCTACCGTAAGGTTCTATTTATTTTGTTAGGCCATCATTTATCTGGGCGGACATTGTGCTTTCAGGACAATCCGTGAGAACTTGGGGGAACAGGAGGTCTCCATCTCACTTACTATTGATTCCCTGGAGGAGGGCGACCTAGGAAACTACACTTGCTACGTGGAAAATGGCAATGGTCGGCGACATGCAAACATTCAAATTACCAAGAAAGGTGAGAGCTTTTCAGTGTGTCAGATTTAAAGGCCTTTATTAAAGGTTGTGGATGGTGGAGACGAGCGAATAAAGCAAGACTTTACTGACAACCCCGTGAAGGTTTTGAAAACGCAAGGGTTTTGGGCTTGCTGTTTCTGGTATTATTCCATGTATTATTTGACTACTAGATCTCGCTTTGTAGTAGAAGCAACTGAAAAGGAGTGCAAGAAAGTACAAGGAAGAATCCAAACTCCAGAAGTGACCAAAAAGCACGATTTTTCTTCTCATTATATACATCAGCCTTCAACAACATATCGGGGTTTTGGAGGTACCCTTAGCCGCAAGATGGGGGACAATCATGTCACCACCCTTTATGTGGGTAAAATAAATTGAACAATCCTAGGTATATGAGTACTTAAAAATGCTCATTGATATGATGGTTCATGCATTTCTGCTACTCTTTCAAATAAATATATTTTCTTCTTTTTTTAACGAATGAAGTTGTTTTACCAGTAAGAGGCGCTAAATATCATACAATATGTATTGCAGATTAACTGATTGTGTTTATCCATTGCTGCTCCACTCGTCTTTGTTGTTCGAGGAACTTGATCTCCTCTGAGAGTTTGTATGCACACAAAATAAATGAGACAAGTTGCGGCTGCTGCAATTTTTATTCACTTTTTCAGAGGCGATCACTGGCTCTCATGTTTGGCCCGATGAGAAGGAAGTTAGTAATTGCAGAAGTAAGGAGTGGGAAGGACTTTAAAGCTTATGTGTTCGGCCCCGCTTTACCTTTCCTAAATAAATTACCCCAAGATACTTCAGAGGCTTCAACGAGGACCAGTGAAAGTATTTAGCAAAATTTGGAGGACGTAGCACTTCTGGTATTTTTTTGTGTGCATCTTTATTCAGGATTGAAAGGAATCAAAAGTGCCTATGGGGGTATGGCACAAAAATTGATAACTAATACAGCAGCTTTACCTAATCTAGATGGCACATTTTGGTGTAATCAGTTGCTCGTTTACCGAGGTAGGATGAAAGGATGTTCTATGTCAAGACTGATAAAAGACCGTTTACTGCGTCCTCAAATAGACCCCCAGGACCGGTCTCAGGATCACTGATTGCTCATCGTCTTTTATGGCTGTTGTGCAACAGCTCCTTGTGGAGTTATATAAAAATGTAGAGAGAGAGAGAGAGAGAGGTAGAGAGAGAGGTAGAGAAAGAGAAAGAGAGAGAGAGAGAGAGGGGGGTAGGGGGAGAGAGTGAGAGAGGTAGTGAGAGAGAGAGAGAGAGGTAGAGAGAGAGAGGTAGAGAGAGAGAGGATATTGAACGTGTAATTCATGATCAATGCAACAATGACAAAGGTTTGCTTATTTCGGTTTTGCTTATTTATCTCAACATTATTTTTTTCTCTTATTTTTTTATTTTAAGTTGTTTACTATTTGTTTATCTTGGAGTGCCTGGTCTGATCAATTTGACAATTCAACTAGCTTGTGAATTGGCATAGCAAAAAAACACAGCCTGACAGCAATACTTTTTCCACATGAATTACTATAAAATGGCTGTTGCTAATAACAAATTTAATGAAATGCAAATATAGTCTAAACGTCAACATTTTAAGGCAGGATAATCAAAATAATGCAACATATCAAGAAAGTCCATAAAAATGCAATAAACACATTCATTGGCAAGATGTATCTCTGGGGATAATCTTAGCCTGGTTGTTTGCCCGATCCGGAGAAGGATAGCAGTAAAGAATAAATCATTGTTGTTAATGATCCCAGCTAAATTGAATCTGCTTTCTTGCAATTGACTTGAGGTTAAATTCATCCAAAATAATATCTGAAAATAATAAACATATCCCAGCTTAGTCCCTTATCTTGGTTTTAGGCAATACCCCTCCCGGTATATTATTGCACCTTGAAAAAAAAAAACACTAATCATGTGTCAGTCAGAGATGTTTTATGACCAGAATTTCTGTGTCTTGGGGAGGCAGAGATTATGCTTGTTCTGCTTGAAGCTCAGCATTTCTTAAGCATGCACAAAAGGACCAAATGATAACAACAGACTTTAAATGGATTTGTGTTTTTACTTTTTCCCTCCCAGCCGAGCTGATGTATGCGGTGGAACTGGCTGGCGGTCTCGGGGCTATTCTTGTGCTGCTCATATGCCTGGTTACGCTCTACAAGTGCTACAGGATTGAACTCATGCTCTTCTATCGGAACCACTTTGGCAGTGAGGATTTAGATGGAGGTAAGAGGAAGTTTTGGAAAGTCACTTCTCAGGCACAGGCATTTTTTTTCTTATACTATGGGCCGGGAACCTTTTTAATTCTTTAAACCAAAGCAAAATATTTAGATTTTTTTTTCAGCGATAGCCAGGTCATATATTTTAGGACAAAATTAAACAGTGCTGTCAAACCTTAACTCCACTTAATTCTTTAGTGCATTTTATTTCCCTGTGTGACATCTGAAGATTTCATAGAATTTTGATTAATAATGCCTGTGTCTCATATGGACAAATACATGTCCTTCTTAAAATGATACTCTTATTAAGTTAAGATTGTTGAGGTTAATTTTGACAATTATTTTTGTCACAAATAACTGTTTTTAAAAACAACGTGCGAGCAGACTTCTTTCTTAAAATTGTCACAAAATACAGCAAAGGAGAAAGATACAGATGAATTTACCTTCTACTCTGTGAGGTGGTCACAGTTATAACCCTGGGAATCGAGTGGTCATTATTCCTCCTACTTTTAGTTTTATAGATGTGAATCTCATCTCATCTCATTAGCTACACCGCTTATCCTCAGTAGGGTCGCGGGGTTGCTGGAGCCCATCCCAGCAATCATCGGGCAGTGGGCAGGGGACACCCTGGATTGGTATGGATTCGAGCGCTTTGTAAAAGTTGTCCACAATGTGAGCTATGAGGGACTTGACATCCTCCACTTTGATGAACTCAAAGAGTTCTATAATGGTCGAGTTGAGGAGGTTGTAGCGTGTGCCGTTGTCCAGCAACGCGTTGATGACCGGTTCGAACAAATTCCCTTTGATGATGTAGCGGTTGTAGTACTCGTCCTTCAAGCCGATGATTCTACGCATGAAACGCAGCGCACATAAAGCAAGGAAAGTAATCTTAAAAGTAATTTCACATAAAAAACTAAAATTTAAAAAAAAATGCCGAAGTAAGCCAGACGTCACACTTGCATGTGTAGTCTGATGATCTCATTGAGACGGAAAATACGTTGTAATAACATTTCCTCTTCTATCAGAGGTGTGTGCTTCAGTGTCAAGGGTCGTCTGTGTCCTTTGAACTTAATTTATTCATGTGTAACTCACTTTTTTTTACCTAAGAAAGAACTCAAAGTTTGGGTGCCCATTATACATGAGGTCTTACACTATATCACTGTATTTGCTTTGATCAGTTGAAAAGATTGCTGACCACAAAACATTGAATGCAACTACATCTTTCCACCCACAAGACACCTATATGCTGTTTTTAGTTACAATACACTGCGTGGTGGTTCTATAATAATTATGCTAATTCTTGATGACTCGTGCAGAGAGGCGATGTGCCCCTTCATTTATTTCCTCGCCTGGCATCACCTACACTGAAACGGGAGTTAAGCATTACTGTTTTGCATGATTACCAATATCAAGCGTTAATTCTATTTATCTATCTACCTTGGTCATATCCCTCAAGAGGGGTGACCGACAGCAAGACACACACATACAATAACAAAGAAAATAAAAGGGAAACAAATTACAAAAAAAAACACACACAAAATGTTTTGGACCATGGCCAACCCAATTGCCCTAACACCCAAACAAGTTAGGCACCTCGGCACCCAAGTTGGTCATGCTTTTGTCCCTCCAGATGAAACGGGACACCAGAAAGCCTCCACAATCCCACTATCCTTTCACAACACCTCTCCACTCCTTTCTTTCACCAACAAGAGCTCTAGCTTCCTTTATATTTAGACCTCTTTCTTGCAGTGCACTCATAACACCATCCATCCACGTCAATCGCGACCTTCCTCTTGGTCTCCTACCATTGACTTCTGCTCTGTAGATCCTCTTCAACATTCGCTCCTCATCCATCCTCTCCATGTGTCCAAACCAACCGAGTACTCTCTTATCAACACCCTTGCTCAGTTCCACGACTACTCTAGTTCTGTCTCTCACAATTTCATTTCTCAGTCTATCCAATCTTGTCACTCCTAACATAGTCCTCAAACACTTCATCTCAAAAACATTCAGCGTTATAAATTTTCTATTCAGTCTTCCTCAAGATTTAAACAATGTGTTGATATCTGTTAGATGGCAACTTAGGCTGCAAGAGGAAATATTCTGCATATTTCATGATCAAAATTGCCGATCATGCTGACGTTCATCAAACTTTCGCAGCCAGCCAAAAATGCAATGTACCACAGTCCAATGTCAGGAATGGGGAAAACAGAAAGCCTACCTGAAAAATATAAATAAACGCAAAAGTGCACAAGCGGGAAAACAACTCTTTGGTGTTACTGAATTGGACTTTGAAGGACATTCTATAAATCTTGTACTATTTGTTTTGGTATTATGTTCATAGTTTACGCTGTCAATAAATGTTTTTAATCATGGCCGCGAGCTCTGCACGAGTTAGGAAAAAAATATAATAGCAATTTTTCAGACCAGTTTTGCAATTTAATGTGAAAAGTGTATTTTCTGTGCTATTTTTTTGTGAGTACATAATCATATTGACATGCTCTTACCTTATGAAAACACCACCCTCTTCTGAGGAACTTTGTGGGTGTTTGGGTGGCTGCTTGCAAACTTTACCTTGGCTGGCGCTGTTAAAACACAAACTTTAACAATTCTGGTTGGTTAAGCTTTCCATCACGCACAAACATGGAACTATAAATCCTTGAAAAAAATTGCTGTATCTCGCAATCACACAGTTGCACAGTCGCATCACAATATCAGCATTCGGTTGATCATTTGGCCCTAAAGGCCACATGTATTCAACATTTATCACGTACAATGCTAAGTTTGAGTTGAGGAAAAGTAAGACAAAATTTTATGCCGATTTTTAATCCATAATAGGGGTTATACACGGGTGCACCTTATACATGAATAAATACAGTAATAGAGCCTGGAGACATGGCACATATTCCGTCTTAGCTACTGCTCACTTCAACAAGTTCAGTAGTTCACTTGGTAACCGCGGGCTCTTCACATATGCATTTTCCCCACACTGTTGAAGCAACCAACCATTTTTAATTGAATCGAATGCCGGCATTGCATGATGTGTCCTCAGCGGCTTCTGACGATGTGCAATTTTTATGTATCAGTTACTCTACACTACTTTCTAGCAACGCTATTCCTATTTCATACCTACAAAATACTATAAATCATCCATGATTTACTGCGCCTGCTTAAAACAAATTTTCCAGGAAAACTGAAAATTTAAAGAGGATCAGGAAATGTTTATTTTCTTCTTTTTTTGTGAGTTCTTAGTTAAAATAGAGAAGCTTCTTCAATATGCTTCCTGTGCATCTTTATACAAAGAGTGCCTAAAGAGGAATCAATCAATAATGTTTCATGAAACCCGTTGTCCATCACTGGCCAAGACGAGTTTCAGCTCCATTTTAGTGGTAATTTGAAATTAAGATAATGATGAATGGAATATTTTGTTAAGATATAAAGGATTTTCCATATTTTCCGCTCTATAAGCCAAACCAGATTGTAAGGAGCACCCCTAAAAAATAGTCTTTTGTCATATATTTTTCATACGTTAGGCGCACCGGACTAGAAGGCGCATGAAATTGAGATTACAGTAAGAGCTACCATGTTTATTCATGTATAACCGTTGGGATCTTTACACACTTACGGCATATAACAGTAATTAATCAGCCAAAAGTATCGCTGATTAAAATCGCAAACTCCAAACATTCTTTGCGACAGGAATCGAACCCAACTCGCAGTGTTGAGGCCGTCAACACTTTATCACTAGACCTCGGGATATAAGAAAAGGCATCAGAGTTAACTCATTATCACATTTTTTTTACTGTGCCAAAAACACGTATTTGCATAGTGCACTCTGATGCATTAAACCGTCCCTCCGCTTTGATCTACAATGAAATTGCCGTTTAATAGTATTTCGTACATAAAAGAGCGTGGATACTATTTTGTTGAAAGACTTCCATTCTATCACATTTATTGATTTAGAAATTATTTTATTGATCATTCCTTGCTCCAATTTGAAGTATGCCGTAAATCCTTGTGTAGTAATGCACTCCTATAAATACTGTGTGCATTTCGAATCTTATACACCATATTCTGCGTTACATAAGGCGCACCGGGTTATAATCCACACTTTTAATTATGTTTTTTTAGGTGTGCCTTATAGTCTGGAAAATACGGTTCTTTAAAAGTATCCGATATCTCGGAGGGGATTTTTACATTATTTTTGGTATGGGTGACTACTCTGTTTGAAAACAAATGTTAGTGAACATAACTACGGTAAAATTAAAACTAATTAAGCCCAAACGAACACTTAACATTAAAACTTCAGTGGCGTTGGGCTTGTAAATACCAAGCAACGTAGGGGTAGTAAACAACCTGACCGATTTGCATGCTCTCCTCTAGATAACAAAGACTATGACGCTTACCTGTCGTATACAAAAGTGGACCCGGACCAGTGGAGCCAAGAGACCCGAGAAGAGGAGCGCTTTGCCCTGGAGATCCTGCCAGACGTGCTGGAGAAGCATTATGGGTATAAACTCTTCATTCCAGACAGGGACTTGATCCCCACAGGAAGTAAGCGCTCCCTCAGTCACGTGGCTTGGTGTTGCCTGTATCTGCACGGTGGTGCCGTGGCGTTTTTTGGATGTTTGTCTCTACCCAGAACATGGATCAGGCCATTTTATGCATATTACAAACGTATAAAATATTTTCCCCTTGAATTTCTTGAGACCCTGGTGGTTGGACATTCTAGGGGTATCTGTGGGCAAGGACCCTCCCCCAAGGAGGTTTTGTACGCTTTAAATTCAATTGCATTGATCTGGTGCATTTCTACAGAATAATCAAGATGATACAGTAAGTCTATGATAAATGGGTGCCCTTGTTAACTATTGAATTAAAAAAACACTAGCTGTTTTTTCACAGCAATAGTAGACAACTCGACCACACAAATGCATACCTATCAATCTCAGCCAATTATTAATCATTATGATTCCTCTTATTAAACAATAATAAACCTTACACACACAACGCGGCAAGAGTGACTGTGTAAGATAAAAACAAAGGTAATTTGTTTGAACATGTTAATTTTATTGACCAAATAGGCACAAACAATAAATTCAGTATTTTTGTTAGTTCTTTCCCCACATGCAGTCAATTTAGTGTTGCTTTTTATATTAAAAAAAAGTGTTAGAAAAAATGTTTTTCTTCTTTTTTGTACCTTTTTTGTTTTTTGTTTTTGTTTTGCCTTGCTATGTATTATTTTTCCTTCTGTCTCTCATCTTTTTTCTTTCATTTTAATTTTTTAATTTTTTTTTCTTCTTTTTTATTTATATTTTTTTCATTTTTATGCTATATTATTATCCTGTCAAAGTCATCTCGTGCATAATGTTACATAATAATTGGTGATATGTCGATTAAAGCAACAAAATAAATCTGAAGATCCGGTACTTTTTCGTGAGCCGAGCCGAGCTGGTTTTCTAGAAAGAGCCGAAATTCCCACCACCGTTTGTTTTCCAGGATGCATCAGCAGGGTAGGTCAGGATTTGCTAAAAGTTTTCCATTTAGTCATACACCTGGGCATAATCTGTGGGAGTTGTCGATTGCGCTGGGTTAAAGTGAGAAGAGCTGTGTTATCTGTCTATGGAACCGGCACTTTGAGGAAATACGTAGCACAAATAAACACATTGGCGTTTGGGATCATTTATAAAATGAGTTATCTAAAAGTGTTTTTGACAACTTTGCATTGATACATACTTCAAAATATTATTATGTTTTCTAATAATATAAGTTCACGAGACTATGGTGATAATTATTAAACCTTGGAGGCCCGCAAGATTCTTCCTTTGGTATGGGAAACACTGATATTGGCATGGCAATGCCACCGTATTGATCATGACCATTGTCCAGTCCAGTTCACTGCATGCTGAGCAATACTCAAGCTCTTGATCGCATGTGCATGTTGGGAGAACCTTACCTGGCCATGTTCCATCCAGAGGGTTCTCCTGTCTCATTACCTGCCTTCTGATTGGTCGATGATGACTTGGATGGCATCATTGGTTTACTAGCATCCACCTGTTGTCCGATTTTCATCACAGTTTTTCTTGTGAAAGTTGGCAAATTGTCATTTTGAAATATTTTCTGAGTGTGAAGTGGCCTTAATATGAGAATGTGGCATATCAATGCAAGGAGTTTGTCTGGTCAAATCAAGTAACCTCTATTTTTGTGGCGTGCTTAAGATACGGCCTGCGAGCCAGATCCTGCCCCTGTCACCATACATTTCTGAGTATGTCTAAAAAGAAGCAAGTCCCTAGGTCAGTTCTATCAAAAGTTATGAATTTTTAAATGAATGCAAACCGAATGTTCTCTCTGGCCACTAAAGGGCAGTGTTGAGTTTGTATGGTGTGGTTGCGTTGGTTCAGGTGTAAACTACATTCACTAAACCAGGGGTAGCGAACAAGTTTGACACAAAGAGCCGAAATTTTTAACTGTGAGAGTCAAAGAGCCACACCACGCACTGACCGGCATTAGACGTACGCAGTCAGTTTTGTGTCCGGAGCAGTGGAAAAACAACAAATCTGCCAAATTAATTTCAAAATATTTTTGTACTATTTACTCTGATGGCTTCAAGTGTGTTTTAAGACGGGGGAAAAACGTAACATGAAACGAGGCAAAGAGCCAGAGTATATAGAAAATATGATGAGGCAAAGAGCCGCATTCTTATTGGCCAAGAGCCGCCCCTGCACTAAACTATCAAAATAAACCAGTTGACACATTCAATGCCAAACGTGACAATCCTTTTTTCCCCATTGTTTGTGAATAAACACATCCATGCCAACCTTTTGCCTTTAAAAATTGGTAGATGTTATCACGCATGTTTTCTATTTTTATGTGCGAAATAAAATTCGTATCCAGAATATAAAAAAAAAAATCAGCATTAGCATGTTTAAAACGTGGCAAACATTTACCAGAGTTGTTTATTCACGCACAAAGACTTATCCTGCTTCAAAATCAACCAGCCGTAGACTAAAAAAATACTCGTCTCAAATCAAGATATTTTTTAAAATGTTTGGTTTGTTTTGTTTTATTGCTAGGCGTTGTCAAGGGGAAAAAAACGGTAGTTAGTATGCACCTCTATTTATGTAGATCTTATTATGTTTCCTAACGCCTATTTGACTGGTGTTTTATTTAAACCTGTCCTCTTATTCATCGAAATGTTTCCTTTGTGCTGGCAAAGGTGACGCTCGCGCTCTCTTAGACAATATTTTAGCGCCCTCTTGTGTTATATTTCTGCCAAGCATCGTCTTAGCTGACTCCGGAGAACGATAGGAACCGTGCCCCTTCAAATCAGAGGGGACCAAGCCATAAGTGAGCGTAGCGCCTGCTTAGGGCCACGCAACCACTAGGGGGCCCCCAAGAGTGGTTAACCTTTTTGGTGCCAACTTTGTCCACAGTCACTTTGTGTGTCCACTCAAAAATACTTTTACAGAAATAAAACAAAAACACTACACAATAACTACAAAACTAGATATTTAATACAGTGCTTGAAAACAGAGACCTCATATATCATTTTGATTTCCTTCTGAAAATAAAAAATAGTATAGATTACTAAAAAAATACCACTATAGTAATACTTTACAAAATACTACTATAGAATTATTTACTCCTAAAATGCTACAAAAATACTACTGCATCAATAATACTTAGGACTAAAATACCAAAAAATACCAATACATAATACTATAATATAAAAAAAACACTAGGGAAATATTACTAAAAAAGATACACCTATCGCGATACAACAAAAATTATCCGATAGAAATACTACAGAAATAATACAAAAATAAACCCCAGTAAGACTGTACTACAAAAATACTAAATAAATACTACAGATATAAAACAAACATTCTAGTATGGAAATATTACAAAACACAACAGAGAATAGTACCAAATTAGTAAAAAAAATAAAAATGAACATGAAAAAAATAATAATTAAATACTATAGCAGGGGTCGGGAACCTATGGCTCGCGAGCCATATATGGCTCTTTCGATGAGTATCTGTGGCTCAGAGACCAATTTGATTGCATGCAAAATTTCTCCATCTTGTTCAAAACCGGAGTTATCTATCCTATTCAGGTACACGTAAAGCCAAACCAAAGCTAAATTCAAAAGTAACACTTCGCAGTATATATAGGGCACGTTTTCACTACAATTTACAGTCAAGGTGTCACACAAAAAAAGGGGGAAAAAAAACTCGTTTTGGCTGTACAACGCTAAAGAATCCTTTATTTAAAAGTTCACTATATAATCTGTGTTCAGTGTTCAGATACTTTATGATGAATCCACAGAACTGTAAATACGCCAAAACACCGGAAGAGAACTTAGTTATTTGATTGGGTGAGTGGGAGGGATGGGTGGAGCTATGCAAAAAGTACAAGCATTCCCTCCTATCTCTCGCCAAAGGTAAGCACATAAGGCTCCCTATTCTCAGAATGTTGTGACGTTTTTACAAAATAACTGCTTGCATCTGGTTTTGAAACCAATATGTATGAAAAAAAGGGTCAAAAGGAGTTTATCCGATCTTGAGTAATTGCAAGAAAGAGACAAGTTTAAAGTGGTCTGTTTGTTGAATTTGGGACAGGGGCTCTGGCAATATTCTCTTTTCATAATTTTTATCAAATCATCAAAAATAAATGTGCTGAAGACTAAGCTTTTGTCTGGGGCGCCGGTTTAGCAATTTAGTAAATTTGTCTCATAATATATGGTGTGGCTCTTTCCCAAAATAAAATTAATATTTTTTGCTTTTATGGCTCTTTGAGTCAAAAAGGTTCCCGACCCCTGTACTATAGTCATAAAACTACTGTAACAATACAAAAATCCTAGGGAAATACTACAGATATACAAACAAAAAAAGCTTCTTTCGAAATACAACAAATGTACTACAGAAATACAAAAATAAATACTACTATAAAAATACGACTTAAGTATTACTTCAGAAACATTACATAAACAGAACAAAAATAAAACACGGTATCACTAAAAAAAAAACAGAACTTCAGACATCAGAAATACTAAAAAATACAACTAAAGAAAAACCTACAGTAATACTTAATAAAACAAATGAAGTGCTTAAAACAGGGACCTAATAAACTATTTTGCTCTAACTGTGGTCATTTCAAAACCAATTTGATGAAACTAATCTATTTAAAAAGAAGTATAAAATGTCACAACGACCCTGAATAGTTGCCCACCCCTGGAGTGGGTATGCAAATGATTAAGTCAAGTCAAGTCATTTTTATTTGTATAGCCCTAAATCACAAAGAGTCTCAAAGGGCTTCACAGATTATTACACTTTATTACACAGACTATTTTTCAGCCGACGAGAAGAGTAGGTTATTCATATGCTATGGAGTAGAAGTGAGTTTTAAGCTTAGATTTAAACATTTGCACTGAGGTTGCAGATCGGATCTCAGGGGGAAGAGCATTACACAGCACCGGTGCCCGGATGGAGAACGCTCTCGAACCAGCAGAACACTTCTTTGCTCTTGGGATCACCAGAAGACCGGCACTCTCAGATCGTAGGCTTCGGACCGGGACATAGGGGCAAATGAGATCTGATAGATAAGAGGGAGCAAGTCCATGTATGATTTTGTATAATACTAAGAGAACCTTGAAATCACATCTAAGGCTAACTGGGAGCCAATGCAGGTTAGCCAAAATCGGTGTTATGTGATCGTACTTTTTTGTCCTAGTTAAAAGCCTCGCTGCGGCATTTTGTACCAGCTGAAGAGACTTGATTCTAGACTTCGGGAGACCAGAGAGTAGTGCATTACAGTAATCGAGACGGGAGGTAACAAACGCATGAATTATAATTTCCGCATCCGACTGAGACAGTATTGAACGGATTTTAGCAATGTTACGAAGATGGAAGAAAGCGGTTCTAGTAATTTTCTTTACATGCATTTCAAAGGATAGATCAGGGTCAAATATGACACCTACATTTTTAACTGAGTCACTCTGTGTGATGTGACATTTGTCAATGTTCACAGCAGTTTTTGAGAATAAGTCATATTAAGTAATTGGGTCCCGAGATATAATTTTTATTTGGGCCCCGTGTAAGCTTGTGCCGTTCATGCTCCAAATACATGTATTTTGTTTGAGTAAGGGGTAAATTAGAATATAATAGAATAGAATAGATTATACCTTTATTGTCATTGTTACAAAATGGGTTAACATATTGTGACAACGAAATTGGGCATGACACTCCAGGTCCACACATTCACAGTGAGGTAAAAAAAAACAAGAAGATAAAGGAACAGAGAAGATAAGGTTATAAAACAAGGAGGATAAGGTTATAGTTATAATTTACACAATATTTACACAAGAAATGTCGGCATGTAGGATGTTACATACAGTTTGGTATCGTAAGGGTTTGTGCAATATGCATTTGGTGCAAAAATAGTCATCATAGTGCAAAAAAAATAGTCAACATAGGGGTCCTAATTAAGGGTAAAGCTTGTATTTTAAAAGATAATGTTCTGAAATAATATTTATTTGATATAATTGTGACAAATTTATTTTCTATATATCCATTTAAGCCATAAATTACTAAAACATCTGATACTTTAAATTAATAAGTCGCTATTTATTTGCAGCAGACTTTTGTCCCATTGTAATGAATAACACATAGGGCACATTATGTTTTATTTAGTTGGCACATTTGACACTCCTTTGCTTTTGTATGCTCCACTTCCCATATTGGAAGTGTCAAAACGGATTGACACTGCTAAATGCCACGCCTCATAATTGCAACCAGCTCCACATCTTACTTTGACAGGATTGCCTGTGTTGACAGCAAAACTGTCCTTTATCTTTTCAACGTTGAATATTTATGTTTAGGTTTCACCAGTGAACATTTCCAGGATGACACCGGACTTCTTAGAGGTACTTTCTTTCCTGCAGTATTTCTGTGTGGTTCATGGTTCACGGATCCCTTAACTGCTCGGGTTGTAGGGGCACCACTTCCTGTGGTGTGTCTTGGGCAAGTACAGCCTTGCGGCACCATCCCTCTCCAGGACGTTTTCTGGGTAGGGTTTTGAATCCCCACATGAAACATAAAGTTAAGGTTTCCATGGTTACCATTAGCAGGAGAAGCCTCCAGATCTGACTCAGATACAGCACCTTCATCATCTGGTCGCTCTTGTTTTTCTGTGTAAAACGTCATCCAGCTCTCTACAGATAAGCCAGACCTCAGCATTGATGGGAAGTGGCTTGTCACAATGCTGATACCTGGGAAAAACGATTGTGTTCTGAAATAATTAGTATTACATCGTACAATAAGCAAATCTCTGTAATAAGGCAAAATTAATGAACCATACATTATTGGAAAAGGCTTTCTAGTCAAATATGACTGCATCTAGTCAAAACTGCAATATTCTTTGCTATATGGATTATGTGCTATTTACATGGGGTCTCCAAATAATATGGCCAATAATTACTCAGATAAACACTTTCTCTATTTGAGCATTAGCCATCTTTATTTGTATTTCAATTTATTATTTGGGATTTCCCAAATACCTTTGTTTTTGATAAATGTATTGATAGTTGTTTTTTTGTTTGTTTTGTTTTTTGATAAAACCATTATTTTACTTTAATAAGTGTAACGGTCATTTCTGTCTGCAGTTTCTATAGATCTGTACCCAAGCCTAATATTGCAGTGTAGTCAGCAAATAAAACATGTTACAATTTCAATGATACATTACATAAGTCATTAATATTCAATAAAAACAATAAAGGTCATAACACAGACCCTTGAGGGACTCCACAACTCATAAGACTTGAATAGCTTTCAGCAATCTGTATGTACTGAGATCTATTTGAGAGATATAATTTTACCCAGGGAAAAAAAGTAGGAATAGTTCCCGATGTGTCTCTTAAGTGCCTCTAGCAAATGACCCAAATGGCAATACGGATTTCAGAAGTTTTGCTTTGTGTACATTTAGATCGGCTAAACATTTTTTATCCTCTCCATAAGCTACTCAGTTATTCTTAGGGCACGGCGTTGGAGACGCCTGCTCTACAGCTACACTGCTTTAGAAAGTGTTAACCGGCAAGGATGCATCTGGCACTTCTAATGTCAATCGTGTTAAAAAAAGGGTTTCGTGTGTATTTTTGTGCAATAACCCCTTGTTGGCTTGTTCCTCTCAAGTGTTTGTTGCCATGCAACCAATTGTGCCCTTAATAATGTGTTGAGTTTAAATGCCTAATCCGTTGGAAAGTCCTTTCAAACTAGGCTGAAAACAGTAAGATTTTGTAAATGCCTCTAAAGCCATTTTTAGACTTTTCATAAACCTGTTTTAGTCGTTTACATGCCAGCAAAACAAATATTATTTTACAAATCCAAAGCGGCTCCAACTCACTGGTTGAGGTATTCCCGAACAGAATGAGGCTTAGAATGTGTAGCTTTTCTCCCCACAATTATGTAATACTGTATGTTGCAAAAAATTCTCCGTGCAGGCGGACCCGAAAAATTTCATCTCAAAGTTGACTGATCCGTCTTGTTTCCTTTAGAGCTTTGATGTCATTGAAGGAACTCAACGTTTTCAAAATGAGAAATGCCATAAACACAACAAGTGCAGCTAGCTTCGAAACAGACACAGCGGTTTTAGTGAACAATTATTGCGTACCACTAATTTCTGCTTGGAGGTAAGCAATTGTGGCTCTTCATTTGTGCTTTTCGTTGAGTGTTTCGCTGTTAGTATAATTTATTTCCTGATTTGTTTGTTCCGGTTGGCGCTCTTTGGCTTCTCACCATGTGTTGTTTGGTTGGCTAGCCTGGCATTAGCGCCAGTTTTGCCGTGTATCCTGGTTAATTCCTGGTCGGCTTTGCGTTTATCGCCGTTGCTGTTGCCGCTTTTTGTTGTTGTTTTTTGGTTAGCCTGGCTGCCCACCTTATGTTATTGATTAGCCAGCCTGGCGTTAGCGCCGGTTTTGCCATTGTTTTATCCATTGTCGGCCGGCTGCACCTTTTTCGCCAAAGCTGGTGCTGCTTTTTGTTGTTGGTTCCCGATTACCCTAGCTGCTACCTGCATATTTTAATGATTGGTTAGCATGGCATTAGCACTAGTTTTCCTGTGTTCCTTGTTTTTTTTTTTTATTCCCAGTCGGCTTCACGTTTGTCACCATAGCTATTGCCACTTTTTGCTGTTGATTCCCAGTTAGTTTGGCTGCTCACTGCATGTTTTTTGACTGGTTGTCTGGCGTTAGCGCCGATTTCGCAATGTTCCTTGTTTTTTTTATTTCCCGGCCGGTTTCACATCTGCGGCTTTTCGTTGTAGGTTCCCGGTTAGCCTCACGGCTCACTGTGTTTTTTGTTCGGCTAGCCTGGTGATAGTGCTGGTTTTGCTCTTTGGTCTGTGTATTCCCGGCCAGCTGTGCGTTAATCATTGTAAATTCAATTCAATTTAACCGTTTCCGGTTAGCCTATCTCCTCACTGCATGTTCTTATGGTAGGCCAGCCCCGCTTTTAGTTGATCGGTCCCGTATATCCCCCTGTTTGCGGCTCGCCACGTGTTTCTTATAGGCCATTTTGACTGCTTGCTCTATTTTGAACCATTACCACATCCACATGCGACATAACACGGCCATTTTCCACACAAAAAAACTATCAAAACTTCATTTAAAAGACTCATGACTTGTTCGACCAATTAACAAGTAAAACAAAATGGGGACTCGCTTGCTAGGGTGTTCCTCCGATGACATCACAGCTCAGGATGAAAAAGACAAGACATGTTGTCTTCAAAATGCAAAATCATTATTCTGGAAGGTTTGCCTGAACCTCGGCCCGGTTCTTTTATCCTAAATGCTCACTATACTAGAAAAAAGAACCAGGAGACTGCATTTTATCTTTTAACTATTTATTGGATGCCAGAAAGATAGAATAAACAGGTGTGGAGCCTTTTTCAGCATGACGCAGAAAAAGTGTGTCTTATCTAAAATAGTGCCTAGTCTTATACTGACTTGGCAGGCCATGCACTTAGGTCTTTGCAATGTGCCTACGTGAGACTCATTGGCCTTAACTGGTTCAAACCGGATAATGTGTGCAGGAGTGCTTTTGGATAGTAAGACACCAAGCAAGGATGGTCACAGCAGCCTAGCAGGTCAATTTAAGTCCTTTATCTTATATCTGAGTGGCCTGATCTAACAACACAGATATAATAAATATAGATTTTATGCAAAAACCATGTACTCTTTCCTTATATTTTGCATATTTAAGAATTTGGGATTACCTTTAAAGTGACTTGCTTCCCTTTTTTCTCCATGTTCTCGTAGCCTACATCGAGGATGTGGCCCGCTGCGTGGACCAGAGCAAGCGGCTCATCATCGTCCTGACGCCGAGCTACGTGGTGCGGAGGGGGTGGAGCATCTTTGAGCTGGAGACACGCCTTCGCAACATGCTAGTGACGGGCGAAATCAAAGTCATCCTCATCGAGTGCGCCGAATTGCGCGGCATTATCAACTACCAGGAAGTGGAAGCGCTCAAACACACCATCAAGACCTTGACAGTCATCAAGTGGCACGGCGCCAGCAGCAACAAGCCCAACTCCAAGTTCTGGAAGCAGCTGGTCTATGAGATGCCCTTCAAGCGCAGTGAACCCCTGAGCGTCTCGCGCGATCAGATTTTAGACGTGAGCGAGCAGGGGCCCTTCGGCGAGCTGCAGGCCGTTTCGGCTATGTCCTTGGCGGCCACCGCCGTGGCGCGCCCGGACCTGCGCTCCAACCTTCACAACTCGTATCACGTTAGACAGAAGCACTACTACCGCAGTTATGACTACGAGTTGCCAGCAGCCGGCACTCTGCCGCCTTTCCCCACCGGGCGCAACCAGCACACGTACTGCAACATCCCCATGACGCTCCTGAACGGGCAGCGGCCGCCGTCCAAGTCACCGCGGCAACAAAGTCTGGAGGAAGCCCATGGCAACAATGCCATGCTACCGCTACTGCCCCGCGAGACCAGCATATCCAGTGTCATCTGGTGACTAGCCAGGAAACGGGGTTACATTAGGATTTTGCAATACACAAAGGATTTGTTCATTCTGGTTTAAGTTGGCAGTTAAAACAAACAAAAAACATGTTAATTGTTTTCTGTAGCAGTGTTTCTCAACTGCTCTGACTTCAGGACTCTCCGTCGCGACCTAGTTACAAGCCACGACCACAGTAAAGAAATTTTAAAAAAATTCAAATATACTGAATAAAAGAATTGTGCGGTTCTAAACAGAGATAGTGCTATATATCCACGTAAAATCTGTTCAGACTTTAGTAGACACTCAAAATAAGGAGAACTGGGAGAGGGGCCTTCAGATCAGAGAATCCCTTCCTCGAGCCCTCCTCTGAGCACCCTCTATTTATTAAATCTTCAAGGTAAAAAAAACAGCCCTAATGGTTGAAGGTATCAAAGAACAGCAATATGATTGGCCGACGGCGACAATGATTTAATAGTCAAAACACCGATCAACAGTGGATGATAACTGTCAAAATATGGAACTGGCACTTTATGAAATCTTCTTTAAATTTGTCCGACATCAAATACAGAATAAACATATCAAAAAACAGACAAAATCATTACCAAAAACAAATCAACTCCATTCCAAAAATATTATCTTCAATTAGCTGCTCAATTAGCAGTATTTTTAATGAAAGCCTAAGTGCTTTACTTCAGTAGCATTATCTTAAAGATAATAAAATCAATATCTCATATATTCTCCACTCTGTTTGGCCATGGTCAACATGTAACAACAGACGACATATTTATTTTTCTGTGGTGTGAAAATCAACTCCTATTTGCAGGAAGTTGTTGCCATCTACTGTTATGGAGTTTGAACAACCTCGAGTTATTTATTATTATTTTTTTTATTTTTTTTTGCCATGGCAAAGGCTTTCGACCTACTGAAAACTGGTTCGTGACCCAATTTTGAATCCTAACCCTCCAAACACAATTTATTCCCTCAAAATTGAATGAAATTATTGACTATACAGTGATACTTCTACATTTAAGACTAATTTGTTCCTGGATAATGTTTGGATCTAAAATTTCTTGTATCTTCGGAAAATTGTGCTTGTTTTTTAAATTTCTCCTATCTTAAACCGATGTTCCCTTAAGGAATAACTGAAAAGCAATAAATCTGATCCCGGCCTTCCAAAATCATCCAAGTTAACCTTAAATAGCAGTAAAACACATCTCCTACATCACTAAAATTATATTCAAATAGTAATCATACATAAGAATACAGTAATAAGAGAATTACGATAATATGACTTTTTTTGCCAAAGGATACAGAAAAAAACACAGTTTCAATGATACACAAAATAATATTTTCAAAACAACCTGCAGCCAACGAGTTCTCCTTTATGTGACACATAAGGCAAATGGCAGATATTAAATATGATTATATTGCTGATGGATCATTTAATGGGTAATGGAAAGATCCTTGTTTGAACGTTTACGAATAATAATAATGATTAAAATTAAAAAACTATATAATACAATTAACTTAGTACAAGGCCTTTTTTTGTTGTGTTTAATTTATGTTTGTTTTCAATGCCAAATCAAAGCGGAAAGAACAAATTACGATCACATTAAAGAACAAATAAAGAAAAAGCTAGCGCTTTGTGCCATGCTTGTCAAAGCTATCATATAATTTAAGCTAACACCGGCGATTGTGGCTGGGAAAATGCTGAATACAGGGTCATGTAAATAATTTTTCTAACTCTTTGTAGCATTTATTTTGATCTATGACATTCTCTGTCATCCGTTTGGACTTTTTTTGGTTTGCTTCTCTGAAGCTTGTGAAACAAATCACCCAAGTTTGTGCGGGTGAAGATTGGCGGGTTATGGAGGACCCCTCCTGCTATATGTAGAAATAAATGTAGAAAAGAAAATACCTTAAGATATATGCCATACAAATGAATTAACACATAAATATAACACTTAATACATGACATAAGAGCAATGCTTTCTTTTATTTATGCATGTTGTCATTTATTTATTTCAGAATTTATTTTATCGTGTATATCGTTACAACAAAATTTCACATGAGGGTATAGTTTGCAGCACGCACCCGTAATATATAAAAGCAACTGAACACACTGGACAAAATGTTACTTAAAAGAAAATCATATTCTGCAGATTGCAAGCTGCAAATAGTGAAATATGTAGCTGAAAAGCATAAAGAAAGTTTGTAAAGATTGTAAGCTACTGGCGAGAGGCGGAACTGACGTAAGCGACGTAGAGGTGGAAAGAGGAAGTGGCGCATCGCTACTGTGACACCCTACTTGAACATCTCTTTGGATTTAGTGATTTGGGGTCAAACTGATTGTTTGCTAGCATGCTCTCTATGCTAGAGTTATCTGAATAATATGTTACATCGTTACTGTCAAACATGTAATATTATGTTCGTACGCCGCACGGACTTATTCAGCCCGTTGTTGCTTTTATTCCAAATTGCGTTTCAAGGTGACATGAATGTTTTTGGTGTTGGACTTTATCAAATAATTTTCCCTCAAATGCGACTCATACTGCGGTGCGACTTATAGTCGGGAAAGGACGTACACAACAAAATAAAAGACAATATACACGACAAAATACACAACAATATTCACGGCGATATACAAAGGAAAATACACAACAAAATAAATGGCAAGTTACGTGACGAAATACACAACTCAATACACAACACAAAAAATGACAAAATACACAACAAAAAACGCGGCGAAATATACAACTTAATCAACTACACAACAAATGACAATATACCCAACAAAATAAATTGTATCTACGACGAAATATACATCAACAAAAAATTACAATATACAGAACACAATATACAAAAATTAATGATAATATATATGACAAAATAAACAGCAAAATAGGGCAGCACGGCGATGCAGTGGTTAGCGCATGTGCAGCACAGTTCTGAGGTCATGAGATCGAACCTCCTGTGTGGAGTTTGCATGTTCTCCCTGTGCTTGCGTGGGTGTCCTCTGTGACTGACTGGCAACCAGTTCAGGGTGTCCCCTGCCCACTGCCCGAAGATAGCTGGGATGGGCTCCAGCACCCCGAGACCCTACTGAGGATAAGCGGTGCAGATAATGGATGGATGGACACAGCAAAATACACAAGAAAATAAATAACCAAATATACAACAAAATACACAACAGTCATATCAAAATAAATAACAATAACACACAACAACATAAATAAATGATAAATAAGTTTTGCAAATATATGAATACATTACATTTAGGTATTACATGGTATATTTATGAGTGCATTGATTTTTATGGCATGTATTTGTAGGTTTTTATTTGTAGGTTTTTATTTGTTTACACATCTCGTGGGTAGGACGGATCTGCACCACTTCAATGGAAATGAACTCAGGAGTCATAAATTCCAATAGCGGACGCTAAAGGCTAATACGGTGCTATCGGCTAACATTGCTGTTTCCTTTGGGAGAACGCAGACTTGTTTACCCTAACAAAAGAACATTTCAATTGTGTATTATTTTATTAAAAGAGTATTTTTGTAAACGTGTAAAACAGGAACTGCTGAGCAGAGTTTTGTAGATACCAACACCACCACCCTCCCTTTCCCACGTCTGAAAAGTATCCACATCATGTCCTGAATCATAAATTACAGTTCAAAAGTCTTGGACCACCTTGTGATTTGCTGTTTTCTTAGTCCTATATTCAGAAAGGGATTTTTGCTCAAAAAAGAAGATCAACAGACACTAAAGTGATCTGTTCAAGAGCACTTTTGGTTCCACTGGCAGATAATTGAAGTTGTTTGGTTTTTTTCAATAGATTTTTATCTTCACGGGGAAATATTGTAAAATAAAACATAATTGTGTGCATTGTAAGTGCAATTTACTTATTTTAGAACATTATGACTTGTTTTTATCTCAGAAAAATAACACCTAAAGGGACATTGTGTATTATTTCGCTCCTCATCGTGATAAAAATATTTATTAATTAGAAAAATAAAGCAATATTGATTTGAATGATAAGCAAAAATACATATTTCTGAAATACTTTTAGTTTGAGAAATAAGCATTTATTTAACAGACCATGGGGCCTCACCTAAAGTAGCATGATGCAATTGTCTGCCATTTTGCTGCTAAAAATAAAATTAAAAACAGTTGGAGGAAAAATATAAATAAACCTGTGCAATTTGGTCATTTTAAGTTTCCGAAGATGTGTGCATTTTACCCCTCGTTTTTGTCTTGCAAAGGATGTAATACACAGAAACTAGCATGGACCGGAAATGTAATTTCTATTTTTATACAGTAGGCTGAGTATAATTGTTTTCAATTTAAGTATTTTTTTATGCTGATAAAAACAACAATTCTTCAAAATATTTTAAAATATCAAAGATTTAAAGAACATTTTTTTTTTTATTTTACAAGGATTTTTTGTATCATTGTCCCCTAGTGGTAAAAACATATTTTTAATTCATTTTTGGTTTGAATAATAAGCAAAAATACATCAACTATCATATGAAATTTCATTTATTCATTTTACTTCCAAAACAAGAAATGTATATCTATTTTACATAACAAGAGGATCACACAGAGGCAGCTGACATGATTGTCTGCCATCTTGCAACTACGGGTACCCCCAAAAACCAAAAAACTTGATGAAAGGCTGGGCAAAAAAGGCAACAAAAATGTTGCGGTCTGGTCACTTTGAGTTTTTGTAGTTTGTATTCTTCCTTGTGATGTTAGCACTTGTTTTCAGTTACAGTACCCAATACAGCAGCATCTAGTGGTCAAGTATTACACATTGTCCCTTTAAGCCATATAATTGTTTATTACCTTTTATGCAATGTCAATGTATTTTCAAATAAAATGAAACAGATTTTGGTGGAGGTGATTCTTACTCAGGAGTCAAATGCTAAGTTGACAAAAACCGTGCCTCCACCATGCAGAACAAACAATTGCGTTTATCTTGGATTTGTGGTGCGTTCGAAGAACGTAGTCTGAACTTTCCACTATTAGAATAAATAGCTCTGGTATCTGAATGTTGTTTTTTTCCTCAGTTGTTATATAAAATAAGATCTAAAATCCCCAAAATGGGTGCCAGTGGAACAACATTTTTGTAGTATATCAGAATGCTTTGACTCAGACTATGACATAGTTATTGGCATTTCCACCAAGATTCTAAGTTTTTTTTACAACATCTTAAAATGACAGTCGGGGCTAAAAGTTATTAAAACAACCCAAATCATGAGAGCCCAAGACTCTTGCGCAATATTTATTTGTAAAATTGATAATGTGGCCAGGGAGCGATGGGGAGTCAAAAATGAGACACAACATCTTTACCCAAATCATTTACCGTAAATTCCAAACTACAAGCTGCTATTTCATACCTCCATTTGAAACACTGCAGCTTTAAATACACTGCAGATTGTTTTTTGTTTTTTGCGAGGGTGACGCTGGCGCCTTTAGACGTGCGCCGGACCCTTTCAGCAGATCTCCCTAGCTGTGAAGCCTCTAGGGGCAACTGTGGCGCTCCCCGCCCCTTCCAGCTCGGGGTCGAGAGTGATTTCGTACTCAGCATCACAGTTTCTTCTTAGTGCAGCATGAAAGTGGAGAAAGTAAGAAAAGCACTGTTTCAAATACAGTCCAAACGCCAACCCAAGACCCGAAGTGTTTTTTTTCCGAGCATGTTTAAGAAATGCTCGTTCTTAAAGCCTGAGCTAGGATCATGACTTCAAGCCAGTAAATTGCCGCAGAGAGTAACAAATTCCGGACAGCACCTTTCTTACGAGTAGTTTCAGCTAGTTTTAGCACGTGACTAATTATCAGGTATATTTTTTTAGATTACATCACAGTTCATCGCCCCGTTATTGACTGCTGCGCTAGTTGATTAAGCTTTACAGCTGCGGACCAAGTCGGCAAAAGTTTGTCTTAATGGCAGCACTTTGTGTTACTTTTCGTAGACGTTTCCCCACTGATCCAGCAAGGATCATGATCTTTTTCCTTAGGAAAAGTTGGATTCTCGTTCATCCATTCATGCGTGTCACTAATATGATGACGAGGCATTTGGCTACCGAAGTGATCGTTTTTTCACGCTTAATTGAATTCCTTCATTTTGACATTCAGAGCACTTGGCAGAAATGAAATGAAATGAAATGATCTGCATTTATATAGCGCTTTTCTAGTCAATGAAGACTTCCCAAAATGGTTTGTTTTAATCAAGTAGTCTGATTCCCTGGTTTGCACCAGTTCTAAGCCAGCTGCTAGTGACCGGATGAGGCACCCCAAGGTTCGCGCGCTGCCACGTTGACGTGTGGTTTCGACAGGCAACACAGCTGGGGAGATCCGTGGGAAGGGACGCCCTTGGGACTAATGGCCTTGAGTTGAGAATAAAAATCGCATTGTATTGTTAAGTTTCAGTGTTCAAATTGTAGGGGAAAAAACGTAGTATCTTGTAGACCATGAATACGGTACTTTGCACGGTTCCACAAGTTGGACCGAACCTGAGCCATTATTTCTTTTTTTTCCCTGCTCTCCTCAAGCGAGATTCCATTTTGCCAGCAGGACAGCTGTCAGTTACTCAGTCATGCAAACGTTAGGGCTTAAGCCTCCAAACTCAGGATGCTGTGTGTTGTGTGCCGAAAGTTGAAATTATTTTTGTGCTGTGACTGCAACTTTTCTCTACTGTTTGTTTAAAGTCAAAGCAACATGAGCAGATATCAAAATGAAAACCAGCAGAAAGAACCTAGCATGCAGATTGTGGGAATGTTGGTAGGAACTAAAACAACAGGCGGAACAAATGTGCCTGTGTTAGCAGCTGACTAGGGATATTAAGCTCCACCACACCAAACACATCTATGCCGTTTTATGTACTGGAAAGTGACATGCTTGCACTCATCTTAATTTGAAATTTGATTTGAAGAATTATTCATCCAATATCAATTCAAAGTTTACTGATGGTTTTCATTGGCAATTGAAGAAGTGTCACTACTTTGAATTTGAAGTCATGTCATTAGAGCAAAGTCATTCCCCTGTATGAAGAAGTAAAACCAGAAAAGACAGAATGTGAAAACACAAGTGAATTGTAAAATATTAAAACAATTTAGATGAAGACAATCAAGCCATAATAATCTCCCAGGAACACAAAACTGAAGTATTTCAAGTGGAACTGTAAAGTCCCATTGCACCAATATGTTTTAAGTGGGCCTCCATTTTAATAGTGTGGTCACAGTTCGTGATGATTATGGAATAGACCTATTTGACGAAGTTCCATAACTAATGTAGAGCACAGATTGAATTGCAGGCACTTTCACTAAAGCAAAGGGCAAGTGTCTTTTTTGGTATCTGGATTATTTCTTTTCATTTCTGTAATGTACATGTCAAGAGATTATACTATAAATAAAACACATTTATTATTCAAGGTGTCATTTTGAAGTATTGTACAGAATGTGTTGAATTTCCTGAACAAATCTTAATGGTGGGATGCTCAATTCAAATGTGCAGAACTTCCCTGTGAGGCATAATATACCGTATAATCCCTTTGATGTGATCTACATCCAGGTAACCTAAGTAGTGGCGGATGTATTGGATGGTAAGTACAATGCCTTGCAAAGGTTTTGGCCCTCCAACAACTTTCTTACACATTTCCATATTTCAGCTTAAAATTTATAGAAAAAAATAAACAAAAAATGAAAAGTAGGCTTTGCAAAAGAAATGGGGTCCCTTTAAGGTGATATGTTGCACAACCTCCCTTTGTTGTTTGTGTTTTTGGGTATGTTTCTATAAATTTTGCGAATCTTGAATCCAAAATATTTGCCCATTCTTCTATGCAAAACAAACTTCCCTTAGGATTGATGGTTATCATTTGTGCATAGCATTTTTCAGATCTTTGCACTAATGCTCTATAGTCTATAGAAGAGAGCGATCTGGACCTACGCTTGGCTATTCTAACACATTTATATTGATTGATAGACAGACAGACAGACTTTATTGATTCCCGTAGGGAAATTAGTTTTACACCATTCCATTGTACAATTTGCTTTATGTTTAGATTCGATGTTCTGTTGGAGGGTGAACCTGCGCCCCCATTCTCTGGTCTCCTGAAGACACCCAACAGATATTCAGCCTGATTTGCCCTGAATTTGGCTCCATCCATCCTTTCATCAACTGTAACAACCTTGCCAGTCCCTGCTGAAGAAAAGCAACTCGGGAGCATGATGCTGCTACCACCATATTTGAGAGTGGGAATGGTGTTTTGAGGCAGTCTTCCTATGAAGGCAAATGTAAGGCTGTGCAGCCCCAAAAAGTTCATCTGTGATATTATCTGACTAGACAACCTTACATCTCTTGTATCTATAGATGCACGACATGGTGGCTGTCCAGGGATTTTGTCCCGTTTTAGTGAACTGTCACTCGATAATCTTAAACAGATGGTGAATACGG
This sequence comes from Urocampus carinirostris, assembly GCF_059441175.1. Lineage (NCBI taxonomy): Eukaryota > Metazoa > Chordata > Actinopteri > Syngnathiformes > Syngnathidae > Urocampus > Urocampus carinirostris. Next base: position 26,786,860 of record NC_142351.1, on the reverse strand, counting down.
CCAAACCGACGACTTGCCAGTTCGACCCGCTTCCAGGTTCACTTATTAAAGGTCTCTTTGGCGTTCTTGCACCTTCAGTTCTAAAAATTTTAAACATATCACTCTCCTCAGGTGTAGTTCCAGCTGCTTTTAAGTCCGCCGTCATTAAACCCACACTGAAACGACCCAACCTTGATCCAGAAAACTTATGTAATTATAGACCTGTGTCAAACCTACCGTTTCTTTCTAAAATACTTGAAAAAGTAGTGGCACAGCAGCTGAATGATTTCATGTCCGAGAACAATCTCTTTGAATCAATGCAATCGGGATTCAGGGCTAACCACTCTACTGAGACAGCTCTGATTAAGGTAACAATCTCCTACAAGCAATGGACTCGGGCGCATCATCACTTTTGCTGCTGCTGGACCTTAGTGCTGCATTTGACACAGTGGACCATAATATCTTGCTAGAACGGTTGGAAAAATGGATTGGTCTCTCAGGAAACGTCCTATTATGGTTCAGATCCTACCTCTCAGATAGGACACACTGCGTTAAATATGGCGAATTGACATCTGAGCCATTTAGTGTTACTTGTGGTGTTCCGCAGGGTTCAGTGCTTGGCCCCCTTCTCTTCAGCATTTATATGCTTCCACTAGGTGATATCATTCGCAAGTATAATATCAGTTTCCATTGCTACGCAGATGACACTCAACTCTTATCTCCCGATGGAGGAATCTGCCACACTAAACTGTGGAAATTTGGAGGCCTGCCTCACTGAGATAAAAGAGTGGATGTCACTCAATTTCCTGCGTCTTAACTCTGAAAAGACTGAAATGTTAGTTATTGGTCCATCTAAGTCCCGTGACTTATTCTCTAAAACCGCTGTGAACATAGACAATTTCCACATCACACAGAGCGACTCACTTAAAAATTAGGTGTCATTTTCGACCCCGATCTGTCCTTTCAAACACATGTGAAGAAAATTACTAGAACCACTTTCTTCCATCTCCGTAACATTGCTAAAATTCGTCCTATACTTTCTCAGTCGGATGCGGAAATCATAATTCACGCATTTGTTACCTCCCGTCTTGACTACTGTAATGCACTACTTTCCGGTCTTCCGATGACCAGACTCAAGAGTCTTCAGCTGGTACAAAATGCTGCAGCGAGGCTCTTAACAAGGACAAAAAAGTACGATAACATCACCCCAATTTTGGCTAACCTGCATTGGCTCCCTGTTAGCCTAAGATGCGATTTTAAGGTTCTCCTATTACTATACAAAATCATACATGGACTTTCCCCCTCATTTCTTTCAGATCTGATTTCCCCCTATGTCCCGGCCCGAAGCCTTCGTTCCGAGAGCGCCGGTCTCCTGGTGATCCCAAGAGCCAAGAAGTGTTCCGCTGGTTCGAGAGCATTCTCCATCCGGGCACCGGTGTTGTGGAATGCTCTTCCCCCTGAGATCCGATCTGCAACCTCAGTGGAAATGTTTAAATCTAAGCTTAAAACTCACTTCTACTCTATAGCATACGAATAACCTAAACTTCTTATATGTAATAACTTGTGAAGCCCTTAGAGACTATTTGTGATTAAGGGCTATACAAATAAAAATGACTTGACTTGACTTGTAATTGCTGTCTCCTAAGTGGCTTCATGCAAAGATAATTGGGCCTTTTTATATAGTTCTTTCAGATGGGGCTTTCATCTTGTCACTCTTCCATAAAAAAGGTAGATGTATGCAGAGTGTAACTTATAGTTGTCTCATGCACGGATTCCCACATTGGATGACCCACAGCTGATCATAACCCTCTTAGTTGCTTCTCTGATTAATTTTCTCCTTGTTTGGGCCAGAGGTTTAGAGGGACGGTCAGGTCTTGGTAGGTTTGCAGTGGTTTTATGCTCTCTCCACTCTGATATGATTGCACGCACAGTGCTACAGGGGATGTGTAAATGTTGCAAAATTAGTCATTTAGGTCAATATTGGATTATTCGGAAATCATCAGCAAACTTCTGTGTCAGTTGGCTAATCTAAGAGGACAGGGGGGCAATACATTTGTCAGTACTTTTGCTAGGCACTGTGGTTATTGTGATTTGTGATGGGAATTCCAGCTCTTTTTAGAGAACCAGCTTTTTCATACCGGCTCACTGAAATGGATTACTTTTTGTTAATCTACATATTACAAATAACATAACATTTACACACGTATTCGTCTACAATATTGTAACACCCTTTTTCTTTACTGTATAGTCAGTTCTAAGTCATTTAAACATTTGACTTTTATACTAAGCAACTTTAAAGTCAATCAACACAGAAACAAATTAAAATATCAAACCCTCTCATTGCCTACATCACACCGGACGTCACAATCTAAGCTAAAGGCAAAATAATAATGTACTTGCACTGGTTAGAAGACACAGGAAAAGTCTTAGCTGCTAGTTGTCGTCATATTGTGTGTTTGTTCGTCAGAATTAGAGAAAAAACGTTCGCGATCGTAAATTGAAGTTTTACAGGATTCCAACGGGCACTCCTAAACAGAGGGAGAAAAGAGAGTTGGCATTCAAGCAAAAACATTGTACCGAGACGTTCGGGTTTCATATCAAATTAGAGAAATTAAACGTGTATTTATTATTGTTGCTATTATAGTCCATATAACTTATTATATCAGCAAAGTATTTATTCATTTTTTTACATTTAGCTAAATGTTAGCGTATAGCCTAAATTCCAACTACAGGTATAGAATTTTAAACACGGGTGGGTCGAAAATAAAAACAGGCTCGCATTAAAACAATCGTTGGGCATACAATCCAAGTACTGTACTTTTTTAATTACATTTAATTATTTGCATATTTATTGATATCTTTTTGTATGCCCAATGATGTTTTGGTGTTGTTTTTTATCAAATAAATTTCCCCCGAAATGCGGTATTTGAATGTGTTAACTGCTTTGTTAGACAAAATCCTGCATGGACTTGCTCCCTCATTTATTTCAGATAACCAGCTCAGTAGCCTAGATGGTAAGGCGCCCGCTTTGAGACTGGGAGGTCGGTGGTTCGCGCCCCGGCCGAGTCATTCCTAAGACTTTAAAAAGTGGTCGGCGGCGCCCTCTGTTGGCTGCGGCTGCATCGGCTCGCTACAACGGGTCAGGTGCAATTGACATTTCGTTCTGTGTACATTGTTACACAGAATGACAATACAAGGAAATTATTATTATTATTATTTAATTTCCCCCTATGTTCCGGTCCGGAGTCTTCACTTTGAAAATGCTGGACTAATAGTGATCCCAAGAGCCAAGAATAGATCCACAGGTTCAAGAACGTTCTCCATTCGGGCCCCGGTGCTGTGGAATGCTTTCCCCCCCGAGATTCAATCTGCAACCTCAGTGGAGCTGTTTAAATCTAGGCTTAAAACACACTTCTATTGCATATGAATAATATATATATTATGTTGACAATGTCTGTGTATTATTTTTTATTGCAACATCCATTGCAGCCTGGTCATCCTGGAAGGGGGATTACCTCATGTCCGCTCCCTTCGCAAGGTTTCTTCATTTTCCACAAGTTGAGGTTTTTGAGTTTTTCCTTGCCCTCCTGTAGGTTTTAGATCAGGGGATGGTGTAATAATAGTCTGTGGTTTGCAATAATGTGTGGTCTGTGCAGCCCTTTGAGACTCTTTGTGATTAAGGGCTATACAAATAAACATGACTTTATTTTATCAATTGAGTAGTGGTTTTATGCCTGAACAAACTCGTCACTGCCCTCTACTGGCCAAAGAGAGCACTTGGTTTGCTTTATATATATCCATCCATCCATTATGTGCACTGCTTATTCTCAGTAGGGTCGCGGGGTGCTGGAACCCATCCCAGCCATCTTCAGGCAGTGGGCAGGGAACACCCTGAACTGGTTGCCAGCCAATCGCAGGGCACACAGGGACAGACAATTCGCTCGCTCATTCACACCTAGGGATAATATGGACAGGCCAATTAACCTGACATGCATGTTTTTGGAATGTGGGAGGAAACCGACACAAGCACGGGGAGATCATGCAAACTCCACACAGGAAGGTTGGTAGCTGGATTTGAACCCATGATCTCAGAACTGTGCCGCACAAGCGCTAGCCACCACGCCGTCGTGCTATACATATTTATATAATTATTCTGATGTGATTTGCACCTGATATACCATCTTATTTCTCTTCATCAGATGTAGTTTCACCAAAGCCAGTGCCCATCCTCGGAAAAAAACTAGAAGAATGAGAATAAAATTAGCAAAGGCAGATTGTTGGCTGTTGTAAAAGGATAGTGGGATGTTTAGACGTGTTCCAAGGGATGGGCAGGGCACCTGTATGATGCGGCGGGGGAAAACCAGAGAAAGCTGTCGGGCCCTGCTGTTGAACAGAAGAGTGTGTTGTGTCACCCTGACCCGAGTGACACGGCCGCTTTCTTGTGTCCCGTCTCATCTGGAGGGACAAAAGCATGACCAACTTGGGTTGAGGTGCATAATTTGTTTGGGTGTTTGGGCACTCGGGTTGGTCATGGTCCCAAAAACATTTTTGTGTGTTTTTTGCTAACCTTTCCCTTTTTTTATTTGCTTTGGTTTTGTGTATGCGTTTGTCCTGCTGTTGGTCAACCATCTCGAGGGATATGACCATGACTGTTGGCCACAAACACCAGCATTCATAATCTGAATACTCTTAAAGGGGATTATTCCCCCAAATAATAGTACGTGTTTGTGTGGTGGGGGAGCTGGACATATTTTAAAAAAATTAATTAAAAAAAATTTAAAACCCATAAAAATTAAAAAGGGTGCAAAGCCCTACAAGGCAGCATCCGCTCCCATTCCTCTACTCAATACACTCCCAGAGGCACACCAATCCCAGCCCTGGCAACAGCACCCACCAGAGATCTGGCCCTGGGCCACAGAGCTACACCACAGTGACGACCAGCCAGCCCCCAGCCTAGCGACGAGCCAATTAATTTACAAGTACAGCCCCATGAGAATGTTTTTTTTTTTTTTTTTTACCATATGGCCGCCTGAGCAAAATTTAGTTTGACATTCGTGCACTCGAGAAAAGCATGTGGATTAAGGGTTAAAAAAGAATCAGGAGTTCATTTCGGATGGGAACAGTTCACCATTTTCAGCCAAACTTAATGAGTCTCTTTGCTGTAAATCAGGTTCTTACTGTGCCCGACACCCACCAGGTGATGGTGCATTTATAATAAAATGTTGCAAGTTTTCGTTTTGCATAACAAAGATCAAAACAGACAATAAATTCAAGATAATGTATATATTTTTGTTTTTTACAAAATGAAATAACAAAAAATGTCATACACAAGAGCTGCTTTGGACATTTACATAAGTCATTTACACACAAGTTAAAATGAGAACACTTGAAGAGGCACAAAAGCAACCGTACACTTGGAAAGAATCATGATGTCGCGTGTGACGGGGGAAGCATTGTGCTACTTCTGGTAAAGCGTCAACTTCATGTTAAACACCGAGCTTCTTTTCATCATAGAACACTGGCTCTTTCTCTGTAGTTCACACAAATGGCATACCATTGAAACATTTATACGTAAAAGGTTTGACTTATTTACTCACCCTCGAACAAGAATACAGTACCAGACTTTTTTTTTTGTTTAATAAACATCTGTTAAGATAAAAAATATCGGCTCCAACATTTGATTTGTCTCAACATACATGAAGTTGGACAATCTTCTTGCACTGTCATGACACGTCGCACAAAAGTAGTAATGAAAGTAGAGTAGAGCAATGGCCCTGGTGGTGTGCCAAAAGAAAAGGGGGGTGTGCATAGATGTTACAAATCTCTTCCCCGTGCCTTTTCCAAGCAGTTCATTTCAACTTTGCCTCTCTACTTAAGTGCTATGCGGACCTGAAAGTTACAGATGATTCTCCGGGCAGACTCGAACGAATAACACACACATCAAACTGTGTGAGTAAAAAAAAAAATGTTCTTTTTGTGCAAATACCAATGTAAACAAAGTTTGAGAGGGACACGAGGTACAATAGATGATTTAACAAAATGTGCTCCTTTGACAAAATGGTGGGATCAAAAGAGGTTTGGGAAAACAAAACTGCCAAGTTTACTGTGCTTTTTGTTGGGTTTGGTGTCCAGCCACCTACTTGTGCACACTGTGGCAGCTTCTGATGTGCTTCGAGGTTCCACCGGTTTAGCCACCCGGTTCCACAGAGTGCCTTTGAGGACACATGTAAACCTGCTTAATGCGCTAACTGCTATTGCCGTATCAGTCATCCGTCATTTCAAAAGCATACGTACAAAATGTACTATGGACCACACCGCCTTCATCTATGCAAGGACAGAAATGTATTCACTTATTATCTTTAGCATCGCTATCACTGAGGATGGATATGTATATATGTACACATTAAGACCTTCAAAAGCATTGAAAGACCAAAAATATGCCACAGTGGCATCTTCATGAGGTTGCACATTATTTTCTTACAGCTTCATCTAGAAAACATAAGATTTTGATCAACATTCCAGCTAATTGCACTGATGTGACACATCCTTTCTGGAGGCACTGCAGATGCCTCAAGAGTTAGTTCCTGCTGAGACGAGCTCAGTACACCCAAGATACAGGGACCCACTGAGGGGTGTTGCACGCCAGCTCCACAGCTTCCTCCAGCAGGCGAAGAGTGTCCTCTATCTCGTTGTTGATGATAGTTTGATCAAAATAATGGGCGTACATCTGCTGCAGCATCTCTGACTCTTTCTGGATCCTCTGCAGGGAGTCATCCTGACAAAAACATTCACACATGACAATATATGAGATAAAGTAGCCGGTGAATGCATTCTCTCAATACCGTTTGACGGATGCTTTACTGAGTAAATGAAATTAAATGATCTGCATTTATATAGCGCTTTTCAAGTCAATGACTTCCCAAAGCGCTTTACAGTGTGCTTCACATTTCCCAATAGCGGCAGTGATCTGTGCAGCCATGTAAGGCGCTAACCTGCTTATTGGGGGTATTGGGGGTTCAGTGTCTTACCCAAGGACACTTCGGCATGTAACACGGACAAGCCGGGATTCGAACTGGGATCCCTTAATCCTAAAACGATCGCTCTACCTCCTGAGCTACTGCCGCAGTGTTGGGCCTAATGCGTTACAAAAGAATGTGTTCCAGGAGCTAATTACAGTTTTCGGTAACATGTAATGCAACGCGTTGTTAAAAAATTGTAAGTCAACTGATTTTTCACACTAGTATTCCAATTTCGATGTGACTTTTGATTGAGTAATGATGAGTAAACAATGTCGACAAAAATCGACAATAGAAATGGTCGACAATGACAACTACTTTTGCCAGACATATTTTTTCAACAGACAGAGGCAGCTCTAAATGAATAGAATCCCTGCAGGGAGTCGCACATGCGTAATAGCATCTCTGTTGAGCGGTAACTATAGCATACAGAAATGGCATGGTCAACATCAACTACACGTACCAAAACTCCTAATCTTTGGAAGGATTTTAGCCTGGATACGGCCAATAAAAATACTACTTGCAAAGTTTGCAAAGCAGAGCTTTTGTATCATGGCAGTAGATCAGTGACGCACGAAGATTTAAAGAGCACATGGACTATTGAACAAAACTGAGACTTACCTTAGTAATTTTCAAGCAAGTCAACACACTTTTGATGACAAGTATTGTACAGGTATATGTAGCTATGGAATCATCTTGAACGTAGAGGTAAGATCTTAGGCCTGAATTTTGGCTTAAAATGTCAATCTTTAACTCAGGTCGGTCGGGCTTCTCATTTTTTTTTTCTCTATGGGAAGATCTACACAGCATGTACTTTTACTATTATTATTATTTCGATAAAAAATGCTTACCTAACTATCAGTTTAACTACAAATCACTTGATCTCCTCCACTGTGTTGGGGTAAAAGACACGCGGCTACCTCCCTTCACCTCCCTCACGTCAGACGTCATTTCTGCTTCAATAGCTTCCAAGCTTTGTTAACTTTCTGTTTTTTGGTCAAATCTTTCACTATTTGCTGCTTGTAAACATGAGCACATAATTGATGATATAAGTGTGCAAAATTTTGGTCTTTTTGTTTTTTTTAATTCATCAGGCCAGGAGGAAAAAAAGAAAATGTTTTGTATAGTTAGTATACATGTTTTTTCCATTTATTTTATTATGTGGCTGCTTTAAAGTAGTTTTATTGGTCTGGCTTCTATGAGAGTATATAGGTAGGGTCAAGTCAAGTCAAGTCAAATTTATTTATATAGCCCTTAATCACAAAAATGTCATTTGTAACTAGGGAGTAACTTTCAGACTACTGCGCTACTTATCTGGTGGGTAACGAGACTTTTTAAAGTAACTAGTAATTAACTAACCACAGTTTTTCAGTAACGCGCCCAACACTACTGACTAAACACACTCAAAGGGGATGTAGGGAGTTGATGTTGAGCAACCCACACAGCTAAATGCGCTGAAGATGAGCAATTATAGTACTTACAGGTAATTTGCGACACCACTTGGGAAGCTCCATTGCAAATGGAAAAAAGGCATGCCAAATAAAAGACAAACAATCTTAAAGCAAAGACGGTAGGTGATGAATGCATAAAAGGTTAGGACAACACTGGCTGTTCAGAAAACTGGATTTGTACAGCCAATGTGTGCACACATGAAAGCACACAAACAATAGGGAACAACGGAAGGCGGCTATTGTACCTCTGTTGAGCCTGGCGTGACCATAGGAGCTGCGATGAAGACGACATAGGGAGCAAACTCAGCTGTTCGGAGAATCTTTAGGGCCTAACCGGAATCAAAGAAAAATTATAAACACAATTATACTTTTATTAATTGCTAGTATTTGTGGGTTAATTCCCCAAAAAACAAAACTGATGACATAACTTCATTAGTGCTTGGGATAATTTTTGGGATGGAAAGATGCGTGTTATCGATATGATATTAAAGTTATCAAAGATGTAAAGTGAGAGTAAAATGTATTTGATCCCTTGCTGATTTTTTGGGGTTTGCCTAGTAATAAAGACATTATGATTCTAGACTCTAAGTATAGATGTATTTTAACTTAGACAAAATATATATATATCAAGAAAAAAAACTTAATATATTTTAACTCTTACTAAATTCAATGAGGGAAATAAGTATTTGATCCTCTAGTATGTATGAGGAATTCTGGCATCCACAGAACAGTTTAGAGACTCCGAGTCAACTCGTTAACTGAATTCAAGTCATCAATACTTACTATCACCTGTACAAAGGACACCTGTTCACAGAATCGGACAATCAGACAGATTCCAAAATCTTCAACATGGGCAAGACCAATGAGCTTTCTCAAGATCTCAGGAAGACCAACAGAAAGACTATTTGCAACACTTTGCGTCGCATTGGATTATAATCCTGCAGTGCCCGAAAGGTGTCCTTTCTTAAAAAGGCAAATGTGGCAGCACGCCTAAAGTATGCCAATGATCACTACAAAGATACACAAAGTTACAATGAGAAGGTTCTGTGCTCAGAAGACACCAAATTCAACTAGATAGATAGATACTTTATTCATCCCCATAGGGAAATTCACACTTCTAGCAGTATCCTTTTGTTGTTTAATAACAGATTAACAGGATGGCCAATTAGCGGTGCACAAGAAGGATTGGAGCAGCGATTTAATACAGTTCCAAAACGATAAAATATTTTCACTTTGCAAATGTCTACAAGAAAATTAACGCATTGTGTCACGATCAAGACACTAGGTTGGGAAATGCATACAAACTCTCACTCTTTCCTAGCACAGCAGACAATCTTAATAAAACAGCGATCACTCAAGCACAGCAAGAAAAAAAAAAAAAAAAAACATTGTTGGTAAATAGCCGTGACTTCATATTTTGTTATTGTCCCGGTATTTATTATGCATCCTGATTGTTATGTATTATTAATATACTTTACATTTTAATACTAGCTCGGTGGCCTTGGGGGTATGGCGCCCGCCCCGAGACTGGGAGGTTGTGGTTCAAGCCTCGGCCGATTCATACCTAAGACTTAAACACTGGTACCCGTTGCCTCCCTGCTTGGCGTTCAGCATTAGGGGGTTTGGTCACCTAATGACTCCCAACACCTCAGTTGGGTTGAGCGAGGGGGCTGGGAATCCCCTCCTCTGAATCAATCTCCCAAAAAGAGTCAGAAATGACTCTAGCCACCTCCCACTAGGGGGATATGGCTGTGGTATATATAATATACATTTTAATACAGCGTATAGTTCTTATTGCATTATTTACTCACACCTTATTTCAAAAATTTTAAAAACAAAATATTTTACTTATGATAATGTGTTGTTCTCGTCTAGTGTTATGCGCTTCACCTGTGGCTCAACATCCAGAATGGAGATCATGCCCTGAGCATGGATCTGCCGAATGGTTTCCAGCCTGGTTCCGTACATGGCGTCTTCGTGACTACCATATTCCAGGTAGTCATTGTTGCTGATGTCCTGCATCATCTGATCATGAGATACAAAGTAATAGTTCTTTCCATTTTCTTCATCCTTCTTTGCAGGCCGGGTCGTGTCTAATGGAGACATGAAGAGAAGTTTTCATCTTCGAATAAACAAGTACAGGTGGAAAACAATTCAGACAGCCAAACAAAATAATAGTAATGAGTGATTGTGCATGTTGGGCACAAGTTTTTCTTACGAGGGATGGGGTAAGCAAAGCGGTCCGGATGTTTTGTGATAAGTGTGTTCTTTATGTGCCTCCTGCCAACTCCATGTGCACCTGAATAGAATTAGAGATATGCATGAAATGACAATTTGATTCTCATAATAAGTGGAAGCTTAATAGAAGTTTTGACCAACCCTACTTACCAAGTAAAACCAGTGTTTTTCTCTTGAATGAAGGAACCCTGACAACTTCCTCGTATGTAACGAGATCTAGTTGATCAAACACTGCCAAGAAAAGGTGTTATTAAAGTAATGCAAAATATGTAATTGAATGTTTTCTGGGTTAGAGAACACAAACAAAGTAAGACAATTGCATGACATTTAATAACAGTACTTGTCTATTGACAAAACATGTTTTTGCATTCAAAGGTCAAAAACATAATAGGGAGGAAGACGAATAACAGCAATGATGAGTAGAAGTAGACTGAGATACAAAAAAGGGAAAGGTTGAAGAGGAGAAACAGAGATATAGAAGTAGGAGAAGAGAAAATGTAATAAGAGGGAAGGGAAGTATAAAAAAAGGTGAACAAGTAAAATATAAGAGGAGTAACATCAGAAGAAGCAAAATATATGAGGAAGATTAGCAAAAGAATAGGAGAAGATTGAGAAGTAGGAATAAAGAGAAGCAGAAGAGCAAGAAATAAAAAAAAAGGAGGAAGAATGAGTTAAAGAAAAAACAAGAGAATGAAATTGAGGATCAGGAGAGTCAGAATAAGAAAAAAAGACTAAGAGGAGGAGCAGCAGAAGGATAACAAAATGAAAAAAACAGACGCTGGACAACAGCTCGTTGAAGTTACTTACATGCAGCCAAGTCATTGGGAATGAGAGAGCATGAAACATGGGCAGAGGGTGGGAGCGCAGGGGTTAATAAAACACACATTCAAATAAAAAGGAGACCAAAGTTGTTGTTTAAAGTGGATATTTAGATTGGATAGTGTCTTTAGGGGGGCAGGAAAGCAGGACAAAAAAGATAGGTGCATTTGATTGTACATATTTCTGGATGCATTTCGATGTGTTAAGAGTCTTGTGAGTCTCAATCTGAAAAAGCTAAGTGTGTATGGTGTTTGTGCAAGAACGCAATAGTGAAAAATAAACTTGAAAAACAAAAACATTTTGTGTTATATTTTGTATGTGGGATTGCACATTAAAGTTTGCTGAGAATGTTTACAATTTAAGTGATGGAACAACGGCCAGATTTATTTTGTGCTGTGTTGAACTATAACTGATGAAATTTATAGACTGAAAAAATTAAACCTAACTGAAACCGAATGAAACCACGAAAAACAAACGTAAAAATTGACAATCTTAAACTTTAGTTTCTGCTCAAAGAACTTAACCTGGAACCGTTAATCTGTCACAATTCAATAGGGAATACAATCCATAACGACAAGAGGCAAAAATATAAAATATTCTTTTTCAGTTTTATGTAACTGAGGGAACAGACTAAGGCATCAAGGTAAGGTTGCTGGCATTGATGTGCAGCATAAATAGAACCAAGAGTGGTTTTGCCATGAACGGAGGGCACGTGTCCCCACGAATATCGACCAATCATCGTTTTGTCCCCACCAATTTTATGTGAGTAATTAAAAAATGTGCTATGTCCTCACCAATGCCAAGTCCAAACATACGCCCTTGTCAACAACAAAGGATCTACCTGCCAGAAATTGTTTTCTAGTGAATTTGGCAAAATAGAAATGCTTTTACTTTTGATTGGATTTAACTACTGACGTCTATTTTATCAACTCATTCGGTGATTCACTTGTACCAGCTGAGACAAACTACAATGCTACATAGGGCACACTACAGGACATGCTGCCAATTAAAGCCCATTGACAAACTCTTTGCAATGTCCCCGGTATTCACTATGGATGCCGTCCGTCATAGCATAGCCCGGTGCTACTCATTGCCCTACCCACAATGCCCTACTTGACTACATGACACACTTTGCTTTTTAGCACTACAGTGGAACCTCGGTTTTCGAACGCCTCTCAGTTCGAGCAAATCAGTTCTCGACCAAAAATTTCGAGAAATTCTTGCTTCGCTTTTCGTTCAAAACATCGGAGTTTGAACGCCGGTACGCTAGGGGCGATGCTGAGCAGCGTACGAGTGTAGATTGCCCCCACCCCTCGTGAAGAACTGTTGTTACGGCAACGCGCACTCCTTCTCTGCTTTCGTTTTTCAAAAGCGGTGAAGGGAGTGTTTTAACTCCTAATTATGCCTCGGAAGAAGGTTGGTGCAAGCAGCAAAGTTGCTACAGGTGAAGAAAGAGGAGTAGTGCCTACAAATATTGCATTTAAGAAAGAAATAATAGCAAAATATGAAGAAGGTGTGCGAGTTTCCCTTCTTTCAGGAATACAGCATGGCATCTGCAGACAACCGCCAAGGTAAGAAATCCTACTCATAATTATTTTCTTTATCCTTTAACAGCTCACCACTTGTTGTGGAGACCCGGGTGCTAAATGACGTGTAAACGACCTGATTTTTTTATTTTTACATGTTCATGTTAGCGTAATCTTTCGTACGGAAGATTACGCTAACGCGAACGTACGATTAGCCTGGGTTAGCTTCATGTTTACTTTCGTGGTACACACGAGGTAAAGACGCGGTATGAACATGCTAGGACGTGCTACGGCCGCGGCCAAGACGTGGTTACACGCGGGTAAGACGCGAAATTTTAGCGGGTAATCGCGGGTGGAGCACGGTCATAGCACGTTTGTTCTGCGCCTGTATCGCGGTGTTATCACGTGCATTAGCGTGTGTACCGCGTGTAAGCACGGTCAAACGCGATGCAGCCGCGGTTACCCGTGATAAGGACGCGGAACAGTCGCCGGCGTCCGTTTCGCGGGCATACCACAGGTAAACAGCGGGTTTAGCCAATTTTGCACATTTTCCACCACGTCTGCTTCACGGGCAGAAATTTCTGGCCGTGATTCAGCCTCGATACGCCCGTGAAAGGCTGTGTGACCGGGTCTTTACATTTACTCAAGTCATTATTGAGATGACTGCTTTTTACTTCTACTTGTGTAATATTTTTCTTAAGTAACACTACTTTTACTTGGGTAACACACTTGGGCCTGCAGTTTGGCAGTGAAGTTATATTATTCAGATAACCATCATAAATAACATGCTTACCAAACCATCAGTTTAACTCCAAATCAGTAAATGCAAAGAATTTTTCATTCTCGGTTTCACAGTAAAATATTTTTCTTTGCACCTCTACAAAGCTTACGTCAGAAGTCATTTGCACTTCTCGCCAAAAGCTTACCGTATTTTCCGCACTATAAGGCGCACCGGGTTATAGGGCGCACCCCGAAAAAATAGTTTTTGGTCCTATTTTTGACATACATAAGACGCACCGGATTATAAGGCGCTACAATGGGAACGTGGACAAAACAGTCAGATAGTTCAGTCCAACTTATTACCCCCTTAACATTCCCAAAGCTTGCAAAGACGCAAATACGTGTCGAAAACACGTGCGGATGCGGTGTCCGTAAGATGTCACTCAAATGCATCGTTCCATCATTCGGAAGGTTAAAGTCTTGGGATTCAAGAAATGATAACAATTCCTTCGTATCTATTTTCTTTTTCGCTCGCAACTTTACTGTGCATATGACAATAAACACTTGGAATTGAGTTGAATTTAAAAATAGACACTCCATTATCTGCACCGCTTATCACAGAAACATCGAGTTCAGTCTGAAACAAGATACAGGGATCATATAGAAAGCCGGAGTAGCTCACCGAAGTCGTTGTGTTCATAATAATGTGCAGGCAATGTCCTCTTATATCCGTGAGGGTAGTAAATCCAGGAAAATACAATATTTACAAATACAGAATAGAAAAAAATGCTTTCTCTATGCAGTCAGCCACATGCTATACGCATACGTATTTTCGGCCAATTGCAGGCTTTGTTTCGCTGTTTAAGCCAATGGCAGCCTGTAAATTATAAAAAGGATCCGCCTCTTGACCTCCGAATAACTTTAGCCAATAGTGATCGTTTCAACTGATGATTGACACGTCTTTTTCGGCCAATTGCAGGCTTTGATTGCCGTTTGAGCCAATGGCAGTCTGTAAATGATAAAAAGGATCCGCCTCTTGACCTCCGAATAACTTTAGCCAATAGTGATCGTTTCAACTGATGATTGACACGTCTTTTTCGGCCAATTGCAGGCTTTGATTTCCGTTTGAGCCAATGGCAGTCTGTAAATGATAAAAAGGATCCGCCTCTTGACCCCCGAATAACTTTAGCCAATAGTGATCGTTTCAACTGATGATTGACACGTCTTTTTCGGCCAATTGCAGGCTTTGATTGCCGTTTGAGCCAATGGCACTCTGTAAATGATAAAAAGGATCCGCCTCTTGACCTCCGAATAACTTTAGCCAATAGTGATCGATTCAAATGATGATTGACACGTCTTTTTCGGCCAATTGCAGGCTTTGTTTGCCGTTTGAGCCAATGGCAGTCTGTAAATGATAAAAAGGATCCGCCTCTTGACCTCCGAATAACTTTAGCCAATAAAGATCAATTCAAATGATGATTGACACATTGGTTAGCCAATGAAACGCCGGTAAATAAATCCCAGCATCCACCGCGTACTACTTGGCGTTCGGGGGAAAATCTAGTCGGCGGCTGCAAGTTAGTTGGAAAACTTAATTTTGATCCATAAATAAGGCGCACTGTATTATAAGGCGCATGGTCAGCTTTTGAAAAAAATAAAGGCTTTTGGGTGCGCCTTATAGTGCGGAAAATACGGTACAAGCTTTACAAACTTTCTTTCTACCTTTCGGCTGTATATTTCACTATTTGCAGCTTGTAATCTGCAGAATATGATTTTCTTTTTGGTGCCATTTTGTTCAGTTTCATTTCACTGAACTTCGCCCAAATGCACACTTTGATTTGAGGAACTAAGCCCGAAGGAAACCTGAAGCTGCGTACTTAAGCCGAAACGCACATTTCGGCGCTAAAGCTCCTGGCTTCTTTGGCTTGGTCCCTTAAATCCAGTTAATTGGTCGGGTTTGGGTTTATATACCTGCGGGCAGGGTCGGGTTTGATCTACCTCAAATCTAGCGGGCGATGCGGATCTATAAAACCTAAAACAAACAAGACTCAAAGACAGCATCGTCCCTAAAGCTGTCACAATACTTAACTCAAATCTGCACTGAACAGACATACTTTGCACTGGGTGTCATCTGCACCTCTCGGTCATATCAGCTGTATATCAGTGCAGCTGGACAATAAACTGGACTGGAATGCCAACACAGAAGCTCTATGCAAGAAAGGTCAAAGCCGACTGTACTTCCTCAGAAGGCTGGCGTCCTTCAACATCTGCAAAAAGCTCCTACAAATGTTCTATGAGACTCTTGTGGCAAGCGCCCTCTTCCTTGCGCCAGCGTGTTGGGGAGGCAGCGCCAAGAAGAAGGATGCCTCTCGTCTTAATAAACTGGTGAGGAAAGCGAGCTCTGTTGTGGGTACAGAGCTGGACAGCCTGACAACAGTAGCTGAGAGACGGGCACTGAAAAAGCTGCGGTCAATCATGGACAACTCATTACATCCACTACACAGCATCATCTCCAAACGGAAGAGTAGCTTAAGCGACAGACTGCTGTCACAGTCCTGTTCCACGAACAGACTGAGGAGATCATTTCTTTCTCATGCCATGAGGCTCTTTAACTCCACCCGGGGGAGTAAAAGCCCACATTAAACCACACCCCCACATTGCATATTACCCTATTTTTATTAGAGTGTGTATCTTATGTAGCACTATTTAAATACTCTATATCAACATGTTCCATTGGGTATTTATGTATTATATTCCTTTTACTTTATTATTGTTTTATTTTCAACACAAGTATACTGCAGGAAGTGTGAATTTCCCTATAGGGATGAATAAAGTATATCCATCTATTTATATAGGTATTTTGTATTAGCATTATAAAAAAGCTATATTTATCATTGATTGCCTTTATCACAGTTACAGCCTCCTGGATTGCATATTATGTTTTCCCTTGTGTTGTGTAAAACATGTTCCATTGGGTATTTATGTATTATATTCCTTTTACTTTATTATTGTTTTATTTTCAACACAAGTATACTGCAGGAAGTGTGAATTTCCCTATGGGGATGAATAAAGTATATCCATCTATTTATATAGGTATTTTGTATTAGCATTATAAAAAAGCTATATTTATCATTGATTGCCTTTATCACAGTTACAGCCTCCTGGATTGCACATTATGTTTTCCCTTGTGTTGTGTAAACAGATACTTTTCTTTGCATATTGGTTGTACACACTTCGAAAATATATGTGTGTATGTGCACTATATGGGGCAGCATTGAATTTAATGACAATATGTGTAATGACAATAAAGGCGTTCTGTTGTATTATATTCTATTCAAACGGCACTTGGTTACCTGCATTGTGCTTGGCCAAGTACTTGTCTTTATATTGTTTTTTCTTTTTGCCAAACCACGTGCAACTGGCTTGCTGTTCCTGTTTAGTCTTCTCCATGGCTATGCATGCTACACGCCTTCAAAAAACACACGGCATAGTGACAATATTTTAAGTTATGAGCCCATGCTTGCAAATGAACCAAGACAAAACTTCTGAGGTGGTGACCTCAAACAGTCATTTTGTCACTCACCATTCTTGCAGCTCTGGAGAAGGGATGAGACCTGCTGTACCATTCTTGGTGTTCTCCAGCTTTCCTTGCCACCAATTGTGGTCATCCTTGGAGATAATCTGAATGATGTCACCCACTCGGAAACAAATGCCTGCTTCCTTACAGGGTATGAGGTCATCTTTTGTTGGGTCATATTCAAACTGAGCACGAACATAGATCTGCGGGAACAGAACAGCCAAGCATGAATTTTATAAAATATCAACTATGATCATGATTGCCATTGAATATGTTAACACGGTTTTTTTAACAGTTGAACAAATGCAGCTTTTCATCTGAACCAACTGAAAACACTCAACTCTATTGAGAGCTATGAATAAAAATATGCTTCCCTCAATTGTCACACTGTTATAAAATTTAAAAAAAAAACTACAAAATAAGATTATTAACAATGAACCAGCAGATACAACTACCCGGCTGGGCCTGCTGAAGCTGAGAAAACACTGCACATTATTGTCTTAAACATGAAACCAGAAAAATCTTATTTTTAAATATATGTGCAAACAAATGTCATGTTATCACACCTTTTAGCCATCACTGTAATTGCACCCCTGCAGTCTACTTGCTGATGCAGGCTCTTGAAATTTTGCATCCTTTTTCCTTTACAGGTGCACCAATGTCAGATTTCAAATCCTGAGTAGCAACATATTTAACATTCATGTTTTTGTTTGTTGACCTTGAGAGCGGCTTTGTTTTATTATTGTTCATCAAAGAGAACACCTGTTCACAAATATAAGTAGTCCCAAACATGGCTAGCACCTTTGCTGGACATCAGCTTTTTTACACCTTTACTGCCCTCTAACAGCAAAAATTAGCATTTGGTTTCTATGTATTATAAAACAACATAAGTTTTGATAGAAATGAGCTAAAGACTTTTTTGACATACCCAGAATTTTACGGCGGAAACGGGCTGCACGGCGTAGTTTCGACATGCTTGTTCTAAATGCATCCACGAGAAGACATCTTACCTTAATGGACAATTTGTCCTGGATAGCAGGTCTGGAGATCTATGGAGTTGAGAGAATTACAAACGTATACATAAATCATGCAGTGGCATATGTTGTGGGGTGCAAACAAGGGGAAGAGAGCTTCACAACTTTAAGCTAAATGATACATAGGTCACGGTCAGAAAATATAACATCAGAAGTACAGGTGTGCCACTTATGAACTTTAGAGCAAGTCATGTTAATTTGTATAGTCCTTAATAACAAAAAGTCTCAAAGAGCTGCACAGACCAAAAAAACTAAAAAAAAAATGTTCCCAAAAATGTTAATTAAAAAATATAGGGTTTATGTAGGATCAAACCAGGAGGTAAATGCAATTCTTTATAAGGTCCACAAGATAGCGACAAGTATTAGGTAAACAGGATCTTGTCCTTAAGCCATTCAGTTGTGTAATAGAAAGGCAAGGTTATTTTTAAAAAATAAAATTTGACAGTACAGAAGTTACTTTAAAAAAAAAGTTTATTAAAAAACGGTACTTTTACTGGTCAATTGTTTTTTCCTTGAGTAATAAATAAATAGATAACTAAATAAAGGTTTGTAGTTAGCGTGTTGCGGGACATTTTTGGATTGCAACCTCTGCGAAAAACTATAGATTACCGTAAACACATACATGCCTCTTTGGCCAACACTGTTCAGTCAATAGTGCAGTTAACCGGGGGACAAAAAAACCTCACCTGACGAGCTTTCGGTTGAATTGTTGCAGGCAGATCCTATAGGGTAACGGATATGTTGTCAGAAACATGAATTGCATTACTACTGATGCTACTTTATGTGTATTGCTTACTTTGTAAGTACACAAATGACAATAGAAGTATGCTTACCAGGATAGAGCTGTTGACACTTGCATGACCATTAGTAGCCGAATGTTGAGATAAATCCGGTGACTCCTTCTGCAACAGAATCTGTTTCAAATGTTTTTGTTCTCATTTACCAGTAATATACAGACTAGTAAGAATAGAATACAATTTGGTTCCGTACCTCACAAGATTTGGACTGTGACCGGTAACTGGGTACTATCTTGAATGTGATACTTCCCCTCATTTCCCTCTGTGGACAGCAAAAACTTTAAAAACATGTATGCAAACATGATGGGAGTAAGATAACTCATATGAAGGCTTAGTGTGTCCTTTCAGAAATATAGACGCCTTCGTGCTTCAGGCGATTAAACTAACACTAGGTTACTAAGTTGCCAACTCACAAGCATTTTTTGGAGCTGTTCTACAGTTTGATTTGCAACACTGATGCCATTAATCTCTCTGATTTCATCTCCTACGTGCAGGGTTCCTGAAGTAAAGGAGCAAAAATTGTATGAATTTACATCCTATAACATGTGAACGTGACATGAAAAGAAAGTTGACCTTGCCGATGAATCATTCCGCCATGCATTATGCGAGCCACTATGCAATGGTTGAGCTCATTCATTTTTAGTGTAATGCCCTGTCAAATACAAACAGCAGGTCTGAGAGACGTTTCAGTGAGCATAATTTTGAAAAGTTAATGCAAGTATAAAACAAAAAAGAAAAGTTTTTAATCTTCGGAAAAAAAATATATGCATGTTTGCGTGTGCGAGTGTGTACCATGGCTTCATCTGTGTTCTTCTGGAACTGTACCAGGCGAACTCTGGTTACATTTTCCAGGTCCATGTCACCGTTGATACTGTCTGGTGAGTCTCCGTTTAGGTAAGGGGATGTAGGTGGGGGTGTCACTCTAAGTGCCTCATCACTGTAGACTTCATGTGCCACCACATCATGGGTCTGTAGCAGAGCCTGTGCAGCAACATAGAAAGCATTTATTTAAAGCTAACAACACACTAAGTTTTTAGCATATGTTTTTGGGGAAGGAATTAAAGAGTGTGGCTTACACTAATCCTCTTGAGGACACTGATCAAGTCACCCCCCAATGTATGTTTTACTAACATTTAAAGTACACTGTATCAACATACTTGCTTATACTTGAGCATGGAAAACAGGTTTCTTCTAGAACTTAGAAAGTAAGACTACATTTAATATGGGAACGATCATCAAATTCACTTTCAGAAGTGATTACTTAACATGAATTCTTTAAAAGTATTACTAAGAGCTTGGCACATATAAAATAAACACCATTAATAAGTTTGCAAGGTATTGCACGGTAACAGGATAGAAGCGGACCAAAAGTGTATGACAATACTGAAGTAAATACCAATTTAACACGCACATCCATTAATATTGTGTCAATGCATGCATAATACTGCTGCTGTATTCCATGGGGGAACTATTCTATTTTTCACACCATGACTTTTCAGGAAGCAAAGAAAGTAGCATTTCTTTTTAGGGAACACTGTGTTTACACTAAATTTTGAAAAGTAGAAAATTGATTATATTTTGACTGAATGTTTGGCCCAACATCAATGATTTACAGATGAACCCAGAAGTTTGAATGCAATGTTATAAAAATTGTTAGGAAAAATAATTTAATTTTGCCCTCAACTTACCAAAAGCAGATAAAACTGGCATATTGCAATGCCAATATGCTGTCCATTGACTGAATGCTACAAAAAACAAGGCCATACCTAAAGGCAGACCTCAAACCTGGGTTCATCATAAAAAATTATGGGAATGTAAAAAGCAATTACAAGAGACTTGTACAAGTCTGGTCTTTTGTTTTGTGAGATATCCAAATGAGTTTAAGTTCCACATGTTTTTGTACTAATAATTTTATAAATCTTTTCAGAAATGCCAGGTATAGGTTATTAACAAGATATGTAAAAAAGATGCGGATGCAGATGCAAACAGGGAATAAGCCTTAATTTTTGGAGGCATGCTCCATGGTCTGAGACTCAAATTCAACTGTGTCTATAATGAGCATTGTTACAAGATACCTAGGTATAAAAGTAAGGGCTTACAAGCCAGACAGCCCATCGCTCATTACACTAACCAAAGAAATAAAGCAAAGACGAATGCTCTTCCCCCTGAGATTCGATCTGCAACCTAAGTGGAAATGTTTAAATCTAAGCTTAAAACACACTTCTATTCAATAGCATATGAATAACCTATATTTTGTGTTGATAATATGTGTATTATTTTCCCTCATGTAGGTTTTAGATGAGGGGATGGTGTCATAATGGTCTGTAGTTTGCAATAGTCTTTGATCTGTGCAGCCCTTTGACTCTTTGTGATTAAGGGCTATACAAATAAACAGGACTTGACGACAAGTTGACAAACAATGTTGACCTGGCCTTTTTTTTCAGCAATAAAATTATGTATTTCATTCATATTTATCAATTCGACAATACTACCATGACAAACATTACTTCTTTCCCATTACCAAGAGCGTGAGTGCCAAATTGTGGCAGTTTAGAGCGCTATGTAGGACATTTTAAGAAAATAGCAAAGACACGGTGAAAAAGACTAAACATGTACAAGCATTCCTAAATAGTAGAGCTAATCGAAAAGTTCACATAACATTCAAGTTTAAAAGTTACAGTAATATGTTCATATTAGCATACATAGATTTTTCTGTTCCTTACATTTAAACACCAAAGCTCAGATATAAAAGGTAAAAAGAAATTCACCTTTCAAAAGAAATAGTCCACACATTCCTCGTGCCTCTCTAATCAAGCTCTAAGTTTGTCCACAACTTCCCTTCTGTTTCCGCTTTGACCATAATTACCAGAAGAGCGTGAAGCCTATCAGAGTGACTTCTAGTCCTCATTTCTGTCCCCAAGCTTTTCCCTGTCAGGTCTAACCTCACTAACCCAGCTCAGGTGTTAAGCAGCTTTGGGTGGCCAGGGTAGGTGTGCAAATTCCATGCAGCACTCTACCCCCGAGACACAGCCTGTAATTGCACTCATGTGCACTGGCACAAACAGACAAAAATCCCCCACAAAATAAATAAAAATATTAGTATCCTACATTTTTTCCTCTTTGTATTGAGCAGTTAATCTATCTGCTCAAACAATGTTACCAAACAAATCGTCAAAAACTCAAAATCGAAAATTATAAATGACCGTAAATGAGATTGACTATTATTTGAATGCATTTGTGTGCATGTGTGTGAGCACCATAAAGTGGGGTTGAGTAAGGATCCTTCTGAGCTCTCTGGCTTCTGTGTTGTCTGGGTAACAGGAGACCATCTCCAACACCTAAAATAATGTAAAACATTAATAACAGACACAAAAAAAATAAAAGACTTTTCCTCATTAAAATAGCAAAAATCTTACTTCTTTTGCCCTCTGCACTCCATCACTGGGGGGATTTCGAATTTGAGGAGACGACCTGCTGTTTATTTTGTCGTATAACTATGAAAACAAAAAAATAGAGGGATAAAAACGTACCAAAACCTCCTTCAAAAAAATAAAAAATATTCAAGCAAAATAACTTCTTGTCAAAGCTCTAAGCATGTTTATTTTCCATTGTGCCTGGTCACTAGCATTTTTTCCCGATAGACAAAGGAATGGCTGGCTTCACAAAGATATCATAGGTCCAAATCTTAGTGTGACCAAACAATGTAAGCTTATAAATGTCAACTCACATCTAACAGGGTGTGGAGTTGCTGATCTTGGAAGACACTGTGGAGAAAGTCCATATCTTTCTCGCTACAGTCTGTCAAAGCATGAATCTCCTCTAGACTGTCCAAAACCTGTGATACTGCCCCTGAGTATGGAAACCAAGTAACCAAGTAAGCCACTCAAAATAAAATGGATGTCATTTAGTAGGGCTGGGTAGTACGGACAAAAGGTTCGACATACTTGGGGGTAAGTACGAAGTACAATGAATACCCTAATATCTAAGGGTTTTATTTTTGTAGTGAAATGAGAACAATTGTTAATATTTTGCATTTGAAATAAGGCATGCCACAAGAAGACAAGGGCCATATGATAACCATTAGCAAAACTATGATGATGCTGGCAATACTGCAAAGCGCTGTGTCTCTCTTCAGCCCTTTCAATTTGTTTCCCATGTTTTGCAATTTCTCAGAAGGAAAATGGGTTTAATTTTCATCAATACATTTCAAAGAGACTGCTAATACATTCTGCAAAGTGGGTGCACATCATGCAAAGTTTGTTTAAGTCAGTTAGTAATGAAGAAGGGGGGCAGAGGTGCTCAGAGTTCGGTCGGTGGTAACTTTAAGAATATTGAAATTGACAAAGTTAAATGACAAATTTAAAATAGTTCAGCATATTTTTAAGATTGATAGATCACCCAGCCCTACTCTACACTCAAATAATGTCACAGAGACCTCTCCCAAAACAGTCAACACAGCACAAAATGCAGTGGTCTTACTACTCGAAACCGGCTTGCACAGACACAAAACAACAAACAGGCAATGAAGACAAATGTAGAATGATAGTGCAGACAAAGGCACAAACACAAAAACGGGTAAGCAATTATTTAACCTGAAGTACCTGCTACATTGCCCATACATGCAGCAAAGCCAGAGAAAGAGTAACAGTAACATCAATATGACAAGAAGGAAGTCAGATCAAAGTCACAAAGTGGTTGGTTTTATAAAGATGCACATTCTTAAAGAAGGAAAACATATCTCAAATATTTTCACTTTTTTTTAACCAGTTTAAAATAAATTACGTGTGTTAATTCTTAAAATGGTTTTGGTCAGCTTCTTAAAAGGAAGATAGGGGGATAAAAGGGCAGGAACATCTAACACAAATACAACTAAAAAGGGACAGGAATCAAGTTAAGACAAGGTTCTAGATGTGGGGGCAAGGGTACGTACTTTCTGCAGCTAGAAGCCCTAAGAGCAGCAAAGCAAAAAAGAAAAGCATTAAAGGAGATTGACAGAAACAGTTTCGCAACAGTTTGAATTCACAATTTCAAACAAGTATATGTAAGGACATAAGAACAGAGAAAGAGCACTTGCAGTGTAGTGGAAAAGTAATATCAGCAGAAGCAAAAATATACCCTGCACAAAGAAAAGTAAAAAAAAGTCTCGGACAGACTGCAACAAATGGACTAGGAAACAGGAAACCCTGCAGCAATTAAGAAGCAAATGTGTAGTTCTAGGTTGTTTCATAATCAATGCACTTGAATGGAAATCTTGTTCTTAAATTTCATATTTAAGACGTCACTGCTCGTCACAGACGAGGTGGGCTGAAATGTGTTCGCCAAATAAGAGTTAAACTTTAAATAACTTGCATTGCAAAAAATATATATATGGTGGCCTTCAAGTGCAGAGAAGGAAACATGCATGCTTGCCTGCCCAGTCTGCAGCTCTCATTGAAGGAAGTGAGAGTTGGCTGTGACAGGAATTTGGTGCAAATTGTGTATCAGAATCAAAAGAAACAGGAAGCACTAACCAGACAGCTTGTGGTCACTTCAAAAATTGCCACAACCACAAAACCAAAATAATTGACCTAATTATGTAGGTCATTTTACATAATTATGTAATTATGTAAAATGACCTAATTGTTGATCATTTTCAATGTATTGTTATTTTTTGCACAAATATTCTGAATGTGCTATAATGTGTGCAGTATTTTTTACCCCCAAGGTGTTAATGAAACTTATTTACCACAGAATATAAAGCTGTGTTCAAATGATCCTAAATCAATTTTATTTCTGTACAATATGAGTCTCTTTCTAATCTTAGTTATATTTTTAACTGTAGTATTGTAGCACTGCGATTGCCCAAATTCAGCTGGGATGGGCTCTCGCATCTGCATGACCTTTGTGAAATAAGCCGTTGGTAAATAAATTAATGTAGTCTTGAGAGCTTACAAAAGGCCAACAATTATGCCACCAGATATAAATGTCTTTAAACATTGCATTATAATTTATATTAGTGAGAAAATGATCCAATATTAAGATTATCATGATAACCAAAACTTTGGAATCACTAATATAAGTTTGCAAGAAAAATGACAGGTTAAGTGAATTGCATTTAAAAATGAACAATGATAAACAAATACAATGAACAAGCTTTATAAGAATCTTGCAATCCTCAATCATTAAAATCACGGACGAGTCGGGGAAGTAAAACATTTCCGATTACAAATAAAAGTAATGTTTACATATACGACACTCAAGAATGTGTCTTTTGTGGACGGTCTCTAACAGGCCGGATGCCCCTATCAGGCATGAATTCTTCGCTGCTTTGATGACAGCTGAAGAGGGCATAACAAGAGTAACGACAATAAATCTTTGACACACAGCAGCAATAATCAAATCTTTAATTCTATACATATAGTGATTACAGTGGGACCTCGGTTATTTCAGTTAATGGGGACCAAAACCACCCGCGATAAGTGAAAATCCGCCAAGTAGCGGCACACATAAAATAAATAAATAAATAATATATTTTTTTTTTTTTTTTAATTATCTTATTATTCTTTAGACCTGCAAAGCTCTGAACCCGCGACGCCCCTTCAAAAATGCTTAAAAAAAAAAAAAAAAATATGATTTTATTTTATTATTATTATTTTTTAGACCTGCGAAGCTCTGAACCCGCGAACATGGAACCACAAAGTAGCGACGCCCCTTCAAAAATGCTTAAAAAAAATAAGATAAAATAATAATAATAGTAATAATTATTATTTTATTCTATTCTTATTTTTTAGACCTGCGAAGCTCTGAACCCGCGAACGTGGAACCACGAAGTAGCGACGCCCTTTCAAAAATACTTAACAAAAAAAAAAAATATATATATATATATATATATATTTTTTTTTATTATTATTTTATTTTATTACTATTATTTTTTTTTTTTAGACCTGCGAAGCTCTGAACAAGCGAACATGGAACCACAAAGTAGTGACGCTCCTTCAAAAATGCTTAACAAAAAATAAATTAAAAAATTACAAATAAAAAAAATAAAAGTTAATTATTTTATTTTATTATTATTATTTTTTAGGCCCGCGAAGCTCTGAATCCGCGAACATCGAAGTGCGAAGTCCCACTGTATAAACACCTTGACTTTTTTGTAAAATTTGCCAAAAATCCCAATCCAAGACATACAAAAAAGTCAATTTAATGCTGTTTTTGAACCGTTTTGGCCCACCAGGGGAACGCTAACGGGATAAAACAGGAAGGCGACGTGATGTGCTATGCACTTACACATCAGTGGAGCTGCAAAAACTGACAGTCGCAGCAGAAAACTTTGTTTTCGTTTCCATAACAATTGCATGAATGAGGTAATAAAGTATTTATGCCACGTCACAAAATATTACATTTGCAATGAATCACTCAGTTAATTAAAAATTACGTGTTATATTATTTGTATGCCTAAAAATCCATTATATATTCAACTCTGTGCACAGCCATCAATTTAGAGCACAGGTGTCAAACAGGCGAGCCGCGGGCCAGATCAGGCACGCTTAGGATTGAATCCGGCCCGTGAGACAACACACAGAGAAGCGCAAGAGAAAAACAAGCTGCAGGTTGAAATATATCAACTTGATGTTGCCAAAGCCAGGTGCCTCTCACAAAGACACTGTACTTGTATTCATTTCTCTCTCTCTGTCTCTCTTCCACACCTTTTCTCCCACTCTCTGTCTCTTTGTCTCTCTGTGTCTTTTTAACTTATTTGACTCTAACTTCCTTTTTTCCTTTTATCTTTCTCTTTCGCTCTTCCTACCCTTTGCGCTCTCTTTTCTCTCCATCTGTCTTCCTATTTCTCTTTGGATTTCCTTCTTCCTCTCTCTTTCTTTTTCCCTTCTCATCTCTTTTGTTTCTCACGCTCTCTCCCTCTCACTCTTTTTCTTTCTTTGTCCTGCCCTCTCTCCTTTTTCCTCCCTCTTTCTCTTATTTCTTTATCCCTCTTTCTTTCTCTTTAATCTACTAGTCCGGCCCCTGACAGAATGTTTGTTCTATTGTGTGGCCCCAGAGTTAAAATAAGTTTGACACCCCTGACTTAGAGGAATATTTATTGTGAAGGTACAACAATATTTATTTATTTTTAAACCACTGAAATAACCGGAATGAGATTCATTTGGACAATGGTGGTAAAATGCCTTTTTTTAATTATACCACCCAAACTAGTAACTAAATCCTGATTGATTTGTTTGTGCATTACATGCAAAGTTAGTTAAGACTAAACCTTTTTTTTAGTACAAGGAAGATTTTTACTATCCAAGTCATCTAAGTTATTATCCAACTCTATTTTCAATTTTCAAATAAGAAAAATTTAAATCGATAAGTAATTCTGACGAAGACATGGTTATTCTTATCTATCCCGGCTGACGCTCAAGGAAACTGTGCGGGTCAGATGTATCGACATTTCGTTCTGTATACACGTGTACATGTGTCAGCCTTTATCTAATGAAACACAAATCCTAATATGAACTTGTTGTTTAATAATGACTTGAATGTTCCTAGATTTAGGAAAATGCTTAAATGCATTTATTGTACAAACTGTTATGTTGGGATTCACCTGATGAAGTCGGGTCATCGGAAAACTCATGAAGCTCCTCAGGAGGATCACCGTAATAGGAATTAAATTTGTGGCTTGAGACAGCAGCCAGGACCGCACCCTGCGACATACAGAGAAAATAACGTAAATTGGAAAGTCGGTAAAGAGGAGAGAACACATCCTCTCTTTAAATATAACTTGGTTCACAGAGCTTAGTATGTTCAAAAAGATGCAGACCTTCAGCTTCCTCCTAGCGTTAAATTTTCTCAGCTGTTCCACGGTTTCGGGAAGGTGGATCTTATAAGCATACCTGTCCCTCTCCTATATAAATGCAGTCAGCGTTAGAATACACGCACAAGATACAATTATGTTTCAATGTGAATCTTTCAAATTTGCCTTAAGCCAGGGGTGGTTGAGAGCCTCGTAAACAGTGATTCTTTCTGCAGGGTCCTGCATCAACATGCGTCTTACTAAGTCTTTGGCACTCTCCGAGATGTGGGCCCATTGGCGAGGGTTCATCTAGACAACAGTTGCACACAAATATTTTAGAACAGCTTATTAATTTAGCCCCAAGCTATAAATAAAGCTATAACAGCAAAATTTTCTATACAACCACGAAGGCTTTACAGGTAGAAGCTACAAGACTTCCTGTTGTGACATGCAGGAAAAATAACACAGTGTGCAGTATTTCCATGGTGAGATGAGAAATCTTGATTTTAAAGACTAGCGCTGTTACAGCATACAGCCTGGAGAAATACATATTGAGGCAAAAGGAACAAAAACTCACCTTGTATTTTCCCTTTATGATAGCCTCAAAAAGGCGATCCTTTGTGCCATAGAAAGGTAGGCAACCGGACAGTAGGATGAAAAGTATCACCCCGCAACCCCACACATCCACTGGCTTGCCGTACGGCTCTCTCTTGACAACTTCTGGAGCCATAAAGTGGGGTGTGCCAACACGACCTGAGAAAAACAGCCACTTGTCATGAGAGTGAAAATTAAACATACAATGTTAACAAGGAAAAAAGGAATGTGTCAAATGTTGTTTACACACCTCCAGCTACCAGGCCTGATTCTCCCAATTGTATCGCCACTCCAAATCCCCCCAGTTTCACTGGTGCCGAATTTTCTTTAGAGGCCAGTAAAACACAGTGGGGCTACATACAAGGACAAGAAACAAGAGCCGTACAATTTCATAAACATCAGGAGTGACAAAATGAGGATAACTGCTTATCATTTACCAAAAAAAAAAAGAGGTTAATATACATCCTGGCTTTTTATTTTGGGTCAAGTATACATCAGTAAAAACTGGTGTCAATTTTACCATTGTGTCCCACTTTTGAAAGATTTGTTGTTGTAGTGCAACTTCTGCAAAACATTTGTCAAGTACCCTGTACAGAAGCTTAATACATGCGCCATCTATTTGAAAGTGAAACTCTTTAAACCCTACTGGAGTTTACAGGTATCATCTCGACTTTTTATCTCCTCCTCTGCACTTCTTACCCATATTGTCATGTGCACTTGAGAATAAAAAAAAAAAAAAAAAAAAATCACACTTAAAAAAGGTCACTATTTTACGCCCTTCCCTCTTGGTATGATATGAATTGATAATAATAATAGCTCATTGTATTAGAGTTCCATATGTTCAACATAGGGCAGCACGGCGGCACAGTGGTTAGCGCGTGTGCGGCACAGTTCTGAGGTCATGAGATCGAACCTCCTGTGTGGAGTTTGCATGTTCTCCCCGTGCTTGCATGGGTTTTCACCGGGAACTCCGGTTTCCTCCCACATTCCAAAAACATGAATGTCAGGTTAATTGGCCGGTCCAAATTGTCCCTAGGTGTGACTGAGCAAGTGAGTTGTCCGTCTCTGTGTGCCCTGCGACTGGCTGGCAACCAGTTCAGGGTGTCCCCTGCCCACTGCCCGAGGATGGCTGGGATGGGCTCCAGCACCCCCGCGATCCTTCTGAGGATAAGCGGTGCAGATAACAGATGGATGGATGTTCAACATATTCTGTTGTCATTATTGTATTTGTTCTTGTACAACACCCACTCTTAGGTGCCATGCTAGTAACAAAACAATTTTACAAGTGGATATTTCTCTTGGTGGTTGGTAAGAAGGTGATAAGTTGTGGAGCGTAGTTTAAAAAAAAAAAAAAAAAAAGGGTCACAGACAGCCCCACTTCCTCTCTTGATATAGAACTTCAGAAAGTACTGAGACTCATGACAAAACTCACAGAGATCAGAGGAAAGACGCATCATCAAGTGCAGAATTCAACAGAAAAGTAAGCCAGTCAAAAGGTAGCAGAAAATACCTTATTTTTTATTGTATGACATTTAATCTTGTTGATTTTTAAAGGTGAGAGGAGGAAAGAGCTTTGGACCTTTAACGTGCGGATTTTGCTTGGACTTATGCAACACTAAAAAAAATTTGTGCTGATGGTAAGTGTAAAGGATGTGTGATTTTTTTGAGACAGGTAATAAATAATAGACAAATTAAAATAGTTTTCAGCAGAGACCTTTTAGGTCCAGATGTCGATAGGCCACCATTTTGTCAACCAGGGGAAAACACAATTGTAGTCTAATAGTGTTTCAATTTATCTTTCAATCCGAAGGACTGGAGGGAAATCGAATTCATTTCTTTATTATGTAGGATTTTGAAATTGGATTGCAAAGGCAAACCAACTTTTTTTTTTATGTAAAAAAGGGAAATTGTCGTTCAAGTCAAACTAAAATATATCATTAAGTTGCAATTTTGTAAGTTTTATCATTTTAAGCAGGCTATGAAGACACAATATTAAAACTGATTCCAAATTTATACTATTGTTTGAACATTTTGCGCAATATTTTTTAAATTACTCTTAAGTACTTGTTGGGTTTAGTACTTAGATTTAAAAAAAAACCAAAGTGATTGATAAGAGTGACAAAACTTTAATATTTGTATAATTTGAATTGCAAAGCCTTGCCTATATTATCTTCCTTTTTTAAAATTTCAGTTAAAAAGAAGAATGTCTGAAGATTACATGTTTGAGTTAAGGAAATTTACCTTCACCCGTCTCTAAGGGGCCAGAGATGTGACGTGTCCAATCAGTGACCCAAACTACTACATGCAAAAATAACTAACATGGATGTCTTTTCCCTCCTCAGAATACAAAATGTATTTCCTGATAAATTATTGGCTGAGAACATAAACAATGGATTTTTTTAAGTATTTGCTTATGGTTGAAAGATGTCAAATGTGAAACTCTTTGACACCATTTCTGATTGTATGAATGCAAGTATTGATGAGACTTTGGATGAAGCTTTTGAGGAGCTTTGTCTTATTAAAACAGAAAAAAATGCATCCTTTGCAGTCTCTCATTTCTTGGAGGTCCTCTGTTAATACAATCTGTTTCAGCAGTGATCAGCAGGAGTTTGTATCCTTCATAGTTTTACCATTTTATTGTATTTTAAATGTGTTCCTTTTTTGTATCTGTCAAATCTTTTAGATTTCCTGAAAACTGGTCAACTCCAAAGACAGCAACCATCAAGCAAAATGGACATCTCCAATGCATCGTCCCCAATATTGGTCAATAGTACTCCCGCTCACATTTCTCTGTTCTCACAGTCAGCCACATCCCTTACCACATTAGCCCTTATGAGAACCGCTGAGGACATTCCTAACCGGACTATTTGTTCATTAGATGATGCATCACTGCGTCTGCCACTAGCTGTTTTCTATTCCCTGTTGTTTATCCTTGGCTTAGTGGGTAACCTCTTAGCCTTGTGGGTCTTTCTTTTCGTTCAACCAAGCCGTAACTCTGTGCATGTATTCCTCCTCAACTGTGCAGTGGCAGACTTAGTCCTTTTGGCATGTCTCCCCTTTCGAATCTTCTACCACATTATTGGAAACCGCTGGCTACTGGGACATGCAGCTTGCAAGCTGGTGGGTAATTTATTTTATATGAACATGTACATAAGCATAATGCTATTGGGACTTATCAGCCTAAATCGTTACTTGCGGCTTAGAGGGAAGGGTAGATTGACAAGAGAATCAGGGTTGCGACTGTGTGGTTTACCATGGAGTTGTGTGGCATGTGGAGCCCTTTGGGGGCTTTCTCTGGTCGCATTGGTTCCCATGATTGCTACAGCAGAAGACAAAGAAGACAACCACAAATGCTTCCAATTCAGGCAGCGCTGTTTTGCCAGAGGGAAAGCGTATTTCAATGTGGTACTGGTAGTATTGTTTTGGATTGTCTTCCTAATACTCATGCTGTCCTATGCCAAGATTGCAAATAGGTTGATGAAAGTGTCACGAGACAAGCCAGAACTTCCCAATACACATAGATATCAACGCACAGCAAAAAAATCTTTTTTTGTACTTCTCTTGTTCACCCTCTGCTTTGGTCCCTACCACATTTTTCGGCCTATCTACATTTATCTACAGCTCAACGAGACAGTATCATGCAATTACTTGTATGTGGCAGATCACATCAACGAGATCATGCTGGTATTCTCTGCATTTAACAGCTGTTTAGATCCTATCATGTACTTTCTTTTGTCAGGCTCGGTGCGAAAAACCGTCCTCAATGCACTTGAAAACAGATTATTTCATCGACTTTTTTTCCAAAACGAAGTCACATCCAATAGCTCAATAACAGAATTCCGTAGGACCTCAGCATCTTTGGCTTTACCAAGAACTGTAGACTGAGTATTCCACACAGGTGCCAATCAATTGGGTAAATGAGCTGAAAAATAAAATTCTAGTTTTGTTTTCTGAGAACTTAAATACACAAACTGTGTTAAAACCATTTAGAGTGTAATGAGACGACTTGGGTTTTGGGTAAGTGCCAGATATCTCCATCTGGTTGTTCTTTTGACTATGAGAAAAGAGAAATGTCAATATGTTGGAGATCATTGCATATAACAATTATAAAAGGGCCCGACAAATCATAACTGATAACAGAACAATGGATCATCAAGTTATCATCCCCTATTATAGTTCATTGGAGGTCATTCATTGGTAGGATCCAAATGGGTCCTTTGAAAAACAAAATGGTCCTTGTCAACATGCGATTTCTACTAATTTCTACAACACATTGAATAAAACAGTTATACAAGTCATTAAAAAGTTATATCTTTAATAAACTTGTTTGTATATATCATTGTGTTTATGTTATTGTAATCAGAGAGGAATAATGTTAAGCAGAATTTTAAGTTTCTTATACTATTCAACTCACTCACCTTAACATCCCGGTGTATGACATTGTTGTCATGGCAGTAGCGAAGTGCTTCCAAAATTTGCTTCATGTAGTGACTATGAACAAATAAATTGCATACATCAATTACAGTCCTATTTCACAGAGCTATATTACAGGAAATTGACTTTTTAAAAACAGACATGATTTGTAATTTGAGGTGCCAATCTTCAAGAGCATATGCAACTTTGTTTATTGTTTTTTGCAGCAGCTGCACAGACCAGAATGTAAGAATGATTTACTTTCCTTCTGACAATTGTAAAGACTCAAATATTCAAAAGATCATCTACCCAGATTTTACTGCCAGGTGTTTGGTCTTCCCTGAGCAAACATGCAACTGTGTGTGTCTCATGAAATGCAACAATTTTGAAAGTACAGTTTTTTTAACCAGACAGCAAAAATAACCACAATCCCACACACTTTCCATTCAGAGAACTCTGATAACAGGCATCTTACCTGGCCACAGCTTCACTGTACACAAATCCAGCATCTGCTCTCTTCACAATTTCAAAACAGAGGTCAGCTCCATCCATACTAAGGGAAATACAGAATTTGATTACATTTGGATTTTAAGCAATTGCTGATAGTTACTAAATCCTTCTGGAAATAATGTAGAAGGTGACCTGCATTACACAGTTCTTTTTTAATCATTTGTTACAGTCAACAGTTATAGCAAAAAATCATTTTTTTAATATGTAACATGTTTTGTAGCAGAATAGTGATTTTTAATACAATAAACCATTACGCAAACAATGAAAATGTGCCATTTCATTCCTGATAACATTAATTGCTTCATCATCATTAGCAAATTTTGTTAGCAGCATACTTATCAATATCATATACGTAACTGACAGTCTGGTCGCGATACAACAACAAAACCCCCGGAACAAATGTTAGCTGTTCAGCAAACAAGGATGTGACTAATGAATTAAAGCAGTTAGTTGCTTGCTTAAGCCCTAAATTCATTTTCAGTATATAAAACCGCTCAATATGAACAATATTAAGAGTTCTTAGAGTGATGGATTCACGTACAATTCAAACACCATGTATAGCATGCCATCAGAGCTGTAGGTCTCCAGCAGTTCCACAATGTGTGCATGTTTCAGCATGTGGCAAATGCTCGCCTCACGCTTTAGATCTAAAAAAAAAAAAGATGACACAATAAACTATCAGACTTGATTGGAAATAACAGGCGAGTGCTCAAAAGTTCTACGTGTGTTTTAAATTAACATCCAAACGGTGAGAAATGAAGTACGTTTATGTAAACATATAAAGTGAGGAAGTCCATGTTATTAATCATACTGAGGTAAAGGTGTCACTTTTATTTAGTAGCCTGCTGTGTATTATTGTGCATCCATTTTCCAGCCTTTTGTTACGACTACTTTATTTTTACTCCTTATTGGATTATTAAGTGTAATCCCATTTGACAAAATCGTCTTTAGGATAAAAAAGGAAAAATTACTTGTTTCGGGGTTTATAATAACGACACAATGTCGCTCTCTCTCAGAGCATAAAGCATTTCTCCAATACACTCTTTTTATGCAAGGTAGACAGACAGAACGTCTTTCCCCAATGAACAGGTTGTTTCATGCACTTGTATTCAATTAAAAAATACTGCTATTTTCTGTACACATACTGCTTACTCACCACACTCAATATGAACAGCTGTCCGTGCAGATATATTGAAGAAAGTTTCAACCATGTTTTAAAGTTGTTAAGTGCTAGATTTCCAGAGTTTAAGCATGTTGTCAGTCGTTACTCATTCCTTTTTTTGGTAGTGTTGCTGTTCAAATCCTGACAGGGGCACTCCAGATGGCCCATTGTGTGTGCCAAAGTGCAAGAGATTCAGACATGGATGCAAATAAATTCGATTCTGTCACTAAAAGTTGTTTGAAATACACAGGAGCAGTGTTGAGACCAACGTGTTACAAAGAAACGCAATTATTTTTCTCAGTAACGAATACTGTAACCCTTATAAAAAAACGTTGTAACTCAACTTTCATTATAACATGATACATTACTCTACTTATTAAAAGCGGATGATTAATTACAAAGTTCTCTGAATCCTAGCTGTTCCTCTTTTACTTGCAGTCTAGATTACAACCCAACATCCACCAACAATGGTGAACTGGTTTATATTGACCAACAAAGCACAACTAAATGCAGTTACGGTGGCGCTGTCTCAAGCAGAGAGTACCAGGAAATAATTCTTACAATACACCATACCTGGGAAGCTTTTGGACAGAACCTAGAAATGGAGAAGGAAATCTTCATGTGGTTTGAAACCCAGAGACAAAATGGATATGAAGTGTCTCAATTAGGTCTTTATTTGCAAGCTCTCGAGATTGCACAAGCTAACAAATATAAAGGGTTTACCACTTCCACAGGTTGGTGTACACGTTTTATTTCATTATGTGGCTAGTTTAAAGCAGTTTTAGAGTGGCCAGCTTCAATGTGAGTGCATACAGTAATTTGTAACAATATTTTTACAAAAAAAGCATAAATAAGAAGGAAAAAAAACAAATCGCACTCGGAGTATAAATCACATTTGGGGGGAAAACATATTTCATTAAATCCAACACCAAAAACATACATGACATCTTGAATGGCAATTTAAAATTAAAATGAAATAGAGAACAAGGTATACACATACGTGCATATCTTAGACATGCGTGTCACTAACAGTACAACATATTAAGAGTTATTCAGATAAATCTAGCATAGAGAACATGCTTACCAAACTTTCATTTTCACTCAAAATCAATGAATGAAATTTTCATCCTTTGTGTTACTATAGACGAACCGGTGTTCTTTTCCTTTCTGCTTCTACGTCACTTACGTGATACTAATTGTCGCCAGTCCGTTACAAGTCTCTTGCTAACGCCATACGTTGTACTTTTTGCATTTTTGGCTGCATATTCTCTTTGCAGCTTGTAATATGCAGAATATTATTTTCTTTGTGGTGCCATTTTGTTCAGTCTTCTGAGTTGTTTTTTATCATTTACCAGTGTTGTGGTGAAAAATGTCCCCTAGCGTGAAATGCCCCGTACTCTGCATACGTGATTTTCGCAATCATCACTAAAATGACTCTGCATTTCATTTGGGGGGGGGATTTTAAAGAACAGAAAGAATAGAACAGTAAATCACAGAGTGTTTTCACATAGCTCAAAATCCCTTTTGAGCTGTGTTTTCACATAGCTCAAAATCCCTTTTGAGCAAGTTGAAAATATTTACTTTGGCGAAATGATGCTTTATCTTCTGAACGTTCGTGTCCCAATTGATAAAAAAAGGGGGACAGTAATTAGTAACTGTAACCATTTATTTCTCAGTACCGTGTCCAACACTCTGCATGAGGAAAAAAAATCTGATTTATTTATTAATGTGCAAATTTTGGCTATTTATTCTGTGCTCTTGCTTACAAAAAGGTTGCATCTTGCCCATCAGTGATTCAGGTGAACAAATCTCAATATTTAAGTGTGAAGCCTTTCTAACCTTCAGTGCTGAGGCCGGGACTAGAGGTGAAACTTGCCACATCGACGATCTTCACAGCAAACTGCTGGCCTGTGTCTCTGTTGATGCAGCGGCGCACAACGCTGAATGGTCCCCTAAAATGAATAGCACTTTATTTTAGATACGTTTGCATGCATGTGTACACATACAGTGAGCACTCGTGTGTTTCCAAAAGTTGGGGAGGTTTGGAAACAATCACCCTCTTAAAATAAAAGCCATTGTATCTTTTACATAAATATCATCTGAATGTTGAAGGTGCATTGAATAGTGTTAAGTTTAAATTTAGGACCACATACTCTGGCCATATACAGAACTCCATCTTTTGTGTCGGGTTGCTGGGTATATTCCTCAGAGCATGTAAAAACAAAACAAGCACCAATCTTCAAGTAACCAAATATTAGAAATCTTTGTTCTATTACCTTTTAAACAATACTGAAAAAAACTTTGGCTGGCCAAAACTTGCTAACTTTTGAGTAGGTTGACCTCAAAATTGCTTATTCTGTTAGGATACTAATTACATTATTTTACCATATTGTTATAAAAAAATATTAGATATGGGCAAAGCAGAATGTATGAATGGTAGCAAAAAGGAGTTGTGCTACCTAACGTACTTTTAAGAAGGAGATGAGATATTAGGTGTGACGGGTAGAAAAAACATTTACTATTTTAAGTGAAGACAAAATTGCCTCAATTTAATAGCAGCATATGTTTCTAGGTAAATGAGAGACGTTAGATGAGATTCTCAGTAGAAAGATATGTGTTATATCGATTGATGGTTACCTGAACATAAACTCCTCACCTCTTGAGCAGCCGTTCCTTATTGGCAGCTCAACAGTGGAATTAAAGGAATGGGACCAATAACTTTTTATGAATTAGATAGATAGATAGATAGATAGATAGATACTTTGTTCATCCCCGAAGGGAAATTCACATTTCCAGCAGCATCCCTGAGCTGAGAACAATCGAGAACAATCGAAAATAACACGGGAGCTGCTGGAGTGGCTGCCATTCGTGACGGCGCCGGAAGAAAAGATTCAATTTGAATCATGTACAAACAAACAAACAATTGAATCATGTACAAACAAACAAACAAACAAAATATTCATGTTTCAATAAGTGGAGTGTTAGGAGAATCTTTACAGATAGTACAGCAATTAAAATGTAAGCTTAGCATTTTAACATTTTAGGACCGACCTAACCCAAATTCCGGATCGGCTTAAGATCTTACCTCCACGGCAGAGTAACTATAATATTCTTCCAGATCAATAGATGGCAGAAGATTGCTAATTGATTATACTTTGAGACCAGTGATAGATGGACATGTTTTGAAAAGGTAATGTGCCAAGGAACTGGACCCAGATAAAGGTGAAAATAAAGGTTAAAAAGGAAACTAAGGCAGCAAATAGCTCAAGCAAAAGCAATGGCACCATTTGCAATTAGGATTTATTTTCAGTGGGTTTTCAATGTTGGGCACCCTTAATCCCTTTGTTGTCTTATGTGTAACTTATGGCGAAAAGATATTGGTGCTGGTCCAAAATACAATGCAAAAAGTCAAGTACTAATTTAGAATAAATAAATGGGGAGAGCGACAGCGAGCAAGCTAGAGCAAGAGAGCGAGATTTAAATGTTAAAACTATATACTTGGCTGAATCACGGCCATAAATTTCTGCCCGTGAAGCAGACGCTGTTGGACGCTTTGAGATCGCAATACAGACGCGATACAGCCGTGCTTTACACGCGGTAAGAAATTCACACGCAGATGGCCGCGCGAAAAAGTTTTGCGCTGCGCGAAAAAGTTTAGACCACGGGCGGCACAGCGATGCAGCCGCGGTTACCCGCGATAAGGATGCGGAACAGTCGCCGGCCAATTTTGCACATTTTCCACTGCGGGCAACCACGGGCAAAAAAAAAAAAAAAAAAAAATAAAAAAAAAAAAAAATATCACAAAATTTTACACGAAAGGCTGTGGGACCGGGCCTTTAAAGGCTAGACTGAAACCACATCACCATTTTGATACCTCTGATTGTGTGGTCACGCTATGTTGCCACCAAAGTAAATCAGTAAATTATTTTTAAAAAGACAATTGACAAATGTTACCTAATCTTTTTTGATAATACAAACATAAATCTCATTCATGCATTGACATTTTTAAGAATTGCAAAAATTGGATTTAAGACATTTTAATGCCAATTAAGGCCTTATTTTAAGAATAATGAAATCAATTCCCTCTAAGACGTTAACGATCCGCAGGAACCCTGCCTCTACACTAGGGGTAGGGCTACACGTTTTGGGAAAATACTTAATTGTGATCTTTCAGACCAGTATTGCAATTTCGATGCGATTTTCGATTTTAAATGGAAAGTGCATTTTATGTGCCAGTTTTGTTTTTTGTGAGTACTTAACCCTTGGATGCATGACCTACCAGTACATACACCTTTCCATGAGTGGGGTCAATAATGTTAGTGTGACCTGTACAAGTTTGATATAAATGCTACCTCCATGCTTATTAGTTAGGCAGCGCTCAATTTATACAAGCTAATGTTTGAAATCTTTGTAGGCGTAGCCTGTAATATGATTGGCTAGCTACATCCTGGCTAGACCCACAGTAGTGCATACATATCACATCCAATAAGTTTTAACAATTTAGCTGATTTGATTCATTTTTTTGCAAACTCATCACAAAAGGTTTCTTTCAAATAAAAAAAAAACGTGACACAGTTCTGAGGTAATGGGATCAAATCCAGCTAACAGCCTTCCTGTGCAGAATTCGCATGTTCTCCCCGTGCTTGCGCGAGTTTCCTTCGGGCACTCCGGTTCCCTCCCACATTCCAAAAACATGCATGTCGGGGCAATTAGCCGGTTCAAATTGTCCCTAGGTCTGAATGAGTGAGTGAGTGAATTGTCCGTGTATGTGAGGCTTGTGACTAGCTGGCAACCAGTTCCGGGTGTACTTTGCGCACTGCCCGAAGACGGCTGGGATAGGCGACCCTACTGATAACAAGTGGTGAAAATAATGGATGGAAAATCAAGTACGAGGGGCTACCGGGTGTGGAAGGAGATAGTCACTGCTGTCGAACAGAAGCTTAAATGACATTATATGCTTCCTACATGTAAATTTCACGGAGTTTCAGCCTTTGAAAACCAGATGCTAAACTACTCCACCCAGAACCTAGTTCCAGTGGCCCTAAAGAAAATTGAGTTTGAGACCCCTGCTCTACACACAGTGAACAGTTTTTAAGAAATAACTTTAAATCCCACCATATGATTTTGTTGATAAAGCAAAAATGGGAATTAATCGCATTTAAATTTAGACGATGATTTTAAAACGGCTATTTGAGGGTAGCACTAATTTCATACAAATAATGTGCATGTTATTTAACTCTGTTACAATGAGTTAAAAAGTAATCAAATTCAAAAATAAGTAAAACAAAAAAGTCAATAAATAAATAAAATGCCAGAAATGTTCGCGGCAATCGGGTCAGTCGTCTAGGAAGGGATGCTATTTTTTCCATAGAGTTGGTGATTCTACACAGTATACGGCACATGTGTAAAACTCATGGCCTGCGGCAGTGGCTCATGAGGTAGAGCGCTCATCTTGGGATCAAGAGATCGCAGTTCGAATCCGGGCTCCTCCGTGTTACATGTCGAAGTGTCCTTAGGTAAGACACTGAACCCCTAATACCCCCAATAAGCAGGTTAGCGTCTTACATGGCTGCACGGCCGCTATTGGGAAATGTGAAGCACACTGTAAAGCGCTTTGGGAAGTCTTGACTTGAAAAGCGCTATATAAATGCAGATCATTTCATTTCATTGCCACATGATTTTATGTGGCCCAAGAGATCAGGGGATTGTGCAATTGTGGCCTGTGCAGTCCTTTAAGACATTTAATGATTATGGACTACACCTGGGGTGGCGAACAAGTTTGACTCAAAGAGACAAAATTTTGAACCGTGAGAGTCAAAGAGCCACGCCACGCACTGACCCGCATTAGACGTAACCTACGCAGATGATTGGCAGTCAGTTGTGTCCGGAGCCGCATAAAAACAGCATATCTGCCAAATTAATTTCAAAATATTATTTATTATTAACTCTGATGGATTCTAGTGTGTTTTAAGAGGGGGAAAAACTAAACATAAGCGAGGCAAAGAACCTCAGTATATAGAAAATATGATGAGGCAAAGAGCCGCATTCTTATTGGCCAAGAGCCCTGGGCTATACTAATAAATGTGACTTGAAGCTCATGAGAAAAATTATTTGCAGTTCCAAACATATCCACTAGATGTCGCTAAAGCTAAACACCACTCCCAATGTTGTATTTGAATACGATTAATCGACCAGAGAACATTGCCCAAACCCATTCTGTTAATTTACTCTGAATAAGTAATGGACGCAGCAATTAGGTCGCTATGAAAAATAAACGATTTAAAAAGGCACTTCAAAAATTGTTATATAATCAAATCTTACATCTCTGAATGAAATTTAAATGTTGAGCCTCCAAAAGAACCCCTGTCCTCTAATTTAAGACACCAGAACAAAATTAAGACACCAGAACCAATTTAAGACACCCAAACCAAATTAAGACACCAGAACCAGGCAAGGTCTAAGTATTTTGAGCAACGCCAACTCTGAACTATTCCGTCAGAAAGAATAGAACGTAATAAGGTATTTTAAATGACAACAATATACATGTACAAGGCCCATACTCACTTTCCAATCACCTCGCACAACTCGTAGACATCTTCGAAAAGCACGTCGTCGTCCGCCATGGTCCAAATGGGAACCGGGCTGGAGGAGCTTGCCAACCGCCCCTTCACGATAATTTATAATTTGCACACGTAATCACTATGACTTTTATACCAATAATGTGTTGACACTGTTGTGAAACACAAGTATTGAATGGAAATAACTGCGTCCGTCACTAGAGAATCTCCAACGGCCCGC
The DNA here is from genome assembly GCF_059441175.1 of Urocampus carinirostris. Classification (NCBI taxonomy): domain Eukaryota; kingdom Metazoa; phylum Chordata; class Actinopteri; order Syngnathiformes; family Syngnathidae; genus Urocampus; species Urocampus carinirostris. The sequence goes on along the minus strand of NC_142351.1, from coordinate 26,745,456 downwards.
CCCACCTTCTGGTACTAAGATCCCTGTGAGTGGGCTAGCCAGCTAACGGGCTAGCTGAACCAGGGACCAGACCGCAGAGATCGGATAGTTTCCTTTTCGCATGACTGTAATCTGCATTATTTAACCAAAAAGTAACGCAGAGTGTTTGGCCCCATTGGTAAAAAGAAAAAAAGAAGAGTTCCAGTTCGGACCACGGTGCTGATCTTCACCGCAAGCTAACGAAGCTATCAAAAATACTTGGCTTTCTGGGTTGAGAGGCTAGCTGATGAGCTGGTTGACTCCGGTACGCCCAATACCTCTCAAAATGCATGAAGGAAAATTCAGCTTCCCATACAAATGCAGGAATCCCCCGGGATGGGGTCGATGACAACGCCGACGCATTCACCGAATCTGCTTCTTGTGAACGCCCAAATAGCATCCAACACTTCAAACGTTGGATGCTGCCAGTCGCTCTAAGATACACAAATCTGAGCCGAGTGAGCCAAAATGGCGACCCCGCCAGGGCTAGTGTCACAGATCTTTCAATGGCAGAGCCAAAATGGCGATCTCCGGGTAACTAGTTTCCTGGGAACGGTCCAGCCATCCGGAGTCATTTTTCTGCGCATGTGCCAGTTTTCCTCCAATTCCACGTCTTACGTCACCTTTCTTCTTCACATAGCTGGCCCAATGCACAAAAATACGGCATTTCACTCTGTGTGTTTCAGTGACCACGTATTTGACAACATAGACGTATGCAATTTTTGACACCGGGCTCAAAAGCGGGGTTGTCGATAATACGCTTTTTTTCGCGATGTCTGCTCTTCGTGTCCTTGCGTACCGCAGTTTCAGTGGCCTTGCAGCAGCCCTTATTCCTGCGTCCACATTGTCGTATAGTACTGTATTCCGATCTTATGATGTGGTCATCGGTACAGCTTAAAATATTTTATTGCTTTTAAACGCAGCATAGCTTATTCATTAGCAAGCTCTGAAGAAACTATCAACAATCTTGTTGATGGGGTCTGTGTAAAGGGAACCTCATGTTGTGTTGGTGGGTTAATTTTACCCGGGGTCTAACTAAGTCCTGGGAAGTAGTTAGTTATATGCAATGCCGGAGTGGCTAATTGGGAAGAATGGAAAATTTCCCGAAGGATCGACTCATGTCAATGTGGAGTTTGGCCTTGCTGGCTGAGAAAAATAATGTGAACATGTATCTGTCACTTGCATGATCTAAACTTACTCATACATTAATTCTCAAATCAGCAATTTGGCCACATTCAGCACAACAGAGGAGGTGAGTTTTACTACCTGGGGAAATTCTCCCATCCCAAATTGGAAATTGTTTTGGCCCACCACTATTCTGTAGCAGTCAAGTCACATTTTTATATAGCTCTTAATCACAAAATGTCTCAAAGTAAAATGAACACAGAACCGCACAAATTATATGAGACGGGAAAGATGGAGGGCATAAAGGTGCTAGATGGAAAAAAAAGCCACCGGGAAAAAAGAAACGTGTTAAAACAAGGACCTTTATCATTTATTTCACTTATCTTGCACTTTTTGCCTGTCGTCTGTGTCTCACCAGTTGTGTGTTGTGCTATGTCTTTGCAGAATTTAGCAGTTAACTGGCTTTACCGGGTGGCTCGTCTCACTCAAATAAGCTCGAAGTGATGGAAAATCAGTCTCTTTTTCGAGAAGCAGCTCTTTCGGTTTGGCTCACTTAAAAGCCAACTCTGACAGCTCCCAAAATCCTCTTCAGATTTGTTTTTGTGGTTTATATCCATATACTAAAAATATAATGTAACATTATGCACAAAATTACCTTTGGTGGCAAATAAAGTTAAAAAAAAGAAGAAAAACAACAGTGAAAAAAGGAAAAACAGGAGAAAAAATGAAGAAACAAAAATAAAGGAAGAAAAAAAAGAAGTAGAAGACTCAAAAGAATCCAAGCAAAATGAGAAAAATGAAGGAAAAGCAGGAAAAATAAGAAATTGAGCAAACACGCTGAAAAAAGAATAATCAAGCTTTGGAACTTACTTACTTACTTATTGCTCCAGCGAAGGTCGGGGGGTCCCGTCCCTGTGCGTTGAGCCGACCAGATGAACCAGGTTTTTCCAATGCTGGCGGTCTTGTGCCAGCTGTTCTGCATCCTCTACGGCAACTCCGTGTTGTTGGAGGTCGCCCGCAACGACGTCGAGCCATCGAGTGCGGGGTTTCCCTCGTGGTCGTCTCCAGCCTGCGGCCTTTGGGTCAAACTGGAGAATGGCTCGTGTCGGATGGTCTGGTGGTAGACGAAGGACATGGCCAAACCAGCGGGTGCGGCGTTGTGCGACCAAGGAAGATGCTTGGGGCTGGCACGTGCGGGCTCTGAGCTCTTTATTGGAGACTCGCTGGGGCCACCTGATGTTCTCGATGGTTCTGAGAGCCCTGCTATCAAAACCATCGATTCTTGTGGCCAGGGTGTCGTTCAGGGGCCATGTTTAAGCTTTGGAAAAAAAGGCAAAAACATGAAAAAGAAGAAAAAAGCAGGACACTCACAATATACAGTAACTTCCTCATCTACCATTTCGGTGGGCTGCCATATAAGTTCCTGTTGAGCCTTTCCTGTACTCAGGTTGCATGTGAACGGAGTTTCTCTGCTTTAAAATGTGTGAAAAATAGGATAAGAAGCTCACTGTCTTCATGTTGATGTACACAGAAAAGGAAATTTTCATACATATAGACAATGACATTGTCATCAAAAAAGGTTGCAGAGACCAGTGCTTTGCTTAGGAGGTTTGAGTTTTAAGTAGCATATTTAAAATGTGTGTAGTGAAGCTACTTAATAAGAGTTTAGTGTAAAGCCTAACAATCTGTTGAGAATGTAAATGCAATTTTCATATCAAATGACCGATACTGTACATAGGTAAATATGTTTTCATCCGTATCAGCATCTTCATATTGTTTTCTCATCTCATCTCATTAGCTGCACCGCTTATCCTCAGTAGGGTCGCGGGGGTGCTGGAGCCCATCCCAGCAATCATCGGGCAGTGGGCAGGGGACACCCTGAACTGGTTGTCAGCCAATCGCAGGGCACACAGGGACAGACAACTCGCTCGCTCATTCACACCTAGGGACAATTTGGACCGGCCAATCCACCTGAAATGCATGTCTTTGGAATGTGGGCGACGGAAACCCACGCAAGCACGGGGAGAACATACAAACTCCGCACAGGAAGTCCAGTAGCTGGATTTGAACCCACACAGGAGGTTCCCAAGACCTTAGAACTGTGCCTGCACACGCGCTAACCACTGTGCCGCCGTGCTGCCCTAATATTGTTTTCATTGAATAAAAATGGTGACGTGTTTTCTGTTAACCTATCAAGAAATGCCGGAATTTCCTAACAGTAAATATGCATCATAAGAGCACGCTGCTGTTCCAATCATTCAAATTCCTGGGCTTTGGGTAGAAAATTCCCGGGCTGAAAAGGGGGCCTACTCCGGCCTTAGTTATTGGTACTCACTACTTCTTCCAAAGAGTAACCGAGTTAGTAACTGAAATACTCTGTAAAAAAAAGTGACTAGTTACCAGAGAAAGTAACTATTTTGTTGTATGTCAAATAATTTGAAATGTTCTGAGCAGTATTTGAGTCGGTTGAATAGAAAAAAAACCTGACAATTGTGTTATAGAATCTGGTAATATTTATTGCACCTCACTAGCAACATATGTATCCTACATTTGAAGTGCAACAAATATAAATCGTAAACAATATAAAAAATAACCATCAGCAGTAAACGACTCAAAGTGTGTTTATGAAATTTCACAAAAATAAACAAACAAAAGAAAAATTGAATAACAAAAGGAGCTAAATGAAAAAAAAGATCTATCTATCTACCCTGGTCATATCCCTCGAGAGGGGTAACTGACAGCAAGACAAACAGAATAAATTTGACATTTTAACATTAACACATTAACACTGCAAAACATCCATCCATCCATCCATCGATCCATTATCTGCACCGCTTATCCTCAGTAGGGTCGCGGGGGTGCTGGAGCCCATCCCAGCTATCTCCGGGCAGTGGGCAGGGGACACCCTGAACTGGTTGCCAGCCAGTCACAGGGCACACAGGGACAAACAATTCGCTCGCTCAGTCACACCTAGGGACAATTTGGACCGACCAATTAACCTGACATGCATGTTTTGGGAATGTGGGAGGAAACCGGAGTGCCCGGGGGAAACCCACGCAAGCACAGGGAGAACATGCAAACTCCACACAGGGGGTTTGATCTCACGACCTCAGAACTGTGCCACACACGCGCTAACCACTGTGCCGCCATGCTGCCCGTTAATCAGTATATTACCAACAATAATTTAATGCAGAAAATGAATTAATAATTTGAATAAGAAAATATATCATTCTCCTTTTTTCTACAGTGAACGTCCAAGCTACTTAATTTTTGAACTTTTTTTGTAATAAACCTCATTCATGTCCAGCAACTCAGTATCTCACAACAAAATGTAATTCAGTGGTACCCAAAGTGGGCGATCTGGGGGGGCGGTGAAGACGAAGGGGACGGCAGTCCGAAGTTTGAACGTTTGTTTGACGATTTGTACACAACACTTTAGGGCTGCACGATTAACCAAAATCGAATCGACTTCGCGATCTGACGTAGTGCGGTTGTGTAACCGCAAAGCACTGCGCTTTTTCAAGGTTTTGTACTGAGTTTTGGCCAACCGCAACTGTTACTGTTCGAGTTTTAAAAGCGCCAGCCAATCAGAGGCAAGTTTTAATAATAGCACAAGCCAATAAACGCGATTCAAAGTTTGCAAGCACCACATTATGCCACACCCACTGTGTGAGGTCATTGAGAGTCATAGCGGACTCCCTAAACATAGTCCCAGAGTCAACAAACAAGAAGCAAACGAAGCTTGCACCGAAGAAGTGCGGTATATCACTAGTTTGGACCTATTTTGGTTTTGACGAAGCGGACGTGGAACAGAAGAAAACGCCCGTTGCAGAATTTGCTTTCGCGTAGTCGCTAGGTCCAGAGGAAACACAAATTAATTTGTTCCAGCACTAGGAATTCACTTGGGATCCAAAGGGGCGCTAGCCTCCAAAAGTTTGGGAACTATTTGTCACGGTCGCCTTGGTGACCAGTCTGCCCCGCCCTCTGGGCAACAGCTGAAGCAGTTCAACTAATTGTGTGTCTGATTTAAGGCTGCATTGTGGGCTCTGCGGTTGCTGGTTCATTAATACTCATTCTTCACAATCCCGGTCTGTTATGCCTTGTCCTGTTTTAGTCTGTTATGCCTTGTCCTGTTTTAGTCTGTTATGCCTTGTCCTGTTGAGTTCGTGCCGGAGGAACTCTGTATTGTTCTGTTTTGCCTCGGAGTATTGGGCGACTTTTATTTTATTAAATAAAACCTATGGATCGTCAACGCATTTGAGTTCTCCCTTCATGCCTCCTGCCTCCGTTCTGGTCCGGTCCCCTTCCACGCCACCACGCCTCGTGACAGAATGAACCCGCCAACAATTGAACTCAGCGAACGATCCCAGCGCGACTTGGGGAGAGCTGGAGTGCGCAGTTTGGCAGGCGCCTACTGAGTTGGCCTTCCCTGCCCGTTCGAACCACGGCCCCGCCCGTCGTGGCCCTTGCTGTGCCTCGAATGGGGTCCCAGGAAGAATTGACGCCTGCCTGCCCGACTCCCGTGCCGATTGCCTGCTATTCCCTCTCCCCTGCGTGCAAGTCCGACTCCGACTCCGCTGCCCGTCGGGCCAACTCCGACTCCGCTGCCCGTCGGGCCGACTCCGACTCCCAAGCCTGCCTGTTCGACTCCCAAGCCTGCCTGTTCGACTCCCAAGCCTGCCTGTTCGACTCTTCATGCCTGCCTGTTCGACTCTTCATGCCTGCCTGTTCGACTCTTCATGCCTGCCTGTTCGACTCTTCATGCCTGCCTGTTCGACTCTTCATGCCTGCCTGTTCGACTCTTCATGCCTGCCTGTTCGACTCTTCATGCCTGCCTGTTTGACTCTCCCTGTACTGATTTTGTCCAGTCTTTCCTGTCTTGTCTTGTCTCTTCTGAACCTGAACCCCCAGAGTCTGACTCTTCTGAACCTGAACCCCCAGAGTCTGACTCTTCTGAACCTGAACCCCCAGAGTCTGACTCTTCTGAACCTGAACCTCCTGAGTGCGACTCTTCTGTAGAGGCCTGTCCTGTTTACCTGTTCTGATTTTGCCTGTTCTGATTTTGCCTGTCCTGTTCTCGTCGGTTGTAATTTTTTCTTTTTGGGACCTCGGGAGCTGTCCCTTAAGAGGGGGGCTCTGTCACGGTCGCCTTGGTGACCAGTCTGCCCCGCCCTCTGGGCAACAGCTGAAGCAGTTCAACTAATTGTGTGTCTGATTTAAGGCTGCATTGTGGGCTCTGCGGTTGCTGGTTCATTAATACTCATTCTTCACAATCCCGGTCTGTTATGCCTTGTCCTGTTTTAGTCTGTTATGCCTTGTCCTGTTGAGTTCGTGCCGGAGGAACTCTGTATTGTTCTGTTTTGCCTCGGAGTATTGGGCGACTTTTATTTTATTAAATAAAACCTATGGATCGTCAACGCATTTGAGTTCTCCCTTCATGCCTCCGTTCTGGTCCGGTCCCCTTCCACGCCACCACGCCTCGTGACACTATTGTGCTAAATGGTTGCTATGCTAACATTGAGCTAATACAGTATGACGTTTTTCAGTTGTAGACCATCATTTTTGTAAGGTTAGAAAACGTTTTGTGTGGGGCAACTTTGTGTTAGTTTAATATGTTTAGTCCTTGCCAGAGTGCACAGCTTTTGATTTAACGGTGACCTAATGTTAACCCTAAGTTAATATTAAGCTCCTGCTGAGGTATTCTGGGAAGAAAAACATCCTGATAAGTAGAAAAAAATGTTTCTGTTATTTGTCATTCAAATGTACTAAATGGTTCTGTAAATATGGAGAAAGTTTGTGTGGTGTAAATCTTGTGATACTTTTGTGTTTAATGAAAAAAAAAACAGGTTTGAAGCCTCCCAATATATATATATATATATATATATATATATATATATATGTAATATAAGGAATGTAACACATACTGTATATATCTATATTAATTGGAAAACATTTAGAATAATTGTGTGATGTTTGCCCTCAGAAACCATTTGATTTTCCAATACCAAACTTTTTTTTAAAGTGCCAGGGTGCCACTAGGGTGCACCAAAGAGCCGCGTACGGCTAGAGAGCTGCCTGTTGCTAACCCCGGGATTAGGCTAAGGAGAAAAAACACTTGTTTCTTGCCCAATGGTCCTAATCCCCAAGTCCTCTTTTATTGTATTTCCAGTGCTACCAAATAGTATGAACTCAATGAGTTTTTTGTAGTTTACTGCACCTGTTTGCAGCAAAATACAACATACTTTTTCATTTTAATAAAGCAATTCTTATTTTTGCATTGACAATATTTATAGTTTCATGGTCCCCTGCCCACTGCCCGGAGATGGCTGGGATTGGCTCCAGCCCCCGCCCCCAGGTGTTGTTGGGTTCCATCAAACTTGGTGAACAAAGCTGCTCCAAAAATGTTCCGGCTTTAAACATTCAATGTTTAATGCTGCCTATAAAGTTTAGGGATACGTCATATTTCAGAGCAAGATTTGACAGCTGTTCAATAGTCAAACTACTACTACTACTTAGAAGAAGCTCAATATTTGTGCATATTAAGCACTAGTACAATCCTCCCTGGTCTTGCAATCGCAGAATTATTTCCTGATTTCTTCTTTATTCTGAGTGTCTTATTCACTGGCAACATACGAATGGAACAATTACTAACAAATATTATTATAGAATAATATTATAATTGCCCCCAAATCTAAATATATCCCCTGTTAGGTCCCCACTGCACCCTTTTAGGCCCATAGACCTAAGGATGTTTTGTTTTTTTTAGCTAATCTAGCTGTAGCTCTTTAGCGGATCAACTTTTAGCTTGCTAACTTTCAACAGAAAAACAACATTTTAATAACTAAATGTAATGTGTTTTTTATTTTATTTTAAATGTACTCATTAAACATTTTCCATTATTTGCCATAACAGGGTAAAACTTTAAGATTGCCTCATACAAGGATAACACATTAAAAATGAAATAAAATCAAATAAAAAGTAAGGAGGGTAGAAGTTGAAATTTACTTCTTTTTCAACAGTTGAACTCAGCCAAAATCAAATGAATTCACTTCCTGTAAATGGCTTGAATAGAATTGTAGCCTTTAGGGGAGGGGAATTTAGCACATTTAAACCAGGTGGAAAATTACTACTGGCACTCTTAGAATTTTAACAAAATAGCAGGTAAAAATATACATTTACAACATTCAATTCCACAATGAAATTAAGTTTAAAGTAGTTTAGCAAATTATCAGAGGGCAAAAATGGATTTAGGGTGTTATGGCCAACAATTTTTCAGGAAGTAGATTACATTCCACAGCGGACACGATATAATTGAGTATATGTGTCACCAAAAACGTTATCTATAACCCACAATAATATTTAAAATGCATTTTATTTAGGTTTACATGATTGCAAAAACTTAACGTGATTATTTACAGTACTTTTCATACAAATTGTTCAGATTTTGCAGAAAAAATAGGGTAAGAGAAAGAGAATCATACAAATGTTATTGCACACGATTGTGAAAACGATATACCTTGAGACTTCAGTTTTTTTTTTGTTGCCGCTAATTGTTATTGCACTTATTTTCACTGACATTTTTCCATGATATACTTTTTTTTTATTGCAGTATTATCATAACGTGGGCCAGTCTCAAAGCACTACGTTGTAAATGTTTTTGCCTATTCATCCTGACAGTCGTTTATCTTTTTTTTCTTTTTAAAGGGACACAGTGTAATATTTAGTGTCTCCATTGATTTAAATAATTGGCAAAACTACATGAACTATTATACCCATGTTAATTTACATATATAGTCAGTTGAGAAATATGTATTTCTTTTACATAACGGAGTCCATACCAAGTAGTCGCTGCCATGTTTGTCATGGACAATCCATCGCATCCACTACACAGCATTATCTCCAGACAGAAGAGCAGTTTCAGCAGTCTTGTACTACGGACAGACTGAAGAGATCTTTTCTTCCTCATGCCATGAGGCTCTTTAACTCCACCCGGCAGAGTAAAGGCCCACATTAAACCACACCACCTACATTGGATATTACCGAATCTTACTGCAACATGTATTCTGTGTAGCACTATTTAGTTACTTTATATAACACGCTACAGTGGGCATTTGCACGTCACACTGGGTATTTGTATATTGTATTCTTTTGGCTTTATTATTGTACTGTTCTCAGCTCAGGGATGCTGCTGGAAATGTGAATTTTCCTTCAGGGATGAATAAAGTATCTATCTATCTATCTATCTATCTATCTATCTATCTATCTATCTATCTATCTATCTATCTATCTATCTATCTATCTATCTATCTATCTATCTATCTATCATCTTGCTGCTGTGCTGTGCTCATTTGACACATGTTTCTGTTTGCCGGCTTAGACAATACTGTGACATCAAGTGGTCAAATATTACACAATGTACATTTAAAGTCTTTATTACATATTTACCCTGGAGTGCCATGTCTAATCGTTTCATACAAGGTTTTAAAATGTTGATTTCAAAGACAGTCAAGTCAATTCAATTTTTGGTTTAGGATTTCTTGAACGTGTAAGAGTATAGAAATATGTATTGCAGATTTTATACTGTATCTTGCAGAGCTTTCGCATGAAGTGTTTTTTCAAGTAATATTCCAAACACTTTGTGATGAGTTACTCTGGTCAAGTAACCCATTGCAGCAAAGAAAAACGACTATTGAGAATCCCTAGCTAATTGAAATCCAAGTTAACCGAGAATAACACAGGTACTACTAGTTTTGATGAAATAGTGCATATCTTCGAGACGCCCTTGTATTGACTGTATTTGGGGCGCGGGCCCTTTAAGAGCGCCAGGGAGCCACTCAACTCGCGGCAGACATTTTCAATGCAAGATTTTTTTTTCTTGCATAAATTATGTTCATGACGTAGTGGCAAAAAGGACACATTTCTATTGATTCTCGCAGACTTTTTGCTTCACATGGGATATTGGGAGGCGCCCGAAGGCTCTTTTTGGTTGGTGGGGGGAATGAGCCCAAATGTTTGCATCGCGGCGAGTCGAGACGAGAGGCCAGATCCCCCAAAACATAGCAGCCCTCCTTCTTATCAATGCAAATGGCTTTTGTGTGTGCAGCCACTGCGCCTGTCTGGTAGCTGAGATGCATTTTTAATTAGCTGCGACTGAAACAAACTGTGGCGAGGACCCTTTCGAAGAGGTAAGTTGGCCGTTTTAAAATTGCAATACAAAAACACTCTAAAAAGGCACGACTCTCTCCCCCTCATTCACGCTCAGCATTTATACAGCGACGGGAAATGAGTTGGGGTTAATATGAAATGCTCGTAATTAGCATAATTTATATATTTATGATCAAGAGACACTGATTCATGACAGCGAATATGGCAGTTTAGCGGCGATGTCCTAAAGTGACCGAGAAGACTTTTATGGGTTAGAATGGGGGGTGGCTTATGAAGGCGAGATCATAAACCCAGCGAAACTTTTGGGACATCCGCATTTTTTAACTGCTCCCCGTTGGCGGGAAAGACATCGTCAGTAAATATCTTCTGCTTTTCCATTTTTGTATTCGTCTCATGCCCGCAATCTGTGGAAGTCGTCCAGCTTGCATCTTGTCCGCAGCCAAGTGCAACACAGTCGGGCCTGTTTATAGTCCCCCCTAAATAGTTTCCTACATAAATAGACAAGAATACGAAACATTCCATTTATAAAGTATATATAAACTGGCTGATCAGGTGTTTTATTTGTAACCCAGGAGGGTAGAGGTGGCGCAAGTCATGAAGTCCCAGGATCTTCCTCTCGCAGATGCCAAACTTACTGTCAATGAGCAGGTAAATCAGTTAGCAAAGAACGCCTGACACACATACTGAACATCATCATATAATGAGACCATGTACGCCACTAATGTCGAACATACGACCGTTTGAATGATTCAATCCGTCCTGCCATACATTTTTGAGCATACCCAAAAAGTTGTTTCTATCAATAGTCATGATTTTTGCAAACATGTTTTTTCATAACTCCCACTTGAGTTTGGTTAGCGTGGTAAATTTATTCAGGTGAAAACTGCATTCACTTAACTGTTAAAATAAACCAATTATTCCATTAAATGCCAAACATTAAAGTCATTTTTTTCCCTCTGAGTAAATGTGTTATACTTGGAAAGATCCCTTGTCATCTGTAATTATATGTAGGGTAGGCAACTGCAGTAGCCTGGATGATAAAGCATACTGGAAAAAAACAAAGCTAAAATTTTGATTTTAAAATGGTTTCACTGATCTGGCCCACCTTGAAAAAGAAAGTCTGGATACGATCCCATAGCTAAAATAATATTGACATCCCTTATGTACACAAACATCTCATCTCATTAGCTGCACCGCTTATCCTCAGTAGGGTCGCGGGGTTGCTGGAGCCCATCCCAGCAATCATCGGGCAGTGGGCAAGGTACACCCTGAACTGGTTGCCAGCCAATCACAGGGCACACAGGGACAGACAACTCGCTCGCTCATTCACACCTAAGGACAGTTTGGACCAGCCAATCGACCTGAAATGCATGTCTTTGGAATGTGGGAGAAAACCGGAGTGCCCGGAGGAAACCCACGCAAGCACGGGGAGAACATTCAAACTCCGCACAGGAAGTCCAGTAGCTGGATTTGAACCCACACAGGAGGTTCCCAAGACCTTATAACTGTGCCTGTACACGTGCTAACCACTGCGCCGCCGTGCTGCCCGTACACAAACATATGCCCACTAATTATTTTCCATCACATCCATTCCAATCCTTTGATTGAGATGTTTATCAGTACAACCGACACCGAATTTTGAGAAACTATTAACACAGCATTCATACATTACTAAAATGCAATCATTTAATAGACAGTAGTAGTGTAAAGCAGTGGTGAGCAACCACTGGGCCATGAGCCATTTGGTCCCAGCTTAGCATCGTCGTCTACTCCCTGTCCTACTTTGTATGCTTTATGTATGATAAATTCCACCCTGCAGCATTTTACATGCTCTAAAAAGGGTTGTTGTGCATGGATGGGAACTGTGGCTCCTGACTGCTGTGCCAAGGGATGTTTGAAAGAAAGCACTGCTTAGGCTGCTTGTTGGCTGATGCTTACATTGTTTGTCTCTGTTGCTGTTGTACTCATGCACCCTTCATCTGTATTTTAACATGCGTGGCTTCTTTGTCCTCCTTTAGCTGTTCACTGTCTGAGTGCAAGAGTCTTTTTTTCAGCTATTTAGACTCACCATTTGAAATAACCTGCCAGAGGCAACCAGGTATGCATTGGCTTCTTACTACCTCTTTTTCATTCTCTCTTGCTTGCCCTAAATGAACTTTGTACTCCAGTGACCATTGTTTCCCCCTAAGAATTTTGAGAGACCCTTGTGGGTGGACAGTCTCGGGCAAAGTTCTTCATGTCTCATGTTGGTTTAAGACCAGGCGATGGTGTAATTGTAATCCGCTGCAGTCCTTTGAGACATTTTTGTGATTAAAGGGTATACAGATATATGCGACTTTAGGCTTGTGAGGTGATAGTTTGAAGCCTTCACTTAAAAATGAAAGTTTAATAGGGACAGTGGTGGTTTTTAGAACCTTCTAGTGGTAGAAAATAATAAAAATATTGATTAAAAAAATGAATCCAAAATACATGGACTATAATTTAAATTATCTTTTTAAAATAAATAAAACTTGCATGTATTTTACATAACATGAGCTAATTGTCGTCCATCTTGCTGCTATTGGTACACAAAAGACATCAAAAAGGCTGGGCAAGAAATTGGGAGGTACAACCCCGAGCAAAAAGTACGTAATCACCAGTCTTGAGACATTTTATATTGTAGAAAAAAAACTTAAGTCACAAACATGAAGCAATCGTAAGGTTATTCCAAAGTGCAAAATATTGGCATTCAGAAACACTAAATTAAGAAAAATTTTGCAATGGTTAGTAAATGTTACTTTTATAGAGTAAGTGCAGGGAAATAGATATGGAATCACTCAATTCTAAGGAAAAACATATGGAATCATCAGTTTTTGCTCTGTGGCATGATGCATTGTCATCTTGGAAAATTAGTTCATCATCCCCAAACATTTTTTCAATTGAAAAAAAAATGGAATTGCAAATAATTAATAGAACAAAGCACAATGTCTATCAGTTGTTCAATACTTTCCCACCCTTCATCTTTAGGTCATTGTGATGTCAAGTCATGAGACGATTCGTGTCCTCGAGGTTGAGGTTGATTCATCTTTGTCGGTACCTGAGGAGAAGAAACGTGAGAATAAAACTGAGGGCGGGGCTGAACCTGAAGGGTGCCACCCAAAAGAGGACCACGCTGATGCCCACAAAGCTCCGAGAGATGGTGAGCTGAAGCGGCGCAGTAATTTCCAAATTTGTTCGTGAAGAAATGTGCCAAAGTCTCTACCTCACTCACTGTGCTCCTGCAATAGCTGGAAAGCAGCAAGTGACATTAGGGGAGGAGCAACCTCCTGCCATTCAAGGCCTCAGTCCAACTTTGCCAGTCAGTATATCATTGCCGCAGCCTTCTGTGCCTGCCGTGCCCATCACTGTGCAAGGTTGTCCACAGGTATGTTTTTTTGTTTTTGTTTGTTTTTTGGAATTACAAGAGTATTTTACTAGGCCAAACAACATCACATTAGCTAGTCTGTAATTTTACCACACAGATTCTCTCACAAGAAAGTCTTGCCACTCTGATGACAGGCATGTTGGCCCAGACGGGTTCCCTGGGCCAACCTCTGCTCATCCCGATCAGTATGGCGGGCTCCATCAGTGGCCAGGGTGGACTGGCTGTTCTCACCCTTCCAACTACAAATGTGGCCACGCTTTCCGGACTTGCAGCCGCCGCCACACAGTCCACAAACTTGCTTAAACTTCCCTTTGCTGGCTTTCAAGGTAATTACTACAATGAGTCAGGGTTTGTATTTATGGGTCAGAATAACAAAGTTGTTAAAGGGACATTGTGTATTAGTTAGAGCCTCCTAGAGGTAAAAAAAACTCAATTCACTTGAAAAACAATATTTATTTGAATAATAAGCAAAAATGCATGAACTATGATAAATGTACATTCAATTTTAAATGCTAATAGCTTAAGAAATTTGTATTTATTTTGCATGACATGAGTGAGGCTCACCAAGAGAGCTGACATGGTTATCCACCATTTTACTGCTATGGGTCACACAAACATTGTGAAAGTCGGGACAGAAAAATAATAAGGAAAATATTTTGGTTGGATCCGTTTGAGTATCATGATTGTCTGCCATCATACTGCTACGGGTACCCTAATAAACCAAAATCTTTGTTAAAGTTAGATGAAAAATTATGTGATTTGGTCACTTTGACTCTCCATTGTTAGTATTTTTCCCTGTGCTTTGTAGCACTGTTTTGGGGTTGTATTATACCAGGGGAACCTTTTTTTACGCACAACAACAGCAAAAAACAAAACAAATAGAACTAAAACCAAAAAAAAAGAACCCACAACAACAAAAAAGTACCTCAGCATACTCAAGAAGAGCAGGTAAAATGATTCACCCCGCTGGAGTTGGTGGTTACCCACTCATGAGACACCTGAACAGTATTGCAGGAAAAAGCAAGATAAGTGCATAGATAAATAACCATGCACAGTAAATTATACATGAGACAAAGTTAAGAGTCCAGTGGGGTGGGTGGGACAAGCAACATGTAATAACATCAGGTAGGATAATCATTCTGGGATGTCGGCAAAGTTCATTTCCCTTCCACAGTTAAGGAAGCCAGACCATCTTGAACATATTAACATAGCCCTTAAGTGTATATCTAAATGTTTTCTAAGTGCAGGTACTGTAGGGTAGACTGGATCGACACAGTGTACAATGGAGGGACTGATTTATTTTATTAGGATCAAGCACCGTGCTTGTAATGCGATGAAGGTTATGATGTGTTTGGTTGCCTTAGGTAATTTTAATGTGATTGAGGAAGTTCCAAATAAAGCTATCATATAATCTATCCGGTTTGATAGGAGAGCCACATATCTTTGAAATGATTTGAAAAATCTCCAGAAGTAATGCAGAGAAGAGCATGACTAGAACATGTGGGTGTGATTAGTTGGGGACTGATGGTAGCGTGCGCAGTTTGAATTAACATTCTCAAATATTGGGACATTGTTTGATCCAATCAGCTCTGTGAAGAAATTTGGTCAATATGAGGCCCTGTCGTGCGCATATTGAAGGTGTATGTGTTCTCTTTAGAACGTGTAAGTACATCTGAAGGTATCTAAAATGGTTGTTATGATGTATGTTGAATTTGGCCATAAGTTGCTCAAAAGTTGCAAATACGTTATCGATATAAAGATCCTTAAGTATGCTTATGCCCTTATTAGACCAGAGAGAGAAGGTATTGTCATCTATAGATAGTTGAAAGCTAGGGTTTGAGTTATTGGTGTGGAGAAAGGGATTGCTTGAAGACCAAAGTGGCGTCTAAATTGATTCCAAATTTTGAGTGTCATTTTAACACGTGTTTTTTGTATAAGAGGATTTGAGATGGGGGAGTGTAGTTGAAAAGTAATTGATACTGGCTAAGCAGTAGTTTCTTCCATTCCCAGCCAAATTGGAGGTGAAGTCATATGCTTGCGCACATTGCAGCCTATACTGAATGTCACTCTGATTTGCTGATGCAAAACTTCAACATCTTTAAAATCTACTACCGTTTGTCTTGAAAGTACACTTGCACATCCATTAATCATTCGTCATTTGCTCAAACTATACACTGGAAAAATTATCAAGGAAATGGTAGAAAGCAGATGTCACACTCCCATGTGCATTATGATGCATCTCATTGGCTAATCGTTATGGAAAAAAATCCTCATGGCAATCCTTACTAGCCTTATAGGTAAAAATGCACTACAGCGCTTGTGGTAGAATCACTGTGATTCACCCCTGGCTTTAATTCATTAAAAAGGGGAACTTAGAGCCAGATGTACTCATGAAAAGAGCCACACTTGGCTCATGAGCCATATGTTCTCAACCACTGCCCTAACAGGATCAATATCTATATTTGCCAATAACAAATGTAGTGATCATTTTGTCAATATCTTTTCAGCTCTTGGTTATTTTCCCTTACAGCTGCTACAGTGCTAAATTCGGTTCAACCTCAGCTACAAACCAACACACAAACAGTGTTCCAGCCTCCAGCAGGTTCCATACAACCGGTGCAGACGGAGTCGCAGCAATCTTGTAGTGGCTTGACGTCTCAAGAAGCAACAGCTCAAGCCGCCCCTGCCACTGCTGTATCTCCCCAATCCAACATATCGGTGGCTGCGCTGCAGACTGCAGGGCTCTCTATTAATCCAGCGCTCGTAAGAACGTGCAGGACATTTTAGCCTAACTACTCTTGTTTATATCATTTTTAACATTTAATTGTCTTTACTCAGATCAATGCTGCATCACTGGGAGCGCAGACCCAGTTCCTCAGTTCTCTCACTTCCAATCCCATTATCACCAACGCTATGTCCAACATGGCAGGCATCACAAGCCAGATCCTAACAACCACACATGGACAGGTGGGTCTCAGGCTAAATATGAAGTACCATATTTTCTGCACTATAAGGCGCACCTAAAAGCCTTTATTTTTTTCAAAAGCTGACCATGCGCCTTATAATACAGAGCGCCTTATTTATGGAACAAAATTAATTCGCAAAGTCTTGCAACTAACTTGCAGCCGCCGACTAGATTTTCCCCGAACGCCAAGTAGTCCGCGGTGTATGCTGGGATTTATTTACCGGCGTTTCATTGGCTAACCAATGTGTCAATCATCATTTGAATGCATCACTATTGGCTAAAGTTATTCGGAGGTCAAGGGGAGGATCCTTTTTATCATTTACAGGCTGGCATTGGCTTGAACGGCAAAACAAAGCCTGCAATTGGCCAAAAAAGACGTGTCAATCATCAGTTGAATCGATCACTATTGGCTAAAGTTATTCGGAGGTCAAGGGGCGGATCCTTTTTATCATTTACAGGCTGGCATTGGCTTGAACGGCAAAACAAAGCCTGCAATTGGCCGAAAAAGATGAATGCGTATAGCACGTGGCTGACGGCATACAGAAAGCATTTTTTTACTATTTTATATTTGTAAATATTTTATTCTCCTGGATTTACTAAACTCGCGGGTATAAGAGGACCACGGCTGCACATTATTATGAACACAACGACTTCGGTTAGCTACTCTGGCTATATATATTATCCCTGTATCTTGTTTCAGACTGAACTCGATGTTTCTGTGATAAGCGGTGCAGATAATGGATGGAATGGAGTGTCTATTTTTAAATTAAACTCAATTCCAAGTGTTTATTGTCATATATACAGTAAAGTTGCGAGCAAAAAACAAAATATAAACTAAGGAATGGTTGGCATTTCTTGAATCCCAAGACTTTAACCTTCCGAATGATGGAACGATGCATTTGAGTGACATCGTACGGACACCGCATCGGTACGTGTTCTCGACACGTATTTGCGTCTTTGCAAGCTCTCGGAATGTTAAGGGGGTAATAAGTTGGACTGAACTATCTGACTGTTTTGTCGACGTTCCCATTGTAGCGCCTTATAATCCGGTGCGTCTTATGTATGTCAAAAATAGGACCAAAAACTATTTTTTCGGGGTGCGCCTTATAGTGCGGAAAATACGGTAATAATAACATATTAACCATACTGTGTGTATTTTTTACTCTCATTTTGAGAGCGTCCTTTGCATCTCAATAATTAGGCTAATGATATTAGTATAAGAAATACTATTTTGTTTTCACTTGTGGAGACGGAATTGATCTACTCAAAAGGTAAGAACAGGCCTAAATTTTAAAAATCCAGGCCAACTTGACCCAGGCCATACACAACCCATTAACTTTATTTTTCGGACTGAAATGAAACAAACACGAAATTGCATATTTCATTTGTGAGGACTGTGGAGGGAAAAGGGAGGGAAGGAATGGATGCATCAGTCAGAGCACTGCTTCGGTAAATGGGTGGATCACAGCGTTCAAATGCGCAGGAAATCTTCTAACTCTGTGCCCCTTTTTATTAGATAAAATTACATTTAAAATTCAACGCCTTTCCTATTCTATCCAAATTATTTGTTATGTAACTTGTATTCCTTTGTTTTTACTGTTCATACATCACTTAAATATACATAGCTGGTAAATAACCATACTATTTTTATTCCATTAAAAAGTTTAATTAAATGCTTTTTGCGCGTTTCCTGTTTTGGAGTGATTAATGATCTTATGGCCTTTCGTTTCAGGTGATTGGAACTCTTCCTTTGTTGGTTAACCCTGCCGCGCTGGCCACGGGGGCTGCCACTCAGAGCCTCCCCATTCAGGGTCTGCAGGTCCAGACTGTCACACCGCAGTTTCTCCTCAACACCCAAGGCCAGATTTTTGCTACGGTTGGGAACGGAACTGCCGCGGTGGGCGCTCCTGCTACCGTCCTGCCCAAAGCTGCTGTTCCCCACACAACATCCAAACCAACCACCCAGGTAAATGTAATGCCTCGTCTTGGGTCAAAATATTTCTTATTCATTTTGTCTATCTCAATCAGTCACAGGTATCCTCAACAGCTGCCACCCAGTTACCAGTGGTCATTGCTCCACAACCGTCGGTACTCAAGAGCGCCACCTCTCCTCTTTCATCGCTCCCCATTTCCTGTGGTGACATGGCCAAAGTGGGCCATCTTGTCAGCAGTACGTACATTTTATACGTATATGGATCATTAATATGTACTCGTAAGTTTTGCACAGCATATTTATTCCCTACCAGCAGAACCTCATCAAGCTGCCAGCAGTGAGGAGGGCATTAATTTAGAAGAAATACGAGAGTTCGCCAAGAATTTCAAAATACGACGGCTTTCGTTGGGACTGACGCAGACTCAAGTGGGACAGGCTTTGACTGCCACAGAGGGCCCAGCCTACAGCCAGTCTGCTATTTGCAGGTGAATATAGTCAAGTCATGTTTATTTGTAAAGCCCTTAATATACTGTGTATTGTCTTTTTTTGCAAACATCCATCCATTATCTGCACTGCTTATCCCCAGTAGGGTCGTGGGGGTCCTGGAACCCATCCCTGCTATCTTCGGGCAGTGGGCAGGGGACACCCTGAACTGGTTGACACCCAGTCGCAGGGGACACAGGGACAGGCAATTCGCTCTCTCATTCACACCTAGGGACAATTTGGACTGGCCAATTAACCTAACATGCATGGTTTTTTTGGAATATGGGAGGAAACCGGAGTACCCGGAGGAAACCCACGCAAGCACGGGGAGAACATGCAAACTCCGCACAGGAGGTTCGATCTCATGACCTCAGAACTGTGCCGCACATGCGCTAACCACTGCCCCGCCGTGCTGCCCTTTAGGCAAACAAGTAAGAACAATTAACACAATTAGCAACCTTTACCATAAATATTTACTAATTTACCCAGGTACTTTACACACAGGATAAATCTTTCAATCAGCTTGATAGTACATTATAATGTAATTGCATCAGAAAACTTGTACTCATATGTCAAATTAATCTTTTATTTTTACACTGCAGAAAAGTTCCATGCAATCAGTTATTGATAATCATTTATGTCACAGCAGTGTAATAATGCTCATGATACTGCTCATTTTAAAGGATTATCTCATTCTTATTTGTTAAGAAAACAAATATAGTAATATGTATACTTAAAATTATATTTTAATTTAGACTTGACAACAGTTTTGATAACTGCTCCGTTATAAATAAAATATGGCCCGGTATTGTCATAATCTAACAACACTCATGCAAATGAGTTTTAAAGAAAAATGTATACGGCCAGGGTTCCCGCAGATCATGAATCTTGAAAGGCATTATATTTATTAGTCCGAAAATTAGGCGTTCATTGGCAATAAAATGTCTCAAATTTGGCTTTAGTCGGGCCTTTCAGGGCAGACGCATATCTTCTGTCTTTCCACAATACACATAGCAACTTCAGACGTTTACCATGGGAAAGTGTAAATTTAATGAAGTGGCTGTCCGCCATGGCTCAAAGCTGTGCCAGGTGATGGGTATGAGGCACTATATATTGTGTGTAAGGAAAACAAAAAAAAAAAAATATATATATATATATATATATATATTTTATTTTATTTTATTTATTTTTTTTCCCAACTTGTTTTTTTTATTTTGTCGGCTTGGTCTTAAACTTTAGAATCAAATGCATTAAAAGTCTTCAGTCTTGAATTAGGCTTGCCTTAAGCTATTGTTAGATCTAAAGCGATCGTTTGCGTCTTGGAGAGCTTAACAATATTGACTGATAGTAGGAGAAATTCAGACAAAGACTTTTGGTATTTTCTCAATTGCAATTGGAGAGAGAATTCAAGGTTTGAATCTCCCATCATCCCGTTTCTCTCTCCCTTGCTGCTCCACCTTGCTCATATTTTTATTGCAATCCCAACAGGGCGGAGACAAAAAAAGAAAAAACTACTATCCCTCCTGGGAAACAAAGAAGCAAAGAAAACTGTAGAAATGCACATTTTTGAGTAAATACATTTTAAACCTACTTAACAGCTATAGGAACCCTTATGTCGCAATGCTTAGAGCAGTGTTTTTCAACTTTTTCTAAGCCAGGGCATGTTTTTTTACATTGGAAAAATTTTGCGGCACACCACTAACCAAAAACGTTATATAATGATAATTTATAATACCCCCAGTTTTTACAGCACAGACACTTAACAATGGCATAATATTTGCAGAAAATTATTCATATATGTTTTATAAAATTTTTAATTTAAAAAGTGACATTGGATAATTTGTCACGGCACACTAGTGTGCCGCGGCACAGTGGTTGAAAATCTCTGGCTTATGGGGACCTTCAAAAGGTCTTCTTTTATTTCTGTAGGTTTGAAAAGTTAGACATCACCCCGAAGAGCGCCCAGAAGTTGAAACCAGTGTTGGAGAAGTGGCTCGCCGAGGCAGAGCACTGGAACCAGAAAGGGCAGCAGAACCTGATGGAATTTGTCGGTGGCGAGCCGTCAAAGAAACGCAAGCGACGAACCAGTTTCACGCCTCAAGCAATCGAAGTCCTCAACTCCTACTTTGAGAAGAACTCGTTACCGACAGGTCAAGAGATAACAGAAATCGCCAAGGAGCTCAACTACGACCGGGAGGTGGTGCGAGTTTGGTTCTGCAACCGGAGACAGACACTGAAAAACACAAGCAAAATTAATATTTTTCAGGTCCAGTAAAAAATTGAATTTTGTAGATTTTGCTGTTAATACAAGGTGATTTTATATAATGTATATCTCGTCTAAAGCAGGGGTCGGGAACCTTTTTGATCCAACAAGCCATTAAAGCAAATTAATAAATAAATAAAATATATACAGACGCTGCCCTACTTACGAACAAGATACTTTCCAGACGATCATTCGTAAGTTTAATTTGTTCGTAAGTTGCTTCAGTGCTATATTTTGTATGGAATGTATGTTTAAGGTTTAAGTATGTTTAATGTTTGTATAAGTATGTTAAGGCTTGTATCAATAACTTGTATTGTTTTGTACTAAAAAATAAACATTTAATAAAATAAAATGCTTTATAAAGATTAAGTTAAGTTTAACTTACCTTTGGAAGATAAGCTTCAAGAGTTAGGGGACATCCTCCTCCATGGTAGAAAGTGGCCGAAAAAAAGCGATCCAACCATTTTCTCAACCACATCAAGCTTTCTTATTCCACTTTTTATTTCAAAAGAAATTGCTCGCCTTTTCTTTACACTTTACACCAACCATATTAGATAGATGCACGTGAAATTAAACCATAAAAATGTCAAAGTTCTGGAGAGACAGTATAGTATATGTCTACACACAAACTAGAAAGAGGAAGCCGGATTTCTTCGGAGTGGATGCTCGGTGAGCTCTCACAGCGCCACTGTCCTGTACTCGGAAAAAGGTGCATAATACGAAATCTAACTTACAGCAATGTCCAAGTATTTTTCGACCTCCCCAAAAAGAATCTTCGTTTCTACCGTTTTTCGTAACTCGAATGTTCGTAAGGAGAGCGTCTGTATATGCAATAAATTTTATGTATATATATATATATATATATATATGTATATATATATATATGTACATCAATTTTTGTGTTTTGACAGAGGTACACCATATATTTTAAGGCAAAATGCAACAAAACTGCCAATCCTGCCCTCCAGAAAAAAAGATGCTTCTTCAGCCCATTTTATTTGACTGTTTGATGATTTTGTAAAATCTATGAAACAATAATGTGAAAGCCTGTGTCCCATATGAAATATATATATTTCTAAAATGTGTTTCCCTTCTGCAGTTAAGAGTGTTGAGGCTCATTTTTGTCCCAAATAATGGTTTCAAAACAAGGTGCGAGCAAAGTTTTGTTCTAAAAATGTCACACAATACTGCAATTGATGATACTAACATTTACCTTCAGTGCAGAGGGTTCTGGATGAGGATGAGCTCTGCCCATTCCTACCGCTTACCCAATCAAATTGCTCTAGAGCTTTTCGGTGTTTAAAGTTTGACATGTGTCTTTTCATCACAGCCAAAATGGGGTCTGTTGGTGTGATACCTTGACTGAATACTGTTGTTAAAATTGTATCCAATATATTCTGGACCGAACCCAATAAACAGCTAGTATTGCACGTACGATAATCAACTCCCCATGTAAAAACAATAGTATAAATTGTGCATGTTTTGATTTTATCTCAGATTCACATATACTCATGAAAAGAGCCATAGGTTCCCGACCCCTGGTTTAAGGACTAAGTGCAAATATGGTACTAAAATGAATCCCTGGGTTTCAAGGCCAATGAAATATTTGCATGGTCGTCTTGTTAATGTTAACACATTTGTTTGACTTACCTGTGTGTATGTTGTTGCATCTTCTCATATCTGAGTAATGTGGGACCTCTGACAAGGAACACACCAATACTGATAGCACTTAATTATGTTAATCTGTTTGTAAAATTCTACCACAGTCCTTTATTATTACAGCATTTAGAAAGTGACAGGTTTGTCACAGTGGTTCTAAAATGTCTGGAAATATGAAATGGTTTCAAACCGATGTAACAATTGAGATTTTACTGATAGTTTTTTTTAGGGGTTTTTTGTTTTGTTTTTAATTTAACCCTAGAGGACAATTTCATTTTCTTGTCTATGCAGCCACAACAATATCCTGCAATTGGTCAGAGACAATCATCTGTTTGATAATCATGAACGATAAAGTCTACTGTGTTGATTTTATATATATATTACATCAGTATTAGGTGATGGTGTTTTTAAGTTGTAGTTGCATTGAGGCCACTAATGCAAATGTAATGTCTTAATGCAGTTCGTTGAAATTGTCATTAACCTGTATTATTTTGTCATAAGTATTGCTGTTTCCATGCCTTTGCTGTCCTTGATCGATGATATACATCCATTCTCCAGGTCAGAAAGATATTTAGTATTCTGGGAAGGTACCTGATTTTCATGATACTCAAACACCATATTTCTGTTTTGGGAAATGTAATTGTTGTAGTAAAATGCAAATTACGAAATGTCATGACTTGAGTGACGGTCTTGTTTGTGGAATATTATTTTTTTTTAACAGCCTGTATATTTAACCTAATGTTAAATGTAATTGATTGTTTGCACTTTATTGTCACGGATGAAGTAAAACATGTTAAAGATTTTTGAACTATACAAAAATTACAACCATGGTGGTGTATCAATAATGACTTCTACATTCTTTTAAAATGTTTGAACACTATATTGAGATTATAACAGAAAAGCTAATGCTAGGTGATATTAATGTGAATCTTTGTAGATAGATACATTTATATGATGCAAAAACTTAATTTGGGGGTTTTCTGTGAAGGAAATCATACATGACATTCAATTCGATCGTAAAAAAAACGTCCTTTAATTTGAAAGTTGTTTAAAAAAGTGAAACAAAGATTGTGTTTGTTTTAGGCAAAAATGTAAATAAATTGTCAATCAATTGATGTTTTGTGATTACACAAAAATATACCCTCACATTTTAAAAGACCCCTTAAACGATGCACTCCACCTTTACATTGAAATAACCTGTTTTCCAGCTGAATTTCAGAACATAGCAACTGATCAGAGATGACTGAAAAATAACCTGGAAAAAGGGTTAATGTAATTCACTTATTACCTCACTGGGCGGCAGTAGCTCAGGAGGTAGAGCGCTTGTCTTTGGATCAAGAGATCGCAGTTCGAATCGAATCCCGGCTCCTCTGTGTTACATGTCGGAGTGTCCTTGGGCAAGACACTGAATCCCTAATGCCCCCAATAAGCAGCCTTACATGGCTTCATGGACGCTATTGGGAAATGTGAAGCACGCTGTAAAGCGCTTTGGGAAGTCTCGACTTGAAAAGCGCTATATAAATGCAGATCATTCAGTGCCATAACATATAAATATGTTTTCAGAAGCATTGTCCCAAAGTGTAAAAATGTATTTTATTATTTGTTTTACTGAGAGAAAAAAAATTAAAAGTTATGTCGCTGCTGATTAGTAAGAAATGGCAAAAATTGCCTGGTTCCAATTTGAAACGTCTGGCATTGAATGAGTTCAAAAGTCAACTAATCATTTTTAGTTACATCAATCGCGATGGAGTTTGTATTGATGATGAAGTGAAGATGGAGAAATCTGCAGCACTTTCAGAAAATACCAACTCCACGGAGGAACAATACAACCGTCACTCGACTGTAGGTGGCAGCATTGTACATCAAATTGTAACACGAAGAAGAGCCATGCACGGAATTTACGGAGCTCAGTTTCCTGAGCAAGATAAATAAACAAAAGGAAGTTACAGTAAATAAGAAATCTGTTTTTTTGCCTATTTTGGCAAATTCAGGGTTAAACATATGTGTGTTAAAAATTATATTATGTAGTCGGAAAACCTAACGAGCAGAGCCAATTCCTTCGCATCGCTTTGGTTAGCTGCTTCCCGTGACGAGCTGGACATGTTTATTATAGTTAACAGGAGCGGCGGCGCACATGATGGCATGAAAACTTTGCGCTACTAGCAAGCAGCTCTGCTCCGCTTCGTCGTAAGTAGATATTTATTAACGTGACCGCAAACTCTCCAAATATTACCAATGAATAATGTGGTGAGCATTTCTGTGGTATGCATTACTTCAAAGCAGTATGAAAGTTCAATGTACAGTGCTGGTCATCGTGTTACCGTTAGAACTTTGCTCGACATATCACCCATCGTTTAGTTTTTAAAAAAAAAGTTGTTTGGTGCGTGGCTGATGTTGTTTTTTTTACCTTAGGGGTAAACCTGATTGAGGGTCCAATCAGAACCAAACCCCATCGAGATTTACACTCTGTCATCATGGCTTGGGCTCTGAAATTACCGTTATCTGACGAAGTGATTGAGGCCGGACTGGTGCAGGACTTTGATGCCAGCCTATCGGGCATTGGTCAGGAGCTTGGTGCAGGGGCATACAGTATGAGGTACTGAATGATTTAGGAAAACTGATCCCAAAAGATTTCTTTATGTACTCATCCCTAGGACGTTTTCAGGGGTTAGCACATTTTCCTTGTACATAAAACGCCCCCGGTTCAATACCGGGTGGAATCTTATGTTGGCCTTGAGAGGCATGGGCGCCCCCAGGCTTTACCTGCCCAAGACACACCGCAGGAAATGGTTCCCCCACGACCCTAGAGGTTAAGGGATCCAACCAACCAACTCACCCTTAAAGTAACTTTAATGCTCTTGACTCTGCTGGTGATGTCAGCAAAACCTTATGAGTTCATATTTGCAAAACATTTGGCATGCTGTGTCCTTCATCGGGCACATTTAGAAAATGTACTTACCCAGAGATGTGACTTTAAAGACAGACACATAGAATCAAATTAAACATTTAATTACTTTGCAGAACCAGCATGTGATTTTTCAACATTTTTTACCAACTCCAAGTATCT
The DNA here is from genome assembly GCF_059441175.1 of Urocampus carinirostris. Classification (NCBI taxonomy): domain Eukaryota; kingdom Metazoa; phylum Chordata; class Actinopteri; order Syngnathiformes; family Syngnathidae; genus Urocampus; species Urocampus carinirostris. The sequence continues at coordinate 26,719,375 of NC_142351.1, read as the reverse complement.
TGGCGTTGGGATTTGCTAACAATCCCTAGATTATAATGAATCAACTGTCAGGGTTGGATAGGGTTACTTTAACTGGTTTACTTTCAATTACTTTTGGATTACTCCAATACCAAATATGCTAATAAAAGACAAAAGAAACAAAATATGAATAAAATTATGACTCACAACACTTGGTAATCTTTCTCTCCTGGCTTTGATCTCTTTGATCTCCGGCAAAACTAACATAAAATGCGACAGAAACAAAATAAAAATAAATTCGAACAGCTTGCCAACATCATTTTTGCCGTTCCATGTATTCCGTGACTCCCTAGGCCTGCACAAAATTTAGTCATTTTATTCATATTTAGTTTCTTTTGTCTTTTGTTAGCATATTTGGTATTGGAGTAATCCAAAAGTAATTGAAAGTAATCCAGTTACCCTGTCAACTCTAGCAAGGATGTCGTGAAAAATCGTGAATATAAAGTTGCATGCAATCATCTGTGTCACTTTTGTCACTGCACTGACAGTTATTTTCTGTGTATTTGACCTTTAGCGACGTACTTGCCCTGCCCATCTTCAAACAGGAGGAGTCCAACTTGTCTTCGGACACCGACAACAAGATACTTCCTTTTCAATATGTTTTGTGTGCTGCTACCTCGCCTGCTGTTAAACTGCATGATGAAACACTCACCTACCTCAATCAAGGTCAGCATTTGCACGCTTAACTGGAATTCATTTGTAATGGATTTGTTGAAAGCCGCTAATTATTTTATTTTTCATAGCTGTAAATGTGGCATTTCCTACAATAATATATTTGAAAGGCTGTTGGGAGGATGTGTTTTAAGTTTTAGTTCTGTGTTTTGTGAAATGTAACAGCACACACATAATTTTTTTAATATTCACGTGAATACATTTCTATGAAACATAACATATTCAGAAACAAACACCCCCCAAAAAGAAAAACATTTTATAGTAATGTATGGATTTTCATTTAGCTTTTGGTCTTTTCAAGATACTTTATGTTGAGAATAAGACTGATTGTTTTCTTAAACATCGTTTGAATCAAAATGGTTTATTATTCTAATCTATTTTTATTCGGCACCTAATAATGATGATCAATTTGTCTTGACTTTGAAAAAGGATATTAGTTATATCCTGTAACAAACGAATACCTTTTGAAAATGTTTCTTGAAGCAATTTGCAAATAAACCAAAGTCCTAAAATAAATTGTTTTCAATGTGGATATTCCATTATCTTTGTTAAGACAGTAACTTGTTTTCTATGTTAACTAAGGGTTAACTAATCGCCATTTCTCATGCACTTGTCAATACAGGGCAGTCTTATGAAATTATCATGCTTGATAATCGGAAAATTGGGGAACTTCCGGAGGTATCCGGTAAAATGGTTAAGGTACGTCATTGTAAACAAATTATGTATTTTTTGTTTGTGTCATTTTTGGTCTTGTTGGCCATTGAGCTTGGTTTCAATATCATTTTCCCTATTTGATGGTCGAGAATGTTAAAGAGCGGTTGGAATATGATCAATTGTTCATTCATGTTGTTACGCTTTGATTAAAACAATTGAGCGTCAACACTGGCAACAACAAGGTTGGGAATTTTTTTATCTCAATTTGTTTCCATCTAAGCCCACTGCCTATGGTATAGAAATGTAAAATAATAAACTGTTTTCTTCTATACAAAGGGTGACAGTGCAGTACAATATTTCACACTACTTATGTGACAGAATTTGTGGTTATATTTGGATTTCTCTTTTTCCTTTTTCTAATTCAGCTGATGGATCTGTCAACTTAGTTTTTACGGTTACCACACAGCGAAAAAATGGATCACTTTTTCACAGCAACAAAAAGGTTGCTTTATGGGTTTTTGAAATCATTTTAGAATATTTTTTTATGAAATCTGTGTTCTGGGAGTTGTACTGTTTAAACCCGATTAAAATTGCAATTTTCCAGACTGACGGATAAAATCGAGAATTTATTTTATAGCCATATAGCCCAACTCTAGATTGTAACCAGGACTCAATCATATGGATGGAAATTTTCACAAAATGCTAGAAAATTATAAAATACTTTTTCAGTTTGCGTTTTTTGTTTCCACCAGATAATATCTACACAACCATCCTAGTGGTAACATCAACACAAACTTCATAGATATGCAAATATGTGTGATTTGCAGAGTATCATTCGTGTGGTGTTTCACGACCGCAGACTTCAGTATACAGAGCACCAGCAGCTGGAGGGCTGGCGCTGGAACAGGCCCGGTGATCGCATTCTGGACCTGGGTGAGTTGTTGACTGTTGTTGTTTAAGACAACGCTTGTTTATTTGATGGAAGCAAAGGTATTTCTATTGATCATGTATCTCATTTCTGGACAATCAAAGGATTTAAGAGGTCTTAATAGAATATTAACAAAATAATCTTGAAAGTGAGACAGTACACCTGTACTCGGTCCCATTGGTCTATACCCGTCCTGACCCCTGCGCCGTCTTGCTCACGGCCGCCTCAGTCCCACCCTTAGTCTAGGCTTGGCCACAGCCGGGTCAGGGGCCAGTCCACCCTCGGTGCCAGTGTGGTCTGGCCGCCCTTGCAGACAAAACCTCAGCCGCCTGGTATGCAATAACTTCACCGCTCCTTCGCCGCGGGCCTTTAAAGTGCAGGCCGCCGCAACCGGGGGGCGTCCGGCGCTGGGGTCCCTCCCGACTTGGGGCCTACGTCTGTTTGTCAGAATAGGTGCGAGATTGGTCTTAAATTTAATTGGATGTGGTCTTGAAAAGTTCTTAAAAAGTCAAACATTTAAATGGAGAATACTGGGGGAACCCTGATAGTAAATAGGTGCATAGTAACAGTGGCAGTTGCACAGTACATTGTGCTAATGGTCACTTTAGAGGGGAATTCGGGGTGGTTATAGCACTTGGAAAGAAGCTGTTCCTCATTGATGGCAAGGACATGGATATATTGCTGTGGTTTGAAAAATACGACCTAATATTTGCAACCGTGATGTATGTATTTTATCTAGGTTTTCTGTTGAGAGTCTGTTGGTCATTTTTTATCTGTTCCAGATGTCCCCATGTCAGTGGGCATTATTGACCCAAGGTCTAATCCTACACAACTAAACACTGTGGAGTTCCTTTGGGAACCATCAAAAAGAACCTCAGTTTTTATCCAGGTACCAAAATCCTCCTGATTGAATTAATTTCTCAATATCCATGTGCAGCTTACAATATAAGTAAGGCAAAATTACTAGTCACAATTATTTATGGAATTAGTAAATGACTGTTCTCATTTCTAATTCCATCATCTGTATTGTTTTTTTTTTTTTACTTCTGAACAATGGTAGGTTCACTGCATCAGCACAGAATTTACTATGCGAAAGCATGGCGGTGAAAAAGGGGTTCCCTTCCGCATCCAGATTGACACCTTTAAAGAGAATGAGAGCAGCGAGTACACTGAGCACCTCCACTCCGCCTCCTGCCAGATTAAAGTTTTTAAAGTGATCTTTTCTCAACCAATTTTTGACTTTTTCATCTGTATGATCTTCTGGAGTGGAGTCGGTAACACAATGGGATGTTTTTTCAGCCTAAAGGTGCAGACAGAAAGCAGAAGACTGACAGGGAAAAGATGGAGAAGAGGGCACCACAGGAGAAGGAGAAATATCAACCTTCGTATGAAACTACAATCCTCACTGAGGTTAGTTTATTTATATTCTTGCTTTTAAGATCATAAAAATAAATCATAGCTCAATTTAGAATGGTGCCGAAATGTGTCCTTATCAAATGTAATAGTATTCTTCTTGCTAAAATGATCGCTGTGTCACTTCTTGCTGCAAGTAAGCTATTTTTATAATGTTGATAGAACCATGCAAATATTATATCTATATCTGAGCACTTACTCTTTAACCTTCCTTGAAAAGTCGAATCAGCAGCCTTGGCACAGCAACACACAAATACCCACTTGATGCAATAACAGAACCATTGGAATCTTCACAGTGTTCGCCCTGGCCCGAGATCACATACGTCAGCAACTCTCCATCACCATGCTTCAATAGCACACAAAATAGCTTCCCAGTTGCTGAAGGGTAACACGTGTTCATGCACTTGGCTTCTTCTTACTTTCAATCACACTGAAAATATTTTTCATCCTTTTTAGAAACGGGTCACCTAACCACCAGCCTGAGCCTGTTGTTCAAATAGCAGATGTAAGTACAAGTGACGTTATTACGAATTGTATTTTTTTCTTTTCAGTCATCCTGGAGTGTCGTGTCTTATCTCATGGCTTACAATGTTCACTATGTTGTTATCAATAAAAATAAAGAGTATTGTAGTCTATTGCATTGCCAACATCAGAGTATGAATTGTTAATAAATCTTTAAGAGCATAAGCATTGTTTTATTTTAGTGAATTTTGGATTTTTAATTTATTGTAAAATAGAGAGAAATGTTATTGTATTGTCTGAAGGTTTTGCCCATATCAACTATATTTTTTTGTAATCATCAGATGTTTTAACTTGTTCTTCCCAGTTAAGTAAAACACATTATAATTAATATCAGCAAAATTGTGTTATCTAGCAGATGGTTGATTGTTTCAGCATTTTTTTCTAATCTGGTAAATACTGTTTCTAGGTGGGTAAAAAAGCTATGACATAAGATCATTTTGTTTATTTCAAAGATAATTTTTTTTGTTTTATTCCCAAAAAATAATAAGCTATCATTTCGTACAAAGGGGTTAAAATGCTTTTTTTTCGGTGCATTGGCTTTTTTAGCTTATACACTGCTTTGCTCAGTCTAAGTATCAATTTTCTTATTTTATGATATTTTATCTTGGTTTTTCTAGTAAAGTAGGAATATATGTACTACAAATGAGCAATCTCGTCGAGCAAGTGGTAGATTGTTTTGCTCATCTGAAAGTCTTTTTTTTATCTTTGTAGAAACATATTTCTGAAAATAAGCGCGAATATCTACCATGAAATTCGATCATTTTTCCCTTTTAAAAATTATTGTTATTTCATGCAAAAAAACCAACAAGATAAAATATCTTAAAATAAGAAAACGTAGCCTTTAATTGTGCAAAACGTGCAAATGCAGTAAGATAATACATTTTGGATGAAAGTCAAACTAGCTTCAGCAAAACGTGTTCAATCTAAACCTTTCGATACCATCAATTTATGAATATTAATGTCTATATACGAGGGGTTTCTTGTACTACCTTAGACGGTAAAGGCTGAAACAAGATTTTTTTTTTAAATAATTCGATACTTAAAAATCGGATGAAATGCATTGGGATCATATAATGTGGCGCCCCTTTCCAGCATTTAGCGGTTGTCAATGGGACTAGTAGATATACGAATACTAAACTACAGGTATCATCCGATTTTCGACCTGGATCCGTTCCAACCTATCGGTTTTTAATCCATTACAATGGCGCCATCTGCTGCTACGTACTGAGTGAAGTGGTAGATTGCTGTAAAGGTTGGCTACCAATATTGTCGTTAATGTTACCTGGCTGCTATTTCCTGCGGTCTAAGACCTTGAATCTTAATTGTTTTTTGCATCTGCTTGCTGTGGTCGTAAGTACAGATAGACATAAATCGAGCAGGTATTAAGTCATATATTACCTTTATTTGGTCACAGCAGCCCTAAATTTATCGCACTCTGTTTAAACTGTTACATTATTGATACTTGTTTCAAGATGTATAATTCCAGGTTGAATGCGATGCTCTCTTCGCACACCTATTATTAATATCGTCCAAGGTATTTTATCTCTTTTGCCAACTTTACCTTGCACTATGTTGTTTTTTTTCTTTTTAAATTTACTCTGGTTATCACATTTTTAGAATTGAGAAAACAAAGAACCTGTATTAACATGTATATTAAATTTGTCTTAGGATAAAACCTTGCTTGCTTTTAATTGCCTTTACCTTGTGATACTGCAAACCTGATTGTGCTCTTTCCCTGTTAAGAATTTGTTACCTGCGGCGACGCCACAAGATGCACAACAGTGGCTTCTCCGAAACCGTTTTTCACCTTTCTCTCGCCTCTTCACTAATTTCTCAGGTAAATACTCAAGCCCTCATCGACTAATGTTCGAAGAGTTGTTTTGTGTCAAAGGTACTTCTGCCCAATCATTTTTACAGTTCTTAAAAGTACCATTGTAAACATCTTTGGATTTGCTTTTATAGAATTGTTATTTTTCCAGGAGCAGACCTGTTGAAGCTGACCAGGGAGGACGTTATTCAGATCTGTGGCCCTGCAGATGGCATAAGACTATTCAATGCACTAAGAGGACGGTGAGTACAAGGCGACATCACGCTGTAGTTATTTTTGTCAAAGAAAAGTAAAATCAACTAAAAAGGGCTTTGAAATGTTCTGTGTCTATGACAGGGTGGTCCGTCCAAGATTAACAATATATGTGTGCCAGGAGTCTCAGCAGGCACATGATCAACAAACCAAACATGAGAATGGAGATGCTGCAAGCAACACTTTCTTTAGTCAGTGCACATTAACTTGTTTCCTAGTTGGATAAAAATAAGTAAATCAGAACATACGATATCAAGGTAGATATTCTTAATACATTTGTAAACGATTGTTGTTCATTTCATAGTAGGGCTTGAAAAAATTCTGGATTCAAAAATTTAATTCGGTTAAATGGAATGCTCAACTCCACACAAAGTTAGGTTAAATTTTAAATGCAAGTAATGTTGAAATCAGTCAGTGAGAATGTGATCTACAACATGCATTTGTCTTTCAAATTGATGTGTACTTGTATTAAAAAAAGTAATATCTGATCTTTATTTTACATTACATGTTCTTTGTAGCCTCATGAAAATTAGCATTCTGTGCTTGCCTGTAGATGCTAAGCAACAGATTCCAGCCATTTTAGCCCTCATAATGGGGTTGCATATTTGCCACTTTTTTCTACTGAAAGTGACATAACTGTGTCTCAGGGTTCAAATAACCAATCACAGCTTAGCTTTAGAACCCAGTTGAAGCTCTAGGCCTGTGTTGATAATTCCTACATTGCCAGTAATTTATAAATGCAACTCAGAATGGCTGAACAAAATGACACTGAAAAGAAAATCATATGCTGAAGCTTACCAGCTGCAAATAGTGAAATAGACATCTGGAAAGTAATCGTGCAGCAGAAAGAAAGATGGAGTTAGTGAGAAACTTGTAAGTTACTGGCAAAACGCAGAGGTGACAAATGAGTGTGACAAAAGCGAGGTAGAAGAGGAAGCGGCACATCGTCTACTTCCCGAGATGGGGGAATTGTTTAAAAGTGACACTGAGAACCAAGATTTAATTGGATTTATATGTATATATAATGTTATTTTCCTTCCTAATTATGCGTGGGTTTTTTGGGGGGCTGGTGCAATTCATAATTGCGGCAGTAGCTCAGGAGGTAGAACGCTCGTCTTGGGATCAAGGGATCCTAGTTCGAATCCCGGCTCGTCCGTGTTACATGTCGAAGTGTCATTGGGTAAGAGACTGAACCCCTAATACCCCCAATAAGCAGGTTAGCGCCTTACATGGCTGCAAGGCCGCTATTGGGAAATGTGGAGCACATTGTAAAGCGCTTTGGGAAGTCATTGACTTGAAAAGCGCTATATAAATGCAGATCATTTCATTTCATAGTCCGGAGCGATTAATAGTCCGAAAAATGTTGTACAACTCTTCCTACGTGTTAAATTGGCAGTTCAAGAAAATCTGACTTTAACACTGCAGGGAAATTACTTCTTTTGATAATTTACACAAAGTTTGACCAAAACATCAAAATCAATCGTCCAGGTGTCATGTTCACAGAGAAAATAAATTTTGATGCTTAGAGTGATTGACTGATGCCATTTACCTGTCCCTCTTCAAGTATATCATGCAATCTACCTGGAGGAACTTACAGCTATTGAGCTGACAGAGAAGATCGCGCAGCTCTTCAACATCTCGCCTCGACAGATCAACCAGATCTTCAAGCAGGGTCCTACTGGCATCCACGTGCTTGTCAGTGATGAGGTGAGGGCAGACATCTTCACTATCGTACAGCATGTTGTATTTTCTAAACTTTTTCTTTTGCTATGATTTAGCATAACAAAATAAGTCCTTGAAAGTTTGAACGCCTGCTAAATGGCTACAGATACAATGCAGTAATATTATAGCTTATTTTATCTCACTTGAATATGTGAGGTAAGTAAGTTTCTTGCTTTTTGACAAACAAAACAAAAAAGAGCTAGTGCAAACAGTTTGCCACCCACTTTTTTAACGATAATCATAACATAACCGTCAAAATCCTTGTCCTCTGTTTCTGATCAGAATATCCTCTCTAAATCTTCATTAAAAGATTCGCTCTCTTCACTTTCAGAGTTACGTTCAGGGTCACTTTGCGAAAGCTCGAACAACATTCCCGCCCAAGCATCGACTATCCGTAATTTCATCATAATCCGCTGTAAGTTTCTGTGCCACCATAGTCCTGGTCAGGGTGGAAAAACAACAGTTTCATGAAACGAAAGTACCAAGACAATGACTACCTCTCTAATTGCTAGATACGCCACGGCGTTAGCATCTAGGGTGGTACTTCTGCAAACAGTGGACGCATTGTGTGTGACGTCACATATCTTTTTCTGCTTATAAAACTTGTGCCGAACACTGGAGAAGGCATAAAAGTCACAGGAGATCGCATACATGTCGCATTTAGTTGAAAATGTGAACGATCTCACAAAAACATCAAAGTTCACGTAAATATGTTTTCAGTCTTGACTCGGCTAAGAACCTTCCAGTCTCGGGGGTGGGCGCCCAAATCCTTAGATCACCAAGCTGGTCGCTGTCTGCCGGTACACATGAGACGCAATGCCCGATGGGGTGCACACCGCACAACCTCTAGCAAAACGGAGACTTTTATGTGCGCCTAATGGTCGTGAAAATACAGTTAGCATTGTAAATTGACAAACGTTTTTTAATTTATGCGGCTATGTATTTATATCTTTACGGATGACCCAACTACTTCCCACAATGCTGTAATCTTCATTCAGTTTATAATCCTTATAAAGACTGTGAGTCGGTGATACTCTGCTGTATTACAGTGGTCCCCAACCATTTCTGTACCACAGGACGGTTAATGTCTGACAAAGTTCACGCCGCCCAGCCCAAAAATAACATCAACAACATGGTACTGTGACTAAAAATAGTTTGATAATGACATAAAATCGAATGCCTTCTGTTGTGTCATCCGTATCCCTAGCTGTCTTGTGGAAAAGGCCGCAGCTTCAACTGTGATTCTGAACTTATCAAGGAACTTACATCTTATGAGATCCTAGATGTATTGGAATGTGAAAAGTGTTGGCATGTGCCGGTCGGGCCCCTTGTAGTGTATCGGCAAGTAAGGAACTTACAGCAATGCTGCAAGTTTGATTTTTGCAATCTGGAGATGGAATAAGAGCTTGCTCTGTCCACTCCACGGATCGGCCCGGTGTTGCAGTACCTCCGGGAACGGTGCATTTGCACTGATCGCTGCATGGCTTTACGGTACGGCTAGGACCTTGACTCGGCCTCTTGGCTGAGAGCAAGTGTCTCGGCCCCTTGGCTTTGTAGCGTATTATGATTTGACCGATAATGGATAATTGATAAAGAATATAGAACAATAAACCTTACAAATCTTGATCTTGGCTACCTCAGCCACTGTTTGCACTATTGAATAAAAAACAATTCTAAGGCTGAGAAGTAAACGTCGAGTTGAATGAAAAACAGAGTTTAATTTATTTGCATTCATATTTTTCCTTTGTCAACTGCCTTCATGTGTTGAAGCACTATGAGATTTTCCTTTTACACTTTGAATATTTTCTTTTCCCTTTCTTCTGCTTCTTAGATGATTCAAAACTTTCAAGACGAAGTTTGTTTTGTTCTGGACACAATGAAAGGTATTTGACCAAATAATCCGTATCAGTATTATTTTTTTGTAACCACGACTGTTTTTAATGCAGATGACTCAAATGATGGTTACCACATCATCCTGAAGTGAACCAGATCGAGTTGGCCCTCTCATCTGTCTCGCTTCGCCCTCCTTGTTTTTCCCGGATCACATGGAGACGCTGCAGGAAGCCTCTTGAGGCTGCACGGCAAGATACCAAACACCTGGCCTCTTCATGTCTTCCTTGGGAGGGAGTGACTCTGTTACCACGGTGACCAAGCATATCGCCCCTTGTCACCCTGTTGTTTTTTCCCCTATATGGCTGTGTTCTCCTGCTCCTTTGCCCATCTCTTCAGAGTGAGTTACGTTAATGCAACTAATGCATTGGGTTTTCAAAGACGTCAGTGCTCTCGAATAATGGTTTTCTTTCTTTTAACAAATTCTAAATGGAAATATTACTCGAATCAGTAATAACTAAATTAGGTCTGGGATTGAACTAAAAGTTGAGCTAACAGTGACATCGAGAAAGAATGAACTGCAGTTTTTAACATTTTTAGCATCTACTAACTAGGAGTTGCACTAATCATATGTTAGAGACAAAAATGAGTGAAGTACTCAGCACAAATATTAACTTTTCTTGAAAATCGCATTAAATAAACAGATATTAAAAGTATGTTTTAACAAAGCATTACATTCATTAATTTAATGTCTATGTGTATGCATCCAAATGTTAGCAATAGAGGAGCATGGGGTACACCAGTGTCTCAGCTGTAAAAAAAATGTCAGTCTTTGCTTTCGTGATCAATTAAACAATTTACATCCAAGTATGTCATATCTTGTCAGCCTTGATATGTATGCGGCCTTGTTACAATTCCCCACATGTTGTCTCTTTGAAATACCAGCTAAATAAACTGTTTTTTTTTTAAATAAAAAGGATGGATTTGGTTCTCTGGGCAGATTCACCATGTCAACCTTTGTCAGTTGCAGTACATTATAAATACAATTGAGCTACTGTACTCAAATACCATTGGACACTATTTTGGAAAAATTGGAGGTACTTACTAAGTCGCTCTTTTAACATTTGTTGATAGTTTCTCAGATTTCCATCAGAGTAAATTTTCATTAGTAAAAAACCTTCATTGAATATTCTGCAGCTGACTCAATACCTTCCACTATCCCAGGGGTCTTCAAATGTGGTGCCCCTAAAGACAGCTAAGGTGCCTGCAGATCTGGTTCGAAAAATGCTCACCAGTACTGGTTCATTGTGATTTTCTAGTAATATGTTTTTTAGTGGTTGACTGACTATTAGACCCTACATCCAATAATGTACGTGGTTATAACATGGCAACGTCCTCGTAATACATTACAAGTTATTTTAGAAATGTATAGTAAACTAGGTGCCCTTTGCACTAATGGGTAACAAAAAGTAGCTCTCAGCTTAAAAAATGTTTGAGACCCCTGCACTATATATACTATTAGAGACGAACACTCTCATTATTATTAATTCTTATGTAACGTGTATGCAGCTATATGTAATGCTGCTATGAGTTAAGTTAAAAGAGATAACATTTACAAAGTACCGTATTTTCCTAACTATAAAGCGCACCTAAAAAAACAATATATAATCTGGTGCGCCTTATAAACCTAAAATTCGGTGGATAAAATCGGATATGCGTAGTTACAATTAATTGACTGCATGCACAGTAACCATTTATGTTTTTTTTTTAATAGTTTCATTTTAGTGGTGACCCCGGTCGTCATAATGTTCATTCATATTCTATGAAATCAACTATTTTAATTTAAATGCATTTTTATGCCACCCACTTCTTACAGTCAATTTAATTTCATGCGCCTTATAGTGCAGTGTGCTTTATATATAAATTATATATCACAAAAGTCTATTTTTTTGGGCAGGGTGATTTATATTCGGAAAATATAGTCTAATTACAAGAGGCCCTGTTTTTACGTTTTTTAGGTTGAGCAAGTCAAGTCATGTTTTTTGTATAGCTCTTAATCACAAAGAGTCTCAAATGGCTGCACAGATCGAAGACTATTGCAAACTACAGACTATTATGACACCATCCCAATAAGTCACTTTTGAGCCATTGCTTTTTTAAATACCCACTGGAAGTAGAAATATACTCTTAAACTATTATAAAGCATACCGATTAAACAAAGACAACACAAACACTCAATTTCCCAGCATCCTTTGGCACAGAAAATAAATGCAACGTCATAAGAGACTATATATACACGCGTCCGCCGGGAGGAATTTTGGGTTGCCATTGTTAAATTGTAGCGACCGGGGCCGGTCGGGGTGAAACAGGGTCGTAGACCGTCTTTTTGCCCCAAAGACGGCTGCGACGTTAACACCGGAACCGCAGAAAGAATCTGAAGAAGAGACTTTGCCCTGCTTACCGTTACCGGCCTAGCGAATGTTTTAGAGAAGAGGCAAGCGAAAGGGAAAGAAGAAAAAGCCGACTACGACTAAAGATGCCAGCGAGGCTCTCTATTTAAAGCCCACATTCAAGAAAAGGAAACTAGTTTACATTCATGAAAATATAATTTTCATACGGCGACCTTAAAGCGAACGCTCCTTTCGTGTCCGTTAAACTACATCCTAAAGAAGGCTACGGTTCGGTGTTCTTTTTTCCACCTCCTTTTTAGAACAATGAGTAACGAGTCCCAGAAGCCTCCTACCGTCTCATTGAAAAGTGCTACGCATTGACAATCACTTAAAAGAAATTGCTGCGAGGCCAGGTGCCCAGAAAAAAAAAAACGCTTGACAGGGTGTTGCACATAATCCATGAACGGAGAAGAGAAAGGAGAAACGAGCTGGTATTAGCCAACCCAGGTAAGAACAATCGTCTTTGTCATTGTAAGCGTGCTTAACCACGCCTCACAATTTGCACGTGAAAACTATTTTTACAGACCCACTATTACCAAATCATCTCGTATCACATTTAACTGTTAAAGCCATGGTTGGTTGCACAATGGAAGCCTGCTTGAAATTCTGTAAACTGCACTGTCATCACCAGCTTTTCACTCTTCATCCTTCATTTAAAAATCTTTTTAAAATGAAATATTTTTCACAAGCATGTATATGTTCAAAATCCACATAAAGCCAGTTACAAACCGATGAACAACCCAAGTTGTAAAATGCTGTTCTTAAAATCGCTTCTTGATGGCTTGAATAGGTTGACAGAGGGCATTGCACTTAAAAAATCGGATAAATGATTACTGCACACATCTTTGCTGCTTCTTCAGAGTGTTCAAATGCGGTAAAAAATGCTGCAATACAAGGTCGCTCGTCAGTGATTTGATATTGTCTGGGAAATGCAGCGTTGTTTGTTAACAACCTTAACCCGATTAGTCGAGCATCCCAAATTTGGAGGGACAGAGTAAAATATTATCACGTTGCAACAGTTACGTATCATCTAGACATTTTCCAAAGTATTTTGTATTTTTTGTAGTAATTTAATTTAGAATACTTATAATATATAGAACGTGACACCGTTTGAGGCTGTTAGTTAACATAGTTCCCATAGAAAATTCTAATAGATAAAAGAATCTTCACCAGGGTTCTCCAACCTTTTTATTACTATTTAACACAAAGGGGACCCAATTTGATGTGCATTTCTAAAATAACAACTTTTCATGTTTTACTCTTTAGTTACTATGTCATTACCAAGTTAATTGTTGGAAGTAGGATTGAATAGACTCATTTAAACACTGAAAAAAAATCATTTTACTATAAAATCACAATGACCGAACACGTGTGACGTATTTCCAAAAGAGGTTAGCGGGCGCTTTAGTTATCTTTGCAGGCACCACGTTGGCGACCCCTGACCTGCACTATCGTTCACTGTGTCCATAATAAAAGCAAATATAATGTTACCCCTAAAAATCGAGGGTTGATGCCCCAAAACATACCCAACCTACTACAATTGTTCAACTTTGAAATGGTTCCCATAGGGTGTAATACACATTTTATGCTTCTCTGACACACATTTTTACACCTCTTAAAGAACTCTGCTGCTCCATAGCCATTTTGACATCATCCGTGTCTTCAAAAGGGAATCATTGATGCAAACATGGCAATGTTCTCTTGTCAGGAACTGTAAGGTGATCATTGATTTGTGTGCAATGTCATAGTCAAGCAGCCATGATGATGAAATTTTTTTTTTTGGTTTGAACAAATTTATTGACACTAAAAACAGAAAACAATCATGACAATCTCAACAGCAATTAAGCACATTCACAATTCACGTGCAATAAAACACAGGGAATTTGTCCTTTGTCCAGCTAATGACAATTATATTAAACCGTTAGGCAATCAATTAGGCTCATATTTGCAGTGTATTAGAGACTTACCACTTTCCTTCATTATTTAACTGTTGGTTTATGACATGATCATTGAGCAAAGGGAGTTTGCCAACTTGGATTAAACAAACTCTACCAGGTTGTTTAAGCATTTAGTGGCTGCTAGGAACCAACATGCACAGAGGTGTTTAAAAAATAAACATCAGAAAGCGCACACACACCCTCATTTGTATATGTCTAATAAAATCCCTTTATTATTTCATCTTAGATGGTACCCTTATATGTACCTGTACATTGATGTGGCTGCTTTAGCATGTTGGCTGCATGCAGTAATAATAATAATAATAATAATTTCCTTGTATTGTCATTCTGTGTAACAATGTACACAGAACGAAATGTCGATTGCACCTGACCCGTTGTAGCGAGCCGATGCAGCCGCAGCCAACAGAGGGCGCCGCCGACCACTTTTTAAGTCTTAGGAATGACTCGGCCGGGGAGCGAACCACCGACCTCCCAGTCTCAAAGCGGGCGCCTTACCATCTAGGCTACTGAGCTGGTATTGGTTAACTACAATGCAAAATAAATAAATAATGTTTATTAAAGACTTTTTGATGCCCCGGGGAATATATATCCTGTGTATTAATTACTCAGAATTTTCTCAGCTTTTTTTAGTCAGTGCACATTAACATGTTTCATTTTTTGATTGAGCAGTGATATTTGTTTCTCCTATAGGTCGTGTAAATTGATTTGGCATATACTTCCTTTTGAGGATAAAATAATGGATAATAATTGTAATACTGTCAAAGTTCTAATCCTCACTAAAGTAATTAAAAACTCCTAAAATGTCGAGTGGCCCAAAAGTTAAGCCTTTCTCCTTTCACTGGCTGATGATAAAGCATGTCCTTTGGTGTTCACACATCCAGGTTGCTTTCTCTCACCCTCTCAATGCTTGTGTTCCCAAATTCTCATGTTGTGCCAAGCACAGAATGCACACTAAATCATTAAATACATTTAGGGTTAATTAAATGCTTAGTCATAGCACACGGATGATGTCTAAAAATGTTTCCTTTTTATTACGTTATATAACATTATAACAAGCCAATTTAACTATTTGCATCATTAAAGCTCTGAAGTGACAATGCAGTTACTTGAAGTTGAGTTTAAAATGTGTTGACATTTTTATCTAGTTGTCATGGTAATGCTACAGTTAAAATTTCCTTTCTTCTCAGTTTGTCTTGCATAGTTTGTCTTGCATTGTTCGTCTTTTACTTTTTTTTTAACTACATCATTTTAGATGATATTTGTTGTAGATTGAATTTGTTCATGAAATGTCGTTTGAAAAATCTATAAAATACATGCTACGTAAAGATACTTTATTTTTGCTACACAAAAACATTAGAAATTGAGGGGCATATTTTCCCATGGTTGATTTTCAATCTCAAAACTCAAACCCAATGGCCAACTTTTTGATTAGACACCCATAGTAGCAACAGTTGGTCACCCACAAGCTGCCTGGATTTGCTAAGTGTATTTATTTTTAGTTTTTGTGCACTTTTTTGTCTCTATGATTACTGGTTTTTGCCAGCAAACATAGTTTCCATGGAGGCAGGTTCGTCCCTTATCCTCAAACGAAGATATGAAGAAGTGGACAACTCTCCTTTTTCTACCCCCAAAGACTCTGACGATGACATTTCATGCAGCGACAGTGCCGACAGTTGTGACAGTCTCAACCCACCCACGAGGTCAGAGCTCAAACGTAAGGAACCCTCCTGATTATATATATATAATGTGTGCACAAAATAATTGAATATGTAACATAAAAGACATAATTTCCATTCTGAATGTTTATCCCCCCAGCCACCTCAATCCTCAGACAGCACAAGCTGACGCCTGGAGGCAAACGGGTGCGTTTTGATGCAGTGACTGTATATTATTTTCCCCGGAGGCAGGGCTTTACTAGCGTGCCCAGCCAAGGGGGCAGCTCGCTGGGCATGGCCCACAATCACTCATCCATCCAACGTTACACACTGGGCGAGTTTGCTCGGGAGCAAGAGAGCAGTCACAGACATATGCTACGCCAACACCTACGTCAGGAGAAACTCAATGCCCGCAAGATGAAGGTAAAGAAATAACATCAAGCGCAAGTTGGGCTCTAAACTCGTTCAGTGCCATTGACTGCTACAGTGGTCAAATATTTATTTTCAGCAGGCTGGCAGTGAATGAGTCAATTGGGTACATAAGAAACCAGTTTATGGTTTCTTGTTTTGCCTGCGTCTACAGATGTCTGACCAGCCATAATCTGAGATGTCACCATAATACATTTAGCCAATCCAGTCAAGGTGACATCATCATTATGCATATAAACCAGTAGGGGTATCGACATTCGTGAAGGAGGCTGAAGCCGAGCAAAATGACTTCAAAAAAGAGGTCAGCAGTTTTTACTGTGTGAGCAGCGGTTGGGAAAGAATGTTTTGCTCTTATTATGAGCTCATCTGGCTCAGAGATAACATTCTCTATTTAATGCATTTAGGCAGGGGGTGCAACAACGTGTTTCTACCATTAGTGGGAAGAGCACTGTCGCACCGTTTTACCTTTTAAGGCTGGTAAAAAGAAATGTCATTGGGATTCCTGGATATTTTTTAAGTGTATAGCTTGCACAAGTTGAAAACAATTTACAATCAACAACTCGCATGACAAATGTTTGTAGATTTTAAATATGTCCAAGATTTACATCCATAACATGCAATGGAGGACAATAATGAAAAGTGATTACCAATGCTAGAACTCTGACCACCTAACATAGCTTAAAATAGTCTCATATCCTTCTTAATTAATGCAGTATTTTGTGACCTTGTTACTAAAGCACTCGCTTGCATATTTTTGGAAGCCATTATTTATGACAAAAATGACAGTCAAAATGAACCTCAACGATTATAAGTAACTGCAGAAAAAAAGACAAATTTAAGTCATATATTTGTTGAAATCGTACACAGGCTCTGGTATAATTTTTATTTCATATATTTTCTAAAATCATCAAATATCACAGTGAAATAAAATAAACTGAATAATTGGGTTTTGCCTGGACTTCGGGTTTAGCGGCATTATTAAATTTAAGTCTTAAAATATATGTTGTGGCTCTCACTGAAAAAATAATTCTATATATTTTGCTCTCATGGCTTCTTGAATCAAAAAGGTTACCGACCCCTGTTTTTACAATCTTGATCAAGCCAAAGCACATAATTACAGGAAAAAGTGTGGACAGGATCTGTTTTGACGACACACTTTACTAAATGTACTGTAGTTGACTTGGTTGTCGTTCACAGCTGACCAGGAATGGCACAGTGGAATGCGCCCAAGCAGAACTCCTTACTCTGGACGACGTGTCGGACGAGGACCTTGATGTGGACGCTGTGGAGGTGGACGACTGCTTCTTCCTTCAGCCACTGCCCACTAAGCGGCGCAGAGCTCTTCTCCGGGCCTCTGGAATCGCTCGCATCGACGCCCGAGAGAAAACGGAGCTCCGAGCCATTCGCCTTTCCCGTGAGGAGTGTGGCTGCGACTGTCGTCTGTACTGTGACCCTCGACACTGTGGCTGTAGCCAAGCTGGCATCAAGTGCCAGGTAAGAGGGAGGGTCACCTTCTAAACTACTACCAAAAGTTTCTCATCTCAATTAATCTAATATTGCTTGTTATATATTTGTTTTACAATACAAGCTTGAAGTGACACTATTACACTGTTTTCACTCTAGGAGCACAAAAGAGCGCAGTTTACCTATGTGAATAAAGTCCGTCCTTTTTGGAATGTGGAAAAATGATCTGATATACAAATTGATTGATGGGCTTGCGCCAAGAGAAAGGTGGGAAAAGCAAGCACTGTAAATGTGAGTTGCAGCAAACGCATATACAATTAAATATAATGCTGTAGATTTTATTTTTTTTATATAATTAATTAATGAAATACTTGAAGACAATTGCTTTGGTTACTCTTATTTAAATCAGTGTCAGGATTAGTCATTCCAAGTGAACTAAATGCTGTTTAGCATTTAATCCCAAGGCTTTGTTTAATTTCCCTTGTCCTCAGCTTGCTCACAAACTGACATGAAGGCTTTAATTTTATGAGCAGTCTTATGTGTCACATAGCATTACTTTGAACGGAGGTGGGTTTGGTTGCATAGCTAATCAAGTCGTGCCGCGGGATCAGAGACAGGGGGTTCTGCACAGATTTTATTCTGACGCCTATGCTTATTATTTAAATGCAGGACATTAGGTTAGAAACCCGATGGCAGTCTCTTCACAACTATGTGTTAACAGCTAGTTGCTGAAACTTGATACAGGAGAGGCAGGTCGATAGGCATCCTAATATTTTTTCATTATTAGTCTTTTATTCCAACTCTTGCATATTTATTATCAAACTATATTGAAGATCAAGACTTCCACAGATCGTGATATCCTGATAAAATTCCCTGAGCAAAAGTGGTATTCTCCTGACACATGTCACTTGCTTCTGTGTATGCCTAGTTCAGCAAGGATCTATTCGCCAAACTGCATTAAAATCATGTCCCGCAAGTATTCACACTTTGCCACAGATGATCTTTTTACAAAAATGGAGCCCATCATTTTGTAACTGCAATCTTTGTAAAATAAGTTTGTGATGATATACTGTATTTACTGTTTACTTGTGTGCATGACCCTGCAATGTAAATAAAGTTGAACACTACTCACAATAATAAAGCCTGTTTTGTCTTTCAGGTGGACAGAATGGCCTTCCCATGTGGATGCTCCAGAGATGGCTGCGGCAATTTAGTGGGCCGAGTCGAGTTCAACCCGCTTCGTGTCCGAACACACTACCTGCACACCATCATGAAGTTAGACCTGGAGAAGAGGAGGGTGCTCCTACAAGTGCCAGGGGAAACGTGCGCTGAGTCGGTGCGGGTTTCATCCCCGCTATCCACTTTCTCTCCAAACCAGAACTTGCAAGAGAGCGAGGCGCGTGGTTGTGTCTTTGAGACAGAGGAGGAAATCCTTGAGCGGGAGAATGAAACCGCCGTGTTGCACCTGCAGAGTGCCGAGGAGCAAGAAAGGAGAGAGAGGGAGTCTAGGCCGGAGGAGCCGCAGGTAGAGGAGGTTCTTCTGCAGGGGCCTTTCCCAAATGGGCCTGCTGTGCTTTGCATTAACCAAGAGGAGGAAAATCCCAGTGACCTCAGAGACTCCACCCCTCTCCACTATTACCAACTCAACTCCATTGAGCCAGTCATTCTGCAGACAGCTGGGGAGGAAGTTCAAGAGGGTGAAGGGGATGAGTTTGACCGGTTGCCAAGTGACCAATTAAAGCTCCATCATAAAGGGTGTCAAAAAGAAAGAACGGAAGAAATTGTGCCCTCTCAGCCGCTCCATCCTGATGTTTAGGAAGATTTTCTTTTTTTTTTCTTTTTTTGCAGACGTTTTGCACAAATAGCGTCAAAGTAGTAATAACATAATTGGCGGCAAACTATGTTGCATTTTTGTCAGCTGGAGCACATGGAGGTCAGGAGTCTAATCGGTATACATAGTCACATTACTTGAATGTGAATTTTGTTGGGATTGGTGAACACAGCCTTATGCAAAAAAACAAGATGAAGTCCTTGGTGACATTAGAGGAATTAAAACAAGTGAGTTACATAGTTAACACTTTGTATTACAGCAGATGTGCGCGTGTGTCTGTGTGCGTGCTGCAGTCAAGCCAAATGACGGCAAAAAATGACCTAATAATCCTGGAAAATACTTGTTTTCATGTGTACTGTATAAGAGTTGGTGTGATTGTGAGGTTGTTTTAGTGTCGCACCTACACACACAGAGATTGTCTGCGCCGGCCTATGCTTGTCTTTCTCAAGCGAGATCTTTGTGTTGTAGTTACCAATATATGTGCTATTATTTTTTTTGTGTGTGATGGATCTCTTGTAGAAGATGAGCTGGTAGGACTTTTCCCCACCTAAAATGTGGTGAAGAGCTAATTTAACTGATTTCTGCATCGTGCTCGCTCTGCTGTTGAAATGGCATGCATTTGGGTCATTAATTGCCAGTCTCAGTTTTACAGACTTAGATAGCTGTATTTTGGATTTTGCAAGTGGGAATTAAAGGCTGGTCTCGGCTACAGTCTGCAATAAGCAATACCACGCTCTTTTCAAGGGGACTGAACATGGAAAGGATGGCACTTGTAGCCCTTATCTAGAATGTAACACTAGGCCTGTTCTGGAGTGTAATCATTGGCTTACTTTATTGACCAACATAAATAATGGCGGGGCTACTTGGACGCTACATTTTATTATTCACATACTATTGGGCAGTGCAAGACATGGTGTGAGCACCATTAATGCATTTATAAGATCGAGTAGTCAATGGACACATTTCAATGTAAGAACTGTGCAATTATGCTTTTGGAAAATCAACCAGGCCACTTGGTGGATGGCTAAATTTTACTGAGCTGCGAGAAAGTGTGAGTATACTGAGGTCTCTTTATGAATGAGTGTCTGGCTGTTTTTTTGCATGTAACTTTGGATGATCATTAAAAATTGTTCTGAGGTCAGTTCAAGAGTTTTAACTTTGGACCCGCCTCACAGTGGCCTTGCATGGGCCTGCTCATTTGCATCTGGGGTGTAACACCCTCTTAGTTGTGTCCCTTAACTCTTTTCCAGAGTGTGAGTCTTTTTTGTTCTCAAGTGTTGTCTTTTACTCAACTGCCTTTTCGTGATTGACTGACCATTGACCCATACTATGCTGCGCTATCATCATGTTCTCAAATTTTTACCAGTGATGTATTCTTGAGTGAAAAAACATTTTGTTTATGCCTAACCTCAGTCCATAATTAGAGGGTTAACACTAGGGTGGTAGGGATCTAGTGTTGTGGTTGCTCAGCTGTCTTACCAAATAACAGTGCTCTTGCTGCAGAACGTAACCTTTTAGGGAGCCAGTTATTGAGTGTAGCGCTGGAGCCGTCTTTGTGCTTAAGAAAATGCCGCAGATTTTCTCTGGAGTCAATGTGCTGTCTTGAAATGACACTCCTGGCCTGATCCACAATGTGGCTCTGTTTTAAAGGCCAACCTCTGGTTTGTTCAGGAGTCAGTCTTCTGCTGTTTTTATTGTTATATCCTAGGCCAGATAGACTTGTAACACGAAAAATATGAGATTTTTTTGGGAGTAGAATACTCAACCTGTCTTAAAATGTCCTAGGTTCAAATCTCGGCTTGCACTAGAGTTGGAATGAATCTTCTGATCCAGAAGGGCTAACTCTCACAAGCCTTGAGATTTTATTTTGAGAGTTCCAAGGAGAAAACTAAGCATATTTTAGAACCTTGGGGTTGCAGTGTCTTCCAATGCAAAGCCTGTACTGGAAGTTAACCACCAAAACTGTTTGTTTGTGTATTGCGTTGGACTGTCATGAGCTGTGCTGAAGTAAAACCCAATTTGTTTTTTATATGTTAAAACGTTTCTTTTCCGTTCAGAAAGGGGGCCATACTGTAAGATGTGTTGCTTTTCCCATTTCCACGTCTGGCAACTTGAACCCGTTCTAGGGTAGCAGGCCTAATCTTGAGTTCAACACCAGGCAAGTTGTGAATTCAATCGTCAGCTCTAAAATTACCTCTATTAAGTTCAATTAAGTATATATAATGGTACCAATTTAGTGAAATTAAATCGTTTTTTACACAACTGCTTCTGAACAAGAGATGTGTCATATGAATAAAAGATCATTTAATGGTAAATGTGTCATTGTGATGTGCTTGCGTGCGAGTGTTTTTCTATAGTTCTACTGTATATAGGAAACTTGGAAAGCATAATAATTAGGAAATACTGTTTTTGAGGAAGGTGCTCATGCTAAAGATCTGGTTGCTCGTTTAAGATTTCGTAATTGGTCATGCAGTTGGAAAACACGACGACACAGCTTTTTTTAAAATTTTCTTTTGTTTAACCGCAAGTTATTCTAGTGAGCTAGACTCTAGGGTATCCATTTATTTTTAGATGCTTCATATTTTTTTGCATTGGGTGTGCTAACGATGATTGCATGTAATTTTTAATATAATTGTTTGTCTTTAATTTATTTTAAGTCTTGTACCAAGTGAGCTCCACCAAAGCAGTGGTCTTCCCCATCCTGTGAGGATGTTTCTCTTGGCTTTGTGGCATCCCCTTCTTCATGCTTGGCTGTTTGCCATTAATTTAGCCTGGGCCCACTTGCATATGCTACTTGTGTCTGTGTGTTGGAGATAAGTGCGATTGTTGAAATGCGGAAAAGGAAAATACAACTCGTGAAACTTACCTTGAGAAAATGGGCTAGTGAGTAAAAAAAATCAATATGAACAATAAAGCGCATATTTAAGCAAAGTAAATGTGTGTCTTGAATTCCTCATTCGATGTGTAAGTCACAAATGTTGCAACGCTAATATGAACCCATGTTTTGCTTTCGCAGGCCTTTCCTAGGTGCGGTATTTTTTAGCAGCCAGTCGAGGGCAGCACCTGCTCACTGCTTGTCTGCATACTCATCGAGCGGTCGTCACAAATTGACCCTTTGCAGGCTTCGACAGGATATGTAAGGTCGAGTAGACGATTCCAGAAAGGAAATGACTGAAACAAAAGTTTTCAGTTTAGCTCTGTAAATACGATCCATCCAATTTGCTCTAATATTGGCCGTGTGCCCTGCTTTGTGAATTGGAAGCTCACTGCAGGGCCTTTGTGAATTCTAATGAGGGAACACACACACTACAGTCAGTGCTGTCGCAGCAGAGCGTGTGACAAGTGGCCTATCACAGCACCTGGTATTGCTAGGCGGACTTCCATCGGAGTATTAACCAGGCTCGACCCGGCTCAGCTTCCAGAGACCGGACCTTCTCAGGGTAGTTTTAGCTGTAACAGAAATAAATATTTCCTCTAGAATTTTTAATTCAGGGGTCTCAAACTTGAAATCGTGGCCTGTGGGATGATACTTTGAGGTCCCTGCCTTAGTCAATCAATCAATCAAAATGTATCTTTTATTATACTTTTTAAGACAACAAATTGCATGACAAAGAGCTGTACTGTACATCCTTGGCTAAAACGATGTCTATCAGTGAATTACTACACATTCTCACTGAAGATTAGGCAGAGGGGCAGGAGCTCCAGCGTTCACTAATGTCTATCCTAGAACCCTACATGTTAAAGGTGTGTGTTTCAAACAAGAGTTAAAAGGGACAGTGAATATTATACACATTCTGGTGATACAAAAAAAAAAAAAAATAATAGAATAAATCAATATTGTTTTGAAAAAATATGAGCTGAAATATGATGTGAACTTGCATGTTTTTGAATAGGTCAAAACTTAAGCCTTTTTATTTCAACATTAGCCTCACCTATTATGCAATATGGTTACTTTGAGTATTAAGTGTTTGTATTCTTCCTTGTACTTTATAACACTTTTTTATTTGCACAACACAATTCAGCTCCATTTAGTGGTCAAATAGAACACACTGTCCCTTTAATGTAAGCAGATGCAAATTATGGATTCGTTTCTTAATGAATGATTGATATATTTTCATATTAATTAATGTTTTTTCAACTTTAAATTATATTTTGTGTGGCATTAAAAAAAAAGATTATTGAACAGTGGAATGCCTTAATCAGAGATTTTCTTGTGAGAATTTTGCTTCTCAGCCTAGCGCTGGCTGCAGCCCAAAAATAGAAACTCTAGACCCCTGGTCTATTGAAACCAGATATCATTAGTATGTATTGGAGATCACCCTGATTGGACTTTCACAGACTGTGACAACCATGAATGGTTCCAGACTGATATTTTACAAAACCAGTAAGCATAAAAGATGAGAACAAGTAGTACAAAACACAAATTTGGGAATCTGGGAACGGAACTGGATTAATTTCCTGTCCCTCTGTCTCATTCGCTAATGCACACTTTGAACGAATCCTATAAAAAGTCCCTAACCACCATCTTGTCTCTTGGCGAATACCACATGTCTGAAATCCATGTTGTTAAATTCTTGCTGGTATGATAGGCCATGTTCCCAATGTGTTGTGCAAACACATAATGTTCCAGTGACCTCATTTCCTGTTAGACAAACATGGGTCCACTGTTGTACCTGCAAAAACTGGTGGGTGTTGAGTGAGTGTTTCTTTGAAAGATTAATGAAGCGGAGTTTTCTTAAGGCCCAAAATTAGATTCAAATTTTGTCCCACACAATTTTAAACCATTTGTGTCCGTCAATACAATTAAGTTTGTATGGGAAAATGAAAATGGATAAGATTGGGGAGCAAGTAATTTACAACACGGTGTGGAGTAACACTGGTGAAAAACCAGTATAACTCACATTAATAAATAATTTCTACCCAAAAAGGAAACTGGATAAATGACAAACATTGACCTTTTCATGCATTGCCTCTTTGTGGCCATGACCCGCTCACAAGATGAAGCTGCACAATAACTATTGAAGTGAAGCAAATACAGAGCGTATTTCAAAAATATATACCCAATAGACTACCAGATATTGCAAATTTAAAAAACTGTAAATGTGAAAACACAGCTGAAGTGCAACTACGTTGGGCCATCTGTGTGTTGAACTTTTGCACGTCAGATTTATTTTCACATTTCTAGAATATTTTCGGAACATTTTTTTTTGTTCGAATTTAAGTCTAGTATCTGTCGTTCCTACACCAAAATCGAATCGGAAAAAAAAGATCATTCAATGAGTGTGTACATTTATAGTTGATTTACTTTTTGTTTTTAGTCTGTATTATTTGGCGCCTCCTAGTGGTGAAAAATTTGATCAGTTAAAAGAAAACAATATGGAGTTAAAGAATAAGCAAAAAGCACTCTGTGAGCGTTTCAATCGCATCATGTATTGACCCTTTGCTCATGTGACGACACCATGACGGATGGCAGTAAAAGCTAGTAAATAGTGGGTGAGTCTAGTAAACGGTAGACAAAATCAACAAAACAGCTGTACTATTCAACCCCATTGGCAACAACTAGTCAAATGAATATTGTGCAGCTGTCGAATGAGGTGGCTCCCCTTGTCGGAAAGCACAAAAAAAAACTGAGAATAACATGGGTAGATACCTACCCGTACCTTTTTCCTCCTGACATTCACCTATCTAACCAAATTGATCAGTATGCCTGACTTCAGTTCAGATGAGCTGTACAAATATATTGTAGATGGAGTATCCCAATACACTGGCACTGATGTAAAAGCTTATGAGTCTGGTTGCTTACCAGTGCTTATGGGTTTTGAGCCTAAAAATGTACTCCCAGCCCCCCTCACGTAAACATACTAAGATGACTTCGTATCTTAATTTTTGGGGGATACGATAGAACAGTAAAGCACGGAGTATTTAGAAATTAGTTTTGAGCATGCTGAAAATATTTACTTCCGTGAAATGATGCTTTATCTTCTGAACGTTTGTCTTCCGTTTGATCCGTTCATAATCCAACAGTTAGTTTTGACGTGATAAGATTTATGGTAGAGCACATAACAATTTTCAATACATGTTATATTTGGAAGATAACTTTTTTGAATCGCTGGTTAATCCGAATAAAAGCAGCTCTTTTACGTATCCATCGATTGGTGAGAAATTGCAACAGTTAGACACCAACGTTAGCTAATTGTCTATGACTAACTTAGTGGTAGCTATATTGAGTGTGTTTGAGGTAATTCATACTTACTTATCATAGCATTGCTCTGAAATACATCACATGTTCCTTGTAAAAAAATGCTAGCTGTCAGTGTTGTGCCTCAGTCCCTTTCTTTGATTGCTTATAAACATCGCTATCTTCTGGTTTTATCAAAAAAGATACAATAAAATGCCAAATCGGGCTTGGAACCTTGCCGGATAGCACAGCCCACCACATAGCAATACATCACCACCGTAAAACGTTATGGTTATATTCTTCTGTCGTCATTATTGATATTTGTTTCAACTCAAATGCTTGTTTAAGCGCTGAAGGCTACGGTGCTTCTGCCGTCCATCCTGGCTTTCATTCTGCCGGGGAAAGTAGCGTGACGTTATACTCCAATGGGCACTCCCTTCCCTTTCCCCATCATTCAAACTCATATGAACAAGCCGTCATTCAATTTGGGTTGGAAATCTCAGATATGGGCTCAGGTTGCACCTTGGACAACAATAGAATAGAATAGAATAGAATATACCTTTATTGTCATTGTTACAAATGGGCTAACATATTGTGACAACGAAATTGGGCATGACACTCCAGTTTTACACATAGTGAGGGTATGAGCAAGAAGATAAAGGAACAGAGAAGATAATGTTATAAAACAAGGGGAATAAGGCTATAGTTATAATTTACATGGTATTTACACAACAATGTCAGCATGTGGGATGTTACATACAGGGTTGTCGTGATAACGTTGTATCGTAACGGTTGTGCAATATTGCATTTGGTGCAAAGTCATCATGGTGCAAAAAATAGTCCGCATATACATTGGTGCAAGCATAGACATCATAGTGCAAAAAAAGGAAATGGTCAGACATTGTGCAATTTGAGCATTAAACGTAGTGCAGTCGACATGTGCAAGAACAAGACTTGAGTAACATTATTTTCGTATGAGGTAGTGTTGGCACGAGTTTTCAGTTTTTGTGCGGTGTCTGTTGAGCAGTGAACAAACATAGTGCAGACAGCATGTACGTGAGTACCATTTTACATACGTGTGAGGTATTTTTTTTTTTTTTTTTTTGCAACAGTTTTCAGTTGTTTGTGCGGTGTCTGTTTAGGGTGGTAATGGCTGTGGGGAAGAAACTGTCTCTGAGTCTGTTCGTTTTTGCTTTGTGTGACCTGTAGCGCTTGCCGGAAGGCAGCAGGTCGAAGAGATGGTGGCCGGGGTGAGAAAAGTCCTTGACGATGTTTTCTGCTCTGCTGAGGTAGCGAGAGCAGGCAATGTCCTCCAGACTGGGCAGAGAGCAGCCGACGATTCTCTGGGCTGTTTTTATGATCCTCTGGAGCTTTTTCCTGTCTGCTGCTGTGCACCCCGCATACCACACCGTGATGCAGTATGTTAGGATGCTCTCCACTGTGGCTTTGTAGAAAGACACCTGCAGCTGCTGTTTTAGGTTATTTTTCCTGAGCAATCTCAGGAAGTGCAGTCGCTGCTGGGCCTTCCCTACCACCGCTCTGGTGTTTGCAGACCAGGAGAGGTCGTCGGCGATGTGCACGCCCAGAAATTTGAACGAGTGGACTCTCTCTACGCAGTCTCCTTTTATGATGAGTGGTGCTGGAATCCTGCTATTCCTTCTGAAATCCAGAATCAGTTCTTTTGTTTTTGTTGTGTTCAATATGAGGTGGTTTTCCGAGCACCACGTTGAAAGTGACTCAACCTCATCCCTGTATGCCGCCTCGTCCCCTTCAGAGATGAGGCCGATCAAGGTGGTGTCGTCAGCAAACTTAATAATAGTGTTTGTGGGGTGGGTCGGTGAGCAGTCGGAGCTGTAGAGGGTGAAAAGCAGGGGGCTCAGTGCACAACCTTGGGGGGAGCCAGTGTTCAGTGTTAGGGTGGGAGAGACGTGGGTACCGAGTTTCACCGACTGTGGGCGGTTGGAGAGGAAGTCCATTATCCAGTGGCAGATGGAGGGAGAGAGTCCTAGGTGTGCAAGTTTCTCCACCAGGATCTCCGGGATAATGGTGTTGAAGGCTGAGCTGAAGTCCAGGAAGAGCATTCTGACGTAGCTCCCCCGGTGGTCCAGGTGTTTCAGCACGGTGTGAAGTGCTGTGTTTATGGCGTCGTCAGTGGAGCGGTTTGCCCTGTAGGCAAACTGGTGGGGGTCCAGTGTGAGTGGCAGGGAGTTTTTGATGTGCCGGGACACTAACCTCTCGAAGCACTTCATGACCACAGGCGTGAGAGCTACAGGCCTGTAGTCGTTGAGGCTTTCCACTGCTGACTTTTTGGGGACGGGAATGATGGTGGAGGTTTTGAGGCAAGGTGGGACGGTCGCCTGTGACAGGGACCGGTTGAAGATGGTGGTGAAGACCCCAGCCAGCGGATTGGAACAGTCCCTGAGTACCCTCCCTGGTACTCCATCCGGGCCAGTTGCCTTCCTGGGGTTTATGGTATTCAGCGCACGCCTGACTTCGTGCTCCTGAAATGTGAGGGAGTTGCTGCTGGTTGTTGATGGGTGTGATGTTGCTGTATGTGGCCTACCAGCTTCAAAGCGAGCGAAGAACTGATTAAGGTCCTCAGCTAGTGAAGCCTCAGCCTCAACAGTTGCCAGGTTGTGGCCTCTGAAGTTGGTGATGTGTTGGAGGCCCTGCCACATCCTCCTCGGGTCATTTCCAGCGAAGAGGTGCTCGATCCTCCTTGTGTAGGCTGATTTTGCTTCCTTGATGCCTCTCTTCAGGTCAGCCCTGGCCACCCCGTAAAGAGCCTTGTCTCCAGACCTGAAGGCGGTGTTGCGGTGTTTGAGGAGGGTGCGCACCTCGCTGGTCATCCAGGGTTTTTGATTTGGGTAGTTTTTGACTTTTTTATATACTGTGACTTCATCCGTGCAGTAACGGATGTAGGATAAAACAGTGTCAGTGAATTTCTGGAGGTCATGGTGTTCAAATACCTTCCAGCAAGTTTGATCAAAACAGTCCTGCAGCTTGGAGAGGGCTCCCTCAGGCCACGTTTGTATTGTCCTCGTTACAGGTTTTGTTTTCCTTCGGATGGGGGTGTATGAGGGGGTAAGGGATAGGCATATGTGATCCGAATTTACTAGGTGGGGGAGGGGGGAAGCTTTGTATGCGTTTTTGATGTTGCTGTAAACGCGGTCCAAAGTTTTTTCACCCCTTGTTGCACAGTTCACATGTTGATAGAATTTTGGAAGAACAGTCCTTAAACATGCATTATTAAAGTCGCCAGCGATAATGAAAGCTCCGTCGGGGTGTGCAAGCTGTTGAATGTTTATGGCAGCGAGTAGAAGGTTTAGCGCTGTGCTAGCGTTAGCATCCGGAGGAATGTAAACAGCTATCACAATGAGCACAGTTAGCTCTCGCGGTATATAGAATGGTCTACACGATACCGCGAGAAACTCTAGATCGGGCGAGCAGTGTGCATCAATAATTCTGCTGTTATTGCACCACGCATTATGTACGTAAATGCATAGTCCCCCACCTCTTTTTTTGCCGGAGTCTTCGTTGCGGTCGTATCGGTGTAGCGTGCGTCCTGTTAGCTGAACTGCAGCGTCGGGGATCCGCGGGTCAAGCCATGACTCCGTGATCACAAAAATGTTGCTATTCCGTACGAAGTTGTTAGTAGCTATCCGCAGCTCAAGCTCACTGATTTTGTGTACGATGGATCTGGCGTTGGTCAGGAAGATACTCGGAAGCGCTTGTCGGTGTGGTAGTCTTTTTAGCTTCTTCGCTAGGCCTCCCCGAGAACCTCGTTTTTGTTTACTTTCCCTCCGCCGTCTCCGTCGCTTGTTGGGCGGGCAGGCAACCCAGGGAGATCCCGGTGGTCTTCGTATGTCCTTTGGGATGTTGTTGTTGGTGTTGTAATCGTGAAATGAGTCGAAATCTAATCTTAGACCCAGGTTAATAAGTTCCTGGCGACTTAAGGTGATAGTTGCCGAACAGGTATTTATCAAAGAAAGGATGAGAGATAAAAGAACACTTAAAGTAAAAAGATTTACTGGAGAGCCACGTGAAGCCGCTGCGTATAGTCGCGCCGCCATGTTGGAAAAAAAAATAGCAGTGTGGGAACCACGGCTGACAGCTTCAAAAGGCCCGGTCAAAACATCGATGTTGTAGGAAATCTGCTTTTGGAAATTAATTACACATTTCAGATGAATTGAAAGGGTTATTTACGGTCGACCTGAACGGATTTTGTCAAAAGAGGATTCCTTCGTGCTCCTGATGAAGGACTTGAAGTATCAGCATGCAAAACATAGGACTTGCTGGCCTCACTGGGCGTTTAGCTTCAACGTGGCTCTGCATCTGTGAGCTGATGTCAACTTTTGTGAGTATTTGGAAACTTTAATAGATAACAGATCGCTTCCAGCAAGAGGCTCTGGAATGTTAAAGTGGTTTCTGTTTACATGTTCCCGGTTGTCCAGTTGCATCGTTATTCATCTTTTCCGCCTGGGGCAGTAAATGCCTCCTTAAAAGATTTTAGTTAAATGATTTTTTTTCTTCAAGTGGCTAAGATGTAATCCTGTAAACGAGAAAAACTACAGTATACCCTACATATATACTTTCCAAAGAGATACAGTATGTCCGGCGAAGTACCGAAACCGACATGTGAACGTCAGCATGGTCTAACTGCATTCTGAACGCTGTAATATTAGAAGAACAAATGAGATAGCACTAAGCTAACTGTTAACATATCTGGTAACTACAATACCTGCACCTGTTTTCCAGTGTATTGCACATAACTGTAAAGGACTAACAGGATCGGATAAAAAAGTCATATGTTTTTCAAGTCACACCCTACAAAAGCAGACTTGTCACGGATCAAATTTCAATCTCTAGAAGACTCTTCAATTTGAGTGTTTGTTGTGTGTTGTTACCACTTGTGAATAAAGCAAGGGTGGTGATAATGTTTTCATTTGGGTTACTGCCCGATGATTGCTGGGATGGGCTCCAGCACCCCCGCGACCCTAATGAGGATAAGTGGTACGGCTAATGAGATGAATGAGATGAGATATTTGAAATATAATATTGCCCAGGACACACCACAGGAAATCGCTGCCCCTCCAACCCTAGTGGTCAAGGGATCAACCCACCATATATTGTAGGGGCACCATTTCCTGTGGTATTTGTATATACAAACATAATGTGCGTTTTGCTGTTCAAAATAGCAGAGCAATGTGACTAACTAAAATAAAGACATCACCACCTTTTTTCCAGACATTCAAGTAGGTTACCCCAGAAGTGAAAATTTCCCCAAAATTTTGGAATTCTTGGTTTTGCCGACTCTGCAGCTTTCCTGGAGAGAAGTACTCTCCCAGGCCAAAACAAGTTTGGCCAGGAACACAATCTTTCAGAAGCAATCAGGTAGGTCACTCTAGAGGTAAAAATTCCCCCCCAAATGGACTCAGAACCGGACAGACACTCCCTCCTGACTATCTACGCCATTTTTAGAGGCAGGTTGCCCCAAAAAAGGCTGATTGGGCTTTTTAGTTTATCTGAGTCAGCAGCTTTCCCAGTAAGACACACTACACTCTTAGACATGTGTGGCCAGGATCACAATCTTTTCCAAGCAATCTGAAAGGTCACTCTAGAGGTGAAAATGCAGACAAAAACGGACCCAACCCAACTTTGTTTTCCCCATTAGGGCTGTTCGAACCCTCATTTCAGGATTTTAGATTCCATTGGGACTCAATCTTACTCTTTTGGTTTTCCACTCTCTTGTGCCAATGACCCCTGCCAAAGGGGGAAATATCACCCAAGAATGGTTTCACGTCTCAATGCTAGTGAAGCTCACATCCAGTTTAGTTTTTAATATGCTTTCCCTCCACTTTTAGGATGTGTGGAGCCTGCCCCAATTTTTTTCATCCAGAAGGTGCGAAGGAATTGTTTTTGTTTGTTTTTATTTTGTTTCAAAAACCTAAAGGAAACCAGATATTCATTGGCATCTTTAATCCTCTCTAAAGTAAGCTATAAACTTTTTTCCTAAACAATGTTCGGGTAGGGCAGCACAGCGGCGCAGTGGTTAGCGCGTGTGCGGCACAGTTCTAAGGTCTTGGGAACCTCCTGTGTGGGTTCAAATCCAGCTACCAGACTTACTGTGCGGAGTTTGTATGTTCTCCCCGTGCTTGTGTGGGTTTCCTCCAGGCACTCCCGTTTCCTCCCCCAAAGACATGCATTTTCAGGTGGATTGGCCGGTCCAAATTGTCCCTAGGTATGAATGAGCGAGCGAGTTGTCTGTCCCTGTGTGCCCTGCGATTGGCTGGCAACCAGTTCAGGTGTCCCCTGCCCGATGATTGCTGGGATGGGCTCCAGCACCCCTGCGACCCTACTGAGGATAAGCGGTGCAGTTAATGAGATGAGATGTTCGGGTAAATAAAATGTACTTTAACTGAGAAAGTTGTAATTTTTTTCTGTCCTACTGTCAAGGTTTTCAGCGTTTGGGGGTGGTGTAGGTAGCAGTAGAATTGTCAGAAACTTTAAAGGCACACTCTGTAATATTTTTTCCGCTAGAGGTCACTGTACTGTCGTGCAACTGGAAATGAGTGTTATGAAGAATCAGGCAGAAAACAAATTATGGAGATTCAAAGTGGTGATATCACGCTATTTTTCTTCTCTTTTTCTTGCCGAGCCTTTCCTGCCCACTGCCCTGAGATAGCTGGGATGGGCTCCAGCACCCCCGCGACCCTACTGAGGATAAGTGGTGCAGATAATGTATGTAGCAGCTTCCTCTAGGTAAATTAAATACAAATTTCCTGACCTAGTAGCACATATATTAAACAATGCATGTTTATATGACTGTTCATGTATTTCTTATTGTTTCGATTAATATTGTTTTTTTTTAATGAATGTAGTTTTATTTACGACTAGAAGACGCAAAATAATACATCATTTCTCTCTTAGAAACAAACTCCGTTATTTATATATTATAACTCAGGTAAAAATGAATGCACTTGTTGACTTCAGATGATGAAATACGTTTACTCTGAGAAAATGGTGGTTGATTATTATTATTAAAAAGACCTAGCTGGTCTTGAATGTTTGAAAGGTTTATAGAGTTCACCAGGCAGTCATGTTTTCAAGAATGTAAAAGGAGGACAGTCACTGTTCTCTTAGATTCTAAGACTTAGAATCAAGTTAGTATTTGGAGGGAAATAAAAACACTGATGAATGGGTGGGCCTAATTGATGTTTTATTTTACATTAAAAAGTAAAAGGTCTGATTCTCGGACAAGGGCGTAGGTTTTGTCTTGCCATGGGTAGGGACATAGAGCATTTTTTAAGTGATCACATAATATTCGTGGGCACAAAACGATGGAGGCTCGATATTGGTGAGGACATATCCCCTCCGTCCATGCAAAAAACATGCCCTTGTTCTCAGTTGTATTGGAAAAATAATCCTGTGTGGTGTGACGGGTTTTTCATTCAGCACAGTAACAAAGCACATTCGGTAACTCGATAAAAGTATTTACCCGGTTTAACAAAGGTCCTGCCATGCTATTCTATTATTATGTCTTAAATATGAGAAGTGCAACTGGCAGACATGGAGATTATGCATTAGAAGCCAAGAAGTCAACATTGGGTCCATCCCACGCTCCAGCTGCTCCTAGGGAAAACATTATGGTTGAGTACTTCCTTGACATATGTTACTTTTCCCACCAGACCCCCACCGGGATCCCGCAGAAGTGGGATTACGTTTTGGTGAGAATGATGCCAGGCAACGTCCCAGCAGCAGATCAGAGATAAAAAACTAATGGTAGAGAAGCTGTGTTGAAAGTGATTTAGTATGAACATATCATTGTTTTTCAATAAACTGCTTGAATCAATAACATTCTGCCTTTACTCATGGCAAATGTTTTTTTTTCTCAATGAAACAACACAGAAGAGGACAGAAGAGGGTAAATAGGAAAACAGCAAACCTGAGAAAAGAGAAAACTTCTGTTAGTGAGGATTTTACTGAAAAATAAAACATAGATAGTATAGATATTATTGAAACTCTACGTTTACTCAAAATATATCCGTATAAAGCCGTGTATGAAAAAAATTGTGTTCGTCATTCAACACTTGTGAGAGTAAGTTAAAGACAATGAATAAAATAAATAGTGTTGGGTAGGATTTACACTGCACAAGTTACATCTCAACTCAACTCTTCAGTGTTGAATGTTAACAATACCAGTGGTGTGACTTTTCACCTCTTGTAAAACTTGACTAACTCTCTTTAGAGCTGGGGAGAAGCCACCAAGTCATGTCACATTTATTTTTATTGCCCTCAATCACAAGATGTCTCAAAGGACTGGACAGGTTGCAGTTACACCATCCGCTGATCTTAAACCAACATGCGGGCAAAGAAAAACTCAAAAACTTCAGCATGAGGACAATAAGAAACCTTAAGAAGAGGCCTCACAAGAGGTAATCCCCCTACCTTGATGACCAGGGTGCAGTAGATTTAGCATTGGGTAACAATACACACATCACGTCAGTAAGAAAAACATAGGTAAAATGTAAAAACTTGCCCGGAAAGTGCATGACAGCAACAACGCAGCTACCCATCTCTGCCCGCTGGTCGATGCAGACGTTGACTTGCTTCAGGTTCAGACGCTGACTATTCCGGATTCGTCCTTCTCCCTCGTATCACTACCAACCAGGCCGCCGAAAAAGACAGGACCAGAAAAGTATGAGATGGGCATCAATCATAAATTAACACTGGTTATTTTACTGTGTAAGTGGCAATTGAGAGACTGAGATACTTGAAATAATTGGATTCTTGTGTCCTTTAGATCCAAGTTCCCTCCACCCAGTGTTTGGTCTCACGAGATTAGAGAGCACCGTAGTGTGTCAGCATGTGACCCCCCTTCCTATGGCCCCTTCATTAGGCCCCTGCAGAGTGCAACCACTCACCTGAGTAAGAGAGGTCACTCTTCTGCCCCTAAACAGTACTAATCACAGACTAAAGTGCCGAACTCCGCCTCCTAGCCAGCTACCGGCAGGTGGATCAACGCACTCTTTGTGGCATCACCTGAGGGTCTCCTTTCTTGTTTGTTTGCTGATGACGGCTGTGAGCCACACACAAGCCTTTTATGTGGAGTTGGGGTCCGCAGCTGCTTCTGCTGAGAGATCAACATATGTACATGTCTCCTTTGCTACCGAATCACATGTTCATTGTTGTCCATTTTGATAAAAACAGTGTTGGGTACGTTTCTGAGAAAAAGTAATTAGTTACAGTTCCTAGTTTCGTAATATAAAAAGTGATTGAGTTACCCCTCAGATTACTGACACCAAAAAGTAGCGGATTACTTGGAAAGTAACTACTGTATCTAGTTTCAAATTACTGTATACACTCGAATAGAAACAGCACCCCTAAAACTGCTTTAACATAACCACTTAATAGAAGTAAAGGAAAACGTGTACACAATGCCAGAGTGAATAATCAGGAAGAACGGGAGATTTCCTGAAGGGACCTCTCGTGTCAAAGTTGAGTTTGGGCTGGCTGGATGAAAAATGAAATCAATCAATTGCACTAACTGACCTTACTTGTTCATTCATTCTCTGGTTAACTATTTGGGCACATTCAGTGCAACAGATTAGGTGAGTTTTACCATTTGCGAAAATTCTCCCTCCCTAAATTTTAACTAGATTTTGCCCGCAACCACTCTTCTTCTCTGTAGATGTAAAATGAACACAAAACAGCGCGGATGAAATGCGTCAGGTATGATGGAGGGCAGAAAGGTGTAGGTGGAGCCGAAAAAGGCAGTAAAGGAAAAAGAAACGCATCAAAACAAGGACTGATCTAATTCATTTCACTCATCTTGCACTTTATTCCTGTCATTAATGTGTGTCTCTGGAGGTCCATCCATCCATCCATTATCCACACCGCTTATACTTAGTAGGGTCGCGGGGGTGCTGGAGCCCATCTCAGCTGGCAAGCAGTTCAGGGGGACACCCTGAACTGCTTGCCAGCTGAGATGGGCACACAGGGACAGACAATTTGCTCGCTCATTCATACCTAGGGACAATTTGGACCATCCAATTAACCTGACATGCAAGTTTTTGGAATGTGGGAGGAAACCAGAGTGCCCGGAGGAAACCCACGCAAGCACGTGGAGAACATGCAAACTCCACACAGGAGGTTTGATCTCATGACCTCAGAACTGTGCCGCACACGCGCTAACCACTGTGCCGCCGTGCTGCCCGTCACCGGAGGTGTGTTGTGCTATTTGTTTTCAGAATTTAGCAGTTAACTGCCTAGCTCCTCTCACAAGAGAAATTAGGATAAGGAAAGAAAAAGAAAAAAAAAATAAGAAAAAAAGGAACAAAAGAAAGAAGAAAAATGAAAAGGAAGAAAAAAGCGGGTCCTCTCACAATATAACCTCCTCACAGATGCCTACCTTGTCATCAGGCCGGCAAATGAGTTCATGACCCTTCCCTTTACTCTGGTTGCATATGAGCGAAGCTTCTCGGCTTTAAAATGTGTGAAAAATAGGCAAAGAAGCTTCCAGTCTCAGGAACCCTTCATGCTGATGTACTCTAGAAAGGAAATTCTCATATCTATAGGCAATTACATTGTCATCAAATAAGTTGCAGAGACCAATGCTTTGCTTAGGATGATATCAATGTTTTAAGTGAACTTTATAGTGAAGCTACTTCATAAGAGTTATAAAAGTTTAGTGTAAAGCATAACAATCTGTTGTGAAGGTAAATGTCAATTTGATTTCAAATGACCGATACTGTACATAGGTAAATATGTTTTCATCAGTATAAGGATCTTTCTATAATTTTCCTTTGAAATAAAAATGGTAAAGTGTTTTCCGTTAACTTACCAACATACATGATGTTCTTCCCAATTAAAATTCATCATAAGAGCTCGCTGTTCCAACTAGACCACTAGGAGGAACTAAATATCACATACTTTCCCTTTAAGTATCGATCACCACTAAATGACCTCCAAAAAAGAAAATTGCAGCTAAAAAGCGAAGGATTGCATTTTTATGTTCTAAGGGGTTTGTAAATTACAGATCTGCGAATGGTGCATTCAGGAGTATTTTGCTAAGACGAGCCCCAGTTGGCCAACCCCAATAAGAGATATCTATCTATCTATCTACCCTGGTCATATCCCTCGAGAGGGGAACTGACAGCAAGACAAACACATACAAAAACAAAGAA
This sequence comes from Urocampus carinirostris, assembly GCF_059441175.1. Taxonomy (NCBI): domain Eukaryota; kingdom Metazoa; phylum Chordata; class Actinopteri; order Syngnathiformes; family Syngnathidae; genus Urocampus; species Urocampus carinirostris. The sequence continues at coordinate 26,682,385 of NC_142351.1, read as the reverse complement.
GATAAAAAACTGAAAAGTAGCAAAAAACACACACAAACATTTTTGGACCATGGCCAACCCAAATGCCCAAACACCCAAACAAGTTAAGCACCTCAGCACCCACGTTAGTCATGCTTTTGTCCCTCCAGAAGAAACGGGACACAAGAGAGCGGTCGTGTCACTCGGGTCAGGGTGACACAACAGACTCTTCTGTTCAACAGCAGGGCCCGACAGCTTTCACTGGTTTACCCCTGCTGCATCATACAGGTGCCCTGCCCATCCGTTAGAACACGTCTAAACATCCCACTATCCTCACCTCATCTGTTGCACTGAATATGCCCAAATAGTTAACTAGAATAGCAAGCACTATGAGGTAATTGTTATGCTCTTACCTCTTTATGGTCATTAACTGCGAATTGAAATAAACAGCAACATCCTTCATTATTTACTTACAAATTCAAGAAAGACATCTATACAATTCCTGACTCTTTCTTGTGTTTTATGAACGCAGGCAACAGCCAAAATTCCCCAAAGGATAAAAAAACAAAAAAACAAGGACGTTTTAGCGGGAGGGAAAGCAGGATAAGGGTGATTGATGTTTTATGAAAACTGATAAAAAAGAAAATTACAGAATGGGTGTGTCCCTGCTTCAAATATTTGTGAGACAGTCTGTCCATCTATCATTACAGTAGTAAAATAAATTGAATATGTAAAAGCATTCCTCAGATACTCTCCATATCTTTTCTTCCTTATTTTTTTTACAGTGAACTGGTCCATATCTTTTTATGGTGCTAAGTGGAAAATCCCAAAAATATAGAAGACACCTGTTGGACATTCCATCTTTAGATATAGGTCGTATAGCAAAGTTGCAAGATAATATTTTTCCAACGTTAGTTTTCAGTGGACTCGTTAAGTCACAATTATATTGTTCACAGAAAGGCTGCCTAGACTACAGACCAAGGGCCTTTAGTGGCCCACAGATCATTTTTCAGTGGCCCACAGGGTAGACTAAAAATGATGTATTTCCCTGAAAATGTGTTAAATACAACCTGCCAAATTTTGTTTGTGTGTTGTTTTCGTAACATCATCAACTCACTTTATTTAGATAACTTTTTTGATATCTGATAACAACAAAAAACATTCCCAAAACGATTACAATTGTCTTAATGTCATTGATAACATGTTAACAACAAGATTAGACATGGCACTCGAGGATATACATGTAATAAAGAATCTAAAGAGAAACATAAAAATGTCACAATAAATAGTTAAAATATTTACAAGGTACTGCTTGGAAACTGCCGTAAGCTGTAAGTGCATTGGAACAAATGTGCAATGAAAAAGGGTACGATAACATTCAGCAGCAAGATAATTGCAAAAAACACATGTGTCTATACATAGGCAAGCTCTATATCTTTTACAGTCTTGTACGCCTGTCTAGGGTAGTGATGGCCCTGGGGAAGAAACTGCGAGCCTGTTAGTCCTTGTTTTAATGGACCTTTAATGCCTACCAGAGGGCAGCAGGTCAAAGAGGAAGTGCCCGGGGTGAGAAGAATCTTATATAATGTTGTTTGCTCTGCTGTAGTATCACAAAAAAAACAATCTTCTCCAGACTGTGCAGAAAGCAGCCAATAATCTTCTGTGCTGTGTTGATGACTTTCTACATTTATTCTATCTGCTGTCGTGCTTACCACATCGTCACGCTGTATGGTATTTTGGTATGCTCGTTAACTGTAAAAAATATTATAATGTAGCGAGCAGAGACGGGAGTCGTAGGCGGAGTGTCAAACAAAGGTGCCAAAGGACGCTGCTTTAATAACATGTAAACTTGCGATAACCAAAACAAACACACCAGAGTGGCTAGAACCGGTCGAATTAAGAGTCCCCCTAGGAACTCGCTAACTAAACAATAGTTCCGTGGGTGAATTATGTACAACCCACTACACAAGCCCCCCCAGAATTCACCCAGAGTCAAAGTCTCTGTGCCTGGTTGGGACGCTGACCCGGCCACTGCGGGTACAAGGAGTTGGAATAGCAGGGGGGTGAGAGCTTGTGTACTCAGTTGGAAAGCCCACAGTTGCTGGGGGCGGAGGGTCAGAGTGGGTACCCACGGGACCGAAGGGTCGTGCCGCAGGAGGACGGCCGCGCCGTGGGGCTTGGGCCAGTTCCAATGGCTTGGACATATCCATGTGGGCAGGCTTAACCCTGTCCACGGAGACAGTCTCTGGCCTACCACCGATGTCCACGACCATGGTCTTGTCGCCATGCTGCAGGACCTTAAACGGTCCATCATAAGGAGGGCGCAATGGTCCGCGGTGGGCATCGTGGCGAATGAAAACAAAACCAGCCGAGCGCAGGTTGGAGGGAACCCGTGAAACTGGCCTGCCGTGTCGCGATGTGGGGATAGGCACAAACGCTCCCGCAGTGCCCTGCAAGATGGACTTCTCCCTGGATGCAGCCCAGGGTGTCGTTGGGTCTGGGATGAAATCACCTGGCACCCGCAGCACTTGACCGTAAACCAACTCAGCTGAAGAGCACTGAAGGTCCTCTTTGGGAGCGGTCCTCAGTCCCAGCATGACCCAGGGTAGCTTATCGACCCAGTCCCCATCGGTCAGGCTGGCGCGCAAGGCCGCTTTCATCGAGCGGTGGAACCGCTCGCACAACCCGTTAGCCTGGGGGTGGTAGGCAGTGGTGCGGTGAAGTTTGACTCCAAGGCTCTCGGCAACCGTGTTCCACATCTCGGAGGTGAACTGTGCGCCCCTGTCAGATGAGAGATCTGCAGGGGGTCCAAAACGGGCGACCCAGGTTCCGATGAACGCCCGGGCCACATCGACAGCTGAGGTGGAAGTCAGCGGAACTGCTTCAGGCCAACGGGTCGTCCTGTCCACCATCGTCAGGAGGTAAGTGAAACCGTGTGAAGGGGGCAGTGGGCCCACCAGGTCAATGTTAACGTGGTCAAACTTCCGTTCGGGGATGGCAAATGGTACCAATGGGGCCTTGATGTGACGGTGCACTTTGGCGCGTTGACATGCCACGCATGAGTCGACCCAGTCCCGGACGTCCTTTCTCATCCCTTTCCACACAAACTTCTGGGCCACTAGCTTAATGGATGCTTTCCTGCCAGGATGAGACAGGCCATGTATTGCCTCAAAAACAGCCCGACGCCAGCCAGCAGGGACAAGCGGCCTAGGCCAACCCATGGAGACGTCACAACAAAGCTTGGCCCCTGAGTTTCCGACCGCAACCTCCTCCAGCCGCAAACCAGTGTCTGAGCTCTTGAGCGTTTGGATGCCGTTATCAGAAGCCTGGTCCACACTCATACTGGAATAATCAAGCCCCAATTGCACAGCGCTGATGGTTGCTCTGGACAGGCAATCCGCAACCACGTTGGACTTCCCAGCAATGTGCCTGATGTCAGTCGTGTATTCCGATATGAATGACAGCTGGCGCTGCTGGCGGGCAGACCATGGTTCGGACGTCTTGGACATGGAGAACGTAAGAGGCTTATGATCAACAAAGACGATGAACTCACGGCCCTCCAAGATGAAACGGAAGTGGCGAATCGCCAACCAGATGGCAAGTAGTTCTCTGTCGAATGCACTGTATTTACGTTCTCTGGGGACCAGCTGGCGACTAAAAAAGGCGAGTGGCTGCCAAGCATTGTCAACCCACTGCTCGAACACAGCACCCACTGCAAGGTCTGATGCGTCTGTAGTCAGTGCGACTGGGGCTCCGGGGGCTGGGTGAGCCAACATGGCTGCCTGGCACAGCGCGGTTTTTGTGTCCTTGAATGCCTTGATCCTCTCAGCGGTCCATTCAACAGCTTGATTGGGTGACCTACCCTTGAGGGCTTCGTAGAGTGGGCGCATGACATCAGCGGCTCGGCGAATAAACCTATGGTAGAATGTCACCATGCCGAGAAACTCCCTGAGGCCCCGTGCTGTTGGCGGCTGAGGAAAGGTGGAGACGGCCTCTACCTTAGACGGCAGGGGGGAAGCCCCATCCTTGGTGATGAGATGCCCAAGGAAGTGGATGGAGGGTACGCCAAAAACACATTTCGCGGGATTTATAATCAGGCCATGCTGACTGAGCTTGGTGAAGAGGTCTCTGAGGTGCTCCAAGTGTTCCTCTTCTGAGGAGCTGGCAACCAGGACGTCGTCCAGGTAGACGAACACAAAAGGCATGTCCCTGAGCACTGAATCCATCAGCCTTTGGAAGGACTGAGCGGCATTTTTCAGTCCGAACGGCATCCTGAGAAATTCGAACAACCCAAATAGAGTTATCACGGCCGTCTTCGGTATATCTGAGGGATGCACTGGCAGTTGGTGGTATCCGCGCACGAGGTCCACCTTGGAAAAGAGAAGTTTGCCCGCCAGGTGTGCAGAGAAGTCTTGAATGTGCGGGACCGGGTAACGGTCGGGCGTGGTAGCCTCGTTAAGGCGGCGATAGTCCCCGCATGGGCGCCAGCCACCGCCTGGTTTCGGGACCATGTGTAATGGAGAGGCCCAGGGGCTGTCTGATCGGCGAATGATGCCGAGACGTTCCATGTTAGCAAATTCGGATTTAGCAACTGCCAGTCTGTCTGGATTGAGTCGTCGGGCCCTGGCATGAACCGGGGGCCCCTTGGTTTCAATGTGGTGCTCAACCCCATGTCTGGTCGTGGAGGCTGAGAAGGTGGGCTTCGCCAGACTGGGGAACTCGGCGAGGAGCCGGTGGTAAATATCACCGTCCAAGAGAGAGCTGGACAGACCCTCAAAAATCCCCTTGTCGCGGACACACGCGAGAGAGGAGAAATTCAATGCGTCAACGAGGCGGCCATTTTTCACATCGACGAGTAATCCATTGGCACACAGAAAATCTGCACCAAGAAGAGGAAAAGCAATATCCGCAGTGACAAAGTCCCATGTAAACTGCTGACCCCCAAAACACACGTCCACTGTCCGTGTCCCGTATGTGCGGATGGGGGTGTCATTGGCAGAAGTTAATGGAGGTCCATGTGTTCCCCCCCCCACATCGTCCACAGTGGCAGGGAGGACGCTCCTCTGGGCGCCGGTGTCACACAAGAACTTTTGGCCGGAGATGGCGTCCCGGATGAACAGTAGCCGGTTTCTTGCGCCTGCACTCACGGCCGCTACAGAGTGCAGGCCTCGAAGTTTCCCGTCGCGTTGGAGGTGCAAGGGGGACGGCACTTCTTGGCCCTGGGCCCAAAACGTGAATGGTAGTAACACAGACCTGACACATTCTGATCGTCGGTGGCCGCGCGTGCCTTGCTGGCTGGGGGCGTCGCACTTGTTGGTGTGTAGGCGCGTGTAGGGGCCAGCACCTCATGTGTGTATCTATGCGTGGCCAGGAAAAACCGGTCCGCTTCCTCTGCCAGTGCACGCGGATCTGTAATGGTTGTATTTGCAAGCGCCGTCTGGACATGCGGCGGCATGTGACGCAGAAAAAGTTCAATGAAAAGAAAATTTGGCTCTTCGGTGCCAAGCAAGTTTAACATCATTTCCATGTGATCCGATGGCTTACTGTCTCCTAAGCCCTGAATAGCAAGGAGGCGTCGAGCACGCTCAGAACGCGACAGTTCAAAGATTCTGAGGAGATATGCCTTCAGTCCCTTATATTTATCCAGTTCAGGAGGGGATGTGATGAAACTCACCGCTCTGGCTGCAGTTGAGCTCCCCAGAGCAGACACCACGTGGTAATAGCGAGAGTCATCGTTAGTGATTCCGTGCAGGGCGAATCGAGCTTCTGCTTGTGCGAACCACGTTAGCGCTGATGACTCCCAGAACTCGGGGAGCTTGAGAACGGGCGCGTATGCCATGACGGTATGCTCAGTAGTATGCACAGCCTCGGAAACTTCCACGAGACTAATGTCGGGGTCACCAATGTAGCGAGCAGAGACGGGAGTCGTAGGCGGAGTGTCAAACAAAGGTGCCAAAGGACGCTGCTTTAATAACATGTAAACTTGCGATAACCAAAACAAACACACCAGAGTGGCTAGAACCGGTCGAATTAAGAGTCCCCCTAGGAACTCGCTAACTAAACAATAGTTCCGTGGGTGAATTATGTACAACCCACTACAATAATATTACTAGTGCCCCCTTTATTCTATTTTTCTGAATGTTGTACTCAAAGTAAAAAGCCAAGGCACCTCTGGACTATAGAGTCAAAGAGAGCATTTATCTTTGCATTGTTGTGAGTGTCTCAACGGATCTTAAAAATGAATTTTGTGTAATATTACTGCCATCTAGTAGTGAGGTAAAAGATCGATTCTGTAACACTTGTGCTACTGAAAGGTCCCACTTTGTGAGTCTAACATTGACTTGTACTAACAGCATAAAAACTAAGCAAGAGATGACTTGCTGAAATAACTAAGAAGACCTGAAAGCAAGAGTTAGCTGCAGTGGCTAAGACCATCACTAGCAAAGGCTAGCTACATCCGCTAACAAGATCTGCTAGCAAGAATCAGCTGGAGTGGCTAACATGACCGGCTAGCAAAAACCAGAGGTGGGTTGTAACCTGTTACATTCATTTGAATAAGTTTTGGGACATTTTGAACTTTTAGTACTATTTTTAAACCACTATTCTTTTTTACTTTTACCTGGGTAGATTTGTGAGGAAGAAACTGTACTCTTACTCCGGTACATTAGCCTATATTGAAGCTGTTACTCAAGTACATAATTACGTGTCTCTCTCAAGTGTAAACAGCAATAAGCCAGTTGGTTTGCAAAGAACATTTTCCCCCCAAGGATTCTGTGTCGTTAAAATTGTTCCGTATTTAATTTTATATCAGTGAATATATTAATTTATTACCCTGTGTTTTTAATTCAACATGTTTTACATAAAAAAATGTCAACATAGTTTATTTGTTATTGCACAGAATAGTCAACATGATTTATTACCATTTTGTTGTGTGTTTTTCAGAGTTTCTGAGAGGCTTGACTTTTGCCTAGTGTGTTGTCTGGTACGAAAAAGTTTAAAGGTTACACAACATAGCTGCATCCTGTGGTAGAGTAAAATTATTATGATATTGTACAATAAAACATTATTTCCAAATTATTAATTCATTTGGTGCATAATGTCACATTGTTATTGGCAATAAACTCCCCAAAACCTGCCTTTTTCGTTTTCTATTTTTTTCTTTAGCTTTTTTTATTATTTTTCCTCACAGACTGAAACACACATAGACACACAGACACACACCTTTTATACGAGTTTATGAGCTAGTTTGTTGTTCTGTCTTCAGAGCTTGTTAAGAAAATACCAGGGCTTTAAATGTGCTATTTGTACTTAATTCTTTTTGATTTACCGGCATATGATTATTGTTTTACTTTCTATTAAAGTACTTAAATTTACCTTGATTATTTTAATCTATTTTAAAATCAAATTTAATATATTGCTGATTGGATCGATTTTGATGGTTTGATGATTTCATTGAATGGTTGTATATTTTTTTTGTTTTTTTAAATAATCAAAATATAAGACATTGCCCGCTCGGTGACCTTGGGGTAGGGCGCCCGCCCTGAGACTAGGAGGTCGCTGGTTCAAGCCTTACAACATTGGTACTCATTGCCTCCCTGCTTGGCGCTCGGCATTAGGGGCTGGAATTGGGGGGTTTGGTCACCTAATGACTCCCAACACATCAGTTGGGTTGGGCGAGGAGGCTGGGAATCCCCTTCTCTGTATTGATTTCCGAGAAAGAGTCAGAAAAAGACTCTAGCCACCTCCCACTTGGGGGACATGACTCTGGTATATATATATATATATATATATATATATATATATATATATATATATATATATATATATATATATATATATATATATATATATATATATATAGAGAGAGAGAGAGAGAGAGAGATATATATAGATATATATATAGATATATATAGATATATATATATATAGATATAGATATAGATAAAATAAATTGCTGCAATTATTCAGTACTCGAGTGTTTCCTTTATTCAAGTAATTATTCGGATGACTACCTTTATTCTACTCGAGTCATATTATTCTGAAGTAACAATACTTTTGCGTTAGTACCATTTTTGGCTACTCTGCCCACCTGCAGCATAAACAAGCAGGGCCACATAGCAAGGACTAGCTGGAGTGACTAAGAAACCATCTAGAAAGCTCACTGGACTGACTAACAATAGTGATCGTAGGTAAGATCGGGTGAGTTTAAGATCTTACTTCTAATCCTAGCATAGGCTAATGAGTATAGCAAAGAAAATGTGATGCAGTAGCTTAAATGAAAGGACTCAGCAACAACTTAGCTTCCTTTGGCTGTGTAAAATGTTAGGCAGTCGTCACAAGACACTAAAAACTTTTGCACAGTTCTTCTCTTTTGGGTATCAGTATAAGAACGATAGCAGCCTCCCAGAGGGTTTGGTGTACTTGTTTTCTCTGGGCAGTTTCCGCCCACATCTCAAAAACATGCAGGTTAGGTCAAAATTGTCTGTGGGTATGAGTGAGCGTGTGAATGGTGGTCTGTCTATGGCAGACCTGGGCACTCCGGTCCTGGAGGGCCGTATGTTCTGCATGATTTTTGAGGTTTCTCTGATCCAATACAGGTGATTCCAATCACCAGTATCGTTAACGAGCACTTGCTAGCTTGCTAACGAGGTTATAATTTGTATCACCTGAGTTAAAGAAGAGCAAACTTCTAAATCTGGCAGGACGTATGGCCCTCCAGGACCGGAGTGCCCAGGTCTGGTCTATGGTGTGCCCTGCGCGGGCTGGCAACCAGTTCATGGTGTCTTCTGCCCACTGCTCGAACAAACCTGGGTTGTGCTTCAGCACCCCACAACCCTAGTATGGAAAAGCGGCAGGGAAATGAATGATATAAAACTTTTTTTCCATAACTGTACGTGACATTTGAAGTTTAAATGATAAGAGCCTCACAGAAGTTTAACCTGCTCAGCAGTCTGTTCTCAACAACAAGGAACTTTGGCATCTGGTATGCACCTACGGAAATTCCTCCAAAGCATTCCTGCCTGCATATTTTTTCTGCTTTTGGATAACCTTCTCTTCCAGAGGTTTTTCGAAATAGACCCCTTCTGTGTGTGCAAACAAGTGTTACATAGCCAGGCTGAGCACGCATTGTTGAGCCACAACAGCAGAATACAAGTCAGTTTAAAACCAGCCAATTGAGAGAAAAAAATGGTTAATTGTAGGGAGCAACATATCAAACACAAAATATGCGAAGGCAGCAAGATAGCAACTTTATTCTAGTGATTAAAGTTAACAAAAAAGGTTCTTATGATCGGCGCTGCACATAGATTAAGCAAAACTTTTTTAAGAGCTTTTGTGTATTAATTTTTTTGCCTTATATACAATGTCGGTCCATATCAGGTAAGTAACGAGCAAAATACATTTTTATGACAGCAAGTAAAATGTAAAAAATTAGGGGCTCAGATGACCAGTTCATATTTACAGCAGTTCGTTTCTGTCATGATTACTCATTGCCCTCACCTGTGCCCACTCGTTCGGCGCCAGCTGCTGCTTGTTGCCTGATTGATTCACCTCATATTTAAACTCAGTACTCCAATCACTCCTTGTCAGTCTGTCAGCGAACCTCCGCATACGCAAGGCAAGCACTTTAACTCTGGCACCCGTCGGTCCAAAATCTTCATCCGTATACTGCTCGTCTGCTCCTGATTTTCCCGATCGTCTCTGGTTAGTGACCCATTTTTGCCCATTGACCACCTTCTGATCTCCCGCTCCGGCTATTGACCTGTTTTTTTACACTGACCACGCTCCGATCCTCCGCCCCGACGAATCACTTCCGCATTCCTATCACGCTCCGATCCCGTGAGCTGCTTGCTCCTCCTGTCCAGCAATCACTGGATCGCTGGCGTTTGTTTCCTCGCACCTGAATTCCTCTATATCCCAATACACCTTTGTGTGAAACGTTAAGCGTTTGGGTCCACCATATGTTCCGGTTCTGACAGTTTCATACATAAGTTAAAAATTAGCGTTCACCCACCTTAAACACATCATTATTGTTGTTGGGTAAAAAAAGAAAAATGCCAACGACAATAAAGCATAATTATTACAATTAACAATATCAGAATGTATTGTTAAATATTTAAAATATACTTTACTAATAATGTTAATAATGTTACTATTATTATTTTTATATTTATTACTATAATAAGAGATCTACTAGTTAGCATCAGTAGTAGCAAACTTACAGTCTTTGGTAGGGACTGGTAGAAAATTTTCCAAGACTTATCCTATTTACACTTATTAAGACATTCAGCATTTAAATAAATCCTAACCAGATCATCACGATAACTAAAATGAGCACCATAAATGAGGGAATTACCAATGATATCCTTGGTCTATTCAGTTATTTTAATGGCTTGCAGCCAAAGGTGCTTTTGAAAAAGCCTGTTTCCTCTTGAAATTTGACAAAAAATGGGGTTTCTTAAAATTTGTGCACTCGTACACACAACAACTGGGCATGCTTTTTTTTTTGTAAATTGCAACTCTAAAACGCAATTTAAGATACAAATCTTCTCTCACTCTGATCAAACTCGTACTGCTACTCCTGCTGTTTTGGGTCAACAATGTGCACGGATCCTTTGATGATCCAGGAATAACATTGGCTGGAACGGGGTCTATACAGTGAAGCTACCGCAAAGGGCACAATACATTAGGAACCTTGTTAATCAAGTCAGGTTGACAGAAGGGATGTTAGAAATGATAACAGGAAAGAAAATTTGAAAACCGAAAAGTGTCCGAAGAACAAAGGCAAGACTTGTTTGCGCAGCACACTGCACTTCTTGGCCGTGTCGTCAGCATCCGAGCATTCTTTATTGAGCTCCGCTGAGCCAGCGAAGCGCCCTGCCCAGCTTAGCCAGGCCCGTACTCCACCTGTGGCTAACATCATCAGTATGACCTGCACCACAACTGAGAGTCATGGAAGCAATTACAGACATGACAACGCACCGCGCCATGACAGTGGAACATCAGCGTAAGCAACTTCATGACACATTTGGCTCTCTACCTCTGTAAAAAGGATGTTGTTTGGCTCGTCACTTAGCTCCAAATTGATAACTTCCAGAACTTCCCTGTAAGTTTTCAGGGCTTTGGCTAAAATATTCCAGATTGACTTATCTCAACTTGGACTCTTGGGAGTTTGTTTTCTGTGGAATGTCAGAAGTAGAGGAAAAAGGTAGAAAAGAGACTGTCTAAAACACAAGCCACAAAACATTCAGATATCATTATTGTTTAAGGAGACCAAGTTGAGTTTTACACCCTCAAAATGAATATGAAAGTGTTATAGTAATACCAAAAAACTTCCATAAGGATCTGGTGCAAAATACAAATCTGCGTCAGGATTGTGACTGTTATGTAAACATGGAAACCCTGATTATTTACCGCAGAACACAAACCAGCATTTGGGCCAAATGGCAAACAAAAAGCAGACGTGTGAGGCTGAAGTTGACACGCAGATGAGTGAGTGTTAACTCCCTTGTGGGAATTTGAGACTTGTCTATGCACCACAACTGATAAAAGAGGTGCCATGATACGAGAGCCTTCAAATTCAAATGAGAAAATTCTCCAAACCTGACACATTGAAAGATAATATAACTTAGTTGACTGGTTCCCTTTTGCAGCTTTATAAGTAATCCTATGTGTATAAAATCAGAAATGTGAAGTTATGTAAATTAGGGCATTTGTTCTCCCTTCTGATAAAAAATCAGTGAGGGATCAGCCCTCATGTGTCTAAATAAAAACTTTAAGGTGTTCACTTGGCCATGGCACTTGAATGTGGCATGACATATTAAGCCATGTAGCTTTAAACTATCCAGTTTCGCACAAATGGATTGAAAATGTGCTTTTATTCAGCATAAATTCAACCAAACTGTGCAGTTTCACACTAATAAAGGTGTGACTGAATTGAAAGAAAATCATTTTGGTAGCAAAAAATAAAACAAATATCCCTGTAATAAATTTTCGGTAGCATGAGAAAATGCCGAGTGACATTTTACGCATTGTTTGTGGTAAAGCTGTTCAACAAAGCTCAAAATTAATAACAGGTGATCCGTGAGGACAATAGCTACTTAATAAGTTTGCACAGTTGCTGGACACAAATTGAGAATTCATTGTACGATTGTCTTGTGCTTTGACTGCAATTCATTAATCAATGTTTCAGCCAGTTTTTCCAACTATCATCGCAAAGTCCAATTAAACTAAGTGCAAATTAAGTTCCATTCACACAAAACTTTACACACACCCAAATTATTTTCAGGCAATGGACGCCTCGCTGATGATTACATGGTGGCCGACGAAGTGTCGGCGCCGATTGACGCTCCCCCAGATAACATCAAGTAGACGTCTCTTTTGCAACTGAAAGAGAAAAAGCAGACGGAGTGCTGTATCTGAATGAGATAGCAAATATATGAAAGTGGTGGTAAGGTTGTGGACCGTTCTGGGTTCCTTTTGATCAGTAAATTTGAAATGCCAATCTTCCAGTCTGTGTTTTAATCCTAGGAAGGTCCATTATCACCTCATCAAAGATTGTTTTGCTCTATTTATGATGACAGACAGGATTTTTGTGGTTATACATGTATTGCTTTCCCACCAAATTTCCACAGAGGATGTTAACGTCATCTTAAATACCAACACTTGGTCATCAGTAGAGTTAAGATCGGGCCTAAAAAATCCAGCCCAACCTTTGCCCGCATGTATAAAAGCCTGCCCCAATCCGAGCCGGACCAATTAACTTGATTTGCAGGACCGAGCCTGAAGCAAACCCGAAATGTTATATCTATCTGTGAGCACTTGGGAGTAGATGTTAATTTATGATAACAAATTGAACCTGTCTTTTGTATCAAAATCTAAATTAAACTAGAAAGTATAAACACTGAGCAGTGATTAGCGCGTGTGCGGCACAGTTCTGAGGTCATGCGATTCCTGTATGGGGTTTGCATGTTCTTCCCGTGCTTGCGTGGGTTCCCTCCCACATTCCAAAAACATGCATGTAAGGTTAATTGGCCGGTCTAAATTGTCCCTAGGTGTGAATGCCTGAATGGTTGTCTGTCTCTGTGTGCCCTGCGACTGGCTGGCAACCAGTTGAGGGTGTCCCCTGACCACTGCCCGAGCTGTAATGGGCCCCAGCACCCCCGCGACCTTACTGAAGATAAGCGATGCAAATAATGGATGGATGGACCGCGATCTCTTGTGGCCAAAACTCCCGGCCTTGAAACACCTCAGTGCACTGTTATGTTAGCGTAGCAACATCACAGTTAGTTGTGACATTATATTGATGTAATCACAATGTTGCCATGGTACTAGCTCTGACACTGACAGGGTGTTACGTGCTCCTCCAGACATTTATGCACAGTACATGTAAAAAAAAGGCAGTTAGAGAGAAGCCTGGCCCGACCCGAACATAATGATTGACAATTTAGGCAAGTCCCGGGCTGAATTTTGGGTCGAGCTCTAGCTCGGGCTTAAGTTCTTACCTCTGGTCATTAGTTTGACAGCTAATGATTGATTGAGGCACTTGTTACTATAGGTGGTATGGTTGTCGGCATTAAAGGGTGTCTTAGTCCTACCTACCATTGAACAACCTACCGCCCTACCAGTGATGAATGCTGGCCAAATCTTAAATATTACCAAACAAATGGTGTTCAGAAAACAGCACTGGAAACATTTGGCTATACTTCCTCCTAAATCAGCATGTCACTATGTGTCTTTCCCCTAGCACTTTCATTCAGGAAGTGTGAGAGTTAGCTTGTATTGTGATTCATCTCTGCCACCTGGAGAAAATGTCTCACTTACTAAAGGCACTGACCATTCATGGTAATACCTGTCGAACATGGTCACCGACACTCGACGTATGCTCTCTTGTGCTGATTCATTTCCCCTAATGATCAGCCCCCCGCACCTTCTGACTCAAAGCCGTCTCCCGACGTTCCTCTAAACAAGGCAGCGTGCTGCTTTTGTTGCTCGCCTTGTTTCCAAAGCACTGCGTTTGCCTGTTCCCAACAAGAGACTTCTTTTCACACTCCAGATTCTCACACTTTAGTGTTTGGGTGTTCAAACGACATCTTGTTCACACAAAATTTTCTCTATGAATCATCTGTTTTTTTGTGCCCGAATTGCACAACAAGCCCATCTGTTTGAAAAAATACAATCCTTGAAAATAAAGGGAAGTTACTCTGAAACTACAGAAATTAATTACTGAAGCTTGAAAAAGTAGTAGCAAATATTCTCATAGTTTGATAGGTAAAATTTATTGTGTCTGCATTTTTTTCCTTTACTTGTGACTAAGTCTACTTGAAAAATGTTTAATTGTCTGAGGTGAGATTCATCCAAAGTGCCGCATAACACTACCAAAATAAGGCTTGTTTTATGCTATAGAAAGACTCACAGTTTGAATAGGGAATATTCTGCAGTTCTGCTCTAAAGTGGAACAATATGTAATTGGAAAAAGAAAAGAAAAATAAAGAAAATGTGCTGTCTTGAATGCTTTAATCAATTTAAAGTTTTAAAGGTGCTTTAACTCGAGAATTTAAGCAACTTTAAAGTTCCATTATTTATTATGCATTCTCAAGTGGAATAAAAATATTACCTGCATGAAGAAAATATAATTGATTTAAATATTAAGAATAAACACATGTGTTATCACTGAAACAAGCAATTTTAAAAATAATAGTAGGTCTATAAATGTGTAATTATAATCCATGGCTTCCTAAATGACAATTTTTCAAAGTTATCTTATACCAGTTGTGTTTTTAGCATTGGTTTGTCCCAGTAATGTGCAGTGGGGTTTTGTGTCTGGTATCACAGGACAACAAAAAACATTGTAGTCAGTGCTTATAGGTAGCGAGCTAGCCTGCAGTTGGAGCATTACACTACTTTGGATTTTCTATTTAAGATGAAAGGTAGGTTCCAAATAAAAAATGGAGCACAGTGAGGACCAGACCCATAAGAACATAGCATTTAAAGCTCAATTTATATTTACTTTATACTAAAAAATAATAGCGTGTGTCTGTGTAGTCTAAGGCAAAATATATAAAAGACCCTAAAATCGAAAAATAAAATTTAAAAACATGGAAAATTTGGACATTGTAATTCACAGGATCAGCTGAACGACATCTAAAATCATGGAGTCATCTTTCCCGAGCCTTTGGTGCGCAATAATAATCGCTGGTGGAGAGTCACACAACCGCCCCATTGCAAACAGTGGTACATTCATAAAAGTCAAACATTTTAGCTAAAACAGTGGAGTGACTACATCTGTCCTGTTACGGTACTTCCTACACACTGTCTTTGTTTCGCCTAAAAAATATTGGAGGGTGGGTAAAATGTGGAGTTGTGGGTCCCGTCTATTTTTGGCCTATTGTAGTCTTTTGTCTATTCTCTCTTCAAAGTCTCTATATTACATGTTTTTCCCTGGAGTGCCATGACTAATCTCGTTGCAACATTGATATCAATGACAATAAAGACAATTGTAATTTTAATGTACTATATAACTGGCACCGCGGATGAGTGGCTAGTGTGCAGCCCCATGGTACCAAGGTCCAAGGTTCAATTCGAGCTACTGCAGCTGACCTGTGTGGAGCTTGCATGTTCTACCCACCTCTGCGTGGGTTTCCTCTGGGCACTTCAGTTCCCTCCCACATTCCAAAAACATGCATGTCAGGTTAATTGGCCGTTCCAAATTGTCCCTAGGTGTGAATGTGAGTTGTTCTCTGTGTGCCCTGCGACTGGCTGGCAACCAGTTCAGGGTGTCCCGTGCCCACTGCCCGAAGATAGCTGGGATGGGCTCCAGCATCCCCGCGACCCACTGAGGATAAGCAGTGCGGATAATGGATGGATGCATGGGTATGTGGGTTCCTTTGTAATTTGCTGAGAAACACTTTCCTTAGATGTTTGCAGTCAAAGCACATACACTCTATATTAGCTTTCAGCTAAAGGTCTATATCAGGGGTCTCCAAACCTTTTTCAAGGTGAGAGATACTTTTTGTTACTAATCAGCGCAAAAGGCACACAGTTTTATATGCATTTCTAAAATGACAACTAATCATGATATTACTATGTTACCACCAGGTTAAATATGAAACGTAGGGTTAAATGTCCTCAGTCAACTAATAATTAATCATTTTGCTAGAAAATCAAAATGACCCAGTACTGGTGAGCTACTTTCTGAACAGTTCCCAGGCCCCTCAGCTGTCCTTTGAGGGCACCAAGTTGGAGACCTTTGGTCTATATTTTTCCTCATTTAATCAATTATAAAAGCAATTTAGAGGGAAATTGTCATTTGTGTTTTTTTGTTTTTTTGCACCCTTGTGCAAAAATAGGCTAAGCAACCCTCATGGCAGTTTTTCCAGGTTTACAAACATTCTTCTTATGACATATTTAGACATTTAACAGAATTGTCTGAAGTTTTCAATAATCTGTGCTCTGTGCAGGCCCTTAAGACTCCTTGTGATTAAGGGCTATACAAATAAACATGACTTGACTTGACTAGAATGAAATAAAAGCTAAACCGTTCTTCTCCATTCTCTTTTTGGAGCCAGTCAGACGTGGCCAGGTCAGGGGTTCATCTGACGACGTTTGGCCTATTGTAGAGCCTCCATTTCAACCCCCAACCTGATCATGTGACACAATCCTCCTTTTTTTTTAACCATTAACCATGGGTGAGATAGTGTCTTTTCCTGTTGGGTGTCATGAAAACGTGAAACATTTTGTTATTGTAGATGGAATTAATCGCTCTCCCTGCACAGAAACATACTGGGCTTAGCTGCAGCATAAAGGAGAGCTCAGAATATGATCTACAGTATATGATACAACTTAAATTCGCTAATTATCACCAGAGGTGGGTAGAGTGGCCAAAAATGTTACTCAACTAAAGGTACTGTAACTTCAGAATAATATTACTCAAGTAAAAGTATTTACTTGAATAAAAGTGAAAAAAGTACTTGACTCAAGTACTAAGTAACTGTAGCAAAGTCGTAATTATTGATTTTGTAAAACAACCATTCAGATCATAAAATTATCAAAGTCCATCCAACAAACAAAAAAACACATTTGGAGTGCAAAAAGAAAGAAAATGTCTTGAATGCTTTAATCAATTCATGAAATGAAATGAAATGATCTGCATTTACATAGCGCTTTTCAAGTCAAGACTTCCCAAAGCGCTTTACAGTGTGCTTCACATTTCCCGCAGTGGTTAGCGCATGTGCGGCACAGTTTTGAGGTCATGGGATCAAACCTTTATTTGTGAAGTTTGCATGTTCTCCCCGTACTTGCCTGAGTTTCCTCCGGGCACTCCGGTTTCCTCCCACATTCCAAAAACATGCATGTCAGGTTGATTGGTCGGTTCAAATCGTCCCCAGGTGTTAATGAGCGAGCTAATTGTCTCTGTGTGCCCTGCGACTGGCTGGCAACCAGTTCAGGGTGTCCGTTGCCCACTGCCCGAAGACAGCTGGGAGGGGTTTCAGCACCCCCGCGACCCTACTGAGGATAAGCGGTGTAGATAATGGATGGATGGATACATCAAATGAATTAAGCACTTGTGGCACCAAGCAGCGCATTTAAAGCCCCAATACTTATCTTATCAGGGTTTGCAAGCAGACCAACGAGCTAGCCCATGAACTCGAACAAAAGAGACATTGCATATTGTAGCTGGTGTTTGGAACCCTTTTCAAGGGAAACATGCTTTTGATGTGAGGCCAAGGGTACACTTCCTCTTTTCATGTTTTCATAGTCGGTATTGCTAAGCGACATTTTCCATTTGTTTCATCCGTAAACAATCTCCCCCCCCCACTGGAGTTGAATATGGCCCGTGACGAGGCTGCTACGTTTGATTGGTTGAACATGGTAGAGCCTGGTGGAGTTCTGCGTCAAAATAAATGTGCCTTAGAGGAGACAGACATAAACGTACTTACGTGGGGGGATTTATTAAGTAATGAAGTAACAACTTCGATGTTGCCTAATAGCGGAGTAAAAGTATGTTTTTTTTCTTCACAAATTTATTCAGGTAAAAGTAAAAGTAGAGGGATTTGAAAATACTCCTAGAAGTACAAAATTTTCCAAAACACACTCAAGTAAACGTAACGGAGTAAATATACCCACCTTTGATTATCACACACACACACACACACACACACACACACACACACACACACACACACACACACACACACACACACACACACACACACACACACACACACACACACACACACACACACACACACACACAGGTATTGTTTTCACATGGGTTTGTTTTGTCTTGCGTGTTCAATCAGCATCATACAACTCAACATTCCTAAACACAAACACAGGAACTTGGGGATTGGGTGTCTCCCAAACCTGCTCAGCCTACCTTATAAAGTGAGCACAAAATGTATCACGCTGAATCTATTTATAGTCCAAAAGTGGCTCTCGGAAGAACGGATTCCTTGCGGCCTGGAGAGGAGTCATATAAACTGCAGCAAATCGACTATTAAGGACAGTCCTGAAAGCACAGCACCTCATTGGAAAGATTTTCTAAGATGATCCTTGAGCTCCATTCGGCTGCAATAAAAATTCCTGCCTTTTTTTTCTTCCTTGTAGAGCATTGTTTTTAGTTGCAGCAATGCAAGCCACCAACATATTACATATTTAAACATCTATAGAATAGAATAGAATAGAATATGCCTTTATTGTCATTGTTACAACATGGGATATGCTGTGACAACGAAATTGGACGACTCCAGTTCCACATTTACAGTGAGGATAAGGAAACAAAGAGATAAAGGAACAAAGAACTAACTGACTTTGTTGTAAGTAGGCTTACATTATACATTAATATACATTAATACATACATATTTAGAGTACGAAGCTGCATACAACTTTGGGTGAAGGTCCTAGACATGACGAAGGACATGATTAAAAGCTAAAAAAAGAGAAGTTATGAATGCAAATCATTCATTCATCTTCCAGCCGCTTTTTCTCAATAGGTTTGCGGGGGTGCTGGAGCCCATCCCAGTTGACATTAGTCAGTAAGCAGGGGACACCCCGTACTGGGTACCAGCCAATCACAGGGCACACAAAGATAAACTACCATACACCCACACACTTATCTTTTGGGACAATTTCAACTGCCAAGTATGTTTATGGTAAGTAGGAGGATTGGGAGTCCCCAGAGAAAACTCACTCAGGCACCGGAAGAACATGCAAACTCCACACAGTGAGACTGGTAGCTGGAATTGAACCCATGACGTGTTAACTGTGAGCTAGACACGCTACCACACACTCACTGTGCCATCATTAGTGAATGCCAAAACTGGTAAATACTGCAATATTGCAATGTCTGATTATTTAAAAAAAAAAGCATACAGAATTGAACGGCGGCAATGTTTGGAATAGTGGTTAGTGCATCCGTGGCACAGTTCTGAGGTCATGGGTTCAAATCCAGCTACCTGCTTCCGTGTGCAATATATATGTTCTCCCCGTTTCTTCCGTGCACTCTGGTTTGGTCCTACATTCCAAAAACTATTCTACGTGCGAATGAGCGAGTGAGTTGTCTGTCTCTTGGGCTGCCGACCGTACTGAAGATCAGTGGAAGTCTTCGTCCAAGGAAAAGTAAGTTACAGTACAAAAGACAACCCAAAACAATACTTGTTGTAAAATACAAAAGTGATTCAAGACCATCTCGTGGAAAACCTTCTGGCAGGCCTGCGGTCCCTAACTTTGACATATGTGCTCTAGATCTTAGTGAGGATCTGAATGGATAAATTAATCAAAATGGGGATATTTATACATGTTTTGGGCAGCCATCTTCCTCAAGAAGCTGGGCTAATAATGGAACAGACCACCCCATTGCCGCTGTGACCAGAGAATAAGCAGACATAATAAGCATACACAATTGCGGCATATTGAAAACATACACTCGGGTTGGCCATAAAATGGGCCGAGGGGGCTCTTATATTAACCAGACTGTTGAACAAATAACTGAACGGTTCAGAGAGGTAAGCAGGACCAGGGAAACAGGTGTAGATTCTCCGTGAGGATGTGTCACGTTTCAGAAAGGTTGCGTCTGAAGGATAATAACGCCGTTGACCCCAAAGCCTTTCATTAGAGGACACCTCACTTCCCGTCTTATTCTCTTCGAATGTTCTCATGCTCGACTGTGTTTGCCTAGAAACCCAATCCCTACTAAGGATGCGACATTCGCAGAGGCTCCCCAATAAATCTACTGACGTTGCGCTGTCAATCACCTGGATTGCTCTGATGTACTTGTCCAGTGTAGTGGTAGACTTCCCCCTTGAACTTGATTTAACCTCTCGCATAAGGCGACATAAACCCGGTCGTATGCCGACTTAGGGCATCTATATAAGGCAAGCCTGCCTTGAACAGAATGTGAACGTAAACATAAAAGGAAGCCTGCAAATGTCACACTGTAAAAGTTGTTTTGTACTCAGCCTGCACATGATGTTTATTTGAACGTGACGCTGCTTGCTAGAGTGCGGCATTCTTGCAAGACCTCTGTTAAGTTCCACGGCGGCTTGCCTTCTGCACCTCAGGGCCGTCTAGACAGAACAAATATTGGTGTGTCCTGATTTTACAGCACCTTAAAGCCCATTTTCAGAACTCTGGAGTGTTTATTATTCTTTGTTACACATCTGTATGGTTTGACAGACACTGGTGTGAATGTGTCAAATTTAACCCTTGGATGCATAAGTGGGGTCAAAAATGACCCCAGGGGTTTTTATTTCTTCATTATCTTTAAAAACAAAAATAACTGCATTATTGTGATATTCTAGGTATTCCTTTTTCCTTTTTTCTTTTCTTTGTGTTTGTCTTGCTGTTGGTCACCCCCTCTCGAGGGATATGACCAGGGTTGACAGACAGACAGACAGACAGACAGACAGGTATTCCTAATAAAGATTCTTTACAACATGATGCCTTTAGCATTTTAATTTTTCCCCACTTATTTTCAACCAAAATGAGTTGAAGTGACCAAACCGCACGATTCTTCTTCTAATATTTTGCCAGCCTTCTGTTAGTTAGTTTTTGATTTTTGAGGGTACCCATTGTCACGACCAGAACGGAATCAGGACCCAATTGCGTAACGTTTACCACAAGTTTTATTGAAAGAAAGAGGTCCACTATCCGGTGTTCGCTGGACGCGGGAATCAAGTCGCTCTTGCAATCGGATTGTGATCCAAATACGGAAGTGGGTCTTCCGTAGTGGGCGATGGCGGTGTCAGGGACGGAAAAACAGGTCGATATTCGGGACAGGAGAGCAAAAACGTGGTCGGGGTCAGACACTGGTCGTAAGCCGGGACGAGAGAGCAGACGTGGTCCGGATCAAAAACGGGTCATAATCCAGGATGGGAGAGCAGACGTGTTCGGGATCAAAACAAGTCATAGCCGGAGAAAAACGGGGAGATCAGGAATATGTGTATATATATATATATATATATATATATATATATATATATATATATATATATATATATATATATATATATATATACATATAAATCCAAATTCACTTGAGTGTGTGTGTGTGTGTATGTGGTTTATAGGCTCCAAAACGGCTGAACCAAATTTCTTGAAAATGTACACAGTTGTACAATAGGCTTCTGGGAGTGTTTTAGCTGTTTTTTGTGTCAAGGCACCCTAATAAATTCCAAGTATCTTTATAATCATTTGCTTTTGTTTACAAGCCACTCTGGAGCTGCATGCATCTCTTTGGCACTTCTTAGTGGCTACCTGACCATTTTTTAACAAACCACGGCCCCCTAAACCTCTCCCAAGTCAATATCAACGCAAAGCTTGCTTAAAATGAGAGAAATGTTCTGCTTTGTGCCATTTCTTCTGGCCCGCATACTTTTTAAACTCCACTAGAAAATGAGTCAAAATGATATTGAAATAAGAATGTGAGGAGTTTGATTTCATTTTAAGGGACACAGTCATTCTACCCATCCCAAAGGTATGAGTTCTTTGAACTGGGGTGGAATGCGAATGTTTAGTTCTCTCTGTTGTAACAAAAACGCACATCCCAAAAGGGTGGAAAGAAAGATAAAAGGGGAAAATATGGTCCTCACAAAATGAAGGCGTACAAAGTCCGATAATCCAAGAATCTAAGAATCTAAGAAGGAGAGTCTTTGAAAAAGAGAAAGGGAAATGGTCTTGGGGGTACAGGTGTGTCTTTTGGGTCCACGGCCAACATAAGAAGGGAGAAAAAGAAGAAGGAAGTAGTCGTTATTGTTATGGACTTATTTGCCCTACAAGAACATTTTTAAAATGAGTAGAATTATCTGATAATGGAACATTAATTTTATTTTTTGTTTCGGGTAAAACAAAATTTTGCTGTTCAAATTATGTTAGCAAATACTACTTTATAAAATACAGACCTAGGACATTTTGTGCTATAGCTCAATATGAATTTACTTCCTGGTTCGACCAGATGCAATTCAAATACAAGTTTCATAGATATCTTTCCTTCATTCCTACCATGATAATTCTCCTAAAACACGCATATTTTTTATTGCACATGTTAGCAAAATATTCTCTGGCACTGTTATTAATTTAGCCACATCTTCACTTTAACCGCCTTCAGGTCGAGTGTGGAGCAGATCAAGGACATCCTGGACTCATCATTTAGTCAATTATTATTTAGTTTTATTGCCATATTACCAACACAGGCTTTGGAGTGTTTTAAGCCAAAAGCTAGCTCATCCTTTTGCTCTCAACCGTAAGTTACATGCGCTAACCGCTGAACCACCGTGTTGCACAATAATAAAGGAACTGCAACAATGTCTACTATTACACATGGTTTTTGGGAGAATATTGTTGCCATTCCATGTCATTGCCGTCTACATGCTGCAGAAAAATAAATGGAGTGGGCATGGGTGGGCCTTTGTTGTTGTGCGCTATCTAGCATCCCAGGCAGGAGTGGTATTTCCCTGGCATTGTTATTTTTTCTGTAAACAAGCAGTGCAGCCACCGAACTTCCAAAGGTAAAGAAGAAAAACATGTGGCCAATTAATTGCGGCAGGCTTGTGACATTAGTGTTGCTGTTTTGTTTGGCACTCCTAAATGGTTGCAGTGACACGGGACGAAAGGCCCTCTGTTGGGTGAGGAACCATATTTGGTAACCTTGGAGTGAGAAAGTTCAATTCGGAAACCACATGACTTGTTAGTATCGTGCAAAACCATGTGACCGCTACCAGTTCATTTGGAGCAGCATTTCGCAATCTTTTTTTCAATGCATAAAGTACATTTTTTTCAATATAAAAATCTTGAGGCACACAGCCTATGGGAATTGTTTTAAAAATGAATTGTTGCCTTCAGTTTTGTTTGTAATAGCTAATTTGTCTAAGCAGGATGTAACATAGCCTTCTTATATGCTGTACTCATCAAGTTGTTCTTAACAAGTGTCTTAAACAGAATCCATTATTTGTGGTGGCCATGGCTCAGCACACATATGTCAAAGTCAAGGCTCGGGGGTACTAAGAAGGTTCTCTTTGGCTCCTGAGATGTTCTTGATTCGTTATTGTAGATGTACATTCCTTTAATTGTATATTCAGGAATTGTTGTTTGTATCAGTGGTTGACAACCACCGTTCGTTTGGTACAAGGGCGCACTGAGAGAAAAAAGTGTGCATTATTTATTGCCTCTAGCTTATTTATTTTTGTATAAACGCATTTTTTTTAGACAAAAAAAAACCCCTCAAAGTTAGTGTACGTGTTACGGTATTTGCAATGATTTATCGGTCAATAGTCATGAGATCGAACCTTCCTGTGTGGAGTTTGCATGTTCTACCTGTGCTTGCATAAGTTTCCTGCGGGCACTACGTTTCCTCCCACATATCAAAAACATGCATGACTTGTTAAATGGCCGGTTCAGATTGTCCCTAGGTGTGAATGAGCGAGTGAGTTGTCTCTGTGTGCCTTGCGACTGGCTGGCAACCAATTCAGGGTCTCCTGGGCCCACTGCCCGAAGATGGCTGGGATTGGCTCCAGCACCTACGCGACCATACTGAAGATTAGCGGTGCAGATAATGGATGGATTGATGGATGATCGGCCAATAGGTATCCTTCACCTCATTTGTTCTTTAATGGGAATTAAACCACCCTAATCACAAGACCCTTGGAAACTAATGAAAACGCATTTTATTTTATTTCATCATCGGATTATTTTTACTTGTGGCCACGTTGTGAAACGTTGTAATGGTGCATTAGGGGAAAGAGTTCAGCCAAAACAATGTTGTATTCTTTAGATCCCATTGAGGGGCAGGTGTAGCTGTGCCTCACATCTTATTATGTAAATATAAAATGCAATATATATTGAATAGTTATATTTATACAGTGTTCAAGTTCTTTCTCATTTAACTTCACAATTGATAAATTTTCTTTTTTTAAATCACTGAATTTTCACATTTATATTAAGAATATTATTAATCCAATTGGTATGTAATGAATTATTGTGCTTAGCGTCTCCAGATGCAGAGTGAGGCCTGCTATTCTGTTGCCTCATGCCTCAGTTTTGTGCGCAGGGGCTGGAGGAACTTTGCAAACGCAAAGATCAGTACAACAAAAGATGACGAAGAGGAGTTCAAGTCTGACGCTGATATAAAAAACGTAGAATCTGTGATTATCATGGCTAATACTGTTTGAAGAAATGCTGAGCTTGACGGAAGAATGCAAGGTCCGACCGAGAGTTAGGTCTTTTTTGTCTCTGTCAACAAGCATCACCTTTGTGTCACAGCTTTATTGTCTGATAATAAGTATTTATTGTAATTCATGCGTTATCATTACATGCACAGACAAATAGGCTTTCCAAGTTAAACATCATCCATGTTTCAGGGTCTTGAGAGACCCGCTTCCTATTAGGTCTTGTTTTAAAGTTATTGTTTTACAGCCAGCTTACAAGTTTTTTTCGAGTATAAATTCTGATTTGGTGCACACTTCAGCCCCAAACAATAAAATTGGTGATAGTCCTGGAAAGCTAACAGCTAGTCAAGCCATTCAGTCATTGTTTTCTGTTGTATATTTTTTTCACAGTACTTGATTACCCATCTATTCTTTCTTTTTTTAATTTTATTTTTTTAGAGAGCAGCGCATAGATTTTCTTTACAAGTTGAGGTAAGACAATAAAGCATTTGTATATTGTTTTCTTGCTCCGCCAATGAAATGATGAAGATGATGTACATTCCTTTATTTTTATATCTGGCTGTGCCTCACCTCACCACATGTCAGTAATCATTTTATTATTATTGTTTAAATACTCTCTGAAATGTTTTTTCTTGTAAATAAGGAAACTAACGTGTAAATTTTGACGATTTTCTAAACACTGTTAGAAAAACACTTGATTAAAAGGACCAACATTTTGGAAACAGTAAAAATGAGAGCTAAGCTAATTTATTTTGCTCTTCATTGAAGTTCTGGGGCTTTTTTTGCAATTAAAGGGTAATATTTCATTACACTTGTGAGGCATTGTGAGAAAGTTATTCTCTTGCTGCATAAGTATAGTTTTGCTTAAATTATGTCATTTTGGCACATATAGAAACCCTTGAGTGACCCCAAAAAGAAAAAGAAAAATCAATCACAAATATATGGTGAAATTGCTATTTATGGCATGTTTCTGCTGTTTCTGAACACACCAGAAATTTAACCTTTGGGAAAAGTGGGGCGGCTATTTCCATGTGCATTGTGTCAAACATATTTGGGTAGTGGGTGTGGGAACATAGCAGCGACAAATTGGTGGGAATGTTTGGAGGCCCAATGTGTGTGTGTATGTCGAAACAACACCTTGAGGCTGTACCCACACTTATACACATTTTACGGCTCCATTCGGGAAAATGGCTTCCCCTGTACAAAAACACAAGGGGGGGTATATGAGGCTACATCATTTCATGCACAGACAAACAAATAGGCCATCCAAGTTAAACAAGACACAGGACGGCCTCTAAATTGTGTAGGACGGTGCATCTATGTTTAAGGGTCATGAGAGGGTCTTCACTCACTTCATCTTAGGTCCAGTTTAGAAGTTATTGTTTTATTGCCACTGAACAAGCATGATGACAGTTACACTTTTTGCCCCAGTTTTCAAGTATACATGTTACATTTGAAGTTGCTGTGTGAAAGCAGTGTCGAATGGGTATCTTTATACTCCAAAGCACCAGGGGGAAGCATCATTTCCTCATGGCTGACGCGGTTATATTCCATCATTTGAGAATACGATCTCAGTAGACATGAGAAAAAGCAACAATGAAGATTTTTTAGTATTACTCACCCTTCTGTATGATACAGTTGTTGACTCAATAAACAATATTAGTTTACTGCAAAAATGTGCAGTTAAAGAAATGAAAAACATATCTTTCCTACAAAATACTTCATGTTCAATAAGAAAACCATTTTTCCGATTCAAAATCGTTTTTAACGTTTCCAATTTATCTGAGGATTTCTTTTTAAAATGGATAAGAAAAATACTGCTTAAAATGATCAGCTAGGTCAAATAGTTTTTGCTTCATTTAAGTGCCGTAAATTCCGGACTATGGAGCGCGCCTGATTATAAGCCGCACCCACTACATTTCGGGAGGAAAACTAATTTTGTACCTACACAAGCCGCACCTGTATAATAGCCGCATGCACCCACATTGAAAAAAACGCAATACAAACACGAATTTAACCCGGTTTGAACAAATTTATTGACACTAATAACAGAAAACAAACAGTGTGAGGTTTGAACAACCCCTCTTGACAATCTCAACAGCAATCAAGCACATTCACAATATTATATTTCAATATGACGTTTAACAGCAAACACAATGTGAGGTTTAAACAACCCTTCTCGAAAATCTTAATAGCAATCAAGCATACCCGATACAGTCCAAAAAAAACACAGCCGGCAAAATGAACGGAAAATGATACCGGTACTTAACATTTAATGCAGACCTGCAGAGTCCAGGTGCCCGTTGAAAGTAATCCAGGGAAAAAAGTGTATATTTCCAAAGGTAAGGGTGGGAAAAATATATATCCACTATTGTCGGCCACGTACACAAACACGTCTCACCTTTACTCCACTTCCCGTCAGCCCGCGTTTGCCCCACCACTTCTTTCTCATTTGCTTGTACAAAACATATCAGAATAAGTTTCTAGAATAAATACATTACAAAAATATACAGTTGCAAATACATATTATACATGGTTACACATATTTACAAAGAAAGACGGTACACTGAGAGAGTTTTCAAAGCTTTAATAATAATATTAAAACTTTCATCCCTAATCGTGGCTGTGAAGGGTAGCAAAACGCTACTAGGAACACGCTCGCAACACAGTAAACAGCTCTGTTAAAAAAACATACCGTACTTGTGGTGAGCACGGTAAAACGTCCTCATCTTCTTCCTTTTAACTGACGTCTTCAAAGACGTCTTCCTTCAATATGGGAAAGAGACTTTGTCATGATGACATGGTCCCATACTCCCTTATTTAAAAATACGCTAGCAAAGTAAGTCCTATATTGGACTGCTCGACTGCGTTCAGCTTTAATGTTGCATCATGTGCCTTTCTTTATGCAATTTGCATAATGAGGATATGTCTACGTTAATTTAATTTGTGCACAGGCTAAGAATTTGCAGTTAAAATCTTACCTTTTTGTACCCGAGCGCCTCTGGCGGCTGTTAGAAAAATTACACAAATTGGCCGCATCACTGAATAAGCCGCAGGGTTGAAAGTTTGGGAAAAAAGTAGCGGCTTATAGTCCGGAATTTATGGTAATTTTTTCTCAGTTTTGCAAAAAAATTATGTAAAACATAACAAAATAAGAAAGACACTATCTAAAGAGGGTAATATGATATGCTGAGCAAGATATTAGGTATTAAAACAGCAATGCATTCATAAACGATGTTAAGTGGACAAGAAACTAATATTTTAACGTTATATTTGCATAGTTTTTTTGCACTGAGCAAAATCTTGGTCTTTTCGCTAATGATTTTTCCTATTTGATTACCATTTTTCTTACTGTTTTACTAAAAGAAAGTATTAGTATAAATGTAGTAAAACAAAAAAAGGTGCTTAAAACGACTAAAATTGTCTTGAAATACTACTAGCTACTACAAAAAATAGGTACAAATATCTTAAAAATAGCTAACGTTATTAGCAAATGGTGCCCTACAGGAATGAATGAGTATCTATCTATCTATCTATCTATCTATCTATCTATTTTAATTGGTTAGTTAGTTAGTTAGTTAGTTAGTTAGTTAGTTAGTTAGTTAGTTAGTTAGTTAGTTAGTTAGTTAGTTAGTTAGTTAGGTTTTTATGCTGTTTCTTGTCTGCATCACATCTTGCTTTGGCTTCTCTCAGTTGTATTGTTGGTGATTTGTTTTCACCTGGATTTGTATTTTTATTTTTTAACCTGGAAAAGGTGTTCATAATGCATTTCAAAAACAGGAAAATAATAGGTGTAAACCCTAGATTGATCAAATTATAACTACCGTATTTTCATGACTACAAGGTGCACCGGGTTATAAGGCGCACACCCCAAAAATATTTTTTTTGTCCTATATTTTCCATACGTAAGGCGCACCGGACTATAAGGCGCTACAGTGGGAACGTCAACAAAACAGTCAGATAGTTCAGTCACACTTACTGACACCTTAACATTCCGACGGCTCGCAAAGAAGCAATTACGTATCTCAGACACGTACGGACACGGTGTCTGTTTTGAAGTCACCAATCACTCAAATGCGTCATTCCACAAATCATTAGGAAAGTTAAACTCTTAATATTCAAGAAATGCCAACAAT
Source organism: Urocampus carinirostris (assembly GCF_059441175.1). Classification (NCBI taxonomy): domain Eukaryota; kingdom Metazoa; phylum Chordata; class Actinopteri; order Syngnathiformes; family Syngnathidae; genus Urocampus; species Urocampus carinirostris. The sequence continues at coordinate 26,653,631 of NC_142351.1, read as the reverse complement.
TTCTTAGTTTCTATTTTCTTTTTCGCTGGCAACTATGTGGAGAGCAAAGTAAGAATTTAATTGTGCAGGGAAACATGGTTCTTTACAGTGCATATGACAATAAACACTTTAAATTGAATTGAATTTAAAAATGGACTCATCACAAAAACGTCTGGTAAATGCTAAAAATGACCCGCCTCATTTACCTCAGAATATCTTAGCCAATAGTGACGGATTCAAATAATGATTGACACGTTGGTTAGGAAATGAAACGCCGGTGTATATATCCCAGCATACACCGCGGACTACTTCACCTACGGGGGAAAATCTAGTTGGCGGTTGCTTGCCTTAGTTGCGAGACCTTGCGACTCAATATTGATCCATGTATAAGGCGCACTGTATTAAAAGGCGTATGGTCGGCTTTTGAAAAAAAATAAAGTCTCTTAGGTTCGCCTTGTGGTCATGAAAATACGGTACCTTATATTCTAGATCAGGGTTCTTCAACCATTTTTAAGCTGAGAGTTTCTTTTCTTTACAAACAAACGCAAAGGGCACCCAATTTGAAATGAATTTCTAGAATATCAACTCATCATGTTGTTCTTATGTTATTTCAAAGTTAATTGCTGGAAGTATGGTTAAATAGACTCAGTCAACCTCTAAAAATCATTTTACTAGAGATTCACAATGACCCAGCACTGGTGAGCTATTTTTAGGACAGGTCCGCGGCTACCATGTTGGAGACACCAGTTGTAGAGGGTTTACATTATGTTAATTATTTTATTAGTTTCACAAAAAACAGTTTTTTCCATTGTTGTTGATTTTGGTATTCACAATGAGCAACGCACTCCCTCGGGGTCCCCAAAAATAGCTGTTTGGTATTGTTTCTTGTAAACACTGTGACCTAAATGCTTCAATAAAGTCATTCCATCCACCATGTCCAACACCCTGTTCAGTTCCAGTCACAACTCAAAACAGACCGCAACAAAGTAAGGAAGTCTTGAACACGTCATCACAAATAATGCTATGACAACCGAGCATTATGATGTTGAATTCATCAAGGAGTTGACTGTGAACAAACCTTTGCCCCCTCAAAAGCCCCGAGGAGATTCCTTCATCTGTAATAATCACGTTGTGTGGCGTTGCTAAGCGCGTGTGTTGAAAACACAGGGCGGGCCAGCCTACAACCGACTCATGACTTCCGCCGCTTCATGACTCATCTGTCATCCAAACGCTCCATATCGCACAGTCTGGAACAATCAGCATCACTCTGAGGAGGTGGGACACGACGCAATCGAGCCCCTCAGACCGAACAGAGTGACCAAGAACAAGAAGTTAATGAAACAGGAAGCCGGAGCCGGCTTTTACACCCGAGGAATTTCCTGTCTGTTCCATGTGTGCTACTCCATCTGAGGAGAGACGTGAGGAAACAGGAGGAGTAGGAAAATGAATATGTGTTTTAAAGGAAGACCAGCTTAACATTCGGGTTATTAGACAACTTGTTTCACAGCTAGGGAGTCCATTCCAACCAGAGGATCACTCTCTGTCAACAGAGTGGGTGTCCACCACCCCACACACAGGAACCACATTTTCCATCATTAAAACCAATGTCTTCACCTGACAGCATAAAATTCAATGGGAGAAGGGAAACTGCTCACGGGAACAAACAGACATGAAATTCCCTGATTGTTCTGTCTTGCTTACAGACCGCTAAGCTGCCTCTCCTGGCTTTTATTTGCTGCCTGTGCCCAAGTAGTAAAAGGGTGTTTATTCTGTGTCTTAAAAGTTGCCTAATGGCTGGCCTTAGGGTGTCCCTGGCCAGCGAACCAAACAGTAAAAACCAACCAAAGAGGGTTGAATCAGCATGAAGGGATTCTGATGTCCTAAGGCAGTTGTTTTCAACCATGGATCGATCGAACATAACGGGTTCGGTCAGTCAGTCTCAAGGGTTTGTTGGAGCCTCTGCCACAGAGGCCAAGACCCACCGACTCGTCATGCCAGGTGTCAGATGATCATGTGACATTTCTTGACCAATCAGTGCTGCATGGAATTTAGCGCCCTTTAGGGGTGATCCAGGGCAGCACGGTGGCTGGGTGCAGAGGTTCAAATCCAGCTACAGCACTTCGGTTTCCTCCCACATTCCAAAAACATGCATATCAGGTGAATTAGCCGGTCTAAATTGTCCCTAGGTGTGAATGAGCGAGTCAGTTGTCTGTCTCTTTGTGTCCTGCGACTGGCTGTCAACCAGTTTAAGGTGCCCCCTGCTCACTGCCCAAAGATGGCCGGGGTGCTCCCCAGCACCCCCGCAACGCTATGAGGATAAGTGGTGCAGATAATTATTGAGGGGCGATCCAATGGGTGAATGTCACGTCCTACGTCATGTAATTGCTTTTTCATATTTGAATCTATACCAACTATATTGATCAATAAAAGACAAAGATCGGATGAATATGTATGATATGGATTCTCATGTATTAAGGATAGCATGAGAGTCAGCGTACAATCTGCTACCTCATTTATTTGGGGTCAAACTTTGGAACAATTTACAAGACGAGATAAAAAAATGTCCAACTATTCATTTGTTAAAATTTAAAGACAAAAAAACATTACTGGTGGAATACAGAGATGAAGAAAATGGGGTATGAGTGATACGGAGATTGGGAACAGAGCGTCTAGAACTATGGTTAACTTTGTTGTTATTGTTGCTATTGTTATATCATAACTGTTATTTTTAATATTATTACTATTGTTGTTATTATCATTGGTGTATTTAATAGGGAAGATGAAGGGGTAGGAAATATAAGCATCTGTTTCTTACTACCCCTTTTCAAACATTTATGTAACATTATTTTGTTGTTGAGTTATTGTTTTGGTTCTTTTTTTTATTTTAATGCTCGAAATAAAGTTTTCATTCATTCATCCATTCATGGTATCCAAGGAAGTTTTTGCTTTGCCCAATTAAGGAAAAGTACGAGGAGAAAAGGAGAAAAAAACGCGGAGATCAATGATCTATTGTGCTCAAACTGTTACAATTTAATAGTCTGCCTAAATAGCCCTAAATTACTTTGCCATCTTGTCCCAATTGGGGTGGTTAACCCCTCAACGTTCCTGTGCTAAAATCCTAATCCAAGACGTACCTAAAGTAAATTGAATGCTGTTCTTGAACTGTTTGTAAAATCTGGACTGTTTTGGTCTCTTTTGAAAGGTAAGACCCTGAAGTTTTGTCTCAAACTGAAAAAACACTGCACATGCTACTAACATTAAATAATCTGAGTAGGAACACACAGAAACAGAAGTTTTTTATTCTTGCCTGAATTTTGTTTTTGCAAGTAAATGCCTGTAGATGAGTGTAGCATGGGCATCATAGCTGGAAAACAGGTGAGACAATAGCCTTACATGGTACATTGTCAAATTCTAAATCTGAAAACCATTGTATTTTACACATTTGTCTAAGGGCAGTTGTCTAAGTTGAATACACGCCACAACATTTGCCGTATCGTTCTTTTCAGAATTTTTGTGGCCAAACAATGTGTCAAATATCATTTGAAATTGTTACTACTGGCTAAAGATATTCAGAGCTAAAGGATGTGATGTACGTTTTATCAAAACAGGCACTTATATTCTAACGCAGGCTATGGATCGTGAAAAAAAGCCTGCTATTGGCCAAGATTGGTGTCAATCGAAAGGTCGGAGCCTAACGGCCATATTGGAAATTATTTTACAAGTCTGTTTATTTGTAAACGGTAATTATGTGGCGAAACAGACGGATTGCAACAAGGAACATCCAACGATGCAGACATGCTTTTAGGCTGATTTTTTTTTATCTGTCGGCATTATCCTGTGTTTTGGAGTAAATATTTTACAAGGTTGGATTCACCTTGATGTAACGACTCCATGTTTGCAAAGAATGATCTCATTAGGTGACTACCTGGGGACTTGTTGGTGTTGGTTTTAAAGTTTTAGGGAGTTTGGTTTCAAACTAATCGTGATGTTATTGTGATGAGTACATTGAAATGGTAAGCATATCTTGAATCCAAAGAGCTTTGATTATATGTGGCATGGCGTATTTCAGTTACTGTAGACATAGTGAAGACGCAACTTTGCTTTAAGGGGTTTTTAAGTGTAACCCTACTTTATGTCTTGCATAAAACATTTTTTTCTTCAATTTGACGCACTTCCTTTTGGTGTGTTTTGGTGCTTAGCATTTATTGCATTCCTTGGTGCCCACTGTACACCACGTAAGTGGTAATGGCTCATCCATGGTGGAGGGTGAAAAACTTTTAGGTGTTCAGCTAGAAAACAAGGAATGAGTCAAACTTACAAAAAATGCTACATATTTCTTCATAGCCAAAATTTTAATGTTTTTTTAGTTTCCATCCCATTTTTGGGAAGTTAGCAAATCATAATTGCGGAGTATGCTAGCTAACAACACATTGCATAAGCATGCAATGAATAAATAAATGTGTTGAATTTACAGAATCGTATTTTGTTAAGTAGCTAAACACGATAAAATAATTTTGATCTATCGAGATATTTTATGTAGTTGTTAAAAATAATAATAATAATAATAATAATTTCCTTGTATTGTCATTCTGTGTAACAATGTACACAGAACGAAATGTCGATTGCACCTGACCCGTTGTAGCGAGCCGATGCAGCCGCAGCCAACAGAGGGCGCCGCCGACCACTTTTTAAGTCTTAGGAATGACTCGGCCGGGGCGCGAACCACCGACCTCCCAGTCTCAAAGCGGGCGCCTTACCATCTAGGCTACTGAGCTGGTATAGCAAGATACATACTTAATAAAATATGGATTAAAGTACTTTTACTGTGTGTGTTGCAATACTGAAATGTGTTGCTGGCTAGATATTGTCATTTCTTCATTTATAACTTCTTACTTTATTCAGTCATAATTGTAGGGCTTCTCCATTGTTTCATTTGTGTTTTAATTTTGTGGTCAGACGCTGTTTGCGTTCATTATATCAATTCTTCTAAGAACCGATTTGAACAAATATGCCACTTTTGAGTGGAAATTTCCGCGACCACTTTGTATTTCGTTTTTCTCAAAGATATGGTTTTGCTTTTTCAGACCTTCCTTTCAATTTAAGGTTTATTGTCCTCTTTTTGTATATTTCCTTAGGTTATGTTTCACTAATGGAGTGCCCTAACAGTATAAAAGTAGTTATCAGCCACTTTGATTTGGCACTTGTAAATTCCGCAGCCATTGTCCCTTAGCTCATATTCTGTAATAAAAATTTGGAAGAAGATGGTCATATCAAGTTTTTTTCTACTGTCTCACAACCCAGATAAAAAAATGAACACACTCGAAGAAGTAAAATTGGTAAATTCAACTTCCTTTGATGTTTTGTGGCTTTTAGTGTAACTTCTGCAAAGCTTTCAGATGAGCTGGCCATTTTAATAAGCTGTGTTGGAGAAAAAGACTATTTGCCTATTTATATTGTAGCAATGCATTCACTGTTGTAAAACAATAGGTCTCTCGCTCTAAAACTCACGTAGCCTGGTGACCACCTTTAACTTTTCAGTTGAGCATGTTCATTGTTAACGTCAAGTCACACTTTTATATCGCACTTGTGCAGATATGAACTACTTGTTGAACTATTAATATGTACCCCACTCTATTGCTAACATTCTCTTACACTTCAAGAGCTGGTGGATGCATGCCTTACATGACTCTCTAAGAATATAAGTGACAATTCTATTTTTAAATTATTGTGTCAGCTGTGTGAATTTCTTGGCAAGTATACATGTAGTTCAGCTGTGTCTCCATGGCGACAGAGCATGATGATAATGCTGAGGCACCAGTATACAACCTCATACCCTATTTTTCATCACACTAGGACAAAGACAGTTTATGTAAGTCAAGGCTAATTACTGTGCCGACGGTTCGATAAGCATTTGGTCTTCATTTGCTGGCATGAACAGCAGCTCTATTCAGACAAGATAGTCACACATAAAAATAGTCTGTCATGCAAGATCTGATTTTCTATCATTTGGAATTAGAAATATTGTAAGAGGGTCATCTATAAAACAGATTGCTGTCAACGACCGTATTTAGTTAGATTCTTGAATAGGTCACCATGGTAAAAAAATAAAACGAGTGAATATAAGAGGTGCAAAGTAGCAGGCAGCCACTTTGAAAGACATTAGGGGTGCAAACAAAATTATTAGTTTGTCTAGACTGAGCAGAGAGAAGAACATGGCCTAACTTCATAGAATCAGTTAAAACATAATCATTACTTAAGAAGAGATTTTTCAAAATGGTATGATGAGCACTGGTATATAGTACAAACTTAAAAAAAAACGAATGGATGTCTTCATTTCCTCAGTTTGTTTTTTAGCAAACTTGCAACCTAAATAAAAAGTCGCTGCGTTTGCATGCAGGGAATAGTCCAACTTGAATCAGGATTCGGATTTTTGGACCAAACCAAATTAATTGCCCATATAACAGGTGATGAATGCTACAACCCAGTATACATGGCGTTTGCACACAATTTCATTCATGTCACACACCAAAAACAACCAAGTATCATGCTTGTTCCCTCCTTTCTCAAAAAGTGAGCATCATTGCTGTGTCTCGTGTGTTTACACGCTGTGATCGTATGTGGCTTGCCAGAAGGATTGATTTACACTCTATAATAGGGGTCGGGAACCTATGGCTTGCAAGTCAGATATGGCTCGAAGATAAAATGCTGCCCACTCATATGTACTCGGTAGCGTTTCAATTATGATGAGAGAAATGCTGAGCTTAGTGCATGTATTGCCAAAGCGGAGCTGATAAATAAAACGGTTCGCTCCAGTATATAAAGGGCATCGTTTAAATTACATTTTACAGTCAAGGGAGTCACACCCACAGACCATGTTTTGGTTGTATGTCACTAAGGAATCCTTCATATGGAAGCTTATTAAATAATGTAAGTTCACTGTTGAGACTCTTTGTGATAAAAGCCCACAAAACAATCTATAAACACTCAAAAACACCAAACGAGCACACAGAGTAATTTGATTGGGTGAGCAGTGGGAGTCGCTGGATCTTTGCACACATGGCACGCTACCTTCTCTCTTACACAGGGCCACTGTGCTGAATGGAAATACTGTACCTTGGTGAACCTTTCGTTTGCATTTTTAGGGGCGGCAGAAGCTCAGGAGGTAGAGCGCTCGTCTTGGGATCAAGGGATCCCAGTTCGAATCCCGGCTCGTCCGTATTACATGTCGAAGTGTCCTTGGGTAAGACACTGAACCCCTAATGCCCCCAATAAGCAGGTTAGCGTCTTACATGGCTGCAAGGCCGCTATTGGGAAATGTGGAGCACATTGTAAAGCGCTTTGGGAAGTCATTGACTTGAAAAGCGCTATATAAATGCAGAGCATCAATCTTGAGACTATTTTACAAATTAACTTTTTAAAATGTAAATTTTTTCAATTGTTTTGAAACCATTATTTACAAGGAAAAAATTATGGTCAAAATAAGCCTCAATGATCTTAAGTTACTGTGGGAGGGAAACAAGTGTAAAGTGTTATATTTGTTGATATGGGACACAGGCTCTGGCATTGTTATTATTTCATACATGTTATCAAATCATCTGACGTCACACAGTGAAATAAAATGCACTGAAAATTTAGGTTTTGTCCGGAGAGCGGATTTGCTCAACTTTGTCTTGAAAAAACATTGCAAGGATCTCTCTAAAAAAACTAAGAAAAATGCTATTATGGCTTTTTGGGTTTAAAATGGTTTCAGACCACTGCTCTATAATGTATGTATAGATACAACATTGCCAGGTTCACTCAAAAATAAAATGGAAATTTCCCGGGGAAATTAACAGATGTTCTGTACATGAGACTTGTTAAGATGATATGCCCGAGTGACCGTGTATTATTCGTCTCCACTGTGCTCTGTGAAAAAGAATAAAGAAATACCCCGGATGGAGAAATTGTGCATGTGCAATAATGTGCACAAGTAATCAGATCAGTCTAAAATGTATGTACGTGCACAAGTAATCGAAAAATCAGCAGACAAACCAACTACATTATGTCAATCAGACTACTTACGATCGGACTAAAACCATTATCTGATTTTGTCCATTTACATGGCTTTATAATTGGAAAACTAATTAAAATTGGACAATTGATTACATACCCTATGAGATCAGGTCCATTCACAAATACAAAAATAGGAGCAAACAAGGGCACCTGTATGCATTTCTTCATCATAGTGTACATGTCATGTATTGCATACAAAATATGCATTTAATATTCCCTCTTGTTGATCGCAAATAAAAATTTGTTTAATTCTTTAAATACTTAGCACGTAATTTAAACTCCCCGTTGATAACAAATCAATAAGAATGAGTGACGAAATATAGGAGTTAATGCTACAATAATTGTATGTTTTCCAGGCTGTCTGTGTAATTGTTTAGAGATGACAGCACGGTGACATTATAAACAAAAACAAAACAAAAAAAGACATTTTGCTCATGAATCGGTTGGGAAACATTTCTAACAGACCCCAGCAGTCGCAAAAATCCTTAACTGAGTAAAAAGGAAAAAACGTTTCCAAATGGATACTCTTCTAACAGAGGCTCATTATTACCTGGTGATTTTCTGTGCACGGTCCTGAGTAGAGTTAAAGATTGTTAACATAAAGTTGAGTTTCAAAAAGCAATTTTAAATCCTGAACAAAAAACAATACTGGACCGTGTAATCTGCTTACTTTTAAAGTTAACTTTAACACAACGCTATTTTCTTATAAGCATTGTGTTAAAGTTAACTACTATGGAATGATGAAATCCTGCTCGTGGCTCTAAAACGTTGAAAGGTCATCAACTTTTGATGAAATATTTGATTTGAAGGGAATTTCAGCCCCACCGGGATTAATGCAAGGATAATCCCCGACCCCCCAACAGCTGCAAGAAGTCCCCGAGACATGGTGGATTACTACCGTCAGTCAGCTCCCTGCCTGGGCGATGGACTATAAATACGGTCATGGATGGATACGTTCATGTTGCTGGGACGGCGCAGCCAAATTTGGGCTAAGTGTTGCATCCCTGACGGCTTCCAGTGATTCAGCTGAAGAAACAGTCACTCATTCCAGGCACTAAAATTCAGGGTCTATCTTCAGGGAGTCGGTTATGAACGTCATTAGAACGGTCCTGCAGTTATTCGTGTGAGTCAGATCCAGAATTTCAAAGACAGCAGCCCAATGACGATCCCCTTGCTTCCACTAATCCCAAATAAAACACATCAGTCCTAAATTTGTTCATCAAAGTCATCACACGAATATGGAATCACTTGGGATCTTCCTTATGACACATTTGGATTCTGATTTAGAATTTAAAAGCGAAAAATAATCATACCAGTATTGCGATTCTTACACATATGTCTGGGATTGGTTTTCAGATTTCAGACATAAAACTCTTGAGAGAAAAAAATTAAATACTCACACTCACCTCAAATGTCACCAAATAGCAGATTATCTTATATAATTTGTCAAGAAATTCTAAAACATGGCTTAATTTGTTTTTTTTAAAGGGACACTGTGTAAATTTAACCAGTAGATGCCGCTCTATAGAGTAGTGCAACCAGAAAAGAGTGCCACAAAACACAAGGAAGAATACAAACTACGCAGACTCAAAGTGACCAAAAAGTGTCATGATTTGTCAATTACCCTCACCTGCGCTCACCCTTTCAGCCCCACTGCCACTCGTTCCCTAATTTGTCCTCCTCCTATTTAAGCTCGTCATTCTCGTTCAATCCTTGTCAGTCCGTCAGCAAACTTTCGCACATGCAAGGCAAGCATTTTTGACTCGGGCTACCGTTCTGTTCCCGACCTGTCCCGTATCCTGTTCGATCCCGTCCCCTGTTTCCTGTATCGATCCCTTGTCCCTGGCTTCCCGATCGTCTCTGGTTACCTGACTGGTTCCGATCTCCGACCACGCTTCGTTCTCCCATCCCGGCTTATTTGACTTTTTGTCATGATTACCGATGTGAATCACCTGTGCATGCTCCTTTGGCGCCAACTGCCTCGGATTCTGATTAGCTCCCTGTCTCTATTTAAACCCACTCCTATCTGTCCCCTTTTTTCAGTCCGTCAGCGTATCTCTGGTTTTACACGGCAAGCCCTTTTTCGACCCTGACTCACGCCTGTCACGTTTTTGCTCCTGTTTGTCTCCCGCTACGACCTCTTTTGATCTTGACCACATGTTGCTCTCCCAGTCCCGGCTACAGACCAGTTTTCCACCCCTGACACCACCGTCGCTTGCTACGGAAGATCCACTTTCGTGTTCGGATCACAAGCCAAGTACGAGAGCGAACACCGGATAGTGGGCGCACCCCTTCCTCGTTCCTTTAATAAAACTTGTAGTAAATGTTACGCGAGTGGGTCCTGTTTCTGTTCTGGTCCTGACACTTTTTTGTATCTGGTATTAGATCCGACATCATTAATACAAGAGGAAAAAAGATAATGTAGAGCTATCCAATTCCCCTCTGGCGTGAAAAATAGCAAAATCCATAAAAAAGCATTGAAATACAACATACAGTGGAACCTCGGTTCTCGACCATAATCCGTTCCAGAACCCTGTTCGAAAACCGATTTGTTCAATGACCGAAAACGTTTTTCCCATTAAAAGTAATGTAAATCATTTTTAATCCGTTCCAACACCCTGAATGTTTACCATAAACGTAAACATGAAGCTAACCCAGGCTAATCATACGTTCGCGTTAGCGTAATCTTCCGTACGAAAGATTACGCTAACATGAACGTGTACAACTAAAAAAATCTGGTCGTTTACACGTCATTTAGCACCCGGGTCTCCACAACAAGTGGCTAGCGTTTCATTGGAAATGGGGCTCCGTTACAACACCCTGAATGTTTTACGCAAACAAAGCTAACCCAGGCTAATCGTACGTTCGCGTTATGGTAATCTTCCGTACAAAAGATTACGCTAACATGAACGTGTAAAAATAAACAAAGGGTAAAGAAAAGAATTATGAATAGGATTTCTTACCTTTGTGGTGCTCAGCAGAAGCCATGCTGTATGTATAGCAAGATCGGAAACTCGCACACCTTCTTCATATTTTGCTATTATTTCTTTCTTAAATGTTGTTGTTGTTGTTTTTTTTTTTGTTTTTTAAATTGTTTCTTAAAAAGTTGTACGCACTACTCTTGTTTTTTCACCTGCTGCTTGCACCGACCTTCTTCGGAGGCATAATTAGGGGCTAAAACACTTGGTACACCTATATTAAAAGCGAAAGCAAAACGAAACACGTCCGCACGTGATAACAGTTCTTCACGAGGGGTGGGGGGCAATCTACACGCATACCGGCGTTCGAACTTCGATTATTTGACCGAACAGCGAAGCAAGAATATCTCGAAATTTTTGGTCGAGAATTGATTCGTTCGAACTGAAAGGGGTTCAAAAACCGAGGTTGTTGTTGTATTTATGAGGTATCAAAGATTATGTATTATAAAGGTACACATCCTTATGTCCAAATAATGTTCATAGCATATTATGTGGTGAATGAATGAATGAATGAAAACTTTATTTCGAACATAAAAATAAAAACAGGACAAAAACAATGAGTCAACAACGAAATAATGTCACACAACATGTTCGAAAAGGGGTAGTCAGAAGCAGATGCTTATTTTTCCTACCCCTTTATCTTCCCTATTAAATACATTTTATAGATAGCTCCTCTTGTGTCTAATACAACAAAATCTCATGGATATACTTATTACATATTGGTTGTCTCCCAAATGCAATAACATACAAATCACAGTACGTTTTTTCAATGCTATCGCTTTGATTAAAAATACAAAAACATGAAAATGTACATAATACGTTCTTGCATGTGACGAGGGTTAAAAAGCCTGACGCCCTGCGTGGCCTGTGACCCGCGGGCCGTAGTTTCCCTACCTCTAGAAAGTTATCAAACGGACTACTGTCCAGTTGGCTAATCTGATAAGTGTAGCACAAAAGTGCAACACATTTCCAACTCAGAGGTAAAAAGAAGATAAGCGAATGAAATGCAAAAAAAAATGTTTATTTTTTTCAATTCTCGCGGGGAAGCACGGGCTCCTCCTCTACTTCCAAACTTATGTTTCCCAGCTTTGGGAACTCCCTGCTGTAAATTTGCTTGTGAGAGGAGGACGAAGAGAGGGAGGTTGAGCCTGGATCTCACTTCTCAAGAGGCGTGGGGCTGGAACGCACGCGAGCGCTGACGGTTCGAATACTTTGCTGGAAGTCGAGAGGATGCGCCTGTAATTTCTTTTATCGTGTTCTTTACCCCAAAAGACACAAATCTCAATTTAAAAGGCGCACCATTTTAGTCACTGGAAACCAACATAGGCGGACGTATTTCCCACTTTTCTGTCAACATGTGTTCGGGGCGAGTTGGCTCCGAGACGCCGGGGACTGGTGCTCCGGTGGCCCGCTCGTTGCTGTTCCTCGCCGGGCTCTTGTTTGCCTCTCCTCCTGGATATAGAGGCTTCAACCTGGACGTGGACAATCCTTCAGTTTACAGCGGGGACGAAGGCAGCCACTTTGGATACGCGGTCGACTTTTATTTGGCTGACTCTGCCAGGTATGTTAGGGAAAAGGCAGCACGTTTTCATTGCCATTTATTAGTGGCATTCCTAAGTTGTACTTAACGCGAAGCTGCTATCTTTCTGTTCAATTTATGTTCAAAGTGCTTTGTATAACCCCCCAAAAGCGTCCCTACCTAAAACAATTAAACCTCAACTTAGTTTACCTGACATTGTATTGTTCTTCCAACTGGGACGTTTATTGAAAGAATCATATTCAATTGTTTGTGATGCTCCTGTCTGGTATGCTCAGCTGATCCATCATTTGAAATTCATGCATCTTTGTGTTTCTCCTACTTTATAAAATGGAGGTTCCTCCTCAGATTCATTTTTTAACCCCCGATTACACGTCAACTGTGTTAAATTAAAACAAAATTGGAAATTTAAAAATTATGGGGCATTGTTTTTTCGTTTTTAAAATGGTTTCAAGCCTGCTTAAATGTTAAATGGACTCTCCCAAAGGGCTTTACAATGTGCTTCACACTTACCCATTAACACCCACGCTCACACACCGATAGCAACAACAGCAACCTGCTTAACAGGGGTATTGGGGGTTCATACCTTTCAACCTCCACGGCTCCATGCCCATACAAACTGTCTTATTTTCCCGTACAAAATACAAAATAATCGTACACCATATATATATATATATATATATATATATATATATATATATATATATATTTTGGAATGATTCATAATGGGAAATCCCCAGGCGGCAAGCGCATGCGCACAGTAGCATACTACCGCTCGCTTTGTTTGCAACGAAAAAAACGATACCGAGATAGAGGCTTCCGGGGGGAACTCCTTTGACTTGATTGATTTGCCATTTCGTGATAGTCGGTGTATGCCGGATGGTACCCATCATTGACAAATTTGCGTTTTTCCATACAGATTTCCTTGTACGTCGTACTTGTCTTAAAATACATAAAAAACGTACTTTGTACGGCAAAACCGTACAGGTTGACAGGTATGGAGGTTTAGTGTCATTGCTAGGAAATTCAATATTAACTGTCATGATGTTTATTGGTTGACTGAGCGTCATTCACTACCAATGACAAGGAAAACATCTAAAATCAGTTCTGAATTTAGCGCCATGGGCGAATTTAGACATCAACCCTCCATTAGTTAATTGAGGAACCATTTTATATTTTCATCACATTATTTTACCCTTTAATGAAACACCACTTGTCAATCACAAAATACATATTGTGATGAACATAATATATATTACCACAAAAGGCCTTAATCAACCTACTTTGCATAAATGGTAAATGGATAATTGACATCTCAAACCGTCAATGGCACTGAATTCATAACCGATTTTCAAGGTTTTTCGTCATAATTGGTGGTAAGTTTACAAAATATCAATTAAAATGTACTAAAATTAAGGCATTTATTGACTAAAAAGAAACTTAAAACGACCCAAATCTTGATCCACTTTTTTGATTTTAAGAATTATTTTTTTACAAAAATTGTAACTTAACTTTTTATTAGCAATACAATTATTCAAAGCATTAAAATGGGTTTTCCTTAAAATGAATGCTACTGTATAGTGTTTTAATTAAAAAAAAATATATATATATACTAAATGGGCAGCACGGCGGCGCAGTGGTTAGCGCATGTGCGGCACAGTTCATGTCATGAGAACCTCCTGCGTGGGTTCAAATCCAGCTCCAGACTTCCTGTGCGGAGTTTGTATGTTCTCCCCGTGCTTGCGTGGGTTTTCTCCGGGCACTCCGGTTTCCTCCCACATTCCAAAAACATGCATTTCAGGTGAATTGGCTGGTCCAAATTGTCCCTAGGTGTGAATGAGCAAGCGAGTTGTCTGTCCCTGTGTGCCCTGCGATTGGCTGGCAACCTGTTCAGGGTGTCCTCTGCCCACTGCCCGATGATTGCTGGGATGGGCTCCAGCACCCCCGCGACCCTACTCAGGATAAGCGGTGCAGCTAATGAGATGAGATGAGATATACAGTTAAATATGCAAATATATTGATAGAAAAGACAATCAAGTGAGAACATTATTTTCTTTGTTTTTTCTTTTCTGTCTGCATTTTTGGTTGAGCAATCACAGGTTCTGTGATTTTACATTGTTGCGACTTTTTTTAAAGATCTGTTTTGAAATTCAGAGAATCCCTTGAAGAGCCTTCAAGTACCCCTTGGGCTTCACTTAGCGTGTTAGAGTAGCAGATAGACTCCGTTGCATGACACTTAGAAGTCTCAGTTTTTATGAGGTGTGACACATGACATATAGGAAGGAATGGCTTCACAGATTTGCTGATGGGTGTTTTTTTTGGGTGTGCTGCACTGGTAGTAAAGTGAAATGAGCCTTGAATACAAACCTCTGCATTTTTAATCATCATTACTGCCTGAAATTGTTTAACTTTTGCATTTTTCCTTTTACATGCCTAGCTGTTCACCCAGACATTTGGCAACCACCCCCATTCTCCCACCATCGTCCCACTACCTATCTCCTGTCCTGGCTGTCTTTTTCAAAAGCGGCACCTCGATCTCTGGGAAATTTTGATGATTTAGGACTTAAACTTCCCTATCTCTTACCACACCCCCACCCTCTTACAACCTCACAGGCTGATGTCATCCAGCAGAGCATTTTAATTCACCCACCCCTCATATTCCTCTACACAGACACACACACACACAAGCTTTCTGGCCTCCCCATCCTCTCTCTTCACCTCATTAAGGTTGAGGAGACGTCATCTTATTGATGATTGAAGTTTTAATGCTGCGCGACGCTTTGCCCAAGAGGGAAGATCAAACAGAGAGAGCTTACTCTACAGTGACTGAGCTGATTATTAGAGGACAACGCGCTATTAAAAACTGATGTTGTATTCAGAATTTTTTTTCAGAACACAGTTTCATTATGTTGTTATATATATATATATATATATATATATATATATATATCCATCCATCCATTATTTGCACCGCTTATCCTCAGTAGGGTCGCGGGGATGCTGGAGCCCATCTCAGTTATCTTCTGGCAGTGGGTAGGAGAGACCCTGAACTGGTTGCCAGCCAGTCGCAGGGCACACAGGGACACACAACTCACTCGCTCAATCACACCTAGGGAAGATTTGGACCTTCCAATTAAACTGACATGCATGTTTTTGGAATGTGGGAGGAAAGCAGAGTGCCCGGAGGAAACCCACGCAAGCATGGGGAGGACATGCAAAGGCCACAGGAGGATTCGATCCCATGACCTCAGAACTGTGCTGCGGACGTGCGATTTTGATAGTGATTTCCATTAAAGTACTGAAAATGGAAAAATACACCTCTTTTTCAGGCCCTCAATAAAAATGTTTCACATAGATACTTAAAACAAGAATATGTAGAAAAATAAGAAAATTTAACTGTCACAGGTACGTTTATTTTTCAAGTTTTCTAAATGTTTGTGGTGACTGACTTAAAAAGAAATAGTGTAGTACTCCGATATGTCTGATTATGTGTAAAGGTTGTGGATGGGCACTTCATTTTGTAAATGGGCCATGTGCAAAACTGGAACACTTTGCATAGTACCAAGTAATCATGCACTAACTCTGTACTGTACTGAACTGTAAAAGTCTTCAGAAAAAGTCTTGTTTCAAGAAATAGATAATTATGCTTTGCGTCCTTTGAAGTTAGGCCTTGTTTAAAAATATTTTTCACTTTTCAAAAATTATATCTGTTTAAGTGTTAAGTTAGAAGTAAACATTTATACTTTACATTGTACGTGAATTTGTATATATTTTCAACATCCCACGTGGTGATCTATGCCTTCATTTTACATTCGTCTTGTCAATCTCTTTACAGCTGATACTTGAAAAAAAGTCACACGAGTTGTGCAATCATTCTCCCCCACCCCAATGATTCTCACCAGTGCTGTAGAGACTCGTCTATTGGAGAAGTCACAGCAATCCCCAGGTGGGGTCATGTGAGGGCTACATGCGGAGGAGTCTCCCTCTGTCGGGAGAAGTTGAACGGCTCTGGCTCCGACCTTGGCAATAAAAAATATGTCTGCCTTTGAGAAATTGCCAGATGTGCGCGTCCCAATGTTGTTGTGGTTGGACTCCACCACATCCATAAACCTGACGCCAGGCCCGCAAAAACAAAGGCATACTTTCTCCCACTTTGAGACTGACAATACGTTTGTGTATGTAGCTGCCTGTCTTGCCCTCTGGCTTCATGTAATAAAATTAAATCAGCAGGCTGGCAGGCGGCCCACCAAAGAAGGAGGCTTTGGGATATTGTCCAGGGACTGGGAAGCGCATATTGGCAAGTTCAAGTCCCACTTACGCTATGTAGTACAGAGGAAAATCGGTACACAAGTCATCCTTAGGAAGAGAAATGGACAGCACCACCACTTTCCCTCCCCCCATTTTATCTATGATAGCTGCTGCCACTCCTCTGGGAAGACTTGCTCCAAGATGAAAGTGTGTCTTTGGGAGTTTTGCCCAGTTTGGAAGGTCAAAAGCCAAAGATGATGGAGCTCAGAGTGGGTGAGAGGCGGTTGGCTTTGCTACTTAATTTGGTCCCGTTGTAGTCCATCTCAAAGGTATTCCTCTGACTAAATCATAAACAAGTAGGTCCGTTCAGACCAAAAAAAAAAAAAGCATAAACATTTTCAAAAAGCAGCTTTTAGTCCAAGCCAAAGTGTGTATGTCGTTGTATTTAGTAGTACTACATCTGTGACGGACTGTGGTGACAAACTGAGGATCATGGAGTGCATCATACTGAGGTTGTGGTTGGAGGTGTTGCAGAGGTCAGGGGCTGTAAAAAGAATTAACAGACTTGGAAACAAGTGTATGAAAACTGATGCTACTATTGAGTAGGGGTGTTTATTTAAAACCAAGGCGGTAAACCAATTCTTTTTTTATTCAAGTTGGGATGTGAGTAGGTGAGGAAAAATTATTCAGACTTCTTGGATCCACCCAGAATGTTTTAAAGTTTTATTAGAAAAGGGATAAAGTGTGTGTCATGATTTTTAGATTCCAAAGCAGATTGCTAGTCTCGGCTGACTAAATGATGAATCTCCCAAAGAACTTGCTTTGAGACCCCAAAACCAGTTGATCATTTGTAAATTGATGGTAAAAATAACAACAATCCTTTCACAGTGTCATATATTCAGGATATGTAATGTAATGTAATATAAAATTTACAAAACTGTGACCCAGTATGAATGAACTTTATTTGAACATCAAAATAAATTAAAAAAAAACGGAACAAAAAATAACAATAACTCAACAACAAAATAACGTTACATAATATGTTCGAAAGGGGTAGTAAGAAGCAAATGCTTATATTACCTACCCCTTCATCTTCCCCACCTGTAAATTAGGTTATGAAAGCAGGGAAATGTTGCCCATTTTGGATGAATAAAAGTGGTATTGTTTCTTTATTTAGAAAAAAAACAATCTTTAAAAATGGCAAAAATCTACAGCTAAAAGGTATCTTAAATGTAAATAATTGCAGTTAGCGATGAATATGAGAAATTATTAGTTGTCATTAAATCACTAGATATGTTCAACGGCAACAAACCCACAAAGGCTATTTCTAAATTAAATTGCATTTTAAAGATTTTGTGTACGCAGGATTTCCTTCAATGTTTCACACAATGAATGGACTACTTTTAAGGGCCTATATTCATATTTGGAAAATGCATATTAATGTATAATTTATTTTGATTTTGAAATAAAATAGTACATCATCAGGTTAGGTATTAATCTGTAGCATCTTAGGTGTTTTTATCTTCTTTTTATACACCTTTGCAATGTTGTCTAATTTGTCTGTTAAACAAATAATAAAAGTGAATATTATATAAGTATTTGAAATAAGTCATTGTATGCTTTTTATATCTGTCTTGTCCAGAGTACAATTTAAAATTTTGTTAAAATAAATGTGTAATTGAATAACACGTAATGTTTCATGTTTACATCATAAAGTCATCATCTCATAAATCATCCCACTTATGCATCGTACTTCCACGTCACCAATGTCCAACCAAAACATTTTGAGGTCATCTGTTGTACGCAGTCAACCTCTGCCAAAAATGACCTTTGTAAAAAGGCTTAGTTAGGCTAATATTGACATTGGCCCAAGGTCCGTTGAACCCACTGAACTGGCAATGAGGGTGAGCACTTAAGATCCTTTGCTATCACTGCTATTCTTTGCCTGTGTGAGCCCATTTCTAAATTAAACCGTCTTGTGTTTAGAGGCAATGAGTGCACGTGCACACGCACACAATGGCTTCTTTGTTGGAGGAAACTTTTCAGCATGACTTTTTCTCGCCGGAGTCAGTTGCCCGAAACTATTTGAGATGTCAAACTTTGCTGCTTGATACTGCAATATACATGACTCCCACCACACTGTCGCATTTGTTTCACATACAAAGCCCCTGTGTCGTAACATAATATCTGGGGAAAGTGGCCTTAAAATGTGCCAGTGTTTGACTTGCAAGTGCGGTGACGCTGTGAGTGTGTGTTTCTGTTTTTTTTTAAAGGTTTTTAAAGGGCTGCCCTGACGTTTGTGTTGGGGAATGCCCCTGAGACTTCAGGTCTGCTTTGGGAGGGCCAACTCTAATGATAAATTTAATCGGCCGCTGTAGGAGTTGGACATCTGCCCTTTGCCCCCATTGCACATTCCATGAGTCACCAATCATTGATGGTCATCTGATTTGGACTGTGCCTGTATTTAGCATTAAGATGGCCCGGTCATAGTTTGGTCTGATTGAACCACATAGATGAGCCACTGGCCATTATTGCGAATGTTTGTGTGTATTTCTACAGCTGTTTCTACCACCCCCACTTTGCTTAATACAACAGCATCTCTGTGTTGAGGTGAGAGGACTCAGACCCCCTGACGTGGCCATTGTGGTGAGGTGTAAACTACCAACACAGCAGGAGAATTTCAGGGGTCCGTGAAAGAATTGGTGGCTGGGTACATTTTATAGTGTTGGGGGTGGGAGCAACAGTTTGCTATGCACTCGTAGGTATTCCCACATCTAGTATCATGACAATGTCTTTCCTTCTTGTCACTTAACACAGAGGTTTTTCACAAAACAACTGCAGGATTTAATGCACAACCACAGCAAGGCCACATTGGATTTTTTATTTGTTCTACAAAAATGAGTGCATGTGGATTTTCTCCCACCCTTGCCCTAACTGACCATAAAAGGCTGTAAAAGAATAAAATATCCTGTCCCAATGGCAGTTTTTCCCATTTTAGCATCTATATTCTCAGAATATTTGTAGTATATAGTTTTTGCAGAGCTTTGTAAAATAAGAATGAATAAATCATAAAATAGTGAAAAAATATAGTTAAATTAGATAAATAATACTTAAAATGGGGAATATTAACTGCCAACAAAACAAATGGTTAAACTAAACAAAATTAAGAGACAATGAATGTGAATGAATAAAGGCCTTTGTTTTACCAACTTTTTTTACTGATTTCTCTTACAGATATTCACCCAATTTTCCAAATTTCAACCAGCTCATTCAATATTCAACAAGTGTTTGTGGCATAATGACTGAAAACGTTTTATTTTGTGGAATCAAAATCAAATATTATGACCAATTCAACTAATGTTGTATTTTAGAAAGAAGGAAGTTAAGTGATGTTAAGTTTATCCAATTCATTCATTAATTGACAAAGATAATAAAAATGTGATCAAATATTAAATACATTTTAGGCTTCATCCCTAATTTGTTATACAGGATTGATACATGCTGAAAATATTCATGTTGAGATAGAGATTATGTGTAACGAGATAGTTACGTTAGTTTGTGTGTTGATTGTTACTAGTATCAAATTCATATGCTTTGTATTAGGACAGTGTCATTATGCAAACCAAGATCATTCCAACTCACTTTTAATTTTCTATGACCATTTAAACGTTTTATATTAATGTCAATCACCTTTCCTAGTATTAAAAAAAATCTTGCTCTTTATTTGAGCTTATAAACTGTGCACACCTACCCCACAGAATCGTTGACCAGACAACTATTCTAAAATAGATTTTTGTATTTGAACGGTGTATAAATTCAAATCTAATTGTTAGAAAATTTATATAGGTTAATACTTGAGTATATGCTTACTTTTCTACAACGTCAGGATGATTTGGCTCTTTTCATACCAAAGAACACAGAGGGTAAAGTTTTGTGCGGGTGGTCAGATCGAACTACACTGTTTTTCGAATCAAGATGTCAAGCCTCAGATCTGTCCTGATGTTCTAAATTCTAAAAGAAGATTTCCAACTCTTCGGTTACCGGCAAGGTGCAGGTCAATGTGACAGAAGGGAAATGTCATTTGCACGCAGCACACTGGACTCTCTGTAGTCTGCACACGACATCCCGGCAGCCACTGCTACTCTCATCAGCAACAACCTTACGTGTGTGTGTGTGTGTGTGTGTGTGTGTGTGTGTCCATATGACAACTTGAGCAGAATCTGTCTGGTTTCTACTCTGACAGGACAGGCCTGGAGGCACTCTTCCAACTGCACATGCTGAATCTCGCATGTCCAACTGTGTGGAAAAAAAGGAGCTGGGTTGGATAAAGCCCCTTTGTTGCAGATTGTCCACTTCAGCTTTTACTTTTAGAAATAGGGCATCTGCAGTGGAATAAAAGTACTTCTGGGTTGCTGCATGACCTATGTTTAAGAACCCCCTCTGTTAAAATCCTTAATATTATATCCTGTTATTACTAAAACATTTCATGCACTATTGGCTGGTATGTCGATTCAGTGAGATTGTGGCCTGTTCAATAACATCACAAAAATGCATGTTCATTCGGAACAAGTGATAAAAGGATTTTGCGCTGGAAGTAAATCAATGGTGCCAACAGCTATTTAAGAGTGATGTATGCACATTGATTTGGTATTGTATGTATTTACCCGTCTTCCTTAGCAGTAATACATCTTGAATTATTTATTAAATATCATGATTTTAGTAGTAGGTGTAGTTGGGAATAGAAACTATTGCCGGACTCTAGCACATCCTTTTGAAATGTGAAATATTAATACTGAGTAAACAAAATGTTTCATCCATCCGTCCATCCATTATCTGCACCGCTTATCCTCAGTAGGGTTGCGGGGGTGCTGGAGCCCATCCCAGCCATCTTTGGGCAGTGGGCAGGGGACACCCTGAACTGGTTGCCAGCCAGTCGCAGGGCACACAGGGACAGACAATTAGCTCGCTCATTCACACCAAGGGACAATTTGGACCGGCCAATTAACCTGACATGCATGTTTTTGGAATGTGGGAGGAAACTGGAGTGCATGGAGGAAACCCACGCAAGCACGGGGAGAACATGCAAACTCCGGTTGGTAGCTGGATTTGAACCCATGACCTCAGAATTGTGCCGCACATGCGCTAACCACCGCGCTGCCCCAAAAGGTTTCACTGATTAGTAAATCAGCCCCTTGGAATGGAATATACCATCATGAAATAACTCTTCAACAATGATTTATGAATGTATTTATTACTGGAATACATGTTGATCGCATCTAAAAACATCTGCCTTGATATTATTGGGTAGCGGCAAACAATTTTTAATTTTTGGACTGATGATTATTTTGTCCATCTTCCGATGAACCAGAAAAATTGGAAATACTTTAACATCAATTCTTCTACAGTAAATTATTGTTCCAAAAAGATTTATCATTAGGTGAAATCTGTGAAGGACAAACATTTATATTATTAATTTTTTTTTGCAATTATTGAACAAATAAATACTTTACTATGCATCAAAACCAAAGAATAAACCGTTTTTACAGGCTGAAGCATTTGTCTACAAATAAAAGCTATGTATGAAGGTTTGTTTATTTTATTTTTTTATTTACACATAAAAACTGTATTATCAAATAATAATTTTAATCATCAACAAGAACTGATTTCGTAGCCAATCAGAATGCATAATGCATTACACAATGTAAATCAGTTAAGTTGCATGACTGTGTCAAGTGAACTGAGTTATTGAAAGAGTTCATGAGATACTGAACAGGGAATACTTCTAATTTGTAACTCCTAATTTCTTAACATTGAAAAACATTCTACTTTTTTTCCATGACTGTTTTTTTCTCATAATGTTTTAAAAAATACTAAAATTCACCCAAACATGTATATTGCATTTTTGTACCTTAGAGAAAAATGTTTTAATTAAATTGGAACTCAGTTGGAGTTCTTGTTGATGCTTTTAACAAATTAAGTCCAATTGATTGATAATAGGCGAAATTGAATTCGGACGCTATAAAATAAATCTCTGATGAAACATGACAACATATGCAAATATTCATCTTTTGATTTCAAATGCACACTTTGAGGTTCAAAACTTTATGATATACCTGGAGAGTCTTGTCACTTCTTGTGAATGAAGGAGCCCTGGTGTTTCTGCTTTTGTGAGCACTTTAGGAAAAAGCAAAAAGTGAACGAATTGAGGGTCTTTCATTGTATTGGCAGAGTCGATGGTTGGAAAAGGTTAGGCGAAATGCATTTGTAGCAGGGTAGTACCTTAGTTTTGCAAAAATATCAAAAATTTATGACCACCGGGGTTTTAGTCCAGTGTCAGGAAAATAATCATTAATCCTTTAAAATAGAGGAAATGGAAATGAGAAAATATTCAATATTTGGGTTTCTAAAGATTTAGTAAAATTCCAATATATCCAAACGAAACTAAAACACAGTGTGTGGTCCAGCATGTTTCAAAAATGCGTTGATGGCTCAAAGAGAGCATTCTTGAGCAAAACGTCTACATAATTGAAACTGATCCAGTTTCTTCTTCTGTCCGAGTGACGTTTAGGATGATGGGAGACAATTCTAATTTTGTCAAATGAGTCAATGCTATGGCCCAGTTAATTTCACCACAGTTTTGTGGGGGTAACTCCACACGCGTGGGTGGGCTACAAAAAAAGCATGACATGCTAACATGGTGACATTTAGCAACATTCTAATTAATGTAGACTAGCAGGCCAGTCAACATTTGAGGACATATATACATATATCGTTGATGTGTCATCATTTTAACAGTAATAACCGTTATCTTTATATACTTAAGGAACAAAACGTCATGGAGATGGTCAGCTATGAAAAAATTAGACCCTGAGATACAAGCGTAACCCTGTCCCTCTTGGTCTTGACCTTCCCCATCTACGATTGAGCACTAGAATGACTAAGAGTCAGGTTGTGGGTCCCCAGCGGGTGTCGCATATTTGCCTTGCTCGGGAGCTGCGGAAACGCCCGTCGCTTGCACAAAAGGAATTTGTGATGCAGACGGAGCTGCATTAAATGCTAATCGGAGCAAAGCTTCACTTGTTGACAACAATAGCTAATTGAAGGAAAATGTGGGAACTCCCTGGAAGCTATGCTGATTTCTCAAAGATAACATGTCATCATGTTTTAAACCCTCTTTTACTGTTAAGTCGTTTTAGATAACTATCCTGTTGTACTAAATGGTTGCTTTAACCCCTCTGTGAAATCACCCTTTATGTTTGACTTGTAGATTTGGGAAGCTTGCTTTTTTCCGGTGTTCTTTTTTTGGGAAAAGCTGCTTAGCTGGTTGTGCGAACTAATACAGTACTGTCTCAGGAAATTAGAATATTGTGATAGTTACTGTATTTACCTTCTGTAATGAAATTTAAAAAGCCCTACATTCCGGATGAGTTACAAGTGAACTTAACTACAGCAGACATTTTATTTTTATATTTCTTTTTATGGCTTACAGCGTACTGGAATACTTTTTCACAATACAGTAATCCCTCGCTATATTGCGGTTTACTTTTCATGGCTTCATTGGTTCACAAATTTGCATTGTGTTCCGCATTCTGATTGGCTAAACAGTCTTCCTGCGTGTTATTATTTGAGAGTTGGGTATCATTTGAAATGCTTTGCTTCTACAGTCATTTCAACTGTCAACGAAATGGTTGACCCTGTAAAAATGGTTTCTCTGTAGTTTCAATATATAGCAAAGTTTTTAACTGTATAATACTTGTATAAAAATAAAAGTTTCTACTGCACGGATTTCACCTATCACAGGTTCTTTGTGGAACTAAACCCCCCGCGATAAATTATGTATTGCTGTATTCTAATATTTTGAGATGGAGATATTTGAGTTTTCCCCTTAACCATCATAGCTTATATGTACCCACAATAAATTGAGGTCAAACACAAACAACACACCAAAACTAGTTAAAAATAAACAAATCTGGTGATCCGGAATTAGTAAGATGAGTACTGAATTAAATGCTTGATATGTGCCAGAATCCAGAAGTGAGTCTTCTGTTTGGGTATTGTTTACATTTGCACTTTATTTATTCACTATTTATTCCTTCTGTTTTTTTTAGGGTTTTAGAACTCGTGTGAGTTCACTGTTAGCTTTGTTGGCCTTGGTTGTAGTTTTTTTTTTTTTTTTTGCAGTTTTGGTCTTCACCAAACTTTGAACAGATGTGTGTCTGATTAGAATTTATACTGAATGCTTGACCATTGGCCTCTGAGTTTGACAAAAAAAGTCACCCTACAGGAAGTGCCTGTGAAGTTCATTATTGTACAGGTGCTGATGTAATCATAAATAAAAAAATCGGTTCTTTGATTGGTAGGTTTCTTACGGTCTCCCTTTTAAACTCCATAATATAACAAAAGCTTCCCATGGGAATGATCTGCTGAGATTACGAGGTCATTCTTGCATGAAGAGGAAACCTTCAAGGGAATGCAAGGATGCAACGTTGGTAAAAAGAAAAAAGCAATTGCTCATGCGTGTGTGGAAAATTGGAACAAGGGCACTTTTCCTATTTCGAAGGTCCCCAGAAGCTGCTCTCTTACCTTCTTTAACCACCTGAACGTTCGTGATGCCTGTCAGGGCAAGTGAGTCAACATTGAAGTTGTCATCAGTTTACACCATTTAGTCTTTTGATCCCCATGTGGATGTGCTTCTTTTTAATAAGACTTCTAGTAACCTACAGAAGTGTGTGTGTTTTTTTATCACTATTTTGAGCCTCACGACAAATCACATTTTTTTTCCAACACCAGGGGGCACTAAACAATACTCACTGTCCATTTAAGTGCTCCACTTACCTTTTCAGCAGTAGAATTAGGAGTGATGAGGTCTTAGCATGCCACCGTCAATGGAATGCAGCCACTCCCCTTGAATGGAAACAGCTCCCCCTGATCTAATTAAAATCTGTGTGTTAATGGCGCTCGACATTGCAAAACCATAAATAGACTTTTAATGTTAGGATTTGTGAGATTGTTATACATAAAGTGTTTTGATGAAAATAAACTAAATTCAGTATATCATTCACAAAGGGCACAGTCAGCCTGGGTGTAACCCTGACACAACCCAGTTTAAAGTTTTAATAGTTTTAAAGTTCTTCAGAGAGCAATGTTAAAATATATTTAAATGGTGAATGGACTTTAGGGGCGGCACTGCGGCTGGGTGTTTGGCGCACAGCCCTACGGTGTAGAGGTTTAGGGTTTCAAGTCTATCTACCGCAATCGCCCCATGTGGAGTTTGCATGTTCTCCCTGTGCCTGCGTGGGTTTCCACCTACATTCCAAAAAATAACATGCATGTCAGGTTAATTGGCCGGTTCAAATTGTCCTTAGGTGTGAATGGGTGAATGAATGGTTGTCTCTTTCTGTGTGCCCTGCGACTGGCTGGCAACCAGTTCAGGGTAATCCCTTGCCCACTGCCCAAAGATAACTGGGATGGGCTCCAGCACCCTTCTGAGGATAAGCGTTGCAGATAATGGCTGGATGGATAGATGGACTTTTAGTACAGCACTTTATTCTTAATGAACTTTCAAATGTGTCAAATTTACCAAATTGGTTTAAGTCGCTGTTTGGACACACATTTTCTTTTGTACTTTTAATCGCCAATTTAAGCCGCGATTTATTAATTTCCTCCACATGGAAAAAGTTGACAATATTCAAATATGTTACTCAATATATTATATCATCTTTTGTTTGGGTAATTGAATTGCTCCTTTTATCGTTCCAAAAACAATGGAGGGACTTGCACCCAACCCGAGGCAGAAATGTTAGTCTGGATTTCAAACTTTTTTGCATTTCTTAAGGTTGTGCAAGTAGTTAAATATCCCTTCTTAAGGCCATCCAACAATATCAAATTGCCCAACACGTTCCCGTCAAAGCATATGCTACTAATTAGATTCCAAAACGGCCACAAAAGTGTTTGCTCTTCTTTTTGCCACTCATTCATGGATGCGTGCTGATGTCACAATTTTGGAAACAAGAGCATGACTCCACTTAGCAAACCTTTTTTTTTTGCTATCCACAGTTCCTGACTGACTGCAGTGGTTTGTCCCTGAGTAAGACCTCACTCATGTAGGAGTATTGTATTTTGGAACCACAGCAGCCAAAAAGGGAGATGAATTAAGTTACATTTCTTATTGTGTTTATAGAAAAGGCGGCACGGCGGCTGGGTGGTTAGCACGCAGACCCACTGTGCAAAGGCCTAGGGTTCTAATACAGCAACCGGAGCCTCCTCGTGCGGAGTTTGCATGTCCTCCACGTGCCTGCGTGGGTTTCTTCTGGGCACTCCGGTTTCCTGCCACATTCCAAAAACATGCAAGTCAGGTTAATTAGTCCAAATTCTCCCTAGGTGTGAACGAGTGTGTCAATGGTTTTATGTCTCCGTGTGCCTTGCGACTGGCTGGCAACCAGTTCAGGGTGACCCCAGCCCACTACCCGAGGATAGCCGGGATGGGCTAACGCAACCCTTGTGAGGATAAGGGGCACAGAAAATGTATGGATGGATGGATCTTGACAGAAAAGTGAACTCTTGGTTTTGATACTCCTTCAGTGGTAGAACATTGTTTTGACAAACCAGAGAAACTGTATTGTAAACAAAATAAATCACATAATTCTTACGGTCCCCTAAGCCACAACTGCAGACAATCTAAATCCACAACTTTCTGTAATTATGCTTGCTTCTGCATTATGAATTGATATTATTTTTAATCTGTGAGCTCCCGTTGTTGGAATGACATTACAATATAACCCTGTGAATATCAATTTAAATCTTGCGTTTTTAAAGTTTGTTTTCAAAGTATTGACAAAAGTATTTAATAGTGTTTTATTTCAACATATCTGGGGACTTGGTGGGCAAAGATCCTCATGGATTGTATTTTCTTCCGTCATGTTGAAATGCATTGTTGTTACTTGGTATGAAAAAAACTAATTTGTCACATGTTGGAAATCAATTGTTATCTTACACGTGCACAGCAATTAAGTGTGAATGTACGTTTTTGGAAGGCACACTTCCAAAGTTGATCCAAACTTTCCTTTAGCATTTCATTGGGCTCTTCCATTTCATAAGCGCTAGGCTAGTTATGTTTTAAAAAAAAACATTTATTAAAATTAAAATGGATACAACTCTTCTTGTCATGTGTGTAGCAATTTCACTGTTAACACCTACTTGTGTGTAACCTAACTGTTTAAAGTAGACTTTGGGGTGCCAGAATTCAATAGATTTGTGACATGCAACACTGTGCATTTGAGGCACTTTCACAAAAGGAACTTTTTGAATGTGCATCAGCATTCTTCATTAATTGTGTTCCTTTTATTATTATGTTTTACTGAGCAAGAAAAGCCAATATGAAAACCCAAGACAAAATGTTGGTTTATCTTCCAGCCATTTTCTAGTATCTGCCTATCATTTTACGTCAAACTCTTAAAAATGCCGTACAACAGGAAACCTAATAATTTTAATAATTCTGGTGTACCGTGTTCCCGTTAGTGCCAGCGTGGTGGTAGGCGCTCCCAAGGCTCACACGAAGCAAGTGGACATTGTTGAGGGTGGCTCCGTCTTATACTGCCCATGGAGTCTTGGACAAACTGACTGCCACCCCATTGAGTTTGACACAGAGGGTAAGTGTCTGGATTGGCATGCATGTTTACTTCATTAACTGTTGATTTAATCAAATATTCATTCAGTTTTTAAATGGTAACATTCTCTTGGCAGAGTATTTTGTTTACATTCCGCCTCCATTTAGCAAATAGCACATAGTATGAGCATCAAGTATGAGATGTTGACACAAAGTAGCGTGGACCCTCAAATGACCTCATGAAAAAAAATAATTAACCCAGATGAGGAGACAGGTGAGGAGAGATGGGGTAAAGAGAAACGAAAATTTCCTGAGACGAGGAAGTTTGACGTAGTGTACCCAAGCCGTTCATTGAGATTACAGAGTTGGAGACGAGGAGACACTGTTGTTTTGCCACCAGATTACTTGCTATGTTAAAATAATTGGCAGCGGACAGCATGAAGCCACATAAATTAAGCTGTCAGTTCAAGACATTACATCCTAACCGCGATAATAAGAGGCTAGTTTTTTTTCCAGCAAAAACGTCCAAGAAAGAAGATTTGGCGAGGAGATGTTTTACCCCCAATATTGAGCCCTCATTGTTTTGTCCCCACATATATTATGTGATCACTTAAAACAAATGGATCGATCAAACCTATGTCCTTGGTGCCGAATATTCAGAATCATCCCGCTCTGTGACTCCTACGTTAGTAAATCAGCAAGCCTAGAATTGAGAAACGAGAGGATGTCATCTTCCCACTGGGGCCGTGACAGAAAATAATTAAAATACGCTGGTTTAGTTTAAGCAAAACTGGACTTGGAAGCATACACCAAAATTCCCAAAGCGACGTCATTGAATGAGTTTATCATCATATCAGCTGAATTCTTGTCAGTTGGGTCCGTTCCACAAATGAAATAAGCAATTTTTATCCTGTTTATGTCTGCAACAGGCTAATTGCTTGTTGAGGAAGGCTTTTGAAGGGTGCTCTTTCCTTCCTTCCTCCAGGTCCTTTTTGGGAGAATGGGAGTAGCTTTAGCGAGATAAGAATAGATTCAACAAATAAGTGAGACAAAGCTGTGTTTGCAAAATAGGTGAACATGATACCAGGAATCTTAACCAAAGGGATTCAGGTGAGCTCAAGGAATGACATAAATAGATCTAATGAATGGACATCTCCTTTGAGCAGTTGATAGACAACCAGGGAAGTTTTTTTTCCCAAGGCAAAACAGTGAAGTGAGGACAGGAACAGCCAAACTGAAGGATATTCTTACATTTTTTGTATTCTGAGCCCCACGCTTCAGCTAGACTTTATTGCTGTGAACCATTGGCGTTATATTTCATAAAACTATTTCATTTTTTCTTTGGCATTTGAGACGTTTGCACAATTTTTTTCCCCCTGCTTTGTTGGACATCAATGACTTACGGCTGCAGGCCATCAGGAATGATGTCATCGCAAAGGTCTAGCGGCGAATACAAGGTTCGCCTCCGAGCAGGCGCACCCCCAGGGTTAATGCGCTTGTTACTTTGGCCAGAGCTCGTTCTGACGTGCAGAACTGCGCTCCATTGGAGGAATTCTGACAACATCTGCAAGCAACTCTGCGCCAAGCAGCTGTTGCATAGATGACATTTAGTGTTGCATTTCTTTTATTATAGCTGTGATCATGCTTAGTATGCCAGCTTCAGCAATCCTGTCGGTCAGTGGTCCATAACATCATGTAGGATGCATGTCGGACAAAAGCGATGTCGTACCGACTTAAACTGAGTTTCAGCCTTGATTATACAGTTATTGAATTAATATTAAACACAAAATAGGCTGTTTATAAAGACCTGGTGTCGGCTGCTTAGCATTACTAACTACTTAATTTTGTCTATTAATGGTTATCTTTGGCTCAAGCCATTAATGATAAGACATTTTTGTAAATAATCTTTAGTCATTAAACACTCTGCAAAAAAAACAAAGATCATGTTCCTTACAGATTGTCAGATGGCTAGTTTTCTCTGTGTTAGTTTTTAAGTGATATTCTTCCATTTTAAAAGTAACTAAGTTCTACTAAAGCTAGAAAAATATTTGTTAAAATGATCACTAACCCTAAATTTAACTGTTACTTTCATTTTAAACCATATTTGAAGATTAGCCATATTTAGAAAAATATTCTTGATATAATTCAAATAAGTATGCCATCTATCGAAGAAAATATTTTCAATGTTTTTAAGATGTATCTATCTCATTTTACTAGAGAAAGTAAGTAAATTACCGGTACTTAAAAGTGTAGTAAAACAAGAAAAATAATACTATAAATTATCAAAATGTTATGCTAGTGAGGAAAGATCGATGTTTTTTACAGTTTTGCTGGGTATTTTGAAAATAGTTTATTTGAGAGTAATCAACATTTTATTTAAAAAAAAAATTCTTTGGGTGTATAAGAAAAACTTTTGAAATCTATGATGATTAAGCCCCCGTATAATCTAGATTTACTATGCAGTTAAGGAGAAACATTTTACCAAAATTCAAATTTCCCTGAGTAGCTGGATATTAAATAATTGGCAATTTTATTTAATCAAACAATATAAATACCTCAAGCCATTGATAATCTTAAATAGTACTTATACACAATAAAATGATTGAAATAACAACACAATTATCAATTGCAGTTACAATAACGTGGAGCCATTTTATCTTTAATGACGCTTAGAAACAATTTCAAATTAAAAAGTTTTTCAAAAGATTTTTTAAATAACAGAATATCTTGTCCTTGTGCCTATCGTAAATGTAAAAGTATATAGAAAAATAAGATAAAATACAATTAAAACAAATCAGACTTTTTTTCCATGCACTTGGTACCTAAATGCTTGGCGAGTTTGAGCTCTGATCCGTTGCGCCACGGACCTACCTTCTTGATTAGCCAAACTAATTAGGTCAAAGTGGCCCACTCCCATCCACTTCCTCACCCTTGGAGATAAGAGCCTGGTCTGTGAGGAGGTGTGGGGAAGGCAAGGGCATCGGAGAAGCCCTGAGAGGATCCCATTTAGAAAAAGGAAAGGGGTGAGCAAACCCCCACCCAACATATGGCTTGTGATGAGTGAATTTGACCATTTGTCTTGGAACCCATGGACACACAAACACACATCCATGGGCTAAACTCCCGTCTAATGGCTACGATCTAGTTTGCATGTGCACCCCCCACGCGGCAGGCACATCCCGACAAGGGCCTGGTTGGGTGTTAGGCAACCCCCCCCCGGAAGGGCCTTGGTCACATGTCAAGTCGTGAATGGCCACTATCTGCTTTGGAATCTCTATTCTTTTCATCTACTGCTATTACACGTTGTTCCAGCTTGTAACCTAAAATCAAATTTTACTTGTCATTGCTGGTTACAGTGACATTAGCAATGAGTGAATTAGCACTGATTTGAACCAATGAATTGGAAGGCTTTCATTCAGCTCTCCGATCCAAAAGAGTATGATCTCTCACCTCCCCCTTCCCTCCCTCATGTTCGGTAATGGTGATGCATTAATGTGTCCCTCTTGTGAGTAATGTCCATAATGAGCTCAAATCCATTAGGCAATCCAGAGCATTTACATATTTGGCTATTATGTCCATTCTAAGTAGGCAATCAATCACATTTTCTTCCTATTTCAATGATTGTTTATCACAAGTTATTTTCAAAAGTGTTTCGATATCTCGTTTTCAATGGTCACATAAACGATAAGTTATGCCTTTTTGTCATGAGTATTGTATGCAAATGGGAAATTGAGTTACATGTCAAAGAAAACAAACTTTGCTAAACTGCAAATAAAATGTTTAATAGTTTTTTCAACATATTAATATAAGTGAGGTTTAACCTAAAAGTGTTTCAAAGACAAGTTCTCATGCAACATATGATGTCATGTCAGATAGATAATAGTGAATAGCATGCTTGGTAGGGGCCATCCCTTGCAATTTATGCCTCTGTCTAATGATTGCATAAGAGGCTAATTCCTAAACACTTGGACGATTAGATAGGAAAATAGATGTTGAGGTTCTGCTCGATGTCAAAGGCGAGTTCCTGTTGAGTAAATGGAACTCGAGTGTGCATTTAAATTAATGGAAAAAGTATCTAAACATGAAAATGGCAATCTTTGCATAAGAATGTTCAAACAATGAATGGTGACTGTGTTGCTACAAGGGCTTAAATCTAAGATCTATTGTTTTTGTTAGACCCATGTCTTTGTGCTCTTTCACAAACGGTATGGAACACAACCTAAGAACAGAACAGATTTTCAGTTTTGGCCGTGAGCGCGCTTTGCTTACATCCACATACGAATGAGATACAAAGGAGAAGGACTACTTGAGATGAGTCAGCGGACCAGCGTCTGACCTTAAGCATGCCAACGCCTGCATTGACCAGCTGGCAGAGATGGGAAGCTGCATCGTGGCCGTCATAGACTTTCTGTACTAGTTCACAGGCTGGGGGCGTCGTTGCTGTCATGCACTTTCCGGACAAATTTTCAACATGTTACCTAGTGTTTACTATGTTTGTGTACTGTAATGCTAAATCTATTTCAACCTGGTCATCCTGGAAGGGGGATTACCACTTTTGAGGCCCCTTCTCAAGGTTTCTCTTTTTCCTCACGCTGAGGTTTTGAGTTGTTCCTTGCCCTCATGTTGGTTTAAAATCAGGTAATTGTGTAATTGTAATCCTGTGCGGTCCTTTGAGACATTTTTGTGAGCAAGGGCTATATAAATAAATGTGACCTGACTTGACACACGTGTCATTTCGATTATTGTCTTTTTCAGATACAGCAACACACTCGCAGTTTGAATATTTTTAAAAGGTTTTGATCGTAATCTGTTGCTGTATCACCAGCCTGTGAGGCAGTTTTTAAAAATGTAAACTTACCTTCTAAATTGATGTTGTTTGCATTGCTTTGTGGCTGCAGCGCAGATGGAGCATCTGTCTGCCAACGTCATTTCAAAAGTTTAAACCTGACTCGGGTGACCATCTGTCATCACTTGTTTCCTTGCTGCCACAGTGTGGAAGTGGCAGATCAATGGCCAGGTGGTCATTGAAGTTAAGCTAGACTGTCTCCTCATAACACAGTTTGCTACTCTCAATGACATGCATCAGTCTGTTTGATTGTGAAATTGTTCTATTTTTATTTTTAATTTTATCTATTCTTTAACATGCAATGTTTAAACCAGTTTTTATAAACCAGTGTGTTGCAGCACACCACTGTGCTGTGAAACCTTATCTAGTAAGTTAGTCAAAAGAAATATTTTACTTAAAATGAGCCAATTTCGCTAAATTACATGCTGTCTGCCACACCAGTCAATGCTGCTTGTTGTATGTTGATATTATCATTTAAAAAAAACCCATCTGCTCAGCAGGTACTTCAGGTAGATAATTTGGGTAACAAATTTATTTTGAAGATGACGTTTCAGTTTGTGCTGCTTAATATAAAAACAAATGAAAAAGTAGAACTAAAGTAACTTTAATGTTAAATAATTAAACAATTATATATATAATTTATATGATCACTTGAAGAAAGCAAAAATATGAAACAATGGCATGCATGATAATGATATTGGTTTTTGTCCATTATACTATTTTAAGAAAAATGTACCTGTGTATTCATGTGAAACGCACATTATTTTTACCTAAAAAATAACTCAAAGTATGGGCTTTGGGTTTTATATACGACATTTGCGCAAATATATAGCCTTAGCTCTGAAAATGCTGGTCTAGTAGTGATCCCAAAAGCCAAGAAGAGATCCGCAGGTTCTAGAGTGTTCACCATTTGGGCCCCGGTGCTGTAGATTGATCTGCCCTCTGAGATTCAACCTGCAACCTCTGTGGAACTGTTTGAATCTAGGCTCAAAACACACTTATATTCTATTGCCAAGTAAAGTGTAGTCATGTTTTTTTGTATAGCCCTTAATCACAAGGAGTCTCAAAGGGCTCAAATATAAGGGCAATACTCAATATATCTTATGAATGAGCTATGTTTTATGTCATGTTGACAATATCTGTGTATTTTTTGGTAAAGCTAAATCCTTTGCAACCTGTTTATCCTTTTTTATTTTATTTTATATGATACTTGAATTATTTTATATTTTATATTTTATTTCATTGTTTGTTATTGTAACGTCCATTGCACCTTGATCATCCTGGAAGGGGGATTACCTCATGTGTGGTCCCTTCTCAAGGTTTCTTAATTTTCATCATGCTGAGTTTTTCTTGCCTTCATGTAAGTTTTGGATCAGATGGTGTAATAATCGTCTGGATAGCCCTTTGAGGCTCCTTGTGATTAAGGGATATACAAACAAACATGACTTGACTTGACTTTTTTTTTAAACTCAGAATTGGAAAATTTCCTGTGTCAGACTATATAAGTTCTTGTGTGCTTCAACACATTGGTTGAGAAAAAAACTGGGCTGCATTGCTCCATGGCTACATAATATAATGGAGAAAAATGAATTAATTAAGAAATCATAAATAATATTGATTAATTTAAACATAGTAATTTAAAATATTTTGATAAACACTTTCTATGGGTAAAGAGCCTCAAGATTTACAGAATTAAATGAAAATAGTTTGCCTTGATTCAAAAACAGTTGAGAAACGCTGGTATAACCTTAAAACAAAATTCTTGATTGCAATGCAGTAGCAAGTATGACGTTGCGCATGTGAAGCTGAATAAAAACCCAATAGCTGATAATAGTTAAATTTATTTATCATTTTGTTCAATTTTTAACAATTATTAATATCTCACTGTGTTGGTGTCGATTAAAGTCTCTGTCTCTGTTCCAGGAGCTCGTGTCGTTTTTATCAACAACACGGCACATCAGATCGAGTTCAAGTCTCATCAGTGGTTCGGCGCCACTGTGCGTTCCCACGGTGACACGATACTGGTGAGTTAATTCTTACATAAATGAGTGCATCATATGACTACTTCAGGAACACACAATAATTGCTGGTTAGGTTGGCATGCGTAACGACCTGCTGTGCCAGTGATCATTATGACATACTGCAACTGTGTAACATCGTCTTACCATTGGCCATGTTTACGTATAATTTAACCAAACTTAGTATTGTTGCGTCATTTGCATGACATAGAAATAACTTTCCATCCCCACTATCCGTCACTCCCCCACCCGGTGACGTCAGAGTGGATCCCCCCGTAATTTGGTTTATCAAAGGCTATTACCTAGGTTGGGTTTGGTGGTTCCCCTGAACCAGATATAGTTACTCCCTCAACTAGTGTCCCCTCTTGATGACTGTTTAGCAACCTGGAAAAAAATGGTCCCTGCTAAAATTTTGCCCATACTGAATTGTGATGTCTGTCTTTTTTGTTTCCTTCAGGCCTGCGCACCTCTTTATTCTTGGCGAACAGAAAAGGACATTCCGCGGTCTGACGCCACTGGGACTTGCTACCTCTCCGTTCAGAATTTCACCAAATTTGTAGAATACGCCCCCTGTCGGACAGGTGATGGTCACCTTTTTATGTCAAGTCACATTTATTTGTATTGCCCTAAATCACAAAATGTCTCAAAGGACTGCAGATGTCAAAATTACACTAAAACAGCACAAGGTTCAGCAAACACAACACCTCTCCTCATTCAAATTGTAACTGATTTTATAATAGATGAAAATTATATCCACCCATATAATAATAATAATAACAATAATAATGATGATAATAATTAATGGATAAGGAATGTTTTTGTATTTTTATTTTTTATTTTTTGGGAGCTCAGTGTATCTTATCTGAGATCCTGAATTATAGCATAGGTGCTCCTCTTTTCTGTGTGTGTGAGTGCCTGTATTCATGCTCATTGGTATATCTCTTCACAATACTTCGGCCATTCCTGCACATCTTTGACTCCTAGCTGATTCAAGTAGACCGAAAACCCACAGATGTGAATAGTAGTTGTAGCATGGAATTGTACCTACAGTAAGAGCTACTTCATTCATCGTTTGCACATTTTATATAATTTAAAGCACAATGAGGGGAAACAACTCTCTTGTGTAGCTGATGATGAATCCGACTTTGTGTTTATTTATATCTTTCAGGGCGAATTTTGAGTTTCCTCCCTTCTTTAACATTAGTTTCTGGCACGTGAAAATAGTGCGACAATGAGAAAAGATCTAATGCCTTTTCATCTGTCATCTAAACTGCTGGTGGTGTAGTGGTTAATTCTCCAGGCTCTTATCCTGCAGCCAGGGTTTGATTCCCATTGCCTACAATGTTTTGTGATACGGTAAAAACCTCGTGTAGCAATGCACACGTACAACTACTGTTTGCATTTCCAAAATTATCCACTGTAGTTTGTGCTTCATAGTCCAGAAAATACGGTACTTATGTTTACAGAACCAGAACGCATCTTTTAATATTGTATATAAATAATAATAAAATACACATTGACTGATATGTATTAAATATTTTATTTTCAATGCAGCTGATTGGCTGTTTCCTAATTTTGTGACCGATCTGTTGCCTAGAAATCAGTGATGAGGGAGGACAAGGCTACTGCCAAGGAGGATTCAGTGCAGACTTCACGACGGTAATTGTCCCATTTAAGATCAGTGTTTGTCCAAGTCGTCTTGTCAGTGGAGTAAAGCCCAATTTTCATCTTTCAGGATGGTCGAGTGGTGTTGGGTGGGCCAGGCAGCTACTTCTGGCAGGGTATACTTTAGGAATATTCCCAAGATACCTTCTTCATATTGAAACGACTAATATATTTTAAAATGATCATTGGCCAATCCATAGGTCAGGTCATCTCTGCAGATAAAGAGGACATCATTAAAGCGTACTACCCGGGCTATTTCATGCAGTCTGTGGATGGTCAGATCCAGACCAAACAAGTCCAGGCTAAGCATGATGACAGCTACCAAGGTAAACTGAAGTTGCCCCATTACCCTTTTCACTTACAGTAGTTTTCAATTAAATTTAAAATTATATTTTCATGCCCAACAAGGTTACTCTGTTGCTGTTGGGGAGTTCAGTGGAGATGAATATGAAGGTAACCATATTTAAATGTTTATAGCAAGGCCAGCACTTAGTAACTCACACACACACACACACACACACACACACACACACACACACACACACACACACACACACACACACACACACACACAGTATGCAGTAGACAAAACAAGAAACTAAGCCAGCCATGTGGGATTTGGACCGGCACATCTTCTTTAATACTAGACTGCTCGATTTCTTCCTTCTATAAAACTTTATTGTGCTTTATTTCCCTTAGATTTTGTGGCGGGTGTTCCAAAAGGAGTCATGCTTTATGGTTTGGTAAGAAATCGTCTCTCTTTGGGTCTCTTGTTTGATGTTTGCAGTTTTTCTGGATTTTAAGAGCAATGTTGTAAAATATAAGAAGGAAAATGTGGAGATAACGCTTTTATTGGGCCATGTTCATAGAGTGTCTTTGACGTTTGTGTTTTAAGGTGTCCATTTTGAATGGAACAGACTTGAAGACCATGATCAACTACACAGGCGAGCAGGTGAGGTTGACAGTTTACACATTGTTTCATTGGCTTAAATCACAAGTTGGAATGTAATTTCTGAAAGTAGAATGAATGCAAATAAATGAGGTTATAGTTATGATTATCTGTGAAGAACATCTGTTTGACTAATAAGTCAAGTAGCAGTTTAAAAAACAGAATTTATTTTGGTGGGGTTGACTCTCGCACTATTCAAACAAAAAATGTTCTTTTGTCTTCCAGATGGGGTCATATTTTGGCTATGCAGTAGCCACCACTGACATCAACAGTGATGGGTGCGTTTTTTCCCACCCTATCAAAACATTCAGGACATTATTGAAGGCCACCAACGAGTCATTATACCTCCGGCGTCAAAGTGTCTGAACCTAA
The DNA here is from genome assembly GCF_059441175.1 of Urocampus carinirostris. NCBI lineage: Eukaryota > Metazoa > Chordata > Actinopteri > Syngnathiformes > Syngnathidae > Urocampus > Urocampus carinirostris. Next base: position 26,615,382 of record NC_142351.1, on the reverse strand, counting down.
ATGACTTAATGCTTCTCCTTGTTTTTTCGCAGGATGGTGGACCTGCTGGTGGGCGCTCCCATGTTCATGACACGAGGCTCCGATGCCCGGCTGGAAGAAATGGGCCGGGTCTACGTCTACCTGCAACGCACCCCTTTGAACCTGGAGCTAAGCCCAGTTCACCTGACTGGCACTCAGGCATTTGGGAGATTTGGCAGCACAATTGCAGCATTAGGAGATCTGAACCAGGATGGATTCAATGGTGAGAACTGGCATCTGTGTTGAATTAAAAAATCTGTTTGCAGACAATTTTGCAAATTTAAAGCATAAGAGTTTTTTTCACTGTATATATTGTCAATATATTTCATATCAGTACCTTTTCATCTGATTTTAACTGAATAACTGAATATTTTTTTCACTTCCCGAAAAATTAGACATGCATCAGTCTGATATAAGAAACATAAATTAAAGAGAACAATTTGATTTGTTATAATACAATAAAATTTAATATGCTGTAATTTACAATAACCACAAAACATATTTATAATATGATTTCAAGTATTTTTCTCTTTATTTTTTCCCAAGTGTTTTCAAGATAATTTAGCACTATATATTTTTTCTAGTGTCACAGCCATTTGACGCAATCAATGATGCATATCTGCATTGTCGGTAAATAACAAATCTGTCTTAAGTAATCTCAGAAAGGCTCTGGTCAGTAATTGAAGTGGGGTGACAGGAAGGCCAGGAGGTTGACAAACCTTCATCAAAGCTAAACAATAGGAGAAAATAAATCAAAGAGCTTTGGATTTAAGTTTGTGTTCATTTTTTGTAAGCTAGCAGGTTATTTCCTGATTAATGGATTCAGAGAAACAAACACAGTGAAAGTTTGATAATAGTTTGACAGTTAATTACTTACCAGCATGAAGATAAATACTAATCTATATACTTCCTAAAATGGACAAAAGTACAATAAGTATCTAAAGAATGCCATGCTATCTTTCCAAAGCAGTCATGCATATGTTCTAAAGAGTTGGTTGGAAACATGTTTGCACGGTTTAAATGCATTTGTGCACTGCTCTGTATGTGCAAACTTTGTAGTCTGTCATTTTCGTTGGCTTTACTAGCTTGCACATGCTGTTCCGTAAAAGTGTCAAATGGAATACCCTCTCTACACTCAACTCAACCCTAATAAAATATTTAATGTCTCGCTGGGCAGACGTGGCAGTGAGCTGTCCGTTTGGTGGGGAGGAGCAGCAGGGCTTGGTCTACATCTTCAACGGCTTTGACCAAGGCCTCCGAGAGAAATATTCCCAGGTGATCGCTGGCCAGTGGGCTGCAGGTTCCATCCCTGCCAGTTTTGGGTTTGCACTCAGAGGAGCCAAAGATCTTGACAGAAATGGTTATCCAGGTAAGTGAGAGAAACAAAAAATGTTGTGAGCTTATTAAGCCCTAAAACACTTCCTCTTGATTTTCTCAGATCTTATTGTTGGTGCTTTTGGTGTTGATAAGGTGGTTCTTTACAGGTAGGTTCCCTTTTAAAGGGGATTTCAAATAATCAAAATTATGAATCCAATTTCTCAATGAGTTTGTAATTTTATAGCTGTTTTTTTTATCTATACAAGTTTCCAATTCACCTCACTGATTCGGCTAGCATGCCCTAGAATAACTTAAAAAGCACAAAACAGTTGGGTTGGAGATGTTCAGGAATTTATATATATATATATATATATATATATATATATATATATACGAATTATTTAATTTTATTTATTAAACTTTGTTGCATAATTTGCATGGTGGTCTTATTTATTTTGCCATAAAAAAAAAAAACGAAAAAGAAAAAAGTTTTACACCCCCGCAACCCTAGTGAGGAAAAGTGGTTCAGATAATTATTGAAGATTGTTCACTGCAAAAAGTGTGTTACAAAATAAAAAAACATTTAGTAAGATTCTTAAAATAAACATCTTTCCAAAAAAAACATTGGGACATGATTTTGTTAATTCTGAATAATGTCCCCCCACCCCTATTTTAATGTTTTATTTTAAGATTTAAAAACATTAACACTTAGGATTAGATGAATAATCATCCATATAGAATACTTTTGTTTCTTTCATGTAATATTTTCCTTATTTTATGATTAAAAAAGGTTAGAAATTATAAATCCTAATTAGTATTCTATTTTGCTGATTTTAGGTATTGCATTTTTGTTTTACCATAAAAATATATACTGAACTAAGAAAACTTATCTGAGCAAATAACATTAACAACACCATTTCATGGCCTCCTTGGGAGTCAAAGTGTAAATCTGTCCTGAAACAAATGACATTCATATTTCACAGTATTTTCCTGACATAATTTGATAACAATCCATTTATGTATGACTATTTTAAGTTTATTTAAAAGTTTGATACCCCCTGTTTTAGACCAGTTGTTTTAGTATTGACATTTTCCTTTCTATGTAAAGGTTTCATTCTGTTAAATCCCCATAGGTGGCTTATTCATCAAATACATTAGCCATTGCTTAGCCCGTCCCCTCTCGTAACCTATGTTTGCAATGGTCTTTCACAGATCCCGGCCCATCGTCAACACCACTGCCTCACTAACTGTCTATCCCACCATGATTAACCCCGAGGAGAAGAACTGCGTAATCTCCAATGGGAACACAAGCATTTCCGTTTCCTGGTGAGTAACCACAAGTCTACATCTGTAAACACGTATTTCCTGTGTGATAAGGAATATGCATGCCATCAGCATGAGGTGAGTGCTGCTATAAAGTGACATCATGTTTTTTATTGTGCATTTGAACAAAATGTTCAATTGCAGCATTGTTGAAGATTGCGACTTCCTATAAATGTGCATACTATTCCATTTTGGAGGAGAGGAAACGGAAGGCAGTCCTTCGATTTTCATCATGGTTGACACAGCACTCATGTGTGCGCCCCTCCGCCTTACTCTATGAAGGAAACTCTTGTATACACATGTGTCTTGATTACACGGCTGTGTTGCTGTGGTGATGAAGAGTTTTCAATGGGAATAATGGCAAGGAGAGTGGGTGGGGAATGGCTTCAGTTTTTTTCCCCTCCCCTTTTCCTTGCAGTTGCTTTGAATGCAATATTGTTTGGTAGTGAAACACAGCTGGGAAACATCAGGACACGCAGACTACCAGTTGTGCTGAAGCATTCACACACAGGAGCTTGTGTGAAGACATTATGGTGGTGCTCCTCAATAGAAGGCCTTGTACTCGTTTGGTTTTCTTTGGGACAGGGTAAAAGACAAAGGGGAGATTTAGAAAACGATGTATTCACATTGTAGCAATTTAATTTTTAATTTACGTTTTCCTGATAATAAAAATTACTAAAAAAATCAGTTTATTTGACACTTTAAAGCATATGCTGTCCATCATCTGACAACCGCCCGACACATTAGTTCCCTTTGACAAATTCTTCCCCGGGTCAAATTACATTTCCAGTCCATCCCATAACCAACAAGCTAAGTTTTCTGGTAGAAAAGTGAAAAGAGCAAGTTTTTTTAATACACTCCCTAAAGTTGAATCACATCAATGTTTTTGTCACAAGTTTATCAATTTAATTTGTTGAATAGCTCAGTGGCGACCAATCAGAACTTAGCTTTGTACTGTATATTATCTAATTTGTTGTTACCTGAGCCTTGAGCAACTGTAAGGCCATTTTTATTCAATAACAGTTGGAAAAATGTACATGAATGGTTGCTTATTCTATCATAACACTTCTTTTCACAAACACAATATGACTCGGAATGCTGTTTAGACTAGAAAGGGCACAAACTAAATACCATTTTTCAGCTAAATAAAAGTTGTCTTCCCCTTTTAAGTATAAACATCAACAATGTACATTTTTTCTTTGCAAATTCATCGGTCAAATCCTGTGGTCCTATTGCTTCATTAAAATAGTACTTACAATTCAGATTCCCAAAACTTAAACACAGGCTAGGAATATGCCCTTTGACATTACACTGCTGCCCATCAAATGATACTACCTGTAAACCAGCACTTACTCTAAGTAACCACAAGCGCAAGTCATGATAACGCTGGCTGTACAATACATAGCTACTATGACTAGTGAGTAAAGGTCTGGGTCGGTTTTAGCAATGTGTTATGCAGTTGATGACATGGGAGCCGACTTCCATGGGTAACCTTTGAGCACTCATTGTTGAAACTCAAGTACTTGCCCAATTTCATCCCTCTTGACTTGACTACTTCTCTTTACATGCATCAATCCACCAGGCAGCCTCCTGAAAACTGGCTTCATGACATTCTCAATTTGTTGGTAACCGTGTTCATAAATTTGAAATGAATTTGGAAAATATGCAGAATTGTCTTGTGCATTATTTGTGTTTTCAATTTATATTTATAATTATATTTCTGTCCAACACAGCGTCAACTTGAGTTTCTGTATATCCGCAAACGGGAAGCGCGTACCAGACGCCCTTGGTAAGATAACATTCCACATTAGTATCACATCTACATGGCAAAAAATAATTGTTGTGAATGTTTTCTTTGGCTGTCAGGGAACATTTTGGCACTATTGCTGGATTTTTACTCTGTCAAATATTATATCTAATAAGTCCCTTATGGACATTGTACTAAATATTAAGTTTAACTTTTTTTGTCCACTTGATTCATTCCACCTTTAAATTTATCAAGCACACAAAAAGCTCAGCTCAGAAGTGTCAGTTTTTAAGTTATGTTTTCATGGTATAAAAGAGGCCTTAGTCACTAGAATCATTAGGCACATTTTGGTCACACTTTTTGTTATTGTACAGGATGTCCATATCAAATATTTTCATCTTCATCCATTGTGAAGCAAGTAATAAATCAAATAAGATAATATTAAAAAAAAGATTTTCTGTGACATGTTTTCACTGTGGGTATGTGCGTGTATGCCAAGGGGCAAACCCAGAAGTAGCCTACCAATCATATTGCAAGGCATATGTACATCAAACTCAAATGTTATTTCTCCCCCTTTTAATCTTTCAAATGTTCCGGAACTGCACTGTTGCGCATATGTGCAGTTTTAAAGGGAACGTTGATTACAAAGCACAGTATACTTTGGGAAAAACTGCTACAACAGCCTAACATAAAAATGAATTCCGAATTTTACAATATTTAGGTGTGGTAGAGGACTTGAGACCCAATAGAAAATCTTACATTGAAATGCAATAAAATCCAAGCTGGATGAGTGGTTAGCGCATCCACCGCACAGTTTTGAGGTCATGGGATCTATCTAGCTACCAGACTTCCTTTGCGGAGTTTGCATGTTCTCCCCTTGCTTGCGTGTTTCCAAAAACATGGATGTCAGGTTAATTGGCCGGTCCAAATTGTCCCTAGGTATGAATGAGCGAGTGAGTTGTCTGTCCCTGTGTGCCCTGCGACTGGCTGGCAACCAGTTCAGGGTGTCCCCTGCCCACTGCCCGAAGATAGCTGGAATGGGCCACAGGACCCCCGCGACCATACTGAGGATAAGCCGTGCAGATAATGGACGGATAGATGGAAATCATGTTGGTGATACTGTATGTTCATACATTGGAATTTGACAAATATCAGATGTTTTAATTACAGCATTGATAAGAGAAACTTTATTTTTTAATTTTAGATGATTATTTCATATGAAACTATTTAATCAATAGGAAAGACGCCTACCGATAACAAATATAAGCAGCGGTTGGGAACTTATGGCTCGCAAGCCATATATGACTCTTTTCATGAGTGAATCTGGCTCGGAGATAAAATAGAATTTGCACAATCATTTACTGTGTTGTTAAATTCATAGATTGAAGCATGTGCAAAGCCATGACAGGACTGAATGATTGTTTATTGTATCTGTCTGAAAAAATGTATTATCCAACCTCCCTACTTATTGTATTGTATAACTTTGTGTTCAGAGTTAATAAAAACCTGTAGTGTAGCACCTTCACATCGTAGATAAATTGCCAATGAACGTGGACCAGTTTTTTTGGGCTGCGATGCATATCCAAAGGTTTTTTAAATACATCTTTATGTTGTCACTCGTGTCATGCATCATTTGTCTAATCATCAGTGAATCGACATTTGATTATTTCTCTGACAGTGTAACTCTGTCATGCAGTGAATGAACAGGTACCTTTGTTACTTGCAGATTTCCAACTGGAGGTGCAACTTGACAGTCAGAAGTTCAAGCAGAAAGGTGCGGTGAAAAGAGCCCTTTTCTTGGACTCCAAGCAATCTATGCTGCAGATGAACATGATGGTGCGCCATGGGGAACGTGTATGCAACCACACCAAGATCTACCTAAGAGTATGTTCTATATCACATCACATATATTTTTAACCTAACTGGATTTCAAAGGCAATTATTTTCTGTGACAGGATGAGAAAGACTTCAGGGATAAACTTTCCTCCATCATGGTGACGTTGAACTTTAGCTTGGATACCAAAGCTTCTGCGGATGCTTACGGTCTGCGACCCATTCTCAACTATCAATCCCCCAACATTATAGAGCAAAAGGTACTTATGATTTAAATGAAAACATGATATTATGCTAAGGCACAAGTACTACACAACACAATGTGAACAAGATTCAACTAGAAGTGCATTAGTGACATGAAAAAGTACATTTTTCGCCAGGGGTCCCAAACGCAGGAGATACAGTAGGTCTTTTTGAGTATTGAGCTACTTTGAAAATGTAAATGTAAATGAAAAGATTCATAAAAAAGTGTTTTATGTTGGTAGAATGTGCCTTTTAACTGAAATAAGAAATCATTAAGATAATAATTTTCATGATCCATTTAATTAATATTAATCATGGACATAAGAATTGGTTATTTATGTAATCACTCCGTGCCCTTTTTCAAGAAAAAAATATTGGTGGTTGGTTGAGCCTATTTAACCCCTCTAGCAACCCTTTCCTAATAATAATAGTATAGTAACAACATAGTAATAACATGATAACAGTTGTTTTTTGGGAAAGGGACATAAACCGGTTAGCCCTTTGCACAAATGAGTAAAAAAGAAGTTGAGTGGACTTTCAAATAGGTCGGTGACCCTTGCTTTACACAGTTTAATGAGGTGCAAAGCATGTGATAACATGGATACACATCACTGATGCCTCAAAAGATTATAGCAGTGAAAAGAAAACCTCTTCACACAAGAAAATAAGGTGATTTAAAGGGGATTTCTGTAAAACTGTAGTAGTACAATCTCCTCTCCCAGGTTACTCTTAGATGTGGAAATGCAGTGCACCAACAAAATTCCTTCTCCCAAACCTGGATGACTTGTGGAATGTGTGAGTGCAGGTATCTGTTTCTGTTTCTGAGATTTTGGACCTTATTTTAAACTTCACAGCTGTGTGCGTGTGATTAAAAAAGTTGCTTGCCAAAACCATGGAATAACACATTATATAGATGGATATACCTATGGCCTTTTCAGAGAGACTGCAGTAAATAAAATGAAAATTATCCATCTATCTACCTTGGTCATATCCCTCAAGAGGGGTGACCGACAGCAAGACAAACACATACAATAACAAAGAAAATAAAAGGGGGAAAAAAAGCAAAAAAAAAGAACACAAACATTTTTGGACCATGGCCAACCCAATTGCCCAAACACCCAAACAAGTTAGGCACCTCGGCACCTAAGTTGGTCATGCTTTCGTCCCTCTAGATGAAACGGGACACAAGAAAGCGGCCATGTCACTCGGGTCAGGGTGACACAACACACTCTTCTGTTCAACAGCAGGGCCCGACAGCTTTCACTGGTTTACCTCTGCCGTATCATACGGGTGCCCAGCCCATCCTTAAGAACGCATCCACAATCCCACTATCCTTTCACAACACCTCTCCACTCCTTCCCAACAAGAGCTCTAGCTTTCATTATATTTAGACCTCTTTCCTGCAGTGCAGTCATAACACCATCCATCCACGTCAATTGCGGCCTTCCTCTTGGTCTCCTTCCATTTACTTCTGCTCTGTAGATCCTCTTCAACATTCGCTCTTCATCCATCCTCTCCATGTGTCCAAACCAACCGAGTACTCTCTTATCAACACGCTTGCTCAGTTCCACGACTACTCCAATTCTGTCTCTCACAATTTCATTTCTCAATCTATCCAATCTTGTCACTCCTAACATACTCCTCAAACACTTCATCTCAAAAACATTCAATTTTCTTCTTAAATCTGCATTGAGGCTCCAAGTCTCTGCACCATACAACACAGTTGGCACAGTCCCCTCTTAACATCCATACTCATACTCTTGTTACTCATCACTCTCCTCAAAGCACCCAAAACCTTGCTTCCTTGATTCACTCTGTGCAATACCTCGCACTCCATTCCACCAACTGCAGCCACATCACAACCCAAGTACCTAAAGCTTTCAACTTCTTCCAGCACCTGTCCATGCAGCCTTATATCTAACGTTATGCCCACTTCATCACATGAACACTTCATCACCTTACTCTTCCCAACATTGACACATAACTTACGCCTATCACATACTCTTCCAAACTCCGTTACCAACCTTCTCAATGTTTTCTCAGAATCAGCCACAAGCGCTGTGTCATCTGCAAACAACAACTGACTTACCTGCCACACTGTTCCACTGTTGTCCATCATCTCTACACCTCTGCCAAATACTCTTGCATTCACCTCTGGTAAAATGAGAATGACCCATGAAAATCAACAAATACACATGAGGCTTTTTTAGTGAGTTTGCTTGTCTTCATTTGTCCCATTACTATGAGTCCCACAGTGGTTCTCGGGATAAAAATAACATCTAAAGTATTCGGGACATTAGATACGACTTTCTTTTTCTAACAACTACTACGAGTACTCATGCTTCTGTTATCATTAATACTGACCCAAACCTAGTAAAGCGCTTTGAGTGCCTTGCTGAGGGAAAGCTTAAACACATAGTCTAGTCCCCCTGGCCATTAGACTGTTAAATGGTCAATCTAACATATAGTTAACTTAAATCTAAACGGCTGCTAATCTGACTTTTGCACTTCTGGCAGTTTTTTTTATAGCTTGCCACTCCTTGCACATTGCTCTCTGCACTATTGTAATTACAGCGTTATTGTTACAGTGTTAATGTTACTGTGTACCTGACTTGTTAACCTGACTGCCCATTTTGCGCATCTGGTTTGCTACTCTTCTTGCACTATCGGCACTATGGTAAAATACTATACGTAGCCAAAATACAATACAACATTATTTATATCTGTACATTCAAGGAAACTGTGGGGGTCAGATGCATCGACATTTCGTTCTGTATACACGTGTACTAGAATGACAATAAAGTAGATCTGAATCTGAATCTGAATCTGACATACATTAGGAAAAAAAGTACTTTTGATGAACACTATATGCTTTATTTATTTTTATTAACTTTAAAAAAAAAACATTCATTCTCAGCTTTAGTTTTCTTCACTTGAGTCGACACAGTGATCTTTAGGTTGAATTACTATTAGAATTGTCTATATAGTCATAGATCCAAAATAGATTTTCTTTGCAATATACCTGTACAGTACCTCCCTACCAGTTAAAATGGAGTGTTCTGGTTATAATTTTGTTTATGTGCCAGTCATTTCCTGTATACACTCTTCACCAGGGGTCTCGAACGTGGTGCCCATGGGCATTTGGGTACCCCCTGAGTACAGCTGGAGGTGCCCCCATACCAGTGCAGGGTAATATAACTGGGTGCCCCCTTCTCTAATTATTAACAAAAAGTAGTTCACGGCTTGAAAAAGGTTGGAGACCCATGCTTGACTGCTGCAAAATTTTACCCACAACAACATATCAAAAATACTCAGACGACCCATCAGTTCTTGCACTCCTCTGTGACAGTCAATCCATCTTGGAGTACTAGAACACAATCAAACATTTCACAAAATCATGCACAACTGCTCACCTCAAAATCAATGTCAGTAAAACAAAAGAAGTATGGTTAAGCTTTAGCAGGGCCTGCCTCAGGAAAAGCCTGATCCCCTCTGCCATTACCTTTTAAACAACAGGACCCTCTGACCCATTCAATCAGTCTGCTCTAATTGTCCCCCTGTCATGTAGGTTTGTCATTTTGGGCTTTTTGGTATGATGTAATATCTGTTGTTTATCTCTGATAGTCGGTGGAAGTGTATTTCCCTAAGGCGACCAATACATTAAATCTAATCTAATTTATTATGAGATAAGTAGCAGAATCAGCCTGTTTTTTGCTTATGTCTGACCATTGAAAACGACATCATTTGTTAAGACTTCAGAACAAACAAGGTTTTGCTTCAGAGGGCAGATGAATCATGATTGGTCGTTCTGTGATCAGCAGCAAATTGCCACCTCCTAAAATAAATTGTTGGATTTTGCTTCTTAACTCACATTATACATCATCAATAGTCTTGATAACTCAGTGTTTAGGCTAGTCAGGGTTCATACAATGAAATGAAATGAAATGATCTGCATTTATATAGCGCTTTTCAAGTCAATGACTTCCCAAAGCGCTTTACAATGTGCTCCACATTTCCCAATAGCGGCCTTGCAACCTGCTTATCGGGGGTATTAGGGGTTCAGTGTCTTTCCCAAGGACACTTCGACATGTAACACGGACGAGCCGGGATTCGAACTGGGATCCCTTGATCCCAAGACGAGCGCTCTACCTCCTGAGCTACTGCCGCCCACAAGATGAATGTTATTTTTTGGGTTGACTTCTAGTTTAAATATATCTACATTTTTAATAAAAATATATATTGTATTGGTCCTTTAGACTATACTGTATTTGATCAAATTTGGAATTGGATCAAAAGAAACAAAGTTTGGAACAACACGTCACAAAAAGGACTGTCGGCTTGATGTGGTGTCTGTCCAAAAGTCCTCTAATTGAACATCTTTTATTATTACAAAACTGGAGGATAAACATGTGTCAGGCGCATTTTTATATCCTATATGTTTTTCAGACATTGAATGGCATAATACGTCCGTTGCTTTTTAAGAACGGTGTCCTAAAAAGTTTTTCCGTGTTGATTTGATGCTCGAGCATCACATGTGCTTCCCACACAGGTCCAGAGAAACATGTGCATCGTTAACATGGCGGCTTGCATAATTAGAGCCTGTTGATGGTGTAATAACAGGGGGGGGGGTTGGGAAGGCATGTTGCTCTCTCTAATCACCTCCTTATATTTATTTTCTTCGTCATCATGACACTGACAGTCGCAGCCTGATGCAATTTAGCTCGCCGCACGTAAAAACGTGAGTTCAGCGACAGCACTTTTTGGCCTGTTTTAGATCGTTATCTCATTAGCGATTCAAGCAGCCTGTGATGCTATTTGCGGTTATCATGCGAAGCTCATTTCAAGCACTACTTAGATGTCAAACATATCTAACATAAATGAATAAAATATTTGATAATTGTATTTTCAAATATTCAGACCTCAAAACCTTTTCTTTCAGAATATTGGAAAGTTGCGACCGTATCTCTTTCTTTGAACACATCGCGAATCCATTGCAGACGTGACCAGTTGTTTTTCCCTAAAAGAGGCATGGTTTTCGTCAACCGTGTGTCTTACTTCTGGGTGAAAACCGTCTGCAACAACAAATATTCTTTACAGTGTGTCTTCACACGGGATAGGCAAACTACTGGCCGCATGTGGCACAACAGGCTATTCTTTTTTTTAATCAAGCCCGAAAAATATAATGAAAGTATGTTTTAAATAATAAAAAAAATATTATTAACGAAAATGTGTTGTTTTTGTCACCGTTCTTGTTTCCCCAACACTCAAAGAGCTGGGTATTTTTTTCTAGCTATGTTTTTCAATTTTGTTTTGATTATCAAGATATTTATCACATTTTCAATGCATGTGATCATGTTTAGTACACGATTTATTGTTTTGTGTTAATCCCGAGCTGTTCAAAACCATTTTGAACAAAACGTTTATTTATAGCCCAAAAAAGAACATGTAACTTGTGAATGTCTGCATGTTTGTTTATTCAAAGATGAATATTATCTCTATTTTTCAAAGGGACAGTGTATATTAGTCAGCGTCTCCTAATACTAAAAAACATCTTTCATTAAAAAAAAAAACAACTGTGATTTTTATAATAAGCAAAATAAACATACCTTTTTTCAAAACATTGGTAGGTCTAATTTTACACAACTTGAGCCTCACCTATAGGGAGCCAACATATTTGTCCACCATTTTAGAGCAATGGGTAAGAACAAAAAGCATGTAAAAGGCTTGGCTAAAAAAAAATGAGAAGAAAAATCATGTTATTTGGTCATTTTGAGTTTTCTTAGTCTGTATTCTTCCTTGTATTTTTTAGCACTCACTTTTGGTTGCACGACACAATACAACAACATCTCGTGGCCAAATAATACACACTGTCCCTTTAAAATTCCCCAAAAGAGTTTTTGAAATGGCATAAGTTGTATAGGCCTACATTGTCCTTTCCCCATACGTATTGCAGCGGCATCTGATTCGAGACTGTATCAAAAGATACAAAAAATAAAATCAATGTTTTTTTCTTCCCTCTGGCCCTTTTGCCACATGTCTTCAATCCAATGCAACCTGCGATTCAAAAAGGTTGGCCACCCCTAATCTAAACTAAATGTAGCGATCATTTGATTTAAGACGGCAACATTTTGAAAGGTTTTTGTGCAGACCCTCGGTTTAATAGTACCGTTTACATAACACGCGGTTGACGCGCGCAATCAGAGCCTCGAATCATGCGGCGTTAGCCCAACTTCACCAACGCCGCCTCTTGGGTTTCAATAAGGTGCCGCAACATTCGGGAAAAAGCTTGGCCGCCGCAGTGCTCTGTGATGTGGGAATGCGGCGAACTCGGCCAGCTCGCAACCACATGCCGCGTGCCGCAAGAGCGTATCCTTCCCCTTTGGCTGGACTCAACGCTTCCTCCTGCGACGTTAAAAACACGAAACACATGCTTGCCGACACAGCTGGCTGAGGAGTGCGTGTCTGCTCCTATCATTAGCTCACTGGGGTCGTCCCTATTGAGCCTCTGCAGTGTTTCGGATCATCTATCCGTAATCCTATAAATAAAAAGCGCGGGGTTGTGATCCAGGTGTGCGTCCAAATGTCATCAGTCACAGCACATGTTGCGTTGTGCTACAGTCGTTCTCATGTCTGCCTTCAACGCGTGTGATTTATCATCCATGCAATTTAAAAGAGAAGTGTGGCTTCTGCAGTATATTTTTTCTAAAATGAATTTGTGTTTCAGGCTCATATTCTGCTGGATTGCGGAGAAGATAACATCTGCGTCCCCGATTTGAAGTTGGCAGTCAATGGGTGAGTCTTTCATTTCCTCTCACATTTCTTGGGATCCATAGAAGGAAACTGATATCATTGGCTGTTTAATGGGGGCCAGGTAATAACTCTAAAAAAAGATTTTTAGAAGGAAACTGATTTCATTGGCTTTTTAAACAGGCCCAGGTAATATTAACATAATAAGATTTTGGTGAGGCACAGTAATATCTCCAAATAAATGAACCTACTGTACAGCTTATTCATTGTCTGAATGGCAACATACTGTACAAACGGCAGCATAGAAAAAATGTAAAATGTTGTCGTCTTACTTTTACCCATCAATAATATCTGTGCGCTGCTAATTTGCTTTACTCCTGCGGAATTTTAAAGTCGAGTTTGGAAAATTTCTATTTCAGGATAAAAACCTGCATTTTTGAAATAAAGGCCAAGCAACCTTACAAAAAATTCCAGATGGCAGCACTTAAATTGCTGTGGGCTTGCTTATTCTACTATTTCTATTGATTGACCCAGAGGAAGTCCACCATATCAGAATGATTGGTCGTGTTCTCACCATTGCCTCCTGACACAAGGCACGCAATTCTCCTATCACCTCACCTATATGATGACTTTGAAAATGTTCACAACAATTTTAGAATATTTTTTAATAAGGTAATTGTAAATATTTCAATCTGATTTAACAATGTTTTTTCCTGCTCTTTTTTGCTTATTAAGGCATTAGGGTGTTTGGGCCCTCTCCATTAACAATTGTGTTTGACTTACGTTGCATCCATCCATTCATCCATCCATTATGTGCACCCCTTACTGAGTAGTAGAGTCGCAGGGGTGCTGGAGCCCATCCCAGCCATCCTCGGGCAGTGGGCAACCCTGAACGGGTTGCCAGCCAAGGCGCACAGGGACAGACGAGTCGCTCGCTCATTGACATAACCTAACATGCTCATAACATGCATATTTTTGGAATGTGGGAGAAAACCGGAGTGCCGGGAGGAAACCCACACAAACACGGGGAAAACATGCAAACTCCACACAGGAGGTACGAACTCATGACCTGAGAACTGTGCCACACACGCGCTAACCACTTTTCCGCCGCACTGCGACTTACGTCGCAGCACCCACAAAAACTGAATGAAATGACATTTTGTGAAAGGCATTCAAATTTCTATATATTTTTAACTTCACACTGAAAATTAGATAGAGAAGCACTAAAAAGTTGGATGTTTTTAAGCACATACGCCTACAAAAATCAATTTAATGATGGTTCTAGATAAGAAGGGATTTCTTATGTGGAGCCTACTTAACTAGTATACTATATAATGAGATAGGGTATTTGAATTTTAGCCATAATTAGCAATATTAAAACATTAAAAGACTTTCATAAAGTATGGCATTTTTGTGTGTTTAATGGCATTACAGAAAATAAAGTAAGCACAATATTCTAAATTTCTGAGACACTCCTGTAAATCTTTAATGTAAAATGCACGCTAAAGGTTTTTGATACTAATCAGGCCTTTGCACTCAAACCTGGCTCCATCTGTTTTTGTTACACCACTATCAGCTTAAACACAGTGAAAAAAAAGGTCAAGTGTCAGCATTTCAGCATGAGAAATGGCTCCACGATGTTAAAAACAGGAAGCGTGTGCACTGCGCAGGTGCTACGAAAAACGGGGGACAGGCAAATTTTGGGGAACTTTGACTGTCGCGTGGCAAGAGTGCAAAGGTCCCGCCTGATGCAGAGGTTGCCACACGCTGCTTTGGGAAATCTGTTAACATTTCTTCCACCCTGATACTCCCTTCTCTGCTCTGTTATTTAGATTTCACATTCCTATATTTATCTGCCATCTGCCTGAATGGGCTACCCCTCGCTTATGGAACAACCTGCTGTGGATGCATTGGAAATGCACTCTAGAAAAGGGTGATAAGCAAAATAAGAAACTATTTCCGAGTTTTTTTTATTCCTGCACTACTTTGTCCAAGAGTTAATGTAATAGCCACAATTTTTGCAGCCAAATAAAAAGAGGCCATAACTCCTGCAGTGTTTATTCTTGCATTGGGCTGCCAAAGCACACAACCTGTTCAAGGAAAGCGTCCCTCGGGGAGGCTTCTCAGTGTTGTGGCCTTTCACTAATTTGCAGCCTTTGTTTGGCTTGAAAAAAAAGTGCAGAGGCAGAGAAAAGGTGACTACAGTTGAGTTACAGAACGGCTGCTAGCCAGCTTTGTATTTATGAACGCGGATGTTAATTAGAAGCATATGCGTGACTCTCGCTATGGAATTCTTCATTGTTCCTTGGAATGGGAGTAGGGAGAAAAAGAGAAGAGTTGTTCCATGGTCTCAACATTTTGTGCAGTTTGTGACAGATTGCTTAGTGACTTTTAAAGTTCTGTAATGTGTTGTCATAGCCTGATGTCATAACACTCGGTAAAAATACTGTTCAATTTTGGAGCTGCTATTTGGTGTGCAGCCTTGTGTGATTATGAAGCATTTTTCTGGACTTAACTCATTTACTTTACAACAGAGAAAACGTGGATTACAACGCAAGAAAATATTAGGTTTCCCACATTGTGTCCATTTTGTATGAACTTTGCTCCCAGCATTAATGGTTTACAAAGAATAGCATGGTGCTATTTTTACAACGTCTTAGAAAATGTTAGCAGGGTTTTTTCTTTAATGAAAAAGAAATACTAAAAATGCCTACATGGTGCGCATCAAAAATGAGATTCTTCTATCATTGTTGTAAAATGTTAGCCTAATAATAGCTTTACTTTTTTCATTTTGTTATACTGTGTATTTCACTTATTTCTTTTAAAAAATACAAATCCAAATAAAATAATCCGATACAGCTGATATGTATTTTCATTTCAATAAATTATTTTCTACGCACCTTTATGAGTTAAAAGGTTGAAGACAGTAAAACAATTTGCCATAACAGACAATATTTTTGTACTTTGTTGGAGAGTGATTTTACAGATGTGCTGGTGGTTTTCTTTTATTCTAAGATTAAAATGCTGGAAGTAAGAAAAGGACTGTTCCATATATGTAGTCCAAATGCCAATCCAAACCCCCCAAAAATGAAAAAAGTAGAGTTTATTCGAACGCATCTAAGATCTTCACATACTTGCACGATCAACAAAAAGAGATTGAAAGTGACTGCAATGACGATTTTAGCCAGAAGAAAGCAGCAGAAAGTAGAATATTTTGAAGTTACATACACTTCCTTTAAATAATAAGCATGAATACATGAATTATCTTTTAAATTTACATTTTTTAAATACATGCAGATTGAAAAAATTTAAAAAAGAGAAATTAAAAGTGTGGTTTGGTCACTTTGAATCCCAGTAGTTTGTATTTTTTCCTGTGCTTTTTTAGCACTCATTTTTGGTTGTACCACACGATACGAGACACCCGGTGGTCAAATAATACACAGTAATTTTAAACATCCCATCATTATTGACTTCAGTAAATATTTTAATAAATACTTTTTTTTTTAAATTGATGAAAAAATGGAATTTCCAAAATTCTACTTCAAGAGAGCACACGGACACTGTAGACCTAGCACCACGTAGTGTCTAACTGTTGACAGTTGTTCCACATGTATTAATTGACCGGGTGAAATCATTTGAACTCAATTAACAATCATTTACTGGCTTTACTGCTCCACAGGGACAGAAAGGAAGTGTACCTGGGCGACGAAAATGCCCTGACGTTGACTTTCAACGCCAGAAACGAGGGCGAAGGCGGCGCTTATGAGGCTGAACTCTACGTGGTGCTGCCACCCGAAGCTGATTACAGCGGCATCGCTCGTAATAATGAAGTAAGCGCAGCTGCATTTCCCCAATAAAACCAAAAAACACCTCACGGAACTTTGGGACACATTCTCACTCTTTCCTCTATGTTTGGGCCAGCAGAGTTTGAGCCAGCTTACCTGCAGCTACGACACAGAGAACCAGACCCGATACCTCAGCTGTGATCTGGGAAACCCAATGAAGTCTGGCACAAGCGTAAGGACGCCGTGGAAAGGCACTTCCTTGACCAAGGATGTTTTATGCTCTTACGATAATGAAGCAACGGCTTAGATTTGCTTCCCGTTATGAGACAAGCAAATTTTAGGGAAAGTCTTGGCATTATTTTATTTTCTTTGCACACATAACTCGTTTTTTTGTCTGGGTTCAATTTTAATTTCTTCTATAGAAAACCTTATGCAAGTTTATTTTATTTGCAAACATTTTTATCTTTCCAATTAATACCTTCAGCGCGCTTAAAAGCGCGATTGCAAATGTGAGAAGTTTGCCACCAAACTCTCTTGAAAACACAGGAAGTAGATACAAACTTTACACAGGAAGCCGGAAACTGGGATAACCACAAAGCTAGTGCGCTAACACCCATATTGCAAAATCTATGAAATTTCATAATAAATGCACCAAAATTGCTGATTTCAAATAGCTGACATCTCATTTCTGAATTGTTCCGCTGACAAATAATTTTCCCCCATGGCCCCACTAAAATGAAGTTTTTTTTTTGTTTTGTTTTTTAATATTTGAGAAGTTTAGATTAAATGATAACTTTCTCCTGGAACAAAATCAGCTGCTATGGGGTGTCTGTATTTTATTAAATTAAGGCACTTTCAAATTTGCCAGACAGAGCAATTTTACTTCTATTGCACATTACATAAATAACGCAACTTCTTAAAGGGACAATGTGTAATATTAAGCGCCGCCTAGTGATAAAACATTATTGATTTAAAAAAATAAGCAAATAATTGTGAACTATCATATAAACGTGCATTTTTTTAAACAGTCGTAGGTTCAGACGTTTTATGTATTTTACATAACATGAGGCTCACCACAAGAGAGCTGACATAATTGTCCGCTATTTTGCTTCTAGGGGTATGCGAAAAAACAACGGAAAACTGTTTAGTTAGTGCTTTAGGATCACATACAATCTAAGATACCAACTCTCCTCGGGGATATTCACTTCCTAATCCATGGAAGGCAAGGTGTTCTTAGAGAATATGCCACTTTCTTCTTCAACTGTTTTTTTCTTTTTTTAAGTGTACTTCAGCAGTGCTATTTTGAATGTTCTCCCCAGCTTTGGGCAGGTCTTCGTTTCACGGTGCCTCGACTGAAAGACACGCACAAAACTGTCCAGTTCGAACTGCAGATCCGAAGGTATTTCACCTGCACTTAAAAAGTCCCAAATCTTCTTCTAGGCTCTTGAATCATCTCACTGTAATCTTGTTGTCGGTGTCTGCAGTAAAAACGAGAACAACTCCCACAGCGAGGTGGTGCTGCATAAGTTGGACGTGGTTGTCCAGGCTGAGGTCATCCTGCAAGGGTGAGCAGTCTGAAGCATCAAAGAGTTTTGGTGCCCCATCAAAACATGTTCTCACTCCCACATACTCTTCCACATGTCTCTTTTTTTTATTGAAAGGGTGTCCCGTCCAGATAAGGTCTTCTTCCCACCGGCAAACTGGAAAGTGACCAAGAGCTATGAAGTAGAGCAGGAAGTGGGGCCAGCAGTGGAACACATCTATGAGGTAACCCTCCTCTTTTCACCCTGCCAACCAGCTCATGTTGGGGAATTGTGTTTACACGGGAAAGGAAAACTCACGCTTGAAATATTTCGCTTGTGAAACATGTCCTGATAGTTTATGGCCACACCTCATGAAACTTGATTGTCATCACAATTTGTCGTCCTGTAAATAGTATCAGCATCCTTTTTAGCAGATGCAGGTGGCATTTTTGAAATTTTACAACTGCAAGAGAGATTCGATTTTACCATTTGATCACAATGTCATAGGTTGATGTTTATCTAGTTGGTCTGTCATTTTCTGTCATGATTTTCTGAGTCTTATTTATGTATCTTGCTAAAAAAGTAAACCAAACGAAACCCACAAAAATCTTGTTGCTTTCTACAGAAAGTCTTACCACATTGGACAATATGCCATATTTTAGATTTTTTTTGTGGGTTTATTTTTATTGTAAAATAAGAAGAAAAGCATGCTTAAAATTAGCTAAATTGTTTCATTCAAAAAATAATTATGCTTATTATCTAGATAATTTTTAATTTATTGTTTACTAAATAAAGTTTGACTTAAAATGTATTTTATACATTATTTCTTTGTTAAAACCAGACATATTACTTATTTTATAAAACCTATTTGATAAAAATGAATTAATCCAAAGACATTTTGTTTAAAATGATTTTGACTAGTCAAGTCATGTTTATTTGAGTTATAAATCTTCATTTCAAACGTGTTACAGTACTACAGTGGAACCTCGGTTCTCAACCATAATCCGTTCCAGAACCCTGTTCGAAAACCGATTTGGTCGATCACCGAAAATCGTTTTTCCCATTAAAAGTAATGTAAAATCGTTTTAATCCGTTCCAACACCCTGAATGTTTACCACGAACGTAAACATGAGGCTAACCCAGGCTAATCGTATGTTCGCGTTAGCGTAATCTTCCGTACAAAAGATTACGCTAACATGAACGTGTAAAAATAAAAAAAGGATTATGAAGAGGATTTCTTACCTGTGTGGTGAATGGTGGGGAGAGAAAAATCATCAAAAGTTTTTCAACCTCTTCCAAAACTTGCGGCAGTTGCTTGCTTATAGCGCTAACTTCCTTAGCCGCATCACTCGATTTCACAGCCTCCTTATTCTTTACTATTGACTGATAGTAGATTTCGCCATGCTGTAAGCACTAGCAAGATCGGAAATTCGTACACCTCTTTCATATTTAACTATTATGTCTCTCTTAAAGGCAATAGTTGGACGAACAACTTGTTTTTTTTTTCACCTGTCCTGCTTGCGCCGACCTTCTTCGGAGGCATAATTAGTGGCTGAAACACCCGTACGCCGCTCAGCATCGCACCATAGCGTACCGGCGTTCGAACTCCAATTTTTTGACCGAACAGCGAAGCAAGAATTTCTCGAAATTTTTGGTCGAACACCTATTTGTCCGAACTGAGAGGCGTTTGAAAACCGAGGTTCCACTGTATTTAATGAAAAAAGTAATTGTATACTAGGAATGCCTTACTTTGTTATGGGTAACAAAGGTACCAACAAATGTCAACACCACATTTTGTTTTGCAGCTAGTGAACAACGGGCCCAGTCGGATCAGCCGCACCCTGCTGGAGCTGCGCTGTCCCCTCGCTGCTCAGGGCCAAGCTCTGCTTTACCCCCTGGAGTTCTCCACTGAGGGCCCAATCAACTGCACCTCTGACGGCAACATCAACCGCATGAAGCTCAAAGTGAGTGTGGGCAAACACAGAAAAACTTGAATTATGACCTCTCGGGGCCTCACCCAACTGTTGAAGGCCACCCCATTGATTGCTGGTGGGCTGTATGATTAACCGTTCGCCGGACTGCCAGCTCCAGCCGGGACGTTCACAACCATAACAGCAAATGCTCTCATTTTTAGCGGTGTATCCCCTCACTTCAGAGAGAAGGGATTTGTACGTGTTTACAGATGTTGGGCCGAACTCCTCTGCTCATCCTCTTATGGGGAAGCTCAAGCCGACTACGCTTGCGTGCGCCTGATTAATGGCACGCTGACATTGGGGCCTCCGAAAAGCGTGGAAAACATGTAACGCGCTTTTCTTCCTTGCAGCTCAAACACACTGCAACAGAACCGCCTTATCTGGCTTTGAAGGCTCCCGAGCACCGGGTGGAAAAGCGGGATGCGCACAGGAACCCACTCGCACACTTGACCAACTTGGTGAGATATTTCCCCTTTGAATCTGCGGTTACCATGCAACAATCGGAAGTGTTCTTAACATAGTCATATAATCATAGCTTGGAATGGACAATACAAAAACTAACATTCATGATAATTTTGATTGATATTAGTACAAGATTGTTCAGACTTTTTCAATTACTAAAACTAAAGTACCTTTCCACACAGTTAATGCTAATTTACTGTTAGCATTTTTATGCTAGGCTAGCAAAATATATCTATGTATATATATATATATATATATATATATATATATTCCGGGCAGCACGGTGGTTGGCGCGTGTGCGGCACACTTCTGAGGTCATGAGATCGAACCTTCCTGTGTGGAGTTTGCATGTTCTCCCTGTGCTTGTGTGGGTTTCCTTCGGGCACTCTGTTTTCCTCCCATATTTCAAAAACATGCATGTCAGGTTATGTCAGGTCTGTCCCTGTGTGCCCTGCGACTGGCTGGCAACCAGTTCAGGGTGTCCCCTGCCCACTGCCTGAAGACAGCTGTGATGGGCTCCAGCACCCCCGTTACCCTACTGAGGATAAGCGGTGCAGATAATGGATGGATGGATATATATTCCTCTCACTTCTTCTGATTAAAATACTTTTTATGATGGCAGAATCACACAGATTTGCTCCGGGCTTGCTACAATCATCTCGGTGCAGAAGAGAATTTACAAATACTGGCTGACAGCATTTCCCGCCCCCCTTTCTTCATTCATTCATTCATTCATTCATTCATATATTCATTCATTCATTATCTGCACCGCTTATCCTCATTAGGGTCGCGGGGTGCTGGAGCCCATCCCAGCTATCTTCGGGCAGTGTGCAGGGGACACCCTCAACTGGTTGCCAGCCAGTCGCAGGGCACACAGGGACAGACAATTTGCTCGCTCATTCACACCTAGGGACAATTTGGACCGGCCAATTAACCTGACATGCATGTTTTTGGAATGAGGGAGGAAACCGGAGTGGCCGGAGGAAACCCACGCAAGCACTGGGAGAACATGCAAACTCAACACAGGAAGGTTCGATCTCATGACTTCAGAACTGTGCCGCACACGCTCTAACCACTGCCCTGCCGTGCTGCCCCTCTTTCCTTAAATTATCCTCAATTATTTTGACAGGAGGAGGGATGCCACATCAAATTCGAGATAAGGATTTAATCTATTGTGGCCTAATCACAATTATGAGGTGTTAAATATTCAATCATAATTTTAATCAGGGGGCAGCACGGCGGCGCAGTGGTTAGCGCTTGTGCGGCACAGTTCATGTCATGGGAACCTGTCGTGGGTTCAAATCCAGCTCCAGACTTTCTGTGCAGAGTTTGTATGTTCTCCCCGTGCTTGCGTGGGTTTCCTCCGGGCACTCCGGTTTCCTCCCACATTCCAAAGACATGCATTTCAGGTGAATTGGCCGGTCCAAATTGTCCCTAGGTGTGAATGAGCGAATGAGTTGTCTGTCCCTGTGTGCCCTGCGATTGGCTGGCAACCAGTTCAGGGTGTCCCCTGCCCACTGCCCGATGATTGCTGGGATGGGCTCCAGCCCCCCGCGACCCTACTGAGGATAAGCGGTACGGCTAATGAGATGAGAGATGAGATGAATTTTAATCAGTGACAACGACAAACAAAATATTGAATTTCTGGATTAATATGGATGAATCGTTTTACATACAACAAGTCCAATAGTGCGCTGGGACATAAAAATATCCTGGACGAGGAAAACTGCGCATGGGCACAAGCAATTATATTACTCGAATACGTTTAGACGCCAAACGATCGCAAAATGGAAGAACTAACCTCAATCACGTCAATTAAAAATCTTGCCATAGTACTAAAAACATAATCTGATTATTGTGCGCATCTACATGTTCTTTCAATAGTGGAAATATTCTATTTCCAATAGAATTATGCCTTCATGTAATATCCATGACTTCCCGCATTTTAATTTTTTGGCCTCATGTTTTCTTCTCTGGATTGTTTTGCTCCCTGACTCTGCTCCTTATTTATTATTTCAATAAATTGTGGGAGCAGGATTAAAAAAATGCCTCTAAAGATTGTAAAAGGATTTTCACTATGGACTCTGATGCATCAAATATAACACATGTATTATGATGACGCTTGAAATTATATACTACCAGAAACTTTTGAGTTGTTCATTTGCAAAAAGTTACTCTACAAAATCAACACAGTTCAGATGTAGAATTCTATTAGACACCCGCAAGGATGTGTTGGCATTACCACATTTCATTGTTTGTTTACAAGAATCAATGACAGACAAAGACAGCGACCACAATCACTCAGCAACAATCGCTTAGTTTCCTGCTGCTTCTTTTAATGAAAACAACTGCAAAATTTTTGACCTTGGCATTCCTACCACTAAAACCCCCAAGTCAACATATTAAAACTGGCAGGAAAAATATCACTTATCCCCTTTGAATATTTTTCTATTTTTGCCGTGGGCAACGATGAGGTTTGAGCAGGAGGACGCGGCTGTTTGATTGGCCTTAATAAGTCCGTCTCACTTCGGGTCTCCTCTTGCTGCGTTGGCCTTCATCATTGATCCAAAGAGAAAACCCTCCTGTGGTCGTCTGACGGCTGTTTAAGGGGGGCCTCATTACACAATCCTGAAGCTACATACAGTCGACTACTTTAAGCAGTAGGGCACCATTATGCAGGTTTTTACTTTTTTTAATTATTCTTTTTTTCAATTCAGAGAACATTCCATTGAATCTAATAGGAAACAGGCATGGTTTAGGTTCTTAACATCAGACACTGTTATATTTATTTGACCTGCAGCGGTTAAAGTGCCTCTCGCTCACTTGACTTGAATTAAAATGTAAAGAATGCATATTTCCCCTTTGCGTATCCTTCACCTGTCAGCAGACGCAAGGGCTTTGTATCTGGCCTTGAATTTACAGTGAATTTACAATCTTTGGCCAACCGTAATGACTTACAGAATGTGAGAAGAAAGCTGATTCGTTTGTGATGAATTTCTCACAGGAAAGGATGGAGAATGACATCTTTTCCAGGCTATCATCTATGATTTATTGCTCACATGTGTAAGGTTTTTGTATGCAATTGGTATTTTCACTATAAATTAACAATTAAGTGATATAACATTCAAATCGGGGTTTTATTTAAAGGAGCTGTACAGATTTTTGGAACTTTGTTACTCTCTGACAAAACAACTCATGATAGCAGCCTCAGTCAGCTCATTCATGATGCGCATGCAAGTGTGTGCAGTTCTCGGAACCGCTCTTTTTTTCATGTTTTGGGGGGTTTGGGTTGGCATTTGGACTTTACTTGAAGCAGGCCTCTTCTTACTTCCAGCGTTTTCAGCCTACACTGACAAACACAAAAACAAATAAAACCTGTGGGGCATGACATCACTATATCACTCCCCCTGCTCCCATTTCTTGAACCTAATTTGTTCCGCCCCGAACAACTTTGATACAACTAAAATAAAAGCAGATAGTTACAATGGAAAATAAAGCATTAGAGCTCTTTGAACGTATTTAGGCATTGCTAACATATACTTAACCCTTTTGACATGTGGAATGTGTCAATGGGTTTTCTTTTGAGACACAATGCATGTCGGTGTACATTATTTGGACGTGAACTCAAAGTGTTTCAACTCAGCCATTTATGAATATTTTTTTACATGAAAACACTAAAAATGTTCAGTGGAATGTTCCATACACATATATTTTTTCATTTAGTTATTCCCCCCGCCGCCCTTTGCCCCTTAGGACAGTACAATTCCTAAAAGCAACTATACAGAAAACTGAACTGCATGTACATACAGTATACATAATATTTTCAAGGTGAATATTTCACAAGGTGGATGAGTGGTTAGCGCGTCCACGGCACAGTTCTGAGGTCATGGGTTCAAATCCTGCTACCAGCCTTCCTTTGCGGAGTTTGCATGTTCTCGTGTGCTTGCGTGGGTTCCTTCCGGGCACTCCTGATTCCCCCCACATTCCAAAAACATGCACGTCAAGGTAATTGGCTGGTCCAAATTGTCCCTTGGTGTGAATGAGCGAGTGACTTGTCCTGTCCCAGTGTGCCCTGCGAGTCGCTGACAACAAGTTCAGGGTGTCTCCTTCCCACTGCCCCAAGATAGCTAGGATGGGCTACAGCACCCCCTTGAGGATAAGTGGTGCAGATAACAGATAGATGGTTATTTCACAAGGCCTAGGTAATTAGAAATTTAACTTTGTCAAAAAGTGGTAGCAAAATTATTTTTAATACATGCCAATTTTCCCCTCAAAAAACTCATATAATTTTGCCTGAAAACCACAATTATTTGGACTTTAGCGCCACCAGTTGGTGTAGTTGTGTGAACACTCAGTGAAACATTTTACTTGGCATACAATTGACTTCACGCCACTTGCTAGAAAAATACCAAAATCCTGGGAAAAGCATTAATATGCATTCAACTTTTTTAGGACACCTCAAATGACACACCCAACCTCCCCAAAAAATCTCCAGAATAAAATTTGTTTTGGCCTGGAGATCATCAAGCCATGTTGTGTCTCCTGTTTTTGTTTAGTCCTGCTCCAATGTGGACTGTTGGGCCCTGCAGTGCCAAGTGGGCCTCCTGGAGAAGGGGACCACGGCCATACTCAAAGTGCGCTCCCGCATCTGGGCGGGGACCTTCATGGAGGTTTGAGAAGATTTCCTTTCTTTAGATAACAGATGAGAAGCGCTGTCGTCCAGTTCGACCCACTAAAGTGTTTTAACTTGTTTGTGTCACTCCCTAGCGTATATTTGTAACAATATATGCACTTGACCGTTCCCTGCAGAGAGCTTATAAGCAGTATGTGCTGGAGTGCCTGGCCAGATACAGTGTGAAGACCATGCCCTATGCCATCCCACCCAAACACGTTCCCAGTGGACACAAAAAGGTATTTAGGAAGAACCAAAAGACATCCCAAAATTCTTATGTATAATTATATATGATAATGACCAACGGCATAGATTTCGCAGGGAAGGAGGGGACTTGTTTCAGACAATATAAAACTGTTTTTTTCCCCACCAATATTATAATATAATTTTTAAAAGTGCGCTATGTCACCACCAATGTTAAGATCAAACCTACACCCTTGATATACACACACACACACACATATATACACATACATACATATTAGGGGTGTTCATCACCAAAATGGCTGGACAATAAATCTAATTAATTAAAATCTTTATACATATTTTAGAAATTGACATTTTGAAAAACCGCCCAGTTGAAGGACTTTAAGAGTTGGTGCTGATAAGTTTTTAACAATTTGCAGAATTCCGAGATTCACAAGACGTGCTTTTAATAATTACTGTACTAAGCACCCATTAATAGTTAGGCACACGAAACAAGTAATATTTTTTTGCACCAAACCAGAATGTTAATTTTATTTTCTAACCTATTTAAAATCAGTTGGAGTAACCTTACCTGATTTCACATCATGCTTGCTGTATTATATAACTTGAAATAAAAGTTTGTCAGGTTAGGAAATGAAATGTAATTTTAATCAATGTTTAAAATTTGTAAACATTTTTTGGGGAGGGGAAACATTCTTATATTTATCTATGTGGTGTTTTTACAATAAAAAAATAAATGAATGATCTCCTAATGGTCAGGAATAATTGCAAAATGTCAGATTTGGGCCTAAAGCCCAGCCCCCAAATACCTTTAGTACACAAAATTCCCTTGTCTCTGCCAATATGAGTGTATTCTACTTAAAGTGGACATGTTATTATTCAGCACTTCTGTGTGTTTAAAAAAACAATATTCATCCATTACAAAAACAATATCAATTTTAGTAATAAGCGAAGATACATGGTCCATGACATAAAATGTAAATTTTACAATATTATTAGGTCAGGAAATTAATATTTATTTTACATTACATGAGCCTCACCTTGTCCGCTACGGTTATCCTAAAACCTCAAAAAGGCAGAGGAAAAAGTAAAATGGTGCATTCTAGTCACTTTGAATCTCTGTCATTTTGTATTCCTCCTTGTGCTTTTTAATACCCGTTTTTGGTTATTTAAAAATGTATTTCCATTATATCGTATTAAATTTATCTTGATTTGTCATTCATTTTATATCTGGTACCCGATTGTTAAATAGCCACTAAAAGGTATCGGTTACCATTGCGAGCACCAATACCTCTAATAAAAACTGGTTTCGAAGCTTATACCTTGTACCAGTACCCTGCCATCCCTAATATCTGCTCTTTGTATGTTTGGTTATGTAATACACAGGTGGTGACACCGGTCATGTGGAACAAGCCCGACATTGAGAACTCTGTACCCCTTTGGATCATCATCTTGGCCATCCTCGCAGGCTTGCTGCTTCTGGCATTGCTCATCTTCGTCCTGTACAAGGTCAGCGACATTGGGGAGACAAAAATAATGCGCTCAAAGTCTACCTTGACTGACGTGTTGTCTGGTGTCCGTTCCACAGTTGGGCTTCTTCAAGAGATCCCTTCCGTACGGCACCGCCATGGAGAAAGCACAACTCAAGCCGCCAGCTACCTCGGAAGCTTGAGCGGCGAGGCAGAACCAAACCGGGCTGCACGATCGCAATGGAGATGCTTGATGGAGGATCGGAAAGAAGCAAGACCACTGGAACTACTACACAAGCCGAGACTTTGAGACGGACTCCCAACCCAATGAATGTTTGTTTTGTATTTATGTTTGGCGGCAGGTCGGTTGGCAAGATGATGATCAATTTGTAGGTAGTTGAATGAGCTAACCTCTCCCCAAGTGCATGCTGGGAAAATCTTTCAGCTCCTGGGACAGGTCAAGCGGGTATAGACATGCGCCAGGGCAGATGCTCCAATGAGCTCTGCCTCTGTTGGGAGGACACTAAACAGTGCTGCCTTGAGTTTTTGCACTCAAAGAAAATCTACTGATTCGCTTCCGAAAATGCCAAAGACTGACTCGCACTCCTGACGAGTTCTCAAGACGCCTGCTACTGATTGCTTCACTGGTTCACCCCGCCTCAGACTAGCTCCAGAATGGGACTGGGACAAGAGTGTTTTTAACATAGCTTCAAAGGGCAGTTTTGTATTCTGAAAAGTAGCCATTCGTGGAACCAAACTTCCACCCCGACAATCAGCAAGTGTGGTAGCATGGGCATCCGCAGCAGGTGTCGCTATTTATGCAGGTGTGAAGGAGTCCGTTTCCACCTCGGTGTTACTGTGACCTACTCTATTTATGACACTTTCCTAAGAGAGAAAATAATCAGCCCATTACCAAAGACTGCAGGACTGAACTTGTTCTAGACAACTGCTTTTTTGTGTTTTTAATATGAACTGTTTTTTTTTCTGAATACTTTTGAGAGTGCTCGCTGAAATGCATTTGTCTGAATGATATATTTATGAATGTTCATTTTCCTTGTTTAAGCTCCCGCACCGTTCCCAGTGATGAGTCCTGGTTAGGCCCACTAAGCGCTGACATCAGTGTTCTATCAACATGGCGAAGTAATTGTTGGTTTAAAAATCATGATAATGTATACATGTATGTACTGGTATACTATTTAGAATGATGTTTAAATTGCCTTAAAATGTTTTCAATTTTCAGGTATTGCCATATCAAGTGATGCGATGCATTATGATACATATATATTTTTTATATTTTATAGATCAAGGGTCATATCAGTAGGGTTGTGACACTGCTGGGTGGGTCCCTTAACCACTAAGGTCGTCGGACTATCGGTTCCTGTGGTTTGTCTTGGACGAGTACAGCCTGGTGGGTGCCCATCCCTCTCCAGGCCATTAAATGTTTCTTCCCCGTCTCGAACCGGGGACCGCCTGTGTGAATGTGCTAATCACTGCACTACAGAAACACTTTTTGTTATCTAATCAAAAAAGTAGTGAAACATTGGTCATGATTTAATTCTAGATAATTGTTGAGACAGTGTAAGGATAGTTAAAGTTATTATTGGCATATCAGTATCAATACACTGATAATGTGAATATAATTTTGTCATCCTTACATTGAACTCCTGGAGATGATCACAATACTTCTGCTATTGTTAGGTGACTATCACATTTAAGACTGGGCAAAATATTGATTTCTATCATTCAGCCTGGAGAATCAAGATTTAAAAAAAAATAGGCCTCCATTTATATGAGGAAGTAAAAAAAAAAATACTTTGTGACAATAACTTTCTCAAAAAATAGGTTTTAAGACAAATCTATCCATTGGAGCCTGTGCCTCAGTTGCCTACATGTCACAATTTGTTAGTTAAAGTGACAATGTATAATTTTTGCTCCCTAGAATTTACTGTATTGTATGGTGCAACTGTAATTGAGTGCTAAAAAGCACATGGAAGAATACAAACGCAAGTGGCCAAGAGACACAAATTTTCTTCGCATTATTTTGCCCAACCTTAAGTGAGGTTTTCGGGTATCAGTAGCATCAAGTAGTTATTTCAGCTCTCTAGGTGAGGCTCTTTTTATGTAAAATAAACGTGTATTATTTAAAGAAAAAAAAGCATGTTTACATAAGTTTGCTTATTTTTGAAGCTACAGTTTTTTAACCACTCACTCACGGCTCAGGGCTCCTTTAACCGCCAGGGCACCACTTCCTGTGGTGCGTCTTGGACAAAGACACCTTGGCGGCGGCCATCCCTCAGCAGGCCTTTTTTGGGATAGGGGTTTGATTGGCTCTAAATCATAAACAATATCCCATTTATAATTAGATAATAATAAGCAACAGCTTTGACTAATTTAAACTCCATAGCTATATTACACCTTCAAACTTTCAAGTTGGCTTTTTTTAAAATGACAAATTAATTTGACCTATAGCCGAACCCTGATTGCATCACGACAATTCTTATTATTATACTACACAATCATTAAAAACACATCTTCATTTATGTCTTTTTGTTTTACATGACATTCAACAAAATGGTGCCAACCAGCTGCTGGGAGCTAAATGTTAAATGTGCAATACTTATAGTAACTATTATTTTCCATTATTTTAGGGGTTTCAATTGTGACAAGCTTTGTTGCGTGATCTAAAGTGCAGCATGTTTGCGATAAGCACATTTTCCATACAAGTCCAGGTTTTGTCGTTGCTGATTTTCCACTCTAAATGGACGTGGCAACCTCAGAGAGCTGATGCCGCGAACGATAACCCTTTATGGTCTGTCCAAACGCATTTTTCACAACTTGTGCATTTTTTTTCCTCATCAAACATCTCGTTCAGAGATTTCACGTGTGGTCCACAAGACTCTTCCTGCAAATGTCAAGGTTTTATTTATGAGAACAGGGTGTCACCTCCGTTGGCCGCCGGGGGTTACATCATGTGAAGGCACTGCACCCCTCTTTATTTTATTTGGGACATGTCCTTTCTCTCTCTCTCTCTGTGTACATATTTATAACAAAGAGAATACTTCTGAATTTAAATGATAACTTGTGAATTTTTCACCCCATATTGGGGATTTTTGTTTCGTTTTTGCAGGAAGATAATGAAGTGGGTTGTCTTCTGGGTAAATTTGTTCCCGTTAACATTTTTCACATTTCTACTTTGTATGATTTGTATTTGAAATAAACTGCTTTCCATTCTAAAAAAAAAATATATCATGATTTGATTGAACTCACAACATTTAGAAAATAATTTAATACAAATAAAAGTACGAAAGATAGATGTAGAGTACAGTGTTGTGATTTGTAAACATTTGTGCATAAACGACTGACCGAGAGTGGAAAGTTAAATGTGTTCCTATGGCATTTGAGTGAAACAGCATTGGATTTTAATAGGATGAAATAATTTAGACTGTTTCAAAAATATTCACATCCTTTGAGTTGTATCACAGAAAGTACACGATTAAAGCAAATGAAATTAAAAAATATTGATAAAGATCATAAGATTTATTCTTCCAAATCTGAATGAGAAATTCAAAAGCATGCGGATTTTTTGAACGATTTCACAAATGTTTAATATGCGCACCGGCTGGGACACGGCATGCGTCAAATCGATCATCCTGCTCCTGCCAAACACGCTGAAACATATTCTGGGTAAAAGTCAGATCGCTCAAAAAAATCCATGTTTTTGAATGTCTCATTCAGATTTGGAAGAGTAAATCTCATCTTCAACATGAATACTTTATTTTATTAGACTTAATCACAAACCTTCTGCAATTTTCACTCCTCAAATGAAATCCTTTTTTGCTAACACACTGTATACACAAGCTGGTGTGTTACACGAGTACACGACCTTCGATTCGATTCCGGCTCAGCATAAGTAAGCTTTTCCATGAGTCAGTCTTTTGGACCCCCAACCAATAGTTCCTCCAGAAGTTGCCTTTCTTAAAACAAGTTCTCAGAATATATTGGCAAGAGTTGTGTGCTAGCGTTCTAGCGTCCTCGATAGCTGCGTTAGTTTGCGCTGGCTGTCAATCACTTTCAAGTTCTGGATGTAGTGTCGGATGTTGCTGGGACTGCGCAGAGGGAGGCTGTGGTCCGAGTCTGTCCAGGTAAGAGGATTTTAAAAGCAAGATGGTCAATAACAGCAAACAATTCAGCAATAAATTTAAAGGGAGAAAATAGTATTTTCATGTACATTTATCGTGTTTCACGAGCAGATGTTCTTGTAAATATTTTCCATGTTTAAATATTGGATAGGTTTATTCTGCTTGTTTTTGTTTTTAATATTGGACACCTGCAAAGTATATTGTATAGCAGGGGTCTACAACCTTTTTGAGGCAGAGAGCAACTTCCAGGGCACCGAGTAACACAAAGGGCACCTTCAAAATTTTAATTTATTGAAATATGAGGAAGGCCGCGATTGACATGGATGGATGGTGTTATTAGTGCACTGCAGGAAAGAGGTCTAAATCTAGTGGAAACTAGAGCTCTTGTTGGTGATAGGAATGAGTGAAGAGGTATTGTAAAAGAATAGTAGGATGTTTAGACACGTTCTAAGCGATGGGCAGGGTACCCGTATGATGCGGCAGGGGTAAACCAGTGGAATCTGTCGGCCCTGCTGTTGAACAAAAGAGTGTGTTGTGTCACTCTGACCCAAGTGACATGGCCGGATTCTTGTGTCCCATTTCCTCTGGAGGGACGAAAGCATGACCAACTTAGATGCAGAGTTGTTTGGGAATTTGGGTTGTCCATGGTCCAAAAACTTTTGTGTGTGTTCTTTGCTACTTTCTCCCTTTTTTAATTTTCTTTGTTTTTGTATGTGTTTATCTTGCTGTCGGTCACCCCTCTCGAGGGATATGAACAAGGTAGATAGATAGAAATAATTAAATTTTCTATCTTACTGATATTTTACGTGAGAAGTGATTTTTGATGATCAATAATTATTCAGAATTATTTAACAAGGTAGGAAACAGAAACAATATTTTGTTTCATTACCTTTCCAATTGTTTCAATTACAAATGCTCACAAGGAAACACACAAAAAAAGACAACTTTGATGACATTTAGCAGGAAATCACATAACATTTTTCAAGACGACAACATCAGTTTCATGAACACGGCAACTTTTTTTTTTTTTTACAAATGATAAAATTATGTAGTGAAAAATAATCATAATTTAATAAATAATTTAAATAAATATAAATCATCACATTTCTATTAATCACTAAATATGCAGCCATTAAAACAAAACATATTTTAAATCTAGAACATTTTTAACAGTAGTCAATATTTTGACTGCATATTTGCCATTGCACTGAACTGTTGCCAGCAACGACACAATCATCCGTTTGTCTGCCTGTCAGTGGGAAGGCTGGCATTGCGAGCTCTTAACCAGTTTATTGTAATCTGGAGTGTAAACTGGCCATGTTCGCCTCCATCTGGACATCGGAGAAAGGGGAGGATATCGCTTCCATTCTTTCCATTGTTAAGTACAATGTTTGCAATAATCATCATTGCTTCTTTAAGTCTATTTTTAGAAGAGGACCGCTGGCATGTGATAATGTCGCTGCTGGAGTCAGTGTGCATGGGGTTGGCGACCCCTGCTGTATAGGATGCCAGTTTATGATTGCAACGTATTACTGTTGTTCAGCATTTCGACTATTACACTCTGTTGACATCGTTGTCAATATTGGCCACAATATGTTGCTGTTCTTTGATTCCCCACCTTTTAAGGCAGATCTGCTTTTTGTAACTTAGGAGAAATAATACGAAATGGGCTTTATGAAGGGTTGAATAATGCATTACAGCTACCGCAGCCTCCCCTGTGCTGAGTTTGCATGTTCTTCCTGTGCCTGCACTCCAGTTTCCTCCCACATTCCAAAAACATGCATGTCAGGTTAATTGGCCGATCAAAATTGTCCCTAAGTGTGAATGTGCGAGTGAGTTGTCTGTCCCTGTGTGCCCTGCGACTGGCAGGCAACCAGTTCAGGGTGTCCCCTGCCCATTGCCCGAAGACAGCTGTGATGGGCTCCAGCGCCCCCGCAACCAGAGGATAATGGCACAGAAAATGGATGGATGGATGGATGGATGGATAATGCACATTGAGGGTTTTAGTAGTAGTCCTCTCCTGTTCTCCTTGTTCCAAAGTATTTAATCTATTCTCTCATTATTTTGTGTCTACTAAACTATAAACTAAACAGTTTTTATTTTAGAATAAGTGTTTTAAGTCAAATCTATTCTTTTTTTATTTAACAGGAAAAACAATTAAAAAACAAAGTAACATTTGAATATATCTCATCTCATCTCATTAGCCGTACCGCTTATCCTCGTTAGGGTCGCGGGGGGGCTGGAGCCCATCCCAGCCATCTCCGGGCAGTGGGCAGGGGACACCCTGAACTGGTTGCCAGCCAATCGCAGGGCACACAGGGACAGACAACTCATACGCTCATTCACGCCTAGGGACAATTTGAACCGGCCAATTCACCTGAAATGCATGTTTTTGGAACGTGGGAGGAAACCGGAGTGCCCGGAGGAAACCCACGCAAGCACGGGGAGAATATACAAACTCCGCACAGGAAGTCTGGAGCTGGATTTGAACCCACGACAGGTTCCCATGACATGAACTGTGCCGCACAAGCGCTAACCACTGCGCCGCCGTGCTGCCCATTTGAATATATTGATACTTTAAATTACTGATATAATTTCCGATACTCAACTCTTGAGTAAATATCATAATACCACTAGTACAATCATGGTTCCTTTCCACTGCAATATAAGATTGATATTTTAGAAAAAAAAACACATTTGTATCTCAAATACTAAATGTTCCTAATATATTTAATTTAATCAACGCCAACTCATAATTCCTTTGATTTCCGTTTTGTGCTCAACCTCATGAAAATTATATTATCATTAATGTCAAGCGATTTATAGAAGAATATTATCTCGGGATTTACATAAGAGTTGACTATTGCCATCAGTCTGTAAGAGGAGGTATTGTGCTTATTAAAACGGTAGCAATATTTTCCAATTTTACCAGACATTTAAAGGGACACTGTGTAATTTTTGACCATTATATTTCGCTGTATTGTGTTACGCAACCGAAATTGAGTACTACAAAGCAAAATGAAGAATACAAACTACGGAATCTCAAAGTGGCCATGTAGCATTATTTTTCTTCTATTTTTTTTGCCCAGCCCGTCATAAGGTTTTTAGTTTCGGGGGTACATGTAGCAGCAACATGCAGGACATCTGTCAGTTCCCTCTAGGTGGGGCTCATGTCATGTAAAATAAATGCAAATTTCTCGACTATCCATCTATCATCTTTCCCTTACGGTCAGACCACCGCAAGGAATCCCAGACCTCCCAATCCCAAGCCAATTCTCCCAGTTTATCTGACAGGACCAACAAATATTCTTAACAAATGCATTTTTACGTGATTAAATTATTATTGTTTTTTCCTTAATTAATAAGTCTTTTTTACCACCAGAGCAAGGTAAATAATACACAATTTCCTTTTAAGCGCTACGTGCCTTTATCTACCATTTTCTACTGTTATTTTCGTTTTGACAGCTAAATTGTAAAACATAATGCAATATGACAACAATACTTGAAATTATTGAATTTATCTGCCAAATTCTGTCAGATCTTGATGCAAAATGTATTCAGAGAATCGCGATTGGTCTGAAAAAAAAAAGGTATTGTGCCCATTAATTTTACCAGAGAATCAAGTTAAAATGTAGCAAAGTAATAAAGCAAACTATCATAAAATCACCAAACTGATCTGCAATTGAAATTTCAATTACAGCACATTTTGCAGTGTTCTGGTTGGCTTCATAAATAAATAATGATAAAATGATCAAATAAAACAATAAATGAACAATCTAATTACTTACAGGTAGATATTCGAGTAGCCGGGCTCTCCAGAAACATTCGATCAGCAAGTCCTCTCTGTGGCGACGAAGGCACTGCTAGGTGAGTGGAAAAGTGTCATTTGATGATGTCATTTAGCACAGCTTTTAAAATGTGTGTCCTAGTTAAAAACAGTTCAATTATTATGCTCACTATGAGATTGGCTCCGGCAAGCTCGCACCGTTTTCAGAGTCTTGGCGATCATGCGCTAATGAGGACAAACAGGTTACAAAGCAGTGTTTATCATTTTCTTTTACAAACTACAAATCTGTCTTACCATCTTCTCAAAATTAACTAGTCTGTCTAACAGGTTGGGGTTGCCCTCGTGGATAAATGTCATATCTGCGAAAAGACACAAGAACCAGCCATTTTTGCCACTGATGGTGCTGCAATGTACTTTTGTCAAAAGTCTCAAACTCGCGGCACATGTTACGATAGGTTACGGCCCCCGGCTTAAAGGTGGGGTGCGTCGTTGGAGGTGTAGAGGAAAGTAGAATATTTTCTTCATTAAGTATGGTCTAACAGTGCACAACTGAGTTCAAAGAGCCTTTATCTTTTTTCCCCCTCAACGCACTTATCTGGTTTGTTCTTAAGTTTAGTAACGCTGTTCCGGGACGTGCAACACATTAGGAAGCAGGAATGGGGGACAAGGTTGGAAGGGGGGTGATTCCATGCTCCTTCCTGAGTTTTGGTTTTGTTAGTGTAGCATGAAAATGGAGAAAGTAAGAAAATGCCTGTCTCAAATACAGTCCAAATGCCGACCCAAACACTAAATAATTAAAGACTTCATTTGAACGCTTCCAAGAAATGCACAGACTTGCACGTGCCACAAAAAGAGATTGACTGTAGCCGCAATGATGACATAAATCAGAAGATTAATGTTAGGGCACCCCTCGCAAGATTGAAATGGATCCTACATCCGTGGCAATTAGTCAGGGCTCGAAATTGGGATCAATTACATGAAACTTGCAACAGCGAACAATTACAGCGCAAGCGATTAAAAAAAGAAAAAATCAAGCTCGCAAAGGGCGACTTCTGTTTGAGGTGTGCTTTAAACACAGTATTTGAAAGTTGGTTTACTTGGGTAGTCATTCTCATTGAAAGCATGAGACAGGGCAAAACAGAGAGACAGAGAACATGCACTTCTAATTTTTTTTTTTTTTTAGCTCACATGTTGTATTAGGTTTCTCAAGTCTTTTGTTCCCTATTATTATTATTATTATTATTTACTTATTGGCGATTTTTAACTTTTCTTAAATTATTATCTCCACAGTGTCGCTGTCCTTTCACTGATCCCTTAACCACTATGGCCATAGGGGCACCTCTTCCCGTGGTGTGTCTTTGGCAAGTACAGCCTGGGGGCGCCCATCCCTCTCCAGGGAATTTTTGGGTAGGAGTCTGCTCGGTCACATGAAACAGAAAGTACTGGTTTCCTTTATCCCCGATTTGTCATCCCGCTATCCAGAAATGAGCCAGATATTGGCATTGACAGGCTACTGATACTAGAGCCTAAATATCTTAAGATAATATATTGTGCAAAAAAAAAACATATTTGAGGATAGCTGGGGCAGCACGGTGGCGCAGTGGTTAGCGCATGTGCGGCACAGTTCATGTCTTGGGAACCTCCTGCGTGGGTTCAAATCCAGCTCCAGACTTCCTGTGCGGAGTTTGTATGTTCTCCCCGTGCTTGCGTGGGTTTCCTCCGGGCATTCCGGTTTCCTCCCACATTCCAAAAACATGCATTTCAGGTGAATTGGCCGGTCCAAATTATCCCTAGGTGTGAATGAGCGAGTGAATTGTCTGTCCCCGTGTGCCCTGCGATTGGCTGGCAACCAGTTCAGGGTGTCCCCTGCCCACTGCCCGATGATTGCTGGGATGGGCTCAAGCACGCCCGCGACCCTACTGAGGATAAGTGGTGCAGCTAATGAGATGAGATGAGGATAGCTGAATCTTTTTATGTTGTGGAAAATCCAATGTGACCCCACTTTACCAGGAACCCAAATTGAGTTTGAGAGGCCTATCATAGGTGTGTGTGACTTTTGGTTACCTTTGAGTAGGAGAGGCATGAAGGGGATGTAAGGGGGGTTGAGTTTGGCCACCGCCAGCCTGTAAGCTCTGTGATTACGGGAAGGGTCCTACAGCAAGAGGAGAGAGCAACTTTTGAATTAGGATAGCGGCCACGAGATGCCAGCATTTTTCCTCAACATAATATGCATCTAAAACAAGGTGGGGGAACTGTTTATGTCAACGTTGACGACGTTTTGTGTATTGTTACCAAACGCAACATCTATTGCAGACTGGTCATGCTGAAAGGGGGATTACCTCTTGTGTGGCCCTTTTCAAGATTTCTTATTTTCCTCATGTTGAAGTTTTGGAGATTTCTCTTGCCCGGATGCCGTTTTAGAATCATGAGATGGTGTAAATGGAACCTGTTCAGTCCTTTGAGACTTTTGTGATGGAGGGCTATACAAATAAATGTGACTTGACTACGGCCGACGAGCCACATACAGCTCCCAACAGTCTATTTAACCCAGCCCGCCAAACCTCTCCGGCATGTCTTGGGTCACCCCAGGGCCTCCTGCCGGTGGGACATTCCCAGAACACCTCCCAAGGAGGCATCCTTGTCAGATGACCGAGCCCCCTCAACTGGCTCCTCTCAATGGGGAGGAGCAGTCGCTCTACATAGAGTCCCTCTCGGATGAATGAGCTTTTCACCTTATCTCTAAGGGAGAGCCCAGACACCCTGCGGAGGAAACTCATTTCAGCCCCTTGTATTCAGCCCCTTGTATCTGGGATCGTGTTCTTTCGGTTATAACATACAGTTCCTGACCATAGGTGAGGGTAGGAACGTAGAACGACCCGTAGATCGAGAGCTTTGTCTTTCGGCTCAGATCCCTCTTCACCACGACGGACCATTAAGGCGTCCAAATGACGGCAGACGCTGCACCGACCCGTCTGTCGATCTCTTTTTCCATCCTACCCTCACTCTTGAACAAGACCCCATGATACTTGTACTCCTCCACTTGGGGCAAGATCTCATCCCCGACCCGGAGGGAGCATGCCACCCTTTTCCGGCTGACTACCGTGGTCTCGGACTTAAAGGTGCTGATCCTTATCCCGGCCGCGAATCGCTCCAGCGAGAGTTGAAGATCACGGCCTGAGGAAGCCAACAGCACCACATCATCTGCAGAAAGCTGTGATGCAATGCTGAGGCCTCTCGAGAGGACTGGTACCGGAGCCCAAGCTGTGTGTGGAGGTAAGTCTGACTATATCTAATCAGAACTTCTCAACCTCACACACCAACTCGGGCTCCTTCCGTGCCAGAGAGGTAACATTCCATGTCCCAAAAGCCAGTTTCTGTAGCCGGGGATTGGCGCGCCAAAGACCCCCCCATTGGCTGCTACCCAGCTCTCTACACACCCCACCCCTTAGGCCCCTCCAACAGGTGGTGAGCCCATGGGAAGAGGGACCCCCTTCGTCCCTTTGGGCTGTGCCCGCCGGCCCCCGTGAGCATAGGCCCGGCCACCAAGCTCTGGCCTGGCTCTAGAAGGGGGCCCCGCTAACCCGCGTCCGGGCAAGGGAAATTGTGGACCATAAGGGGTCTTCCGATCTGCGTTTTGTATGGCCCCTCACTTAGAACCTTTTTGCCATGGGTGACCCTACCAGGGGCTTAAAGCCCTCAACAACATAGCTCCTAGGATCATTGGGACACAGAAACTCAAGACTGTATCTGCAGATACAAAAAAAAATCTTTTTTTTCCTGCTTGCCTTGCCATTCTAACAATTTTTTTAACCCAATGTGGTCCCCTCCTCAAAATGTTTCCCACGCCTGAGCTACTGGACAGGTTACAGGCGTGTTGCAATTGTTCATTTGAGATCCAAGTTAAATATATGACACTTACCATCAGCCTCTCATAGGTGCAGTAGATTCTTTTCGTTTTGCTGGGTATTCTCTAGTGAAAAAAAGAACAGCGTATGCAATATCGTTGATATTAATTGTACACGCAAAATCGGAAAAAAGTTGTCAAAAAGAAAGTGTCACCTCCCAGGTCTTGTAAAGCCGATGCACAGCGCTATTGCTCAAACCAAACATCACGGCAAAGAAGGAATTGATATTCTTCTGTTCCTTTAATCTGAAAGAAAACAAATATAAATAAAATGCTAACATCTCAACTAAGTCCTTTTTTCAGGTGAGGACTAGTCAAGTTTTGTTTTGCCGTTCTACTCCACGAAATTGAGTTTTTTCTCCTTCTTCGAAATGTTATGAATGTATCATAAATCACACTCTTGGAGTTTGAGTTTCAAGAAAAAAAATACTACACAATGACTACAAAACTAAATTTTAAACATAGTGCTTAAAACAGGGACCTCATACATTATTTTGCTTTCATTTAAAAAAAACAACTATAGAATTACTACAAAAATACGATTACAGTAATTCTTTATTACAAAATGCTACTATAGAATTGTTTACTCCAAAAATATTACAAAAAGACAACGACAGTAATATCACAAAAATACTAAAGAAATATGAGAAAAATACTACTATGGGAATACTA
Source organism: Urocampus carinirostris (assembly GCF_059441175.1). NCBI lineage: Eukaryota > Metazoa > Chordata > Actinopteri > Syngnathiformes > Syngnathidae > Urocampus > Urocampus carinirostris. Next base: position 26,575,561 of record NC_142351.1, on the reverse strand, counting down.
CAAAAATACTACTAAAATACTGCTTTGGGAATACATCAATTAAACTTCTACTGAAATGCTAAAAAATATAAATACATAATACTATAATATAAAAAAACTAGAGGAATATTACTACAAAACTACTACTACAAGAAGTTTACAACAGAAATACTGCATATTACATTTATAGCGATGCTAGAAAAATTATCCTATTGAAATATGACAAAAATACTACAAAAATAAAACTATGGTAGCACTGTACTACACAACACACTATAGAAATACAACAGATATACAACAAACATTCTTATATGGAAATACTACAAAATACAACAGAGATAGTACAAAAGAAAACAATACAAAAATAACACTACAAAAATACTATAATCACAAAAATACTGTAATCATAAAAAAATACGACAAAAATACTACAGATATACAACAATATATACTTTCGAAATACAACAAAAGTACTACAGAAATACAAACAAAAATATCACTATGGAAATACTACATAAAAATACTTTAGAAGTACTACTAAAATAGTACAAAAATAAAACTACAGTAACACTACAACAAACTACAGAACATCAACAAAAATCTGACTTTAGAAATACTATAAAAAAAAAATTAAAAAAAACCCTACAGTAATATTTCAAAACTAAATAACAAATGCAGTGCTTAAACCAGGGACCTCATATACAATTTTGCTCTAATTGAGGTCGTTTCAAAACTATTTGATGAAAACAATCTATTTAAAAAGAAGTATAACATGTCACATGCGGTCCTTGACCCTAAACAGTAGCCCACCCCTAGAGTAGAACATGGAATGAATTCTAGTGGGTATGCAAATTATCGAGTAATAAGGGGCCGCAAATCTAATTTTGCTTAGGGCCCTATGAAGACTTGGGCCGGTCCTGACTGCAATACATAAACATAATCAAGTCTGCACGCTTCTATCAAGTAGCGACTTTGCGGTTGCTACAGTAACCCCATAGCAAATGTTTGCAGATTATGAAACTCCCGGATATGACCAATCATGGTAGCTTTTTCTTTCTTGACATGATTCTTACACTGCTGCGATCTTGATGAACTTCTTGAGCAGGACGGCTCTCTTGACCAAGTCTTCACAGAGGCAAAGCTCGCTCACCACCCAGTACTGGACCTCGTTGAAGTGGCGCACAAAACGCTCCAAGTTGGCTGTCACGGCGCCCGCTGGAAACTTTTGACGTCCAAATACGTAATGGACCAGCTCGGTCTGGCGGAAGTGAAAGGAATGAAAGCAGAGCGGTCACAAAATGGATAAACGTATCAGATGATGATAAAGTGTGGGCTAAGATGGTCCCAAAAACTAGTAATAATTTAAATCAGGGTACGTACACCTTTTTCATGGACAAATTCAAGTACTTTTTAAGGACTTTCTTAGCCATTTTTTCCATTTCTCCAGTACCACTGAAAGAAGACATCCGGTATGAATCATGTATTTTGTAGGACCACAAATATATCTGATTTTCATACGTGATTTTTTCAGAACTTGAATAAATCACTAATATTTTTGTGGACCTGAACAATTCGTGTGTAACTATTTTTGAGACAAATCTCTCCCCATATAGTTGTTGGGTAAAATGAAGGAAATATGCAACTTACCTGTTCCAGTTGCAGAAAGTTCTTCCCATTTCAAATTACCACTGTTAAACGCTACAATTTTTTGGCATGGCCCACAATAAATATTTGATACGTAATTTCATAGTGCATGCACCCGTGGAGGGCGATGCCGCTTCATAGTACAATTCCATACAAACTAATGCTGGTAATCATGAGGAAATAAATGCAATAGCAAAGCAAAGCCACCAGAGAGCAGTGACTGAACCATCTTTAAGAAGACTTGTGAAACATGGCAGCAATTTCAAGTATTTCACCCAAAACCAAGCACTTTTCAACCCTTGAAAACACAACATTAAAACTCAAGGATTTTCAACTATTTCAAGCACCCGTATGAACCCTGTCAAATGATAAAATCAACATGTAATAAGTAGATATGAAAAACATTTTGAAAACTGAGCAATGGGGTTCAAGTTTGAAGATAATTGTATTGGACCTCATGCATGGCGTTGAAGAGTTCCCAGTCGTACTTGGTAAGTTCACAGGCCATGTCTTTGGAGGACATTTGCTCCAGGATGTTGGCGCTTCCTTGCTCAGGACCCTCCTGCTCCTTCAGGGGCCTCTGTGTAAACAGAGAAGGGACGGGATGTGGGATGGCCATAATCAGGTGTGGCTAGGGGCATGCACAGATATTTTGAGGGGCAAGTGCCTGATGGGGAAATAGAGAGCAATAGCAGAACAGTATTTTATATCATGTCAACTGATATCAGACAGGCATCTCAGGAACATAAGTATATTTTACCTGGGTCAAAGTGGGGCGGTGCTGATCTCTGTAATTTGAAGCCTTCAGTTAACGGTGATGATTTGAATTATTTCTTGACAGTACAGTAGTCAGAAGTTTTTTCTCCTTGTTTCAGTTTTTAATATTGGACAACTGTAAAAAAGATTGCATAGCATGCCAGTGCCTTATTTTTACTATCCTGTACTGCTTACCTTATGTTTACCATCAGCCAATAATGATGTTGTTCTTTGATACCGACGCCCTTTAAGGCTGGTCAGTTTTTTTGTAACCGAGGAAATTCAATAATAAAAAATGCCACAGAGTAGGGCTTTCCATACAGATTTGGAATTTGGCATTGTGAGGGCATTTTCTGTACAGTACCAAGACACTCTCCTATTCTCCTTGCAAGTTCACAATTCATTGAAACATGCCAGGAACTGTCAACAGTGGATAAATCTGTCCAGAGTTGTGTCTTCATTGGTGGCCCGATGACCCATGCGGTTAAGTGATCAATGAACCGTGAATTTCTCTCCTCATTTTGAGTTTCTGCTAAACTATAAACTTATCAACTATTTATTTGAAAACGTTTGTACAATATTTTATCTGTTAAAGAAATGCTTGAGCCTGTAAAAAGGGTCTCTTTGATTTCAATATACACTACAGTATTTGATAGTATAATACAGGTAATTGTCAAAAATAAAGGTTTTTATTTCACACATTTCTTCTTTTGGAATAGAAATCCCGCATAAACGAGTGTTCACTGTACATAAAATAATAATAAAATTCCAAAAAGGCTCTTTTTTGAGAGAATGCAGAGGACAGGAACTCTGACACAACCAAGTTTCTGCCTATGTATATAGTTATTTATTCTCTTAAATACATTAATAATTTGAATATAGGTACAAAGGTTGTACCGGACAAAGGGCCTTTGAGCCTTCTTACATAGGCAAAGGATGCAATATCACCGCCACAAAGTTGGGGTTTCAACAAAATTATGAAAGCTACAAGTGATGCAATGCCTATTGTATGATGTGATGTATTCAAAGTTTCGGAACAAAATAGTTTTCCACCGTGATTTGGGATCAAAAAACAACAGCGATCAGATAATGAAGGTGCTGTAACTGAGATCTGCTACCGGTATCCTTGAAAACCAGTAATCTTTTTCATGTCCAGGAGAAAACCCCTACCAAAAAATACCGGTCTGTAGGCTACCAGGCTGTACTTGCCCAAGACACACCACTGAAAGTGGTACGTCGACAACCCAACTGGTTCAGGGATCTGTGAACACCCACCCTTTGTGGGGTGAACAGCTTAAAAAAGTCAAAAACCCCGATTTGGAGTTTTTCTGCTGCCCAATAGGAGTTCCAGAAACACGATTGGAGCCTCACCAGTTTTTCAACTTGGTCACTGGTGCAGATGAAAAGTCTCTCATTGATTCCCAGCGCAGTAAACACAGCAGTGGCATCCAGTTTTAGCTCAGCTCTTTCTGTCAGGATGGGAAATAGTAATTAAGGTTTTTTCTGAGTTCGAGGGGAAAAAACACAAAATATGCTAGAGTGTGGATTTGCGATTGTTACCTCCGGCAGAGTTCATCTTGATGAGCACATGATTTCCTCCAGGTTTGACCAGCGACAGCATCACTTCCTGGACAGTTGCATTGACTGGCAGTTTCAACGTGATGGCTTGATGGTCTGCTGTGTAAATCTCGTACAAGGCTGCGCAACATAGAGAAACAACCACACATCTATTGAAAGCTCACACAAACTGTTTCACTTTGGAGGCAAAAACATGTGAGATAAGGCTTTAAGTCAACTCAAGTCATGTTTATTTGTATAGCCCTTAATCGCAGGAAGTCTCAAAGGGCTGCACAGACCACAGATGATTGCAAACCACAGACTATTATGACACCATCCCCTGATTTAAAACCTACATTAAGGAAAGGAAAAAACTCAAAAACCTCAACATGAGGAAAATGAAGAAACCTTGAGAAGGGACCGCATATAAAGTAATCCCCCTTCCAGGATGACCAGGCTGCAATGGATGTTGCAATAACAAATAATAAACAGATATTGTCAACATAAAATATAGGTTATTCATATGCTATAGAATAGAAGTTTGTTTTAAGTTTAGATTTAAAGATTTCCACTGAGGTTGCAGATCCAATCTCAGGGGGAAGAGCATTCCACAGCACCGGGGCCAAAATGGAGAACGCTCTCAAACCTGCTGATCTCGGTTTGGCTCTTGGGATCACTAGTAGACCAGTATTTTCAGAGCGAAGGCTCTGGACCGGAACATAAGGGGAAATTAAATTTAGGAAAGCGGAATCTTTTAGATTGGATTGTTTTGTTTGGGGACAGTACGGCTGATGAGTGGTTAGCACGTTCGCGGTACAGTTCTGAGGTCATGGGTTCAAATCCTGCTATCAGCCTTCCTGTACAGGGTTTGCATGTTCTTCCCGTGCTTGCGTTGGTTTCCTCCAGGCCCTCCGGTTTACTCCCACATTCAGAAAACATGCATGTCAGGTTAATTGGCTGGTACAAATGGTCCCTTGGTGTAAATGAGTGAGTGAATAGTCGGTCTCAGTTTGCCCTGTGACTGGCTGCTAACCAGTTCAGGGTCTCCCCTGCCCACTGCCCTAAGACAACTGGGATGGGCTCCGGCAACCCGCAACCCTATGGATAAGCAGTGCAGATAATGGATGGATGTTTTGTTTGGGAAGCTTACCTTTACCTTGGGATGTGATTGGCTGTATGTGTCCAGCTGACTCCTCATTGTGAGGGAACCAGTCAAATGCGTAGTTCTGTTGAGAACATGCCAGCATCACAACAACAACAAAATAATTAGATATAGATATCAGTCCATACCAGAAATAATCATATTTTTTACATGAAATTGAGACAAGAAATTGATTCATATTAAGCCCCAACCTTAAATCAACAGGATTGACATAGCACTAAAGTAAACGGCTCTGAGTCCAACATCATAGTTGACGGTCATAAAGTAATATGAATTAAAAGTTTGTTGGAAACCATTGTTTAAAGATGCAATTGAGATTTATAACAGCAATCACTGCTTTCTTTGCTAGGCTAAAGCCTATTTGTTGTTAGCATGCTAACATTTTCAATCATTACACCGCAAAAACCGTCCTGTTCTAGCGTCAGATACTTTTGCACATTTTGACAATTATTTTCCTGATTTTGTGTTATTCAAAACTGTTTTTTTAGTTAATTAGGACAAACATGAGCAATCATGTTGTCATCATTCCCTGACAAACTCTCAAAATGGTCATCCCCAAAGAGAATGGGCAGTTTTTTTTTTTACTCAAATACCATTTTTCTCACATTACCATACTTCCTGATTATACGTATTGATTATATTCAGAGCATGTTTTAAAGTAACATCAGAAAATAATGGGCATGATTATTTTGATGCAGTGTATTTCAGATAATTTTACAATTACCGTATTTTCCGCACTATAAGGCGCACCTAAAAGCCTTTATTTTTTTCAAAAACTGACCATGCACCTTATAATACAGTGCGCCTTATATATGGATCAATATTAAGTCGCAAAGTCTTGCAACTGAGGCAAGCAGCTGCCGACTAGATTTTCCCCCGAAGGCGAAGTAGTCCGCGGTGTATGCTGGGATTTATATACAGGCGTTTCATTTCCTAACCAATTTGCCAATCATCATTTGAATCAGTCACTATTGGCTAAAATTATTCGGTGGTAAAGGGGGCGGATCCTTTTTATCATCTACAGGCTTGCATAGGCTAAAGGGGCGAAACAAAGCCTGCAATTGGCCGAAAAAGATGAATGTGAATCACACGTTGGGTTGCACTACGGCATAGAGAAAACATTTTTTACTATTCTGTATTTGTAAATATTTTACTCTTCTGGATTTACTACACTCACGGTTGTAAGATGATCATGGTTTCGTATCATTATTGAACGTGATGGCTGCAAGAGAACTTAGGTGAGCTATGCTGCTTTATATTTTCCCGGTATCTTGTTTTAGAATGATCTTGATGTTTCTGTGATGAGTCTATTTTTAAAATAAAGTCAATTCTAAGTGTTTATTGTCATATGCACAGTAAAGAACACAGTTTCCCTGCACAATAATATTCTTACTTTGCTGTCCACACAATTGCCAGCAAAAAATAAAATGGAAACTAAGAAATGTTTGGCATTTCTTGAATACCAAGACTTTAACCTTCCGAATGATATTTGGAACGATGCATTTGAGTGATTGGTGACATCGTACAGACACTGTTTCCGTACATGTCTGAGACACGAATTTGCTTCTTTGCAAGCTTTCGGAATGTTAAGGGGGTAATAAGTTTGACTGAACTATCTGACTGTTTTGTCGACGTTCCCATTGTAGCGCCTTATAATCCGGTGCGCCTTATGTATGGAAAATATAGGACCAAAAACTATTTTTTGGGGGTGCGCCCTGTAACCCGGTGCGCCTTATATTGCGGAAAATACGGTACTTGAAAAAAATTCTAACAAAATAAAAAAAAATACTCACAATAAGCAAAATCATTAAGCCAGCAAAACTAGATTTTTTTTTGCTATTTGACCTATTTTACATACCCGTTTTTTTTTTCTAACTAGTATACAATGATCTGACCCTGCTGCATGAGATACACCCATTTCACTACAAAATGAAAACCGCTAATCAAGATAATTTTGCTCTGGATTTTAATCACTATTGTTCATATTCCATTACATACACAATGCATAACAAAGTTAGAAACATTATTATTAAATTTACCAAAATTATTTAACAAGGGGATTTATTTTGCTAGGTTATGCCATTTTGTAGAAAAGTCAAAGAAGAATGCCCCAACTAAAGTCCACACGGGAAACCCTCTGTGACTCAACATGCCTAGAAAAATAAATATACCAACTGAATCTGTTAAAGACAACAGGATACAGAGCTGAACGAATAATGGAGTAGGTTGGCAAAAACAGGCACATCCTACTTTGGGGGGAAAAAAATCCGTCTGAATACCTGTTTCGTATGAACCTTCTGTGTACAGCCATGTAGAATGTGAAAGCAACGAAAATCTACATTTAGTTTAATTAATCAATAGCAAACATAATCTAGATATACAGAATTAATAAATTAAATTATGTTGATGGTTGGTGGACTGAAAATGTTGTCTAAGATTCAGGGCAGGGGTCTGGAACCTATGGCTCACGAGCCATATATGGCTCTTTCTATGAGTACCTGTAGCTCAGAGACAAATTTGATTGCATGCAAATTTTCTCCATCTCGTTCAAAACTTGAGCCATTAATCCTGTTCAGATACACGCAAAGACAAACCAAAGCTGAATTACAAAGCAGTACTTCGCAGAATATATAGGGCACGATTTTCACTACAATTTACAGTTAAGGTGTCACCCCAAAAAAAAAAAAAAAAAAAAAAAACCCTAGTTTTGGCTGTACAACGCTGAATAATCCTTTATATAAAAACTCACTATATAATCTGTGTTCAGTGTTCAAATACCTTATGATGAATCCACAGAACAAACTGTAAATACGCCAAAACACCGTGGGGGAACTTAAAGTTTTTTAATTGGGCGAGTGGGAGGGATGGGTGGAGCTATACAAAAAGTGCAAGCACTCCCTCCAATCTCTCACCCTCGTCTGCGCCAAAGGTAAGCACATCAGGCTCCCTGTTTGCAGAATGTTGTGACGTTTTTACAAAATAACTGCTTGCATCTGGTTTTGAAACCAATATGTATGAAAAAAAAAAGGGTCAAAATGTGTTTAACCGATCTTGAGTAATTGCAAGAAAGAGACAAGTTGAAAGTGGTATGTTGGTTGATTTTGGGACACTGGCTCTGGCATTATTTTTTTTTCATAATTTTTATCAAATCATCAAAAATAAATGTGCTGAAGACTTAAGTTTTTGTCTGAGGCGCGGGTTTAGCAATTTAGTAAATGTGTCTCATAATATATGGTGTGGTTCTTTTCCAAAATAAAATTAATATATTTTGCTTTTATGGCTCTTTGAGTCAAAAAGGTTCCCGACCCCTGAACTAGGGTATCAATGAGAAATGAGTCTCTTTCGAGTTAAAAGTCAGCTCTACAAACAATACACTGGACTGACAAAATGACAGAGAGACTATTTGATTCCTTACCCTTCCCAGGGAGTGGTAGCCATTTTCCAACCTAGACAAGATAATAATGAATGAATTAGGTGTGTTTCAAGTCAATTCAAGTCATTTCAAGAGGAACTAAAAGATAGCTTGAGCCAGTGGTTCCTAATTATCAGCTATTTGAGAAGCACTGGTTTAAGCCAAGATAACAGCATTACACTTTGTTTCTTCTTCTGTCCCGGAATTGATCTTTCAGAACGCCATACAAACGGAAGTTGGCTGCAATGTCCTTCTTCAACTTCTGTTTGACAAAATACAAGAGAGACAATTAAAAGTGTACTGTATAGCAGGAATGTCAAACTCAATTTGACACTGGTGCCAGATCCAGGCTTTTTGTTCTTCGGCGGCCGGATCAGTAAAATACTGTCAACCCCAAATTTTCAGCTTTGTTTTACAGTATTTGTTTGTTATTCAGCCCGTATTAGTAACATAACCTCCATAATATAATTACGGATGACAAGGGATCTTTTTTAAACACAAGACATTTATTTACAACCAATGGAAAAAATATATATTGATATTTGGCTTTGAATGTGTTAACTGGAGTTTTTAACCATTGAGTGAATGCAATTTTACACCTGAACCAAATAACAATGCTACACAAACTATTCACTTCCTTTTTGACATACTGTATTCTGAAATTCATGGCTGGCCGGATGGAATCATCCAAAAGGCCGAACCCGGCCTGCGGGCATTATGTTTGTATTGCTTCTAATCTACCTAATACAGTTTTTAAAATATATTTTTGGGGTTGAAATGAAAAATGATTTTTCAAAAGTGCTAAAGTATTCAATTAGTTGTATATTTTTTGCATTCACTATTTTTAAAACAGGGTTACAATAAATACACATTGGGCCTCTGCGGAGACCGTTTTGTAGGTAGAATCATTTCCCATTCTTGCTTGATTCACAACTTCACATTGTTGCTCTCTGTTTGTATTGGCGTCTTACAAAGCCTACCAAATAAATGGATAGGGGTGGGCAATGCTGGAAACTTAGGTATTGATCTGATCTAAGTAAATATGGGCAAATATCTTTCTCTATGGATACGATTTACTTGGAAATGCCATGATCAATGAATATTTTAAAACCCTCCGCCTTGAATTGGGTTATAATCATGATAAACACAGCACTAATATTTTTGGCAATAAAATAGAAAATACATAGTAACTAACAAAAAAGTAAACTTTACAATAGAAAAGTATTCATATAACAGTTCTGGGACAACTGCTTCAGAACAAAAGTCAAGAGAATCCAAATAAAAAGCATAAAAGTAACGAAAATACAAATACTTTATAACTTTGCCAACATTGCACAATATTTGGATATTAAAGTCAGTTATGCAAATAAAGTTGTCACGACCGGATCAAAAAGTGGACCGAAATGCGTAATGTTTCACACAACACTTTTCTAAAGAATCGGGGGGATCAGTGAGAGGAAAAAACAGTGATCTGGTGCTTGCTGGGCAGGTGTAACCGGAAGCCCTGCGGCCGGTGACAGGTGGCGAGGCGGACGACCAGGGCCGGAGAGCAGAGCGTGATCGTGGATCGGAGCAAGTCGGGTAGCCGGGACAGGAGAACAGAGCATGGTCGTGGATCGTAACAGGTCGGGTAGCCGGGACAGGAGAACAGAGCATGGTCATGGATCGTAACAAGTCGGATAGCCGGGACTGGAGAACGGAGCGTGGTCATGGATCGGAACAAGTTGGGTAGCCAGGACAGGAGAACGTGACAAAACTGTCAAATGTCTCTCATGGCATTGTTCTTTTCTGTAGTTGGAAAAAAAAAGTGCTGAGCACAGAATCAGGGCGAAGACAGGGCGTTGAGGAAATTGACGGAGGAGCGGAGTAATGATCCCAGGACAATCGTATTGGTCAGATACCAAGTACTTGCTTCGTATCGATAATTTCAATATTTTTATTGATCCGCCTACCTCTGAGACCCACAGATGAAAAATTTATTCACGTGACAATAAGAGGTCGACACCTCCTGATAAAAAAGCATTTCAACTATTTTTTTTTAAAGGGGGTGGATCAGACTCTCTTAATGGGAATGACGTTTTTACAACTGTGGTATTGATCTCCCGTCTCACCTCCAGAAAGGTTAAAGCTATAGGATTTTCTTTCAGCAGAACTCCATAGAGGGCAACCCACTGGCCGACCAGCTTTACCACCTTCTGCTTAGTGTTAAGAATGTAGGCAGCCCGTTCCTGCTCCGATCCCTCAGAGAGCTCCGCCTGGTAGGTACATCGCTGGTTAAGGGACAATGATTTTTTTGGCTAATGATGGAGGAAAAGCTAATGACATCAAATAAAACATAACCTATTTGTGAGTGAGGCAATCACTCCAATAGTTAATACAGAATAACCAATACTGAATTGTAGTTGAAATGTTGAGATTGATCTCTTAAATTTACAATCTCATACCTGTCAACCTGTACGGTTTTGCCATACAAAGTACGTTTTTTATGCTTTTTAAGACGAGTACGACGTACGAGGAAATCTGTACGGAAAAATGCAAATTTGTCAATCTCATGCGTCTGCCACCTGGGGATTTCCCATCATGCATCATTCTGAGGAAAAAAATATGGTGTACGATTATTTTGTATTTTGTACGGGAAAATACGACAGTTTGTACGGGCATGGAGCCGTGGAGGTTGACAGGTATGCAATCTAGTGATGTGGAATGATTAGAAGTTCAAATTGGCTTCAAACGTAAAGGTTCTTTTTAAAGCCCCAAAACACTTTATAACTGTAGTTCAAAACGAAACCCTATTCCATCAGCTTCCTAACCCTAGTATTTTTCGTGACTTGACTAAGGACTCACTGTGTGTAAAAGGCTAGTGTCTCACCAGTTGAGCTACAAGAGATGTGAGATTATTATAAATTCAAATTAGCTTCAATTGGTGGGTTACTTATAAACACTGACACTTTAAGCCCTTGTTCAGGATTGAACCCAAACCCAAGGTCAAATGCCAATCCTAAACCTAACTTCAACCAGAAACTTAACCTAAGCTGCGACCAAAACCCTAAACCTAATTCCAACCAAAACCCTAGCTCCAACTGAAACCCAAGGTCCAACCTAACACCAACAAAAGATTCTTCACTGGGTTGACTATGGATGGAATCCATAACCCTGTGTGTATGAAGCAAGTACCTTACCATTTGAGCTAAAATGATGTTGTTTCGGTTACAATTGGTGACAAATGAAAACCCTAAAAAGTCTTAAAACCCCTAATTTATAAGTATCGAGGCACGCATTTTACCAGTTGAGCTAATGATTCAAAACCAAAATGTTTTAAAACTCTCTCCATACTTTGTATTGTGTGTGCTTTTGAGCACTCAATTTTGGTTGTACTACACCATACAGCGCAATTGAGTGGTCAAATAGTACACACCTGAAAATGTGAGCTTGTTAGCTATGAAACATTTTAGGGACAAATACTTTACTGTGTTGGGGTTTGATTAATTCAAAACGTGAAGACTTTCAAAATATCCACACAGGGTATGATAAAGCTAAAAACACATGAGCAGAACCTGACTTTTGTGAATAAATCAGAGAAAGCACGTCTCTGTTTAAGATGGAATGTTAAAGCGCCAAGGGGCAATTTAGACCGTATAGTATTAATTTAATGGTAGTTGTGCTCTACAAGATGAAATACTTAAATAGAAGTGCTTTGAACATTTGATTTAAGGATATTGATTCTGCAATGCAGCACACAGTTGACTGCAGGGCATAAAGACTCGGTGGGTGAGAAGGAAGTCATTCACACATGAATCTAGCGGGAAGACAAAAATTGCACAACAACACTTGGATGAGCAATCCGTAAAGAAAAGACGAGACAAATGCTCACCGATTGCATCATTCCCATTGGAGTCCAGCTTGACTGTTTCCAAGAGGTGTTCCAGGATTTTCTCTGGTGTTCCTGACATCACCGTGTATCTGCGCGGACCAATGGCAACATTAGTTTCACACGATTTCTACATTGACCTTTTTTTAGATGGATATGTCATCAAGCAAGTAAGGAGCTATCGAAGACAATAAGGTTTCATACTGGGAATTTATTTACGCTCAGGTTATTCATTTTACTTTTTATTTTGAAAAAAATCATAAAACCATCCAGCATTAAAGCTATTGATATGATTAAAATAAAAATGATTGTTTTTATGTTGACCACTTTAAGTTTCTTTGCTTTCCTCTTGGAATAAGAATAAGGACTGTTACTATTAAAAAGTCAGCCCTTGATCTACTAAGACATTTTCTCATTTCTGAACTACAACCTTAAATTTAAACTCATTCATTGCCATTGATGTCAACAGCTAACCGCCAATTGCAATTCATTGGTCAAGGCCAATGACATCTATAGCCGTTAATGGCAGAAATGGGTCAATCAGAAAATAATGAAGTGGATGGATCAATAAAACAATATTTAAAGGGCCCTTACTTATTTCCAACTGCTCCATGCTCGTCTGGGTCGGCGCATTTCTCCAGGACCAGCACGGTTTTTCCATGCTCCTCCAGACGCACCGTGTTAGCCTCCACATCCTGAAGTCAGAGCCAATAACATGAATAGCTCGGCACAACAATAGCACAAGTGCAGTGGGGGGCCCTACGCAATCGGCTGACCTTGAGAATTCGTATGAAGTCTTGCTTGTCCACACGCAAGAAATGGCAGTTATCCTCCCTCAAAATTATTGTGGCGGCTCGCGGGGCGTCATTCAGCAAAGCCAGCTGCCCAAAATCCTCACCCTCGTGAAGAGTGGTCACCAGACCCTGAACAAACACACACCTTAAAGCATGTTTTTTTTTGTTGTTTTTTTGTTTTTTAGATCTACACAAATAGTGCTATACAGTGGAACCTCTAGTTAGGAGAAATTCGAGATACGTCTTTCGAGCAAAATATTGCCCGATATTTGAGAGAAAATCCAGGTTACAAGAATTTTCAGAATCTACCACTAGAGGGCCGATTTCTAGAAAGGGACTGGCATACCCTCTGAGGTACGGCATGGGGAAACAGTGAGAACAGATCCCAAAGCCCTAGAAGAGTTAGTCATTCAGTGTTCTCGTTTGCCCGCGTCCCTGCGTCCTAGACGCATAATTTTTGCTGGAGACCCATAGTCTCAAATAAACGTGCGTCCCCGGGACGCAACTTTTTTGACACAAAATTGTCATTATTACCAGATTACATTTTTTTTTTTAAGATTTACCGCACTCCAAACTTTTCGTCAGGCAGATCCGGCAGATGTTGTTTTGGTCTCGCAGTTCGAGTTTTCGTCTGCACGCCGATCTCGAGGTTATGTGGTGAAAAGTCAGTCTCTTTTGAGAGAACCGACTTTTTCGGCTCAAGTCATTCAAGAGAGCCGGCTCTCAAACGGCTCACTTGCTTTGATGCATTATATTACGAATTATTATGTTGTATAAAGAAGTTAAGAAAAAAAGGAAGTATAAAAGGAGAAAATGAAAAAAAGCAGGTTGGTGGTTATCCCTTTAATCGGTATATTACCAACAATAATTTGATGCAGAAAATGAATGAATAATTTGATGATTAAAACTGAATGAATGTATAGATTTTTATTATATATTTGTCACCGATTTACAATTCCAACCTCGATAACACTAAATTTTGGGGACCCATAGATCTCTGTTGGGACCCATAGATTTTTGAGCGTGCGAGTCCCCGGGACTCATCACTTTTCAGAGTTAAAATGAACACTGGTCATTTTGTTTTACAAATTTCTGAAGAAGGTTATATCCAGTAGCATTGTTAAACTGAGGCAAGACAGGCCTTTTTTGGAAGAAAAATGTCACGCAGGAAATTTATGACCGCTGACAAAAAGCTGCTGGGCCTCAGGACAATCAAAGTTCATCTACCCATTGCATTGTGTGCTCATGCCAGTGGCAACGAAAATGTAAAGCTGCTGCTGGTGTATCATCAAAAGAACCCACACGCAATTAAGATTTATGAAGTTAGCGACCGCAACTTCTTCCAGGATGAGTGCTCATAATAAACTCCATTTTATTTTGTCTATTCAATCATAAGTATCTTATTACTGTATTTTAAGGTTAAATTACTATTTGTATGTGTTTTTAGTAGTCAGGAAGATTTGTTTTATCACTATTCAAGGTTAACTTAGATGATTTTGTGAGGCGGGGAGTAAATGTATTGGTTTTCAGTCATTTCTTATTTGCTCAAGGTACCAGGAATTCTAGAAACGAGCTCAATCCGGGAACAAATTAATCTCGTATGCAGTGAGTCCACTGTATCAGAAAAGCTGAAGGCTGTGATAGAAAAGGCAAAGTGAGATTCCACCAATAGCATTAAGTTAGCTATTTTGAAGCTAACCTGGGGAAACGTCACCCACCTTTCCGTGGGTGATCACATTGACAGAGCCTTTCCAGATGATGTACCAGGAAGTGCCTTTGTCCCCCTGACTGAACACTTAGAAAAACAAACAAACAAACCCCTCGATCAACATGCTTCGAGATTAAATATGCAAAAATGACTTCATTTTTTGTGTCAGGGGTCGGGAACCTTTTTGATTCAAAGAGCCATAAAAGCAAAATACAGTTTTTTTTTCAGTGCGATCCACACATATATTTTAAGACAAATTTAAAGAAAGATGTCAAACCTGATCTCCAGACAAAAACAGATTCTTCCGTGCATTTTATTTAACTTTATGAAGTTTGATTTGATAAGATATATAAAAATAATAATGCCAGAGCCTGTGTCTAAAATAAATAAATATCCTACTTAAAATGTGTATCCCTTCCGCAGTTACTTAAGATAGTTGAGGTTCATTTTGACCGTCATTGTTGTTGTAAATAATGTTTTAAAAACAAGGTGCGAGCAGACTTTTTCTGCAAACAAAAAGGATAAGATGTACAGTGGCTTGCGAAACTATTTGGCCCCCTTGAACTTGAATTCTGGAAGAAAATCTGATGGAGTTCGCAAAAGACCTAAGACTGGGACGGAGAATTGTCTTCCAACAAGACAATGATCCAAAACATAAAGGAAAAGCTACAATGGAATGGTATGCCCAAAAAAATATCAAGGTGTTAGAATGGCCAAGTCAAAGTCCAGACCTCAATCCAATTGAGAATCTGTGGAAAAAACTGAATACTGCAGTTCACAAACGCTTTCCATCCAACCTCACTGAGCTCGAGCTGTTTTGCAAGGAGGAATGGGCAAAAATATCAGTTTCTCGCTGTGCAAAACTGATGGGGACATACCCCAAGCGACTTGCAGCTGGAATCGCAGCAAAAGGTGGCACTACAAAGTATTAACTCAATGGGGCTGAATAATTTTGCACACCCACTTTTTCGTTTCGATTTGTTAAAAAAGTTTAAAATATCCAATAAAGTGTGTTCCACTTCATGATTGTATCCCACTTATTGTTGATGCGTCACAAGAAATTACAGTTTTATATCTTTATGTTTGAAGTCTGAAATGTGGCAAAAGGTCACAAAGTTCAAGGGGGCCAAATAGTTTCGCAAGTCACTGTATTTGCCTTTAGCAACATGACAAATTCCTCTCAGTGGCTAAGAGACACGGGAAAATAATTGGAATATACCAATTAGGGCTGCAACAACTAATCGATAGAATCAATGATTAAAAGCGTTCTCAACAAATTAGTTCTTAGATGCGTTGTACACGATTTATGAGTCACTCCGCAGGTCGCAGAGCCAATGACGTCACACGCAGCAAGAGTGGGCGACAACAACAAAGCAAGGTGGAGTGCGATCTAAGGCCCTATTGTCAAAAGCCACAGTCAATTCAACTCGTGAAACATGACAGACACGGAGAAAACAGTCTGACCAAAGTCCGCAAAAGTGTGGAAGCACTCCACAGTTCATTGTGAGAGAGACATCATGCACGTCACAGCAAGCAGCTGTCATCACTGAGAGCATCCTCAACATGATCGTCATTCACATGCTCACATTTTTGAAGTGCAAATGTGTCTCTGGGTTTTTAGATTTGCAATTATTTTTTGTTCCAAAAGCTCATGTCCAACAAAGATGTCTTTTTTCCACTTCATGATTTTTTTATGTTTTTGCAGGTGTATAACATCCATTTATTTATATGTATTTTGTCTGTTACTGTTTTTTTATTGTTTAATATTGTAGATTATTCTTTTATGTGCATGATTTTCTTACTTGTCCACAAAATTTCAATAATTGAATAAGGAGGAGGAAATTAATCATGTGTTTTTAAAAAAAAATCCGATTCGAGTATTCGAAAAGATAATCGTCGGATTAATCGATTGTCAAACTAATTGTTAGTTGCAGCCCTGATACCAATATATATATATATATATATATATATATATATATATATATATATATATATATACATTATATCGATATTATGCTTAAAACTTACTATTTAATGGTAGAAACATGGTGTTGTACTCCTGGTCAAAATGCATTAAAAAAGTACATTTTATTTGAGAGTCAGATATACTCATGAAAAGAGCCACACCTGGTAAGCGAACTGTACGTTCCCAACCCCTGATTTACGTTGCTACACGTGAGTAGTGTAACATTTTTCTGCAAAGTGTGTCGCTACTTGTCTCAAAAAGATGTGTGTAAAAAGTCAGCTAACTCACACACAGTTCCGGCCTTAGCGTGTGATTCAAAAACCAGAACAGAAGCCAACTCCTTCCGCACCTAAAGGTACAGCATGAACAAAGATTTAATTCAAAATATAAAATGTGTTGAATGGTTAAAAAAACTAAATCAGAATCAGAAAGGCAGTTATTGGAGTCAATAAGAGCGACTGACAGAGGTGGAAAGATGAGCTGCGGCCTTGACATGAAGAAGCTCCTCATAGATGACCTCCAAGTCTTCAGCGCTTCTTTGATTTGGACTGAAGACAAAAATTGTATTAGCGACACACAGAGGAAAGTATCCAGTTGTTCTTTTTGCATAAAATGATTCATAAAAACATAAAACTGAAATTCTGAACAGCTATAGGAGAATCAAGGACCAATTAAAGATCTGCTGTGTCTAGCAATTTGCAACTAGAGATAAAATAGGGCCTAAAACAATCCCGACTCAGACTTGGGAGTTCTAAAGCCCGACCCAACCTGAGCCCAACCAATTTGATTTGCAGGAACGAGTCTGAAGCTAACCCAAAATTCCATATTTAATTTTTTAGAACTGGGAAGAAGGAGAGGTGATTTAAGATAATACATTTCTCCTTGCCCAGATAACCTGTTACAATAGACTATATAGTTCAGGGAAAATTGTGGCATTTGAATGTATTTACTGTTGTGTATGTATGTACGTACCTGTTATCTATTTATTTATGTATTTAAATACTGCATCACAGACGGCTATTTTTTTTATTACAGTCCTTTGTCAAATCCCCACTTTGTGTGTAAGTATAAAAAGGAAGGCCCCGTGTTTCTTGATATGCATGTATATTATACACGGTTGGAGTTTGCTACTTAATAACTTTTACACAATTCAAGATGAACCTAATGTTTATAGTGAAGCTAGAAAATAAACTGGACTGGACTGCCAACAAACAAGCTCTGTGCAGAAAAGGACAAAGCCGACTGTACTCAGAAGGCCGGCGTCCTTCAACATCTGCAAAAAGCTCCTGCAGATGTTCTATCAAACTGTTGTGGCGAGCGCCCTCTTCTAGGCGGCACTTTGTTGGGAAGGCAGCAGTAAGAAGGATGCTTTTCGTCTGAATAAACTGGTGAGCAAGGCGGGCTCTGTTGTGCGCACAGAGCAGGACTCTCCTCAGGGGAGTCAAAGCCCATATTAAACCCCAACCTCACATTCGCATATTTTGCTTTATTTTTATTATAGTGTCTATTTTTTGGAACATTATTTAAATATTCTTTATTCTTTATATTGGGTATTTTTTTGTTTGGTATCTCTTATTTTATTTTTTAACATGAGGATACTGCTGGAAATGTGAATTCCCCCACAGAGATGAATAAAGTATCTATCTATCTATGTGTGTAAAACAATGTATCACTCAGCATTGGTTAAAATGTTTGCCCTAGCCAAAAGAGGATATCAAGTGCAATCAGTTGACTAAGGTGAGGTTGAAGAAGTTAGCCATGACTGACCATTTGCGAAGGATCATGGTGAGTAGGGCGTCAGGGCCCAGCTGAGACAGCAGCAAAAGGCTTTCCTGCAGCTCGTCTTGCGATTCCCTTGTCAAGTGCTTCAGACCAAACTCAGAATCCAGGAAGCGGTAAAACTGTGTGTCTTTGTCGTGAAAGTTCACTTCATGTTTCACTTGTAGTTGGAAATACAAGGAAAGAAAATCAATACAGAATAATTCTCTCCTTACTTTTCTGTGTATTTCAAATAGCTGTTAAAAGGAAGTGCAAATGTATTCCAAGTGTCCAACTTGAAAGGCTGAATAAGGGTTTGTGGCTTGATTGGGCATTGATTGGGCGACACTGCGCCTCAGGTTGGCGTTAGTACATACTTGACTGGGTGAATTCTGAGCATACGCACTCAAGTCGCCACAGTTAAAGCTCTTCAAATATGTCTGAGTACCGACTTAGACATCATGTTAAAAGAAATACAAAAGACGATCACGGGAATCGGTTCATTTCTTTTTCTCAGTTAGGTCTGAAAATATTCAGACACACAATTTTCACCAGTTGGGCTCCACACGCAATCATATTGGACTTGAAATTAAATATCTTGATCAGAATTGAAGTACATTATGTAATGTTTAAATCAAGTGGTTGGACAACAACATCCAACTGAAAATGTTTACGCCAAAAGACTCGTCTTGAGCAAGTAAGCATAATGCAATGCTCGATTAGGTTAAGATCTGGAGATTGCCCTGGCCATTGTAGATTATTACACTTTTTTTGCCCTATAAACTCCTGAGTTGCTTTTTCTGTATGCTTTGGGTCATTGTCCATCTACACTGTGAAGCGCCTTCCAATGAACTCTGCAGCATTTGGTTAAATAGAAACAGAAAGTATATCGCTGTATACTTCGAATTCAGCTGGCTTGTTTTATCTGTTGTAACGTCATTGATGAACGCAAGTGACCCAGTGCCCTTGGAAGCCATGCATGCCAATGTTTCTCAGATGATGTGGTGTTCTTTGGATCATGTGCTGCTCTCTATTTTTCAAACTTTCCTCTTCCCAGTACACCTTTACAGAACTGATGGCTTGTTGAAGTGTTTTTTTGGCAAAGTCAAGTCTGGCCTGTTGATTTTTGGGACTGATGTATGGCTTTGGCCTAGTTATGAACCTTCTGTATTACGTTTTATCTATATTGTAGGCTTCCTGGAGAGTGTTCTTTATTTAAGTAATTGTTGTAAACTGTTTTTCAACATGGAGAGCATTTGATCATCTGTTGCGGTCGTCTTCTATAAAAATCCAGTCCTTTTTGAAATCCAGACCTCACCAGAGCATTTCTTTTTTTCTTAGAATGGACGAAACTGTTGAGTAGGCTTCTCCAAGCATTTTAGCCATCTCCCTCATGAATTTCTTCTTTTTTAGTCTCAAAATCTTCTGCTTCACCTCCATTGTGAGGTCCTTTGAACAAATAATGTGTGGTCACAACAACAGCTTCCAAATGCAGAGCCACACACGTAGAATCAACTCCAGAGCTTTTCACTTCTTAAATGATGACAGATTAACAAGGGAGGGTTCTTTTGAGTTAATTACAGCCCACTGATTCTATTGTCTAATTACTTTTGGTCCCTTAAAAAGGCAGATAAAGCGTGTACAACCCATATTATATTTGGATGTGGAAAGTCTCAAATTCCAGATGAAATTGTGAAATTTAAGCCCATACAATTTGTATTACTGTATTTCAGAATGTGTTTATGTGAACAGCTAAGATAACAAAACTTGTGTTACCCACCAAATATTTTCGGGCCTAACTACTGTAAATAACATGTCAGAATAAAAACAAAAGATAATTGCGGGAATTGGTGGAGTTATTTTTATTTGAGTGTTTGTTACTAGCAATCACAGTGCAACTCACCGAGCAATATCTCGAGAACATACTTGTCTTTGTTTTCATATGAAAGTCATTGGATGTCCTACCGTGAACAAGCATTCCTTCGTCCACCAAGACCTGCCACATTCCCACCGCCTGGCTTCTCGACTGCAGACCTTCGTTTTGTCCCATCAGCCAATCGACAAGTTCCTTCCCGGAGCAACATTGTCTATGACAGCAATCACACGTTTAAAAATGTTTCTTTCTGTTCATTTATTTCCTTGTAAGTCTGTTAAATAAAAAAAACAACATTAATAACATAAAATCGGAAGATGAGTAGATTTTTGTTTTCTGCATTATTACATTAATATATAAAACATTCACTGAAAAAAACAACATTCTTGGTTTGTTGGAATTAGGTCATTTTAAGTATTATTTTTGTAATTAACCTTTACTTGAAAAAAAACACTTCTTTTTAAGAATTCCAGATCATTTTGGTCATTGAATCATATTTTCTTAATTTAGAACTGTATATTTTCAAAATAAGTTTAGCACAATAAGAAATATTTAATGTTAGTTCCGTATTTTCGGCACTATGAAGGACACTGGATTGATTTATGGTATGCTTTTTAAATTTCATAGTGAGTATAGTGGAGATAGCGGACGGGGTAAACCAGTCTATGCTGTCGGGGCTCTCTGCTGAGGAAGGGTTGCATGGCACAGTAATTCAGCCCTTGTTGCGTTGTGGGCTTAATGTTCGATGTCAGGTTGGGAAGAGCGAAGGGGAATGAATGTTTGGTGAGTGTGTTCTTGACTCTAGCCATCTCCCACGAGTGGGATACGGCTTTGTTATAAAGATAATAAAATATATAGGTGCACCGGACTATAGTATAAGGCGCATAAAATTAAAACTACAGTATGGGCTGGGGTTCCAAAGACAATTAAAAAGGTCAGTATTTGTGCATCGATTTATCAGTCAGAATACATTACTGATCACAATTGCATAACATTGGATGCAACGAGAATCGAATCTGGATTGCAGCTGGGAGCGCGCCTAATTCTATCCACTACACCACAAGGATATAGACGACACATAAAATGCATTAGGTTTTATTTCATTAAAGCACCAATTTTAGTCTGTACTAAATTGTTGCTGTTAATATTGGGTCAGCCTGAAAGAATATTGTCAGCCATTTAACCGGTCCATGGTAGTATGAAATACAGTATTGTACTGGCCAATCAAAAAGTCTCTATGAAGCGCACAAGCTTCTGAACCGAATTAAGCGAAAGGTATTGTGGGAAGTAATTTGGCCATCATGAAATACATAAATAAAGGTATGCACATGTTCAAAAAGTTTATCACTTACACTGCTTAGTTTTAGCTGAGAAAAAGTGAAACAAAATTTTACACAGATTTTCAGTCACTTCCTGTTTCTCATTTTTCAAAAATATCAGTTAAAGTGACTTAAAATAGCGTGTTAATGAGCTAAGAAATTTTCATGTGTTATGTGTATCCCTAATGGTTTAGGAGACATGATCCAGTGTCCTTCCCGATGGATACGGGTCTGATTCCCATTGCATAAAACGTCATGCAATCGTGAACAACAATCGAGCAGCCTGGTGGTTAGGTTTCGGGGCTCTTACCCTTGCTGTCTGGTTTGATTCCTATCGTTATGCAATTGTGGTCAGTGATATTTTATCGACGGATCTATAATTAAACAAAAATCGTAGTGCTTTTATTATTTTGTCTGCATATAGAGCGCACCAGATTATAAAGTGCACGTTCACATTTCTGACCAATTTGGAGTTTTTGGGTCCGGAAAATACAGTAATCCATTTCTAACAGGAAACAATTTCATAATTTATACATATTTTTATAAGATGGAATAAATTGAGCAAGACCATTTGATGAGAGTTGCCAGATAATGTAATTTATCTTAAGTATTGTATTTCATGTTGTACTATAAATTCAAATGAATTTAGCGGGAAAATATGAACATAACAGTTAAAAATATGGTAAACTAAGAGAAACTTTACTTGTATTATTTAGTTAATTCTAGTGGTTGTTTTTCGGGTACTCGTAGCAGCACCTTTATAGGATAGTCAATACTTTTTAATGAATGACCTTTCATTACTATGAAGACACACTGAATAATACACACTTAACGGATTATGGATAAATGTATTAACAATTGATTGATTGCTCTCATCAGTTTTTTATTTTATTTTTAGATCGTAATTTGTGCAGGGAATTAAAAAAAACAACAACAATATTTGTGGAAGGTTTTTTATCAGAACTTGTTTGTGGAAACCCCAATTTGCCCCAACCTCATGCAGACCCTAGCTTCAGCAGACCCCAAGTAAATTGTGTTTGAGACCCCTGTAATTGCCGATCATTTTGTTTTAAAAATGAATTAAATTCAAGTGGCATTAGCTCAGGAGGTAGAGCTCGTCTTGGGATCCAGAGGTCGCAGGTTCGATTCCTGGCTCCTCTGCGTTATATGTCGAATTGTCCTTAGGCAAGACACTGAATACCTAATGCCCCCAATAAGCAGGTAGGCGCCTTGCATGGCTGACTCCCCATTGGTGTGTGAGAGTGTGTGTGAATGGGAAAGTGTGAAGCACATTGTAAACCGTTTTGGGAGGTCTTCATTGACTTGAAAAGCGCTATAGAAAATGCAGACCATATACCATTCAAGCTGAAGTTTTTAAAAAGCAGCAGTGAACTAGAAAAAATATTGTTCTAATTTCTAATTCTATTTGTTCTAAAACAAGAAAATATAAATTGAAAATTAAATAAATACCAAAAGTTTTAAAAAAATACATACATATTTTTATTGAAGTGCTTTTACACATGAACAAAATAAAAGCTTGCTTCATGCTACCTGTAAGTTTTGAGGTGATGCTTCCGATCTCGAATCAATTCCGGGTTTAGCATGACCATCACGCTGTACATCGACCTTGCGGCTTTCACTACACGATCTGAGAGAAACTTTGAACCCAAAGAAGAGAAAGGTGAGCCATTAAACAAACAACTACATAAAAGTGACATTCACTTATGTTTTATGAGGTGAAGAAGTAGGCTGAGAAAAAGCTATAACATACAAGGTTTTGTTTACTTAGTTTCAGAGGGGAACGTATAAGGGAGAAAATGGGTCAACATGATGACACAACTTTACAACCCTGGCTTATGACATCCAGGGTCCTCCCAAACAGTCCTCAAATACAGTACATACTAAGACCTGAAAAGACCTTAAATGCCCTGAACCCTGTTAGCCACTGGTGCTGAAAGAAGTCTTACATAACAAGAATGCGCATCAGCGTGACAATGCAGTTATTTTGTTATGCTCCTTTACGCAGCAACAAAATGAAACGGTCATTTGGTTTCACGCGCCTCGCCGAGTGCTCGGCTTGGTTTCTGTTTGTGTTGCAGATTTTCCCATCAGCTCGTCTTGTTTGTCCAAGTCGGAGTCAGTGTCAAGAAAACCCCTGCATAAATTATGATGTAGACGTTGTGGGATTGCACAGAATTTACAGGCAACTATTCAAGCAAATAAAAAAATATACTAGTGTAGATAAATACACAAATATTGAAAATGCTGTTCCATCAACCAAGTAGAGAGCTTCCCCCCTCCAAAGATTGAAACGCATCTTTTTTTCTAGATTGATGTAATGGGATTATTATATGCTTGTTTTACACCCAACAAATTTAAGTTGAATCACCTCCACTGTTTTTCCTCAATGGGACAGTGTGTATTTTTTAGGGCCTCTTCATATACAGTACATGAACTATCAAACAAAAGGGCATTTTTTTTACATACTCAAAGGTAAAAAATTCTGTATTTATTTTACATAACATGAGCCTCACCACGCAGAAACTGACATAATTGTCCGTCATCTATCTGATACGAGTGCCCAAAAACCTCAAGTAAAATGGTGCATTTTTGGTTACTTTGAATCCCTGTAGTTATTTTTCCTTGTGCTTTTAAGCACTCATTTTTGGTTGCATTACACAATACAGTGACATCTAGCGTTCAAATAATACACACTGTCCTTTTAAGTAGTTAATGAAAAAAAATGTACTCCCATTGGCAAAAAAACGTTGTAATTTTAATTTATTACTCTGTGATTTTTGTATTTTTAAGGCAATTAAATTGTTAAAATAAGGAAATAATTTTATATGTATGTATATATATGTATGTCTACAAAGTAAATTTAGTAGACAGGATCTAGATTGCTTTTATTTTGGTGTTTTTGGTTAACAGTTCTCTGGAAACCTGAGATATGCTTTCCTAAATATTAAAGAAGATTTAGTCTTGTGTTTTAGTAAATATTTAAAGGCCTTTGATGAACATGAAGGACAGGTTTTTGTTAACACCAACAACTTTACTGAAAACTCTATTGACTCATGTATCGCCTTCATGTTTTCAAAACAGCAAAGACAATGTTAAGATGTACAATGGAACTGATCTCCAGTCTTTTATTAATTATTAGCGATTAGCTTACACAGAGTATAGTTCATCACATTAATATCTGGTCACCGAAAAGGAAAATAACGTATTTCTTGGTCCTTTCTGTCATCTTTTCACATATACAATATTTTTTCACATGACTGGGGGAATCTGCCCTTAAATTTAAATCACACTTAAAATGTTTTGCAAATAGAAATGCCTCTTAAAGTAACTAAGAAAATAGCAGGAAAAGCAGAAGTTGATACCAGAATAAAATGTGGTCTATGTTTTTTTTACTTGAGCGTGACTGATTGCGTATTGCACGTCCATTCCAAGATCTTCACTCGGCCTGTTCCCAGAGCTAAGGCCCCTTCAGGATAAATTCAGCCCAGGTCTGTCCTTTCCGACTGCAGTGACGAAGTCATGATTAGGGCGTTCATGACGCTTTCCCAGGGCTCTGCTTCCTCTTTTTATGCCTACTAGGACTTTCTCAATTTCTCAGCTGGCAGCTTGCAATTTATCTTTTGAAGACGCAAATAGTCAATGACCTGTGGAGGCCATTATAAAAACATATCAAATGTTATAAACTATTTTGTAAGAAACAGTATGTTTACATGCAGGGAATCGTTAGATTAAGATCAGAGTATTGCAGATATTCAGGTTTGTAAGTTATGTTACGTGCAGAGAAAAACAAATATTCTTTTTTGGGGACTGCTTAAAGCAGGGTACTTCTGAAGCTATGATCCATGGGATATTGGGCCAAATTGGGTTTTCCATAAGAATGAGCTGATAAGAACATTCCGCTGTTCTTAAAGGGAAATGTTATATTTGTCCACTAGATGTCGCTGTAATGTGTAGTACAACCAAAAATGACTCCAAGGAAGACTACAAATATTTATTTTTTAATTTGTTTTCATTTTTCTAGAGTTTTACTTATTGTCTTTTTTTTTAATGTTTCTCTTTTTTTGATGTCTTTTTTTTCCTTTTCTTTTTTTAAATCAAATTTTTTTATTTTATTTTCTCTTTTTTTTAATTTTCTACTTTTTAAAACTAATCAGGTGCGTTTTGGTCGTTTTGAGTCTCTGTATTTTGTCTTCTTCTGTTGTGCTTTTAGCACTCGTTTTTGGTGGCACGACAAAATACAGCAACATCTAGTGGGAGCATAATAATAATACACTCTTGTTTTAACTTTCATATTAAGGTGGGGGCCTCAAACTACCATCCTGTGACTTTGAGGGCCCTGGTTTATATATAATTATCTTAATGAGTAATAAACATACTCATGTGGGATACAGTCAAATTTAAATCGATTCTTTGGTGGGGATCAATCAGGATAAATCATTTACAAGACTATTGACAAGAGTTTAACCCATACACCAGTAGCGTTCCGTCGATTTCACACCCAGGCCTTAGGTGATGTCCTACTTAGTCCGGCTTTAACAAATATCCATCCAAATACCATCATTTATGGCATCATGATTAGAGAAAACCTACACAAAAGCCTCCCCACAAGGTTTTGCTTCTCCCGAAAGGTCAGTCTTGAAAATAGCTTTGCAAGTATATCTGTGACCAAATACTTGCTGTAATCTCCTTAACCCATAGTGGGTTACAATTTTTAACATTTCTAAGCTTAAAAAAGCTATTATGTAGCTTGGTTAATCTGCATAGTGCTGCCTGCACTTGAAGTGTGTATCCAATCACAAGACGTAGACATCTCATGTTCAACACGAGACTTCTAGCTGGCCTTACTGTCGCCATCATGGGATCTGATTGGCTTTTGCAACTATCTTTTAGCTACACGTGCCATTCATTTACAGTGCTGAGATGCCAGCACTGTTGATTCTGAAAGGCTTTGGACAGATTTCATACAGGGTACCACAAGCAAGCGGAATTCTGATGAAATCAACAAGGAAAAGGTGAGTACTGAAAGATCAAATCATTCTTGATAGATGATGAAAGACGTTGTGTAATCTGGCATCTCTATTTTATCTGCAGATCATCACTGAAAAAAAATTCATTTCCATATACTTTTAAAATGAAATTCCACCCAAACAATTTCCTAACAATATCAAGTCTTTTGGGCCGCCACTATTTGCCATTGCAAAATACAAGTCAAAAAGCAAAATCCACCCATCTTTACCCATTTCTGGTAGCGGCTATGTTAGACTTTGTGTCGAGGGAAGGTGAAACCACAAACACTCAGCTAATGACCAATCAGTTTTTGAAGCACAGCCGTTAGTGGACATTAGTTGAAGTCTGAGCATTTATGACATCAACTTCATTTGGCAGCATTCTCAAATTGGCCTCCAATATTACTGGTTAAAACATTCGGATAATACTCAACTCATATTATACAAATAGAATATTAATCAAGATATCGTTTTTGAGCGAGATGGAGCCTATAAAAGATACCGTCATATATTTGAAAAATCAATTGTGTCTAATGCCACTGTAAACCATTGTGAGGTTTATGACAGTTTTTGAAATGCTGTTATGGTTCCTGTTTTTTATTGAGCAACAAATTGAGGTCCTAAAGCTTGTATAGATGTATCTTAACTTTAAAACAGTTGAGACCCCAATTTGCATCCAATACAACCCAAATTTTGAAAAAAAAAAAAAAAAAAAAGTATTGTTTATGTTTATTTTATCGTCAGATGCAACAGCATGAACGTACTGTAGCGAACTAAAGTGACAAGTAGCTGCTAAGCCATTCTAGTGTAAACAAACATGTTAGTTGGAATAAATATATCCTAAGGGAAGGTGCAGTGCTGTTCAAAAATATAGCAGTGCAATGTGACTTACCAGAATATCTCAGGTTTTAGTATATTTTTTATTGTTAGATGCCAAACAAGTTACCAGTAGGTGCCATAGATTCATAGAAAAAAAGACCAAGCATTCAGCATTGCTTTTGACTGTACAAACTTGAAACTATTTTGTATTTGTCCCCCAAAAAAGGTAGGATTATATTTAGTTGCATGGCCAAATCTTTTATAGCTGCTTCACATCTGTGTGGCATGGAGTCAAACAAATTGTGCCAGCTTGGGGCGGCATTAGCTCAGCAGGTTCTGGTTGGGATCAAAAGGTCGCAGGTTCAATTCCCGGCTCCTCCGTGTTATATGTCAAAGTGTCCTTGGGCTGAATCCCTAATGCCCCCGATAGCAGGTAGTTGCCTTGCAGGGCTGACACTGCTATCGGTTAGTTAGTGTGTAAAAGGGAAAAATTTAAAAGCACATTGAAAAGCACTTTGGGAGGTCTTCATTGACTTGAAAAGCGCTATATAAATGCAGACCATTTACATTTGACATTTACCTTCCAGTTGTTATTTCACCTTATGATTGCTTAACAACATTCCACAATTCGTTTACATTTCTTGGTTTTGCTTAATAAACAGCATTTTTGATGTCACCCCACAAATTCTCAATTGGATTGGGATTGGGCAGGCCACTCCATTACCTTGATTTTATTGGTTTGGAACCAAGACTTTGCTTGTCTACTGGTGTGTTTGGGGTCATTGTCTTATTCAAACACCCATTTCAAGGGCATGTCCTCTTCAGCATAAGGCAATATAACCTTGTCCAAGTAGCTTGACATACACAAACTGAACCATGATCCCTGGTATGCGATTAATGGGCCCAACACCAGTGCAGGAAAAACATGCTCAGACCATGATACTTGCACCGTCATGCTTCACTGTCTTCAATGTGTACTGAGGTTTGAATTCAGAGTTTGGGGGCCGTCTCACACACGGTCTGTGGCCCTGGTCCCAAAAAGGACAATTTTACTTTCACATAATATACCTCCATTTTTCTTTAGGCCAGTTGATAACAGAAGGACTTTGTGTGGGATTTTTGAAAATAAATTTGTTTCACACAGACGTCTAACTGTCACAAGACTTACAGATAACTGCAGACTGTGTTTGATCATCGTCGAGCTGAACATTGGCTGAGCCTTTGCCATTCTGGTTATTCTCCGTTTTTCTTCTTCGTATCTCTGGTTTGTATACCCATTTTTAGGAATTGGAGATCATTGAAGCTGAATAGTAAACATTTTTTTGCACATCTTTATAGGTTCTACCCTGTCTAGTTAACTTTTTAATCAAAGAACCTCATTCTTTGGAGCAGTGTCTTGAACGACCCATTTTGGCAAATGCATGTTCAACCTGTGCTGGCTTCATCATCCATAAATAGGCACCACACAATTCACACCTGATTACACCTGTTTTGGGTTTTTTTCTTCTCCTACATTGATTAACTCACAGATTGGTTGCCACACTGCTATTTTTTCACCACACCCTTTTGAACTGTTCGCCCAATTGCACAGCCTACGGAGCAAGCCTATTATGAATGCTGGGTCTTGTTTGTTTTCTGAGAATCTACTGCACCTCCCGGTAACTTCTTTGGCATTGCACTGCAATTATTTTGAACAGCAATGTTTATTACCAGTTAACATTTCAGGGATTTTGTTTTGAGAACAAGTACATTTTAGAAACATGCCAATTTGCAAAACACGGCATTATTAATTTTTAATGTCAACTATGACGTGCAGCGACTTGTATCATCACACGTGCTTGAAACCATTTCGGACCCAGATTCCAATTTTCTACACTTCTGCGACAGCATGCGTCCAGTGTGCATTCTTTCGGTCATTAGTGCTGTAGGGCAGGATGACTCCGCCCACCCTGTCAACACTGCCTGATTTGATGGGGGGATTAAAACGGAACAGGAATGGCACACTTTCTCGTAACTGCTCGGAGTGCTACCTTTTAGACTGGTCACAAAAAGAGGGTATTCACATGCCACAGTCTGGGCTTTGTTTACAGCCATGATGTCATTGTTTTTATTTTTATTTTGTTTCTATTTTCAATATTGGACAACTGCGAAGGAGTTTGCATAGGATGTCAGGGTTATTTACTATTTTGACTATTATGCACTGTTTACTCATTGTCACTGTTGGCCAATAATGTTGCTGCTGTTTGATTCAACACCCAGTCTGATCTACTTTTTGTAACCTTGGATTTTTAATAAAAAGAAAGGGCTCAGGGGAGGACATTTAAATCAGCTTGGAATTATCTTTTCATGAGGATTTCTGTACAGTCTTACTTGTGCTCCTCAATTCATTCAATGCCTTTTTTCTTTATTTTGAGTTTCTAATTAACTATAAACTTATAAGTCACCACTACTTTTTATACTTTGGTTGTTAATGCCCAGTTAAACTCTTAACAATAGATGTATTTTTTTTTTTTTTTGTGTAAAGCAGTAAGCTGCATTTTCATGTTCAACAGCTGAATTGCTATCCAAACTATATGATGTAATGTCAATTAGGGGCAATGTAAATTTGAAAACATTACAGTAAAAAAACAAAACTGGAAAAGCAAATCATTATTTTTATGCGAAAATGTCACTACGTTTTTTTTTTGTTTGTTTTTTTTTACGTATAGGAGGTAGGGGGAGCGTCTCAGTTTTTATATTATCATAAATTTTTCGATACTGGAATTATTAATATCCCAATTTCTATCTTTTAACTGTTGGCATGTGACGATAGCCTTAATTAACTACATACCTAGTAAGCGAAAATGGACAATATACTGTAAGGCCAGTATCGCATACTATATCATTTTGAAATCCAGTATTTTTCTTGTTAATGTTTCCGACAAATTCTTCATGCCCGACACCCACACATAGATATTTATGAAAAAAACCGCAATGA
Organism: Urocampus carinirostris; assembly: GCF_059441175.1. NCBI lineage: Eukaryota > Metazoa > Chordata > Actinopteri > Syngnathiformes > Syngnathidae > Urocampus > Urocampus carinirostris. Next base: position 26,544,942 of record NC_142351.1, on the reverse strand, counting down.
TGCTATGATGAATGGTCTCAAATCAGATACACTGAGCACCCGGAGGGACTTAAAAACACACACAAAATAGATCATCAGATGTTGGTAAGGCAATTATCGCATGAGATATCTGTAAACCGTAAGAAAATTAAATTATTATTTGCTAAAAGTTGTTTTGACGAACTTCTTATGCCGTACTAATAGAAATTACTTTTTGATTTTAAAAAAATAAGACTGATTTAGTGCAACTACTGTTTTCAAAATTCAACAGTTTTTAGCCTTTTTCTCAAAAAACAATTATTTTTAGTAATCCCATGTTCGCATTAAGTTAAAGAATGACATCAAAGTCTTAATATTAGAATTATTTTACCCCATTTTAAATAACGTGTTCGATGACAAAAATTACATAAAATTTGGTCAATCCATTTTCCCCTCCAAATACTTCTTACTATTACCATTTAGTAAGTGTGCCAAACCCTGTTTGTCAGTGTGTCGCTTATTTTCTTACCACTTTGTTAAAGCTAGCCAAACGGCAAAGCCTGAGTTGACGAAGAGTGTCAATTTAGTGTGAGCACTCAAGTGCCCTTTAGCCTCGCTGTGACTGCCTGCCTCGCCTGGAATGTGCTTTTTAAGACAAAGAATATCAAAAATCGACAGAAGAACAAGTTCAGAGCAATAAGGGGATGGAAATGCAAAAGATTTCTTGCAGGAGGGAAAGACGGACTGTTGACAACTAGAGAACCACACACCTGCTTCATTGTGTCCTTTGAGTCCAGCGCTTCAGGAAGTGGAGTCTATGAGATTAAGAGAATGGAGTCATGTTTTTATTATTATTGTTGATGTACTGTGTTAACATTTCAGAACAGCACATCAAACACCACGCAAAAAGAATTATGTAAGTGTTGGAAACTGAACAAAAAATAATTGACTGAATAAAAAAATAGACCATGTTCCAGCTTTTTTAAGATCACAATAAGGGACATTGTGTATTAATTACCCCCTTCTAGTGGTAAAAAATTTCATTCATTAAAACATTTTTAAGAATAATAAAGAAAAAAAAATGTAACATGATATAAACCGAACGTTTTATTTAAATACTCGTACGTCAATAAATTTGTATCTATTTCACATAACACGAAGCTTATCTAGAGAGAGCTGACGTGATTTTTAACCCCAAAAACAAATAAGCTTGTAAAAGGCCGAGCAATAAAATGGGGAAGAAAAGTTTTACGGCTTGGTCACTTTTGGGTCTCCATTATTTGTATTCTTCTTTGTGCTTTGCAACACTCGTTTTCAGACGCACTGGAGGTCAAATATTACACAGTGTCCCATTAAAGTCCTAAATCAATCTAATATTTTCCTCTTTTCAAGACCTATAAGATACTGTATTTATTCAATAATTATAGCATGCACACATGAATAATACGCATCACTGTTTTTTTTTATTCAAATTTGGTTGTAATTTGGTTTAACTTTTTCGCTGCTCAAACTAAGAACTGTGCCAAACGTTGAGGCGAGGGAGTTTAAGGGAATGGGAACCCCCATTGTGCAATGGTATGCCCCAGCGGCAGTGTTGTTGTGCGTGGGCCCCAAATACTGCAAAGTACTGCCTTAATGCGTCCTAGTGTGTCACTCTAGGCCTATTTCATAACATTTGACTGACTGGAGTTTTTAGGAAAAAAAGGGTGGGCGTTAGCCTAGATGGGAAGGCGCCCGCTTTGAGACTGGGAGGTCGGTGGTTCGCGCCCCGGCCGAGTCATTCCTAAGACTTAAAAAGTGGTCGGCGGCGCCCTCTGTTGGCTGCGGCTGCATCGGCTCGCTACAACGGGTCAGGTGCAATCGACATTTCGTTCTGTGTACATTGTTACACAGAATGACAATACAAGGAAATTATTATTATATTATATTATTATACTCTAATAAATACGGCCACTTTTCAGATTAAACTCCCCAAAAATATGAATAATTTAAGGGGGAAGAAAAGGAAAAAATAGCATACATAAAAGGAACAGTGTGTAGTGTACTATTTGACTAATAATGTTGCTGTATTGTGTGGTGCAACTGAAAACAAGTTATAAAAAGCATAAAGAAGAACAATAACTAAAGAAATTTAAAGTGACCCAACTGCAACATTTTTCTTTTTTTTCGCCCAGCATTTTGGAAAGTTTTGGGTATCTGTAGCAGCAAGATGGCAGACATTTATGCAAAATTGAACGTTTTTTAAAAATGGATGTTTCTGTGATAGTTATGTATATTTGCTTATTATTTGAATCAATCTTGATTTTTTTTAACGAATGAAGTTTTTTTTAACTTCTGGGTGGATGGGTGCCTAAATCCCTTACCCACTAGACAAGTACAGCCTGGTGGCGCCCGAATCCTAATGTCTCTTTAAAATAAGCAGAGTGACCTGGGGAAAGATTTTTATTTTTTTCAATGTGTGACATTTTGCATAGAAGGGAGTGTTCAATTTAATATTTTGGCCTAACAGTAGCAATTTGAAATCCAATTTCTCACAAGGAGCAGTTTAGAATTTACAATCACATTTTGTTTTTTTGTTTTTTTATCAGCCATTTAAAGATATATTTGAGTCTTTTATGCATCGAGATTATTTTATATCATCAGTTATGTGTGATTAACAACTCAGTATGTGTGTGTTGCATTTTCTTGATTTTTTTTTTTTTTATTATTTGTATTTTAAATTACATCTCCCTGCTTCCAAGGAGCGATGTTTACTTCATTCAGGCCACTGCAGCTTTTTCGATCAGGGAACCAGAAAAGAAAATAATTCAGGTCAGAAATGTGCACTATAGTGAAGATGTGTGACTTAAGGCAAACAATTTCAACAGTTTGATGAGTACAAATTGTATCATGTCTGATATAAAAATGTCTATTCCATGCGTACTTTTGTATTTCCTCATGATGCACTCGTTGGTACGGATGCTTGTCTAATGGTCATTGATCCTTGTTTGCACTTGGAAAATATATTTAAAAAGGTGGTAACAAGCTATGATGCATACTTTCATTTCATGGTAGCAAGTATTTCTTGTGACGACCTGGATCAAATGATGAAAAGGGCCATATGCAAGAAATGCAGCAAAACCTGTTTGACCCCAATGGACACACAGATATGATCAGGAGAATGTTAAGTATTTAGTCCGTTATGCGTTCTACAGGACAGGACTGCAGGAAAGAAATTTAGCAAATCACAATAAGGAGGTCAGACAAGAAACGAACACCTGATGCCAAAGTATAAGTGTATTTTCACAAAATTTTGTCTGGCAAGTCAGCACACATAGGTATGTGTAAAAGCTATGGAACTGAATCAATTGTATGTTCTGTGATGTCTATGTGTTAAATTTGAAGACTACATTTATTTTTTCAATCAATCAACCTATTTCTTGTAGTAATATTAATAGTGAAAACCACATTATATGGAGTTGGGGGAAATACTCACAAATCAATGGCACACAACCTGAGTAGGTGTTTGTAATATCAGGAGCGTGGTTGTGGTTTTCTTCTATTCCAGGATGAAAATGATGAAAGTAATAAAATGACTGTTACAAGTACAGTCTCAATGCCAACCCAATCCCCAAAAGGATTTATGAGGAATTTCAAATACATGCACACGCACCAAAAAGCAATGAGGAGTTGAGCCAGAAGCTGGCATCAGCAAGTAGAATACCTTGAAGTTACTATTAACAGGTTCTTAAAACCAAATAACTTCCATCCATCCATCCATTATTTGCACCGCTTATCCTCAGTAGAGTCGCAGGGGTGCTGGAGGTGTAAACTGCACGGTTTGCCACTGAGATGGTGTAATGATAGTCGGTAGTTTGTAATAATCTGTGGTCTGTGCAGCCCTTTAAGACTCCTTGTCATTAAGGGCAATACAAATAAACATGACTTGATTTGAGACAGACAGATCCCTATTTACTTGGAGGGGATTAAAGTAACAGATTCAACGTAGTCTAATGTAACGGAGTAAGTTTGTTCCTCGAAAATCTACTCAAGTAAAAATTATGGTGATTTATAAATACTCCCAGAAGTAAAAATGTCTCAAGACGTACTCAAGTAAATGTAACAGAGTAAATTTAACTCATTACCCACGTCTCCCCTCATACGTCTGATGGAATTCATAAATGTAACTGAATCGCCTGGACAAAGCGTCAAGCCAGTATGGGATAGAAATTAGCACAGAAACAACTAAAGTAATGAGCAACAATCCCCAAGGTATCACCACAAACATTACCATCAACCACAGAGAGCTAGAACCTGTCACCTAATTTAAATATCTCGTAGATATTATACCAGAAGAAGGGGTCAGAACCAGGAATAGTGGCCAGGAAAGCTAAATTCACAGCCGCACTTGCCAGAGTTAAACCCATAAGGAAGGACAAAAGCATAGCAGTACAATCAAAGATCAGACTCAACACCATCAAATTGGACCCTATGCAGAACTTTTGTCAACTGTTGGCAGATGGAAACTTCTGTGGTTTGGTCACATTACAAGATCATCAGGGTTGGCCAATGTAATTCTCCAGGGGACAGTCCAAGGGGACAGGAGGAGAGGAAGACCGAAACACAACTGGGCCGACAACATTGAGGAATGGACTGGTGCCAACTTTCCAACAACCCAAAAACAGGCCAGGAGCCGTCAACAACGGAGAAAGTTGTCCAGAGTAACATCCTCATTGGTACCTCGATGACCCATGCGGTTAGGGGATCCGTGGATCCTAAACAGTGAAAATAAATAACTTCTCCTAAATGTAGTTTAACTCTCACCTTTTTACTGATCGAAGTCACAAGCATTACAGTTGCATTGAAAATTTCTAGCTACACATACAGATAGATGTGACTTGAAAACAAAATATCCCCCCCAAATGTTGTGCTTTTTAAGAATAACTCCTTAAAGTCACTTATTGACATTTATATAGAAACATTGGCGTGTCGTGACGCTGAGCTGGCTCTTTGCATATATTGTAGTAGTCCGGTATTGTTCTTTTTTGTTTTTTTACTTTCTCAGGCCGGACTTTTGACTTGTGGGCTACTAATGAGGACTTGCTTAGTGTTGACTTTTCTTGCTCAATTTATTATTTAAGATTACTTTGAGACACAAAATGCGACACTTCGGATCAGCACTATGTAGAACAAATTGTTACATAAAAGATACTGGGAGGGAAAATAATTGAGATTTACATTAAAAGCCAGAGACAAGCCACACATCTGGTTAGAGTGACCAGGAAATGACATTTTTCCTTCTGTACACACTTGTACAGGCTTTTCCAAGAAAAGGAGTCGTGTTGAAGGTGAACAATGCACAATACTCTATTTATAAACGGGAATGTAAGAAAATAATTTCCAATACTTTCCTTTAGGTATCCACCCAAATGGTGGCACAAATATTGTATCTCAAAATATCACAGAAAAGAATAGGACTTGATGACTACATTTAGGTTGACAAGTTTGTGTCCTTCTAGCTGGTTTTGTTTATTCACCGAATATGTAAACATATGTACAACACAAGGTTGTGACACTTGTTTTAAGACTTGGGGGGGGGGTTGTCTGGTCAGCGTAAGAACCCTTATGGCCTGCTCATAGTGACAGGCCTGATTGGGATGTAATAGTTACGATATCTCCTGAACTGTTTTCATGGCCAGGGCAAGCGTAGCCGAATTGGGAAAATTGGTGGTTTGCCTTCTTTTTGGTATTTTACGAGACTAGCATGAAGGAGGATGTTTTCACCGTTGTAGGAGAGAACATGATAGGCATGCACCAAGTGTTTTTTATTGGGATTTACACATTTGGACATTTGGGTTTACACATTCTTCAACCTGTGGGGTCAAAAAGAACTCATATGGGTGAAGATTAGGCTGCTCCATTACATGGTTTATCCAACACAAAGTTCCAGGTTGAGTTGAACAAAAAAAACGCTTACATGGTTTAGAATAATCCCCAAAACCGTTTAATACAAAGCAACCTCGAGTAATTTCTGTCCTAAATTTTGCTAGAAATACCATGAAAGAAGGATTTTTATTTGTTAAAAACGAAAACACGGTTATTTTGTTAGAGACAACTACAAAATACAACAGTATATTTACCATTTGAAAAACAACCCCAAAAAACATTGTTTTTTTTGTACGATATAACTTAATTATTCACTTGTTTGTTTGATTATTGTTGTATGTATTTATTACTGACTTTTTTGCTACCTTATTGTAGTGCTGTATACTTTATTTTTATAACTTATTCTTAAGTTACAGTGATCCCTCGTTAAAACGCGGTTTACTTTTCACCTGTTTGCTATTTCTTGGATTTGCATCATGCATTGAGTGCTGCATTCTGATGGGCTAAATTTGATTATTTAATACTGCCAGCCATGCATTTCTGAGTATGTCAATAAAAAAGTGAGTCTTTAGGTACTTTTTAACAAAAGTTGTAAAAAAAAAATGTCTTAAATAAATAGAAACCAAATGCTCTCTCCGGGTACTAAAGGGGAGTGTTGAGTTTGTTTGGTGAGTTGGTTCAGGTGTAAAACTGCAGTCACTCAAATGTTTGAATGTACTAGTTAATAAATCCAATGCAAAACATGAAAGAAATCCCCATTGTGACTAAATGTGCTGTTTAGAAAAGATTCCTTGTCATCCTTCATTAAAATACAAAGTATAGGGGCGGTTACATCTCTAGGCTGAATGATGAAGCGTAACACTGAAAAACAAAGCCTAAAATTTGCAGTTGACATTTTTTTACTGGTTTGCCCAGCTTCAGAACAGAAAGTCTGGACCTGGCCCCAGAGCCAAACTAACTTTGACATCCCTAGGCAAAACAGTCCCAAAGATAGTAGTTATTGGACGTTAAAAAATAAATATTTACAGTATTCAGTACCCTTATTCATTTAACGGATGCTTGAGCCTGCCACAGGGTTTTGTTTTTTTATTTCAATGCATTGTAGAGTATTAAATTGTATAATCATTATAAAAAACAAGTTATGTTTATTTGTAATCACAAGGAGTTCAAAGGGCTGCACAGACCACAGACTATTACAGACTACAGACCATTATTACACCATCTGACTAAAACCTACATGAGGGCAAGGAAAATTTTAAAAATCTCAGCAAGAGGAAAATGAAGAAACCTTGACACAGGTAATCCCCCTTCAAGGGTGATCAGGCTGCAATGGATGATGCATTAAAACAATTAAAACATTTTTTAATCAAAGCATAATACAAAATACAAAATAAAAGATAAAACAAACAGGATGACCAGGTTGCGATTGATGTAGCATTAACAAACAATACACATACAAACAATATCAACATTGAATCTAGGGCATTTATAAGCTATAGAATATGAATGTATTTTAAGCCTAGATTTCAGTTCCACTGAGGTTGCAGATCAAATCTCAAAGGGCAGAAACCAAAAGTGTACATATCTTCATTTTGGAACCTAGCCCCCGCGATAAACGATGGCAGTGGAAGTTTTAATCAGACATTTTGTTTTGGAAAACTTAATTTGGCCCCACCTCACCCAGACCATTGCGACCCCCAAGAAAATTGAGGTCAAAACCTCTGTGTTAGCCGATGACTTGCAGGAAATAATATGTGCGTGAAACTTGTGTCCATTTCACGTGCACCATTCAATAATGCAATAAAATGTGAACACACATACCCAACTGATGCCGCGTATGGTCGGCGTGTCCAAAGAGCCGCGGTCCGGGAACACTTGATAATTATAACTCCTAAACAGATGCATCTTGTTTCGCATCCGCAGGAGATCAGGCGAAAATCGGGAAAGTTCCACCAAGTCACGCAATCTGCGCCCTGGGCGCACACACCCTCAGACGATTGACATTTGGACTTAACAGAAACTGGGTACTGAACCCGGACCTCAGATGCTCCTGCATCTTCAAGTCAGTCTGTTTTGCTGTGCTAGGTTTTCGTGCTGCGTCACACTTTTGGGACAATCTTCCACAGGAGTGGCATGCGTGCACGCGCACTCGCCCGTGCACGTGTGGCGCACACGCACCGCCAATGTGCCTCAGTCGCGTCTCAAATGGTTCGAGAAGCGTGACGGTTGACGTTTACACTAATACCAACAGTGAAGTGCTCAGGTGTCACGTGACAAATACGTTGCGGGACAGGGGCGTGGGGCAACAATCGGAAAAAGGTGATATTATATCACACTACAAACATTCTACAGAAACACTACAAAATCGTGCAGTAATACTCCATGTGAAATGCTACAAAAATACATCTACAGAAATACTAAAAACACATGTGTCATACTACAAAATACAACAGAAATACTACTACAGAAACACTACAAAAAGGAAATAAATACCCCAGAAAATACAGGAATACTACAAATATACTACAACTGAAACACTACATTTTTTTACAATAACACAAAATAAATACTACAAAATTACTACTACATAAATATTTGTTCATTTTCCTTGTGTTGAGGTTTTCAGTTTTTCCTTGCCCTCATGTGGGTTTCAAATCCGGGGATTGTATAGTCTATAGTTTACAATAATCTGTGGTCTGTGCAGCCCTTTGAGACTCCTTGTGATCAAGGGGCTATACAAATAAACATGACTTGACTTAAATACTACAAAATACTACAGAAACACTACAAAACACAACCACAGTAATACTACAGAAATACAACAAAAACTACTACAGGAATAGTACTGAAATACTAAAAATATTACTACAGTAATAGTACAAAAATATCACTGAAAAACTAAGAAAATATTGTAAAAATACTATCAAAATACTACTATAGAAATACTCTAAAAACATTTACTACCTAAATACTACATAAACACTTCAAAAATACAACTACCGTAAATGAAACACACTGTCCTTTAAGTATTTAAGAAAACTATTTTTCCCCAAATAGTTGATGTATTTGCTTGTCCCTAGTGCCACAAAATTTGTATCCCTCCTTATCATATCCGTTTCCGGCTCTGATTTGTTCTAGAACTTATAGTATACCAGCTCAGTAGCCTAGATGGTAAGGCGCCCGCTTTGAGACTGGGAGGTTCGGGTTCGCGCCCCGGCCGAGTCATTCCTAAGACTTAAAAAGTGGTCGGCGGCGCCCTCTCTTGGCTGCGGCTGCATCGGGTCAGATGCAATCGACATTTCGTTCTGTGTACATTGTTACACAGAATGACAATACAAGGAATTTATTATTATTATTATTATTATTATTATGTCACAAAAATGACTATTGGTACACACCTCACATTTTCTCCTTAAAAAAAATAAGACTAGCAGCTAAACCCCTGGTTAAGTGAGTACACCCTTAAGTTAAAGTTCCTGAAGTTCAATAATTTGTGTGGCCAACATAATTTTACAGAACCACTTTAATCTTCCTGGCATGTGTTGGTCGGGTTGTTCATCTGAGTACTTTATGCCCATGTTAATCTGAGTACTTTATGCCCAGACGCCTGTGACAGTGCAGGCCTTCGACATGTAGTTGATTTTTGCAATCCGGAGATGGAATAAGAGCTTGCTCTGTCCACTCCACACATCGGCCCGGTATTGCAGTACCTCCGGGCACGGTGCATTCGCAATGATCGCAGCAAGGCTTTAAGGCTAGGACCTTAGCTTGGCCTTTTGGCTGAGAGTAAGAGTAGGCTCTGTAGCGTATTATGAACTGACCGATAACATAATGGATAATGAATAAAGAAGATAGAACAATAACCCTTAAAAAATCCCCCCCCCCCCCATGGGTTTCACAAACTTTTGTAATTGTATTTATATTTAGTTTGTTTTGTCTTTTATTAGCATATTTGATATTGGCGTAATCCAAAAGCATTTGAAAGTAATCAAGTTACATTACTTTAACATTATGATATTCTAATTACGTTACTAAACCCCTTTTTCAAGAGGTAACTAGTAACTGTAATAGAATATTTTTTTTAAAGTAACCCTCCCAAACATGTTTTCCATGATGGCTAAACAACGTTTTTAGATAGGTCACAACTAGTTCGCAGCTCAAAGTGGTACTACTACAAAAGTACTGATACATGTTGTCTTTTTGAAACAAAAATATCAACAAGGCATATGCTGTTTCCCAATGCTACATTTTCCCTAACTTTTAATTACTTATTCTCATTTAGAAAGAATATTCAACAGGTACAGTGCTGTTCAAAATAATAGCAGCACAATGTGACTAACCAGAATATCTTAGGTTTTAGTATATTTTTGATTTTTACATGCCAAACAAGTTATCAGTAGGTGCAGAAGATTCTCAGAAAACCATCAAGACCCAGCATTCATAATATGCACGCTCCAAAGGCTGTGCAATTGAGCAAATAGTACAAAGGGGTGTGTTAAAAAAATAGCAGTGTCTGCTGTTGACTGTACAAACTCAAAACTATTTTGTATTTCCAAAAAAGGTAAATCCTAATATTTAGTTGCATGACCACAGTTTTTAATAACTGCTTCACATCTGCATACCTGTACGGTTTTGCCGTACAAAGTACGTTTTTTATGCATTTTAAGACGAGTATAACGTACAAGGAAATCTGTACGGAAAAACGCAAATTTGTCAATGATGGGTACCATCCGGTATACACCGACTAATACGAAACGGCAAATCAATCAAGTCAAAGGAATTCGCCGCGGAAGCCTCTATCTCGGTATTGTTTTTTTCCGTTTCAAACAAAGCGAGCGGTTTGATGCTACTGTGCGCATGCGTCTGCCGCCTGGGGGTTTCCCATCATGCATCGTTCCGAAAAAAAAATATGGTGTACGATTATTTGGTATTTTGTACGGGAAAATACGACGGTTTGTACAGGCATGGAGCCGTGGAGGTTGACAGGTATGCATATGTGTGGCATAGTGTCAACCAACTTGATACACCTTTCAGTTGTTATTTCATGCCCAGACCATGATACTTACACCACCATGATTTCACTGTCTTTAACGTGTACTGCGGTTTGAAATCAGAGTTTGGGGGTCATCTCACACACGGTCTGTGGCCCCTGGACCAAAAAAGGACAATTTTATTGTCTTCATTCCACAAAATGCTCTTCCATTTTTCTTTAGACCAGTTGATGTGTTCTTTGCAAATTGTAACCTCTTCTGCACATGCTTTTTTTTAACAAGGGGATTTTCCGTGGGACTCTTGAAAAATTTGCTTCACAAAGACGTCTTCTAACTCTCACAACACTTACAGGTAACTAAAGACTGTGTTTGATCATTGGCTGAGCCTTTGCTATTCTGGTCATTTTCTGGTCCATTTTAATAGTTGTCTTCGGTTTTATTCCACATGTCTCTGGCTTTTCTACCCATTTTAAGGCATTGGAGATCATTTTAGCTGAACAGCTAACAATTTTTTGCACCTTTGTATAGGTTCTTCCCTCTCCAGTCAACTTTATAATAAAAGAATCCATTCTTTGGGGCAGTGTCTTGAACTACCCTTTTTCCTCAAATGCATGTTCAACCTGTGCTGGCTTCATCATCCTTTAATAGGCGCTACCCGATTCACACCTATTTTTGTTTTATTTCCTTCCCAAAATTGATAAACTCAGAGATTGGTTCCCACAATACTATTTTTTAACACACCCCTTTGAACTATTTGCCCGATTGCACAGCCTCCAGAGCGTGCCTTTTATGAATGCTGGGTCTTGTTTGTTTTCTGAGAATCTACTTCACCTACTGGTAACTTGTCTGTCATGTAACAATAACTAATGTACTAAAAACCAGGGGCATTCTGGTTAGTCACATTGCACTGCTATTATTTTGAACAGCACTGTGTGTACTGTAAATCACAAAAGTGAACACACAACTCAAAGAGATTTCATTACAACCTTTAATTGAACATCTCTGAAGAAACATCGCTTTGACACAGTGAAAAGAAGTATGTAAACAAAAACCATGACTTACTGGAAGTATATCCTCTGGTCTGAAATATAAATTTACACTGCTTTATAAGCTTTACACACACTACTTTTCATTGTGTCAAAGCGATGTTACTTCAGTGGTGTTTTAATAAACATTATGATGAAATCTCTACAGAAATGTGAGGAGTGTACTCAATTTTGGGTTTATACTGTATGTGACGGCAGTCCTAGTTGTTGAATCCCTCCCCTAGAAGGGCCGGGGCCAGTACAGTGGGACCTTGCTACTTCGCGGTTCGACGTTCGCGGGTTCAAAGCTTCGCGGGCCTAAAAATTATAATGATAAAATAAAAGAATCTAAAAAAAAAAAAAATGTTTTTTTTTTTTTTGTTTTTGGTTTGTTAGTTTTTTTCGAAGGGGCGCCGCTACTTCGCGGATTTTCACTTTTCACGGGTGGTTTTGGTCCCCATTAACCGCGATAACCGAGGTCCCACTGTATTCATGTCCCCATCCCTAGAACTGATAAATTGACAAGCCAACCTCCGGGAATGCTTCCTAAATAAATGTTTTGCCCTGTTGCTTCTTGAAGCAGCTGATGTAACTAGTCAGATGCATGTCATGTTATCGGGTTTACCCAGCTTCTGGTCGGATAAACATTTAGTTGTTTTTGGTGATGTCAAAATTCCAGCTAAAGCTCAGGGGTCTTGGTTGTCTTTTTCTGACGAATGACTACACTTTGCTCTGCTATAAAAGGGACACTCCAGCTTTATAGATTCATAAAGCTGCCTTTTGTGTCGCCATGAGCCTTGGTAGTTTGCAGCCACAAATTTGAATCGGGTGAGAGAACAAGGTTTTAAGGCTCATGAGGTGTTTCAGTGATCCTGATCAGAACATTTTAAGACGTCTTGAGTTTTTCACCTTGATTTCTAATGCGAAAATACCCGGTTTGTGGATATGTTGGAACACAGAAACTTCTTTAGGTGCTGCTAGCGTGAGTTTTCTGCTCCTTTCCATGCAGTGCTACATGACAAAACATGCAAACTAGTCTAAAATGTATGAAATCTACTCTTTGAAGGTTTGATTCTGAAAAGTAATTGGTATTATTTGGGGTGAGGGGGGCTTTTGTTTGGCGTTGTTTTTATGGTTCCTCCAATGATAAACATGACACAATAATGGATTGTTCCATTCACAGGCATTTTTTTAGAATTGATACCAAAGTAATTTTACAGATACAGTGGCTTGCAAAACTATTTGGCTGTAATCGGAGAAAAAGGTGGCGTTACAAAGTATTAACTCAATAGGGCTGAATAATTCTGCACACCAACTTTTTGTTTTTTATTTGTTAAAAAGTTTAAAATATCCAATAAAGTGTGTTCCACTTCATGATTGTGTCCCACTTATTGTTGATGCTTCACAATAAATTACAGTTTTATATCTTTATGTTTGAAGTCTGAAATGTGGCAAAAGGTCACAAAGTTCAAGGGGGCCAAATAGTTGCGCAAGCCACTGTAGTTCAGGACTACAAATGATCAAATAGACTATTGAGATAAGGGTGGCACATCGGCTGAGTTGTTAGCACGTCTGCGGCACAATTCTGAGGTCACGGGATCAAATCCAGCTACCAGCCTTCCTGAGTTTGCATGTTCTCCCTGTGCTTGCATGGGTTCCCTTCCACATTCCAAAAACATGCATGTTAGATTAATTGGCCGGTCTAAATTGTCCCTAGGTGTGAATGAGCAAGTAAGTTGTCTGTCTCTGAGTGCCCTGTGACTGTCTGGCAACCAGTTCAGTGTGTCCCCTGCCCACTGCCTAAACATAGCTGGGATGGGCTCAAGCACCCCCACAACCCTACTGAGGATAAGCAGTGCAGATAATGGATGGATGGACTATTGAGACAAAATTGAGAAAAAGTATGGTAAAAGGAAAAAAAAAATTCTCCCCGGTAATATTTTCTCACCTCCATTGGCGCATAAATGTAGTCATTTTAAGTATTGTTTGCTATTTAACTTATGTGACTTTTTAAAATTTCTCTTATTTCAGCTCGAGAGCTAAAAATCCCCAAAACTAATTAAATTATCAGGGAAAGTTATAAACCAACGGTAAACCAAAATGTATTTAGATACTTAGGAAAATTGAGTTTAGAAATTCTCAATAATTCTTCGTGTGTTTGTCATTAAAAAAAAAAGATTTGCATTTATGGAATGTTTACAACGTTCTGATGCAGCTACGTAAATATTCCATGCAAAACGTCTCAGTTTATTATTTTTTGCAATCATTTTATATTTGCAACGTTACAACATAAACATTCCATAAATATAGAAAAGAAAGTGGAATAAATGATGTTTTTTCACATACAGTAACAGCAGTGATATACAGTGTTGCTTCTTCTTGTACCTTTTTATGTCAGTATTTTTTCTGCAATATGATTTATTAGTTATATAATGTTTGAAATACACTGATAATTCAATAATTGGATCTAAATTGTGAGGTAGACAAGTTTACCACACAGAATGATCCGCAAGAGGTCCCGGACTGAGCATGTTTACAAAAGGGACAGTAGAAATTAATTCGTTTGACATCATCATATTGTAGCTGTTTTATTTTCACTCTCAAGATGCAGTTTATTTTTTTTGCATTTCCTTACACTTAACATAACAGTTCACGTGCATCTTAGCATTTTATATTTTGGTTTGTTCTTTAAAATGGATGTCAAACTCAGGCTTTCTGGTCTTAGGCGGGCCGGATCAGTAAAATAATGTCTCCTTTAAATGTTTAGCTTTGTTTTTCAGTATTATGCTTTCTTATTCAGCACAAATTAGTAACCTTCCAAGTCAAGTCAAATCATGTTCATTTGTATAGCCATCAATCACAAAGAGTCTCAAAAGGCTGCACAGACCAGAGATTATTGCAAACCACAGACACCAACCTCTGATCTAAAACCTACATGAGGGTAAATAATACAAATATATTGTCAACATAAAATACATGTTGTAATAATAAATTTTTTCACAACCAATGGGGGGAAAGATGTTCATGGTTGGCATTGAATGTGTTTAGTTTAACAGTTGCGTGAATGCAGTTTTATACCTAAACCAATTCACCACGACCTAAACCCTGTCACCTAGCGACCGGAGGGGGCATTTGGTTAGCATTTCTTTCAATTAAACTTATGGCGGTCCATATGTCTGACATGCCTGATCTACAGTGCATCCGGAAAGTATTCACAGCGCTTCACTTTTTCCACATTTTGTTATGTTACAGCCTCATTCCAAATTGTATTAATTTAATCTCTTATCTCAAAATTCTACACAAAATACTCCATTATGACAATGTGAAAAAGTTTTTTTTTTTTTTTTACTTTTTAAAAATTTATTAAAAATACAAAACTAAGAAATCACATTTACATAAGTATTCACAGCCTTTGCCATGAAGCTCAAAATTGAGCTCAGGTGCATCTTTTTTCCACTGATCATCCTTGAGATCTTTCTACAGCTTAATTGAAGTCCACCTGCAGTAAATTCAGTTGATTGGACATGATTTGGAAAGGAACACACCTGTCTATATAAGGTCCCACAGTTGAGTGTGCATGTCAGAGCACAAACACCGAGCATGAAGTCAAAAGAACTGTCTGTAGACCTGCGAGACAGGATTGTCTTGAGGCACAAATCTGGGGAAGGATACAGAAAAATTTCTGCTGCTTTGAAGGTCCCAATGAGCACAGTGGCCTCCATTATTCGTAAATGGAAGACATTTGGAACCACCAGGACTCTTCCTAGAGCTTGCCGGCCTTCTAAACTGAGCGATCGGGGAAGAAGGGCCTTAGTCAGGGAGGTGACCAAGAACCCGATGGTCACTCTGTCAGAGCTCCAGTGTTCCTCTGTGGAGAGAGGAGAGCCTTCCAGAAGGACAACCATCTCTGCAGCAATCCACCAATCAGGCCTGTATGGTAGAGTGGCCAGACGAAAGCCACTCCTTAGTAAAAGGAACATGGAAGCCCGTCTGGAATTTGCCAAAAAGCACCTGAATGACTCTCAGACCATGAGAAACAAAATTCTCTGGTCTGATGAGACAAAGATTGAACTCTTTGGTGTGAATGCCAGGCGCCATGTTTGGAGGAAACCAGGCACCGCTCATCACCAGGCCAATACCATCCCTACAGTGAAGCATGGTGGTGGCAGCATCATGCTATGGGGATGTTTTTCAGCAGCAGGAACTGGCAGACTAGTCAGGATAGAAGGAAAAATGAATGCAGCAATATATAGAGATATCCTGGATGAAAACCTGCTCCAGAGCGCTCTTGACCTCAGGCTGGGGCGAAGGTTCATTTTTCAGCAGGACAACGACCCAAAGCACACAGCCAAGATTTCAAAAGGTTGGCTTCAGACCCACTGTGAATGTCCTGGAGTGGCCCAGCCAGAGTCCAGACTTGAATCCGATCGAACATCTCTGGAGAGATCTGAAAATGGCTGTGCGCAAACGTCTCCCATCCAACCTGATTGAGCTTGAGACTTATTGCAAAGAAGAATGGGCAAAACTGCCAAAAGATAGGTGTGCTAAACTTGTGGGATCATATTCAAAAAGACTTGAGGCTGTATTTGCTGCCAAAGGTGGATCAACAAAGTATTAAGCAAAGGCTGTGAATACTTATGTAAATGTGATTTCTTAGTTTTCTATTTTTAATAAATTCGAAAAAAAGTTAAAAAAAAAACTTTTTCACATTGTCATAATGGAGTATTTTGTGTATAATTTTGAGATAAGAGATTAAATTAATACAATTTGGAATGAGGCTGTAACATAACAATAGAATAGAATAGAATATACCTTTATTGTCATTGTTACAAAATGGGTTAACATATTGTGACAACGAAATTGGGCATGACACTCCAGTTTTATACATTCACAGTGAGGTATGAGCCAAGAAGATAAAGGAACAGAGAAGATAATGTTATAAGACAAGGGGGATAAGGCTATAGTTATAATTTACATGGTATTTACACAAGAAATGTCGGCATGTGGGATGTTACATACAGTGTTGTCGTGATACCGTTGGTATCGTAAGGGTTGTGCAATATAGATAGATAGATAGATAGATAGATACTTTATTCATCCCCTAAGGGAAATTCACATTTCCAGCAGCATCCCTGAGCTGAGAACAGTACAATAATAAAGCCAAAAGAATACAATATACAAATACCCAGTGTGACGTGCAAATGCCCACTGTAGCGTGTTATATAGAGTAACTAAATAGTGCTACACAGAATACATATTGCAGTAAGATTCGGTAATATCCAATGTAGGTGGTGTGGTTTAATGTGGGCCTTTACTCTGCCGGGTGGAGTTAAAGAGCCTCATGGCATGAGGAAGAAAAGATCTCTTCAGTCTGTCCGTAGTACAAGACAGTGACAGCAGTCTGTCGCTGAAACTGCTCTTCTGTCTGGAGATAATGCTGTGTAGTGGATGCGATGGATTGTCCATGATTGACCTCAGCTTTTTCAGTGCTCGTCTCTCAGCTACTGTTGTTAGGCTGTCCAGCTCTTTGCCCACAACAGAGCTCGCTTTCCTAGCCAGTTTATTGAGACGAGAGGCATCCTTCTTCTTGACGCTGCCTCCCCAACACGCTGCCGCATAGAAGAGGGGGCTTGCCACTACTGTCTCATAGAATATTTTCAGGAGCTTTTTGCAGATGTTGAAGGAGGCCAGCCTTCTGAGGAAGTAAAGTCGGCTTTGCCCTTTCCTACATAGAGCTTCTGTGTTGGCAGTCCAGTCCAGTTTGTTGTCCAGCTGCACACCCAGGTATTTGTAGGTCTGGACAAATTCTACACATTCTCCCTTGATGGTTACAGGAACCGGGTGAGTTCTGGTTCTCCTGAAGTCCACCACCATCTCTCTGGTCTTGGTGGTGTTTAGGTGCAGGTGGTTTGCGTCGCTCCATCGGACAAAGTCCTGAATCAATTTCCTGTACTCCTCCTCCTGCCCGTTTCTGATACATCCCACGATCGCAGTGTCGTCGGCAAACTTTTGCACAAGGCAGGACTCAGAGTTGTACTTAAAGTCCGATGTATATAGAGTGAATAGGAACGGAGAGAGAACGGTCCCCTGCGGAGATCCTGTGCTGCTAACCACAGTGTCCGATGTACAGCCCCCCTGTTTCACATACTGGGGTCTGCCTGTCAGGTAGTCAGTAATCCATTCTACAAGGTGTGAGCTAACTCCCATCTCTGTCAGTTTCCTACTCAGTAGCAGAGGCTGTATGGTATTGAAGGCACTGGAGAAGTCCAAAAATGTAATCCTCACAGCCCCCTTCGCCCTATCCAGGTGAGAGAGGGATCGGTGTAACATGTATACTATAGCATCCTCCACTCCCACCTTCTCCTGGTAAGCAAATTGCAGTGGGTCGATGGCGTGACGGACCTGTAGCCTCAGGTGGTGCAGCAGCAGCCGCTCCATGGTCTTCATCACATGTGATGTCAGGGCGACCGGCCTGAAGTCGTTGAGTTCCTCAGGTCTTGATTTCTTTGGGACTGGGATGATGCAGGATGTTTTCCACAGCTGAGGGACCCTCCCCTGTTCAAGGCTCAGGTTGAAGATGCGCTGTAGAGGGTCTCCCAGCTCAGACGCACAGGCTTTCAGCAGTCGGGGGGATACTCCATCCGGACCAGCTGCCTTGCTGGTTCGTAGCCTTCTCAGCTCTCCACACACCTGGGCTGAAGTTATTTTTAGTGGGGGGATGTCTTCCATGCTAGTGTCCAGAGGGGGAGGGGGAAGGACAGCTGCATTACTCAGGGGTGAGGATGAGGCGGAGTGGTCAAACCTGTTGAAAAAGTTGTTCAACTAGTTGACTCGCCATATGCATTGGTGCAAACATAGACATCATAGTGCAGAAAAAAGGAATTTGTCAGACATTGTGCAAGGTGAGCAGTAAACGTAGTGCAGTCGACATGTGCAAGAACATAGACATAAGTACCATTATATTCGTATGAGGTAGTGTTGGCACGAGTTTTCAGTTTTTTTGTGCGGTGTCTGTTTTAAGCAGTGAACAAACATAGTGCAGACAGCATGTACGTGAGTACCATTTTACATTCGTGTGAGGTAGTTTTTTGCAACAGTTTACAGTTTTTTTGTGCGGTGTCTGTTTAGGGTGGTAATGGCTGTGGGGAAGAAACTGTCCCTGAGTCTGTTTGTTTTTGCTTTGTGTGACCTGTAGCGCTTGCCGGAAGGCAGCAGGTCGAAGAGGTGGTGGCCTGGGTGAGAAAAGTCCTTGATGATGTTTTCTGCTCTGCTGAGGTAGCGAGAGCAGGCAATGTCCTCCAGACTGGGCAGAGAGCAGCCGACGATTCTCTGGGCTGTTTTGATGATCCTCTGGAGCTTTTTCCTGTCTGCTGCTGTGCACCCAGCATACCACACTGTGATGCAGTATATTAGGATGCTCTCCACTGTGGCTTTGTAGAAGGACACCTGCAGCTGCTGTTTTAGGTTATTTTTCCTGAGCAATCTCAGGAAGTGCAGTCGCTGCTGGGCCTTCCCTACCACCGCTCTGGTGTTTGCAGACCAGGAGAGGTTGTCGGAGATGTGCACACCCAGAAATTTGAAAGAGTGGACTCTCTCTACACAGTCTCCTTTTATGGTGAGTGGTGCTGGATTCCTGCCATTCCTTCTGAAATCCAGAATCAGTTCTTTTGTTTTTGTGGTGTTCAATATGAGGTGGTTTTCCGAACACCACGTTGAAAGTGACTCCACCTCATCCCTGTATGCCGCCTCGTCCCCTTCAGAGATGAGGCCGATCAAGGTGGTATCGTCAGCGAACTTAATTATAGTGTTTGTGGGGTGGGTCGGTGAGCAGTCGGAGCTGTAGTAGGTGAAAAGCAGGGGGCTGAGTGCACAACCTTGGGGGGAGCCAGTGTTCAGTGTTAGGATGGGAGAGACGTGGGTACCGAGTTTCACCGACTGTGGGCGGTTGGAGAGGAAGTCCATTATCCAGTGGCAGATGGAGGGAGAGAGTCCTAGGTGTGCAAGTTTCTCCACCAGGATCTCCGGGATAATGGTGTTGAAGGCTGAGCTGAAGTCCAGAAAGAGCATTCTGACGTAGCTCCCCCGGTGGTCCAGGTGTTTCAGCACGGTGTGAAGTGCTGTGTTTATGGCGTCGTCAGTGGAGCGGTTTGCCCTGTAGGCAAACTGGTGGGGGTCCAGTGTGAGTGGCAGGGAGTTTTTGATGTGCCGGGACACTAACCTCTCGAAGCACTTCATGACCACAGGCGTAAGAGCAACAGGCCTGTAGTCGTTGAGGCTTTCCACTGCTGACTTTTTGGGGATGGGAATGATGGTGGAGGTTTTGAGGCAAGGTGGGACGGTCGCCTGTGACAGGGACCGGTTGAAGATGGTGGTGAAGACCCCAGCCAGCGGATCGGAACAGTCCCTGAGTACCCTCCCTGGTACTCCATCCGGGCCAGTTGCCTTTCTGGGGTTTATGGTATTCAGCGCACGCCTAACTTCGTGCTCCTGAAATGTGAGGGAGTTGCTGCTGGTTGTTGGTGGGTGTGATGTGGCTGTTTGTGGCCTTCCAGCTTCAAAGCGAGCGAAGAACTGATCAAGGTCCTCAGCTAGTGAAGCCTCAGCCTCAACAGTTGCCAGGTTGTGGCCTCTGAAGTTGGTGATGTGTTGAAGGCCCTGCCACATCCTCCTCGGGTCATTTCCAGCGAAGAGGTGCTCGATTCTCCTTGTGTAGGCTGCTTTTGCTTTCCTGATGCCTCTCTTCAGGTCAGCCCTGGCCACCCCGTAAAGAGCCTTGTCTCCAGACCTGAAGGCGGTGTTGCGGTGTTTGAGGAGGGTGCGCACCTCGCTGGACATCCAGGGTTTTTGATTTGGGTAGTTTTTTATTTTTTTATATGCTGTGACTTCATCCGTGCAGTAACGGATGTAGGATAAAACAGTGTCAGTGAATTTCTGGAGGTCATGGTGTTCAAATACCTCCCAGCAAGTTTGATCAAAACAGTCCTGCAGCTTGGAGAGGGCTCCCTCAGGCCACGTTTGTATTGTCCTCGTTACAGGTTTTGTTTTCCTTTGGATGGGGGTGTATGAGGGGGTAAGGGATAAGCATAGGTGATCGGAATTTACTAGGTGGGGGAGGGGGGAAGCTTTGTATGCGTTGTATGTATGTGGAAAAAGTGAAGCGCTGTGAATACTTTCCGGATGCACTGTATACACTGTCTTCAAAGTGCCATATTGCTAAAACAAAAAATTAAAAACAAAAACAAAGACTATATTGTATGTTACATGACCACTAGAGGAACATAAACGTCCAGGTACCGAATCACTGACATTTTATTTTGAAAACCATACTTACCCCTTTCCACAAAATTATTTGAAATACTTGATTTTTTTAACATGTCAATTAGCAACAGAACCTACAACAAAGAGCTAATTGTGATTACAAATCTTGGCAACATTTAGAAGTTTGAAGAACAATAAACAGGAAGCATTGTGGTCTAACACATCAGGGGAAGAATATCGCCATTCATCTTCATTGAAGAAAATTGTTGTACCGTAAATTCCGGACTATAAGCCGCTACTTTTTTCCCAAACGTTCAACCCTGCGGCTTATTCAGTGATGCGGCCAATTTATGTAATTTTTCTAACGGCCGCCAGCGGCGCTCGAGTACAAAAGGTAAGATTTAGACCGGTGGAATATATGCGCCGAGGAAACCTGCAACTTCTTAGCTTGTGCACAATTTAAATTTGCGTAGGCATATCCTCACAATGTAAATTGCAATAAGAAAGTCACATGACGCAGCTTTCAAGCGTAAAGCAATCCAGAAGTCAGTTAAAGAAGGAAACAGAGCTACTGCATGTGATCTTTGCTTTGCGAGTGTGTTGCTGGCGTGTTTTTGAATATGGGAGCGAGGGACGACGCCTACATGGCAAAGTTACATGGCAAAGTTACATGGCAAAGTCTCTTTCCCATACTGGGGAAGACGACTTTTATGACGTCAGTTAAAAGGAGGAAGAAGAGGACGGCTTACCGTGGTTTGAACAATTTTATTGACACTAGTAACATCAAATAAACAATGTGAGGTTTGAACAATTTTTCTCGACAATCTTAACAGCAATTAAGCATGTTCACAATTTCGTTATCCACCATTTCGTTATATCTGACAATATGACGTTTTAACAATTTTTTTTAACAGCAATTAAACACATAATTTCATTATATCATATCCCAACAATATAAGTTTTTATTGACACTTTTAACAGCAATTAAATACTTCTTGTTTTTTTTGTTTTGTTTTTTTAGCAAATAAACAATGTGAGGTTGGAACAATTTTTCTCGATAAGCTCATCAGCAATTAAGCATACTGTATTCACAATTTCGTAACGTTGATTTCTCCGATTACCGTATATTTTTTTCACAGACCTCTTTGTAGAATTGCGAGCGTGTTAGTAGTAGCTTTTTGCTACCCTTCACAGGCACGGTTTGGGATGAAAGTTATAATATTATTATTAAAGCTTTGAAAACTCTCTCGGTGTACCGTTTTTCTTTGTAAATATGTGTAACCATGTATAATATGTATTTGCAACTGTATATTTTTGTAATGTATTTATTCTAGAGACTTATTCTGATATGTTTTCCACGGACGAATCAAAAACGCGGGCTGATGGGAAGTGAAGTAAAGGTGAGACGTGTTTGTGGATGCAGCGGACAATAGTGGATATATATTTTTCCCACCCTTACCTTTGAAAATATACATTTTTTTTCCTTGGATTATTTTCAACAGCACCCGGACTCTGCAGGTTTGCATCAAACGTTAAGTACCGGATTCATTTTCCGTTCATTTTGCCGGCTGTGGTTTTTGGACTGTGTACTTTATATTCGGTAAATGTCAGGAAAAAATGTTAAAACGTCATATCGTCACGTCATATTGTCAAATATAAAAAAAAATGTGAATATGCTTGATGGCTGTGTTTTGCTGCTGTTGGTGTCGGTGGATTTGTTCAGACCGAGGACAATCGACTTTGGCCTGGACGGATCTATTGACACTAACAAAGATGTTATATAATGAAATTGTAAATATGTTTGATTTTCGAGAAGGTTTGTTCAAACCTCACTTTGTGTTTGCTGTTAAAAACGTAATATTGGAATATAATATTGTGAATGTGCTTAAAAAAAAAAAAAAAAAAAAAAAAAAATAATCGCTCTTCGGGTTTGGGTCAATTTTTGTAATTGTGTAACATGTCTTGATGTGGTGGGTGCGGCTTATAATCAGGTGCGCTCTATAGTCCGTAATTTACGGTAATTCACAACGAACGTGTTGTCTTGCACGAATTCATTTTAGAGTGTGTACCTTCATATAGGCGTATCATTTTAATTCCTTATATCAACATTTGTTTTGTTTTCGACCACACTTGTGACTATTCGGATCATTTGAAAGAGTGGGTCTTCCACAGACAGACCAACGCCCCCATGGAATGCTCACTTTGTCAAATGCCTTTGCTGTGTCTGTCTTGTGACACACAAACACACAAACACGTTTTTGTCAAGTTCGCTAAAAATAAACATGTTAAAGCCACCAAAATAAAACCAAGATAAGATTTCTTTCAACTTTTGCTAACCTTCAATTCAGCCTGAGCGACATACAGTATTAGTATTTCACTGGCTTGTGTGAGTGTATGCTTAAAGTTAAATCTAATGAGTACAGCAAAAGGCTATATTAATAGTGAATTTGTATAAGAGATTACTCTTGTTAAAAACGCAATTGTAATCTTACGAGCACAATAGAAACATGAAATGAAATGAAATGATCTGCATTTATATAGCGCTTTTCAAGTCAATGACTTCCCAAAGCGCTTTACATTGTGCTTCACATTTCCCAATAGCGGCCGTGATCTGTGCAGCCATGTAAACATCATCAAAACTATTGACCTAAGTAATGATATCCCATTTTGAATTTTGAACAAATTTTAGGGCCAAACACAGCTAAATGAATATTGCAATTATCGTGTTTTAGGGCATTTATTTTAAATTCTAAAATGTTATTCTAACCTGAACTATTTTTTATCTGTTGTGCAGTATTGCGATGAAGATAACAAACAATCACGACTCCTGTAAATTCTATTTGAGTTGATGTTCCAGTTTGAGTAACATTTATGACATTTTGAGAGACTCACTTTCTCTAAAGGAGGTTAAAGACGGTTCACTGTCAATTTGAATTGCCACCAAAAGCGCGGAAAACAAAGTGGAATTGATTTAATTGGTCTGATTTTTTATAAAACTCCTTTTTAGTGTTGAAACGATAAAAAAAACTAGAGCAAAATGTTGATAGTTGAATTTTATATAATCTGAGTTTTTTTCTACCTTTGACTTTAGTTTTCCTTTAAATTTACAGGACGTTAACACTAAACTTTGCCGATTTATTGACCTTAGAAGTACAATAAAAATTGAGTTCATTTGAACTCCATTAAAGACAGAAATGTCTAACACAAAAGGACACTTTTAAATGAAATTCTTCTTAAAGTCAGTCAAACATTATCCCTCTATCAGTGAAAAATTAGTGACTCACCGTAGGAGAGCGTGTGGCACTTTTCAGCATGTCCATAGATTCCCAAAATATTTGTCTTGTTTTCTCATGTTTTTTTCATCAGCTATTCATCTGTCCCATGATATATGTAAGAAAGATAACTCCCCAAACAAACAAGGCGGTGTGATTTGTTTCTCCAGACGCCATTCAATCTGATTGGCCGTAAAAATGTTGCCCTACGGTCGCATGAATAATTTTCTTTCACATGGTCGCGACATGAAGACTTCTGTTATGCAACTTGATTTAAAACCAAGAAAATAATTGCATGCATTAGACAGGACGAGACCGTTTAACTAAAGGGACACATTGAAGTAATTGTCACCATCTAGTGGTGAAAAATAACGTTCAAAATTACCAAAAAATATTGATTTTATTATGCTAAAAAATGTTCTTAAATTCTATTTGCACAACAGACATTGGTTGCAAAACAGTCTGAGATGTTTGGCTGACATCTTTGTGTTTCAGATATCGCAAACAAAATTGCAAAAGTAGTTCATCCCTGTGGTATTTTGTGCTACTCGGTGAATTGCTAGTTATATTTCATGACATGGTTCTGTTAGTGGTCATCCCGGAGTTCCATCTTGTCTGCTTGTCACCTTCTGCTTTCTTACAAGCTTTTACAAACCTTTTCAAACCAGTTTCCCTGACTAGCCTCTCATTTTAGCCTTGATTCCGGCTAAATCCAGCTCGCTCCAGCATATGTGTTTGTATGATGGAGGGAAAAAAATCAATGTCGACTTTGTATTTCTGCATATGTATGCAAATGTTTGCATTAATAAAGGGACAGTGTGTATAATTAGATCACTAGATGTAGCTGTATTGTGTTGTGGAACCAGAAATACTGTAAGTGCTAAAATCACAAACTACGGCGACTCAGAACAAACCACATCATTTAAACTATTCTTTGTGTACCTGTAGCAGCAAACTGGCAGACAATTGTGCTATGTAAAATAAATAAAAATGTATCACGTATATAAAAATGTACATTTGCATGATAGTTTGTGTTGTTCTGCTTATTATTTAAATCAATATTGTTTTGTTAATAAGTTAAGTATGTATTTACCACTAAGAGGCGCTAAATATTAGACCCCGTCCATTTAAATCAAGAGTTTCAAACTTATTTTACCTCCTCATGGTAGAAAAAACATTCTCACAGGACTAGACTCATGAATTAATTGCATAAAAAGTTTGAACTGCCTGGGTTATAAAGGAATATAGAAGTTTGAATTTGGGTTTGTCTGTTGGGCTCTCTGTGTTTTGTGCAAAAGTGTTCTGGAGCAGATTCTGATGTGGGGCAGCTCACAGGCAGTGGGAGGTGACCAGCTGTCTGGGGGCCGAGGCGGAGGAGGTTGACGCGCCATTCTTCCGGGAACGGGAGACCAATGGGAGCGGGCTGCGCCGCCACCAGGCGGAGTCGACGCAACATTCTTCCGGGACAGAGACCAATGGAACACGGCGAAGTGGCGGAGGAGATTCTTTGCTGAGCAACTCGGAAGAAGGAGAGGAGTCAGCTTTTGGAAGGAGAAGCGTGCAGAGCTGTATTGATTTGTGTGTTAGAAATAAATCCACTTGTGAGTGAAAATGCCGGCTTCTGGAGAACTTTCTATGCAGAAAAGAGCGCGCAAATTGTTTGGATGAGTTGTGATTGGGAAAGGTCCCAAATTGGAGTCAGATGATTAATTGAAGTTTGTGTTGATGTAACAAGAAATTCCAACAGTTACTGGAGGTCTTTTTAGAGGCTCACAATTAAATCATGATTCGGGGATGCAAAATATTATTAAATAATGATTGAATGTTTTGTTTTTGTTTTTCAATATTTTTTTTTCTTTCAAAAACAATTCAATTAAGTCCCACTACAGTTTAGTTAGTGTTACCGTAGTGCAGTGATTAGCACATTCGAATAGCACGTGAAGGGTCCCTGGTTTGAGACATGGTGGAAACATTTGTTGGCCTGGAGATGGATGGGTGCCACAAGGCTGTACTTGCCCAAGACACACCACAGGAAATGGTGCCCCTACGACCCTAGTAGTTGAGGGAAAATCCACAGTTTATTTAACTTGAGGGAATTCAAATGATTCATTAAATAGCCTGGTCGGTCGTATGTATTTGAGGATCTTGATGACGCTCTGTATCGTCTTGCTGGCCACTGCTTTTTTCTTGCCCTTATGTAGGTTTTAGATCAGGGGATGGTGTCATGATAGTCTGCATTTTGCAATTGTCGTTGGTCTGTGCAGCCATGAGACTCCTTGTGTTTAAGGGCGTCACAAATAAACATGACTTGACTTATAGGAGGGGCGTGAGGCACAGCCTACTTGTCATCATGGAAATGTGAATTTAAAATATTTTTTTAATTACTTATGTTTATTACGTGTTAAAGTTCTAAAGTTCTATTTGACTTCACAATTTGAGTATGAATTTTCACATTACATTATGTCTCATCTCATCTCATTAGCCATACCGCTTATCCTCATTAGGGTCGCGGGGGGGCTGGAGCCCATCCCAGCCATCTCCGGGCAGTGGGCAGGGGACACCCTCAACTGGTTGCCAGCCAATTGCAGCATTACATTATGTGTATTATGAATACAATAAGTATGTAACACATTACCGTGCTGAGCATCTGCAGTAATTTTTATCGTTGCATTGACTTTTTGGAGGATGAAGAATTTATCACTTATCTATTGGGGCTTTTATTCAAAAGGAGCAGTATGTAATGTATCACTGTGCTGAGTGTCTGCAGATGCAGGGTTAGGCACGCTATTCTCTTGTTTCATGGCAGAGGGCGATAATGAAACCAATGATTCTGATTAGGGGCACACCTCAGCCCCAAATCAACGGTTTTTTTTTCTTGTTGCATGGACTAAATTTTATAAAGGAGGATTACGGTACTTGGGAATCAAACCTTTTATTCAAAAAGAAGCAGTGCATAGACTTCATTTATAAATTAGCTAAGACAATACTGTAATCCGTTTTTATGATATCGCTTTCTTGGTCTGTAGGTTAATTAATTGGCAAATCTGACTTTGTCACATCAGACAGAAACTTCAGACCATTGGAGAAAACGAATTAGTTAAGACACATTTGCAAAAAGACCTTGTTTTAATGGTTTTCTGTGCTTTATTTTGAGTCTTCAAATTTTGATTGTATGGGATACACGGAAAACAACTCTGTGTGAATGTATGAACTGCTTTAGAAGGGATCATTAGTGTTGGATTGTAGGCTAAATTACCTTATAATTTGAAGAAAGTCAGTTTATTTCAAGACATTAGACAATTCAACCAAGTTTGACTGTCTTGTGGAGGGAATTTCGCTCTTGTCGTTTGTGTCTCATCTTTGGTGCGGAAACCGGAAACTCCGTCATCTTGCTGCTGTGTTGTTGCTATCTCATCTTCTGCGAATGAATCCTGCATTTATTTTTTACAAAAAAAAAAACACATTTACTATAATTTTTATCGCTCTTTTGTTGACTGCTACAAACCCCAGGCTCTTGCTCGATTGATCCCCCCCAGACTGCGTCGCAGTTATTATTAAATGTGCCGCGTTGTTAGCAAACGAATTACATAATGTCGCTATAAGACAGCGGCTTAGGAGTGTTTTTAAAAATAAACACTGTTTTATCACTTCACGCACGCGCCCTGAGTGGTCGCTCGTCCTTTCAAATGGCTATCAAAAGGATACATATCAGCATAGTCTATGCTAGTTTCGGTGTCCTGTTTGGACTTTCAGCTTTTTTGGTGTGGAATATTGTTTATCGACAGCCATGGACGGCGGCCATGGGAGGCCTTTCAGGTACGTAAACAAGCGTTTACTCGACAGAAGTGATGGCGCTTGTTTTATTTGTGTCCAATAATGAGTAAAACGCGTCGATCAACATATCAAACTTGCTAAAGGGGAATTATCTAGCTTCAGTGCGATCAAACTACGACAGAATTATGTATTGGGTGATGCGTGCGGTGAGGCAAATACAGATTTACATTAATAAATCTACCTCGCACTCGTCATGTCTTGGCAAAAGAATCAATGCATAAACCGTAGCATAGAAAAATGTCTTATTGCCTTAACTTACGAATGAAATCTATACGCTTCTAATTTTGATATAAAACATAAAAAAGTTAATGTAACGAGAAAATGAATACTGGATGGCTTGCCTTTCTTTTAGCTTGCTAATACTATCACTAATTCAATTGTTTTGGGCCGGGGTGTGTGCCAAAACAGAACTTGTCTCACTATCGCCCTCTACCATGATGCAAGAGAATTGCGTGCCTCACTAAGCATCTGCAGACGTTCAGGACATTAATATGTTACATATTAATTGTATAAATAATATTCATAATATATTGTGAAAATTCAGCGATTTTGAAAAAGCCAAAACTCCGAAGGTAATTAAAAAAGAACTTTAAAACTGAATACATTTAGCCACTTGATGTATTTTTGATTTTACACTTCCACGATAACAGGTGAGGCAATGCCTTACCTGCCTTCACTGACTGCTCGTTATTGGTATTATGGGTGTTCTTTATAAAATAAATCCAACCAATACCCCTCTGATGGCTAGTCATCAATACTGACCTAACTGTCCATTAGTACATAAAATTGCTTCTTTTGCAACAAATAATCTTAGTATTTGAATTTTGAGAGCAGTTTACCATTTCTTAATATCTAGATTCCTAATTATCTACTGGACTGTCTCAGAAAATTAGAATATTGTGATAAAGTTCTTTATTTTCTGTAATGCAATTAAAAAAACAAAAATGTCATACATTCTGGATTCATTACACATCAACTGAACTATTTCAAGCCTTTCATTATTTGAATATTGCTGATTTTGGCTTACAGCTGAAAAAAACTCAAAAATCCTATCTCAAAATATTAGAATACTTTCTCAGACCAAGTAAAAAAATAATTTTATAACAGCAAAACTAAATCAAACATTTGAAAATGTCCATTGATGCACTCAGTACTTGGTTGGGAATCCTTTTGCACGGATTACTGCATCAATCCGGCGTGGCATGGAGGCAATCAGCCTGTGGCATTGCTGAGGTGTTATTGATGCCCAGGATGCTTCGATAGCGGCCTTCAGCTCATTTGCATTTGTAGGTCTGGTGTCTTTCATCTTCTTCTTAACTATACCCCACAAATTCTCGATGGGGTTCAGGTCAGGGGAATTAGCGGGCCAATCAAGGACAGTGATGCCATGGTCAGTGCACCAGTTACTGGTGGTTTTGGCACTGTGGGCAGGTGCCAGATCATGCTGGAAAATCAAATCCTCATCTCCATAGAGCTTTTCAGCAGATGGAAGCATGTAGTGTTCTAAAATCTCTTGGTACACAGTTGCATTTACTCTGGACTTGATGAAACACAGTGGACCAACACCAGCAGCTGACATGGCTCCCCAAACCATTGCTGACTGTGGGAACTTCACACTGGATTTCAAGCAACTTGGATTTTGCTCCTCTCCAGCCTTTCTTCAGACTCTGGCGCCTTGACTCCCAAATGAAATTCAAAACTTGCTTTCGTCTGAAAAGAGGACTTTGGACCACTCTGCAACTGTCCAGTGCTTCTTCTCCATAGCCCAAGTCAGACGCTTCTTCCGTTGTCTTGAGTTCAGAAGTGGCTTGACCATGGGAATACGGCTATTGTAGCCCATTTCCTGGACACGTCTGTGAACTGTGGCTTTTGATACCTGGACTCCAGCTTCAGCCCACTGTCTTTGAAGCTCCCCCAAATTCTGGAAGCGGCTCTTCTTCACAATTCTGTTAAGGCTGCGGTCATCTCTCTTGGTTGTGCAGCGTTTCCGGCCACATTTTCCCCTTCCAACAGACTTTTTGTGGATATGCTTTGAAACTGCACTCTGTGAACAGCCTGCTCTTTGAGAATTTTCCTTTTGTGTCTTACCCTCCTGATGGAGGGTATCAATGATGGTCCTATGGACAGCAGTCTTCCCCATACTTGTGATTTAGTTTACTGAACCAAGCTGAGTGTTTTTAAGGCTCAGGAAACCCTCGCAAGGTGTTTCGAGTTAATTAGATGATTCAGGTGATTAGTTGAATAGCCTACTTGTATACTTTTTCATGATATTCTAATATTTTGAGATAGGATTTTTGAGTTTTCTTAAACTGTAAGCCAAATTCAGCAATATTCAAATAATAAAAGGCTTGAAATAGTTCAGTTGATGTGTAATGAATCCAGAATGTATGACATTTTTGTTTTTTTAATTGCATCACAGAAAATAAAGAACTTTATCACAATATTCTAATTTTCTGAGACAGTCCAGTAATGGCCTCTAGTAGTCAGACGATAATTGTATCTGTTGCAATCGCAATTACTGGTATCTTTGAAAAAAGGCTGCACTGATATGAATACGCCTATCCTTAGTATTACAGGTGAAAGTTTGATGCGATCCATTATTAAGGATGTGTATTTGAATTACCAATTTCGAGATAAGCATAATATTTTAAATGTTTAAAAATAAATGTAATTTCAACATCCACCTTTTAACAAACCTATTGATTTCCTCCATTGATAGTCCCCAGATGGTAAATCAATCTCTGACATACAGCTTTAAATCTTCTTTAACACAGTAGTTACTGCATATTTTATCCTTTAAGTTAACTTGCCACCACTTTGAGTATAGAATATATTATCAACTCTGCGTTGTAAAATATTAAACCTTTAGTCTTCCTTCGTTCTTATACTGTATACATTCCTAATTATAACTGGAATGAATGTTACAGGTCCCAGACTACACCGGGTACCACACAACAATATTGATTTAAAAGTTTTCTCGGCCTCACTCACTAGGTTTCTGTAAATTAAAGAGATTGTGTGTTGGAATGAGGCTGTGTGAACCACTCTTCTTGAATCCATTAACTGATTCTGATTTACAGGGAAATGACTCATACTGTCAAACACATCAGTGAACAGATACCTCACAAAGTTTCCCACCCCCATGATAACACACTGCAGCGATACTGTAAATTTTCTTTGGTTTTCAACAATGTAGATAAATAAATGAAACAATAGATATTGTGTTCAATACTTTTCAGAACAAAGTGTTGACCTTCTCAAAATAAAATACAGTTCTCCCACTTATTCATGAGGGTAGCACAAATGCTCCTTTCGGTCTCTCAATTTTAGATTCAATATGTTATACCTTGCTTTACAGGTGTGATGGCTCTGTGGGCTTTGGTCACACACATCATGTACCTTCAGGACTACTGGCGTACGTGGCTCAAAGGCCTCAAGCTCTTCATCTGCGTTGGCTTGCTCTTCAGTGTCCTTGCTGTGATTGCCTTTATCACCTTCATGACATTGGCCATCACACAGAAGCAATGTAAGAGCCTTCCACACCTTTGGTTATACTTAGCCTAAGAAGCTGAAGAGTAACATTGTTTCTGTGTCAACAGCTCTGATTGATCCAAAGAGTCTCTATCTATCGTGCGTGTGGAGCTTCATGACCCTCAAGTGGTCCTCCATCTTGGTCTTTTACTCGTATCGATATCGGCAGGAGTTTGCAGACATCAGCATCCTCAGCGATTTTTAGAGAAGCATGACAGACTTTCAAGGGTTTAGCCCATGGTGACTTTTCCTAACCAAGAGGATTTAAGGGTAAATAGTCTCCTTGACTAGAAGACCAGGTGCACTCTTGTCATCATATTTATGTTGTAACCAATAATTATGTTCTTCTGATGCTCGTGTTTGACCTTCAAAGCTACTTTGTCTCATTTTGTAATAACCACCATCTTAACTGTTTTTTTAAAGAGAGAACTACAGTGCTCAATTCCCTGAATCCCCTGAAGTTGTTTTAATAAGGCCATGAATGGTAAAGCTCACACAGATGATAATCACAGTAAAACAGTTTTGAATACGGTCAATTAAAAGTCAGCTTTTGAATCCACTTTAGATGTTCAATGGAGTCATGAGTAAGACAGAACTTTAAAAAGGTTATGCAGTGAAATTTGTGTTCCTGCGCAACACACTTTTCATAGATCATTTTTCCTGTCTCTAACACACATAGTTTTCAAAGATTGGTGTTAGTGTATAAGCTAAAATTTTAATGTGCACCACGCTTAAAACCCTTTTTTCAAAGATATATAAACTGACACACAAAGTTATGTGTGTCAGAATGAGTCAACTGGCTAAATCTATTCACAGTTGATCACAGGATATATGAAATTTCAAAAACATCTATTTACTGAGACCCATTTAAATGCATTTGGAATACACCCCAAACATTTATATCAATCTTTAAAACAAAGCTTAAAATTGCCAAACCATGTGCCACATTGCAAGCATGCAAAGGAACTGGGTTCATATCAGAAACGACACATTCAAATGTATAAAACACACAATTGTGTCTTTTCGTGAAACAGGTCAAAATCCGCTGTAAACTAACGCTGTTTTTTATGTATTATTCTTACTTCCTTTACTTTTGAAACTGTTGTAAATAATGTAGAGGTAAAGGCTTGTATAACAATCGTATCAGGATAAGAGCTGTTGGTGGGTGTTGTGCTAAAAACTATCCCCTGGCACAAAATGTCCTCCCTGGCGGAAACATAATTAAAACGACTTAGTATCTGATTTTGGGGGAATGGAACAGTCAAGCAGAGAGAAATTGCAGCTTGTATACCTTGTAGAAATGACTTTTGAGCAAGTTGAAAATATTGACTTTGGTGACAATTTTCGGCACAAGGCCGGCAAAAACAGTTGCTGTGCAGAAGTGTAGTGTCGTCTTACAAAGTGACTTTGTCAACTGCGCTTCTGGCATGCACATTAGCATTGTGTTGGTGTGTGAACAGCTTGGGCCCAGCTTCATTAACAATCAAGTTATGTTTAACAATGCTGGAACTATTCTTTGCAAGAACCTTTTTTGTGATAGCGTATGAATGGATTCAAGTTTTCAATGAACATCGATCCCCGTCATTATATTCGGATATGACCCCGATTATCCAATATCTTTTTATTGATTTTTTCCTTTTATCTTTTTTTGCATCCCATTGGTATCATGTGACAAGAGCAGCACTGTGCAAGGTGAATGAATGAATGAATGAAACTTTTATTTCGAAAATGACAAAGTTCCTTTTAAAGTCCAGCAGAGAGAGAGATGCCCTCACACGTCTTTTGTATTAGTGACTTGGATGTATGCCTATTGCACTTTAAAAAAGGTTGCTATTGTTTGCAAAGTACACAACCTCCAGTGTTTTATGTGTTGTCTGCTACATGTGTGTGTCACTCTGCTAAAAATGAGTGCAGGAAGATGTGTGATGTTAAATATTTTACAGTAAATGTACTTGTGTAGGACTTTGGAGACACGTTCCTCAGAAGTCTACGCACATAAAGCTTCATTTCTTCATTCCATATTATCAGACACTAAAAATAAAGTGATTTAGTTATCCAACAAAGTTGAAAGAGCTTTGATTTTTATGAACCCACAAGTGAAGTAATTTTTCCTGATTAAAAAAGGACTGCCGGTAAATGGAGGTCAGTGTTAAAAAGGTTAAAGTGAAAGACAACACTAAGGATTTTCGATCAATAACGAGTGAGGTCGGCTGCTGCTAGTTTAAACGTGTTATTTTGATTACCGTTAATTCCGGACAAGCCTACATTTTAATCACTGTAGCTTTTAATACTTTCAGATGCACGCCAGGCCCTTCCTGTGAAAAATACCAAGTAAAATCATTTATACATGTCGACAGTAGGTACTAAGGAGAGGTACACTATAATTACAGGGCTGACAGTTATCAGATATGTCACAACTTTTGGCCCGATTAAAAAAAATATACCCCAAAAATTAGAACATTTATTCAGTCAACACTACCTGTTTTTTACATAATATAATAACTTTATGTAGTAATACCAATAGTTGGTGTCTCTGTCACTTCAACATGTGCTGTGCGCAAGGGTAAGTTGAGTTTACACTCAGTTGCATACCTCAGCATGTCACATGTTGTGATTGCACAGGCTTCTGAATTTTAGTCAGTACAGCAAATTGTTTTTGAGAGTATTTTTGTCGCACTGCTGCATATATGTACCGGTAAATGCTCCTGTAATTAATATTGACAACTGGGCTAGTTGATTGCCAGCTTTGGGCCCAGTCCTCAAAGTGTCTTAATCATGGCACAATGTGATACTTTTCTGTACTAGACATTTCCTCTCTGATTTCTTAAAATGTTAGACGTGGACGTGAATGTCTTTATTCTAACTTTCAATCAGGCATATTTTTTAGGCCAGAATTTAAGATAATTTGTTTGTAGAATATAAAGTAAGAAGCAAAATGCTGTCCTTTCATGGGGCGGGTTCTTAATAGGTGATCAAAATAGCAACTGCTTTTTACTCTTCCAATAGTTTACTGCCTTTGCCCATGTACCTCATCTGTGTCTGCTGCTTCCATCTGGCTAGTTTATTCTGTCAGGTGCTATCTCGGGATGGTCCAGAAGAACAATGCATTAGCATGTATTAGTATGATCAAACTATTTCCCTTATTTATTGCAGGGTTTTTTACACAGAAAGGCAGGCAGTGAGGCAATGGTATCCAGAACACAGGCGGCAACCAAACCTTACCTATTAAACAAGCAAAACGTTCGGAGAACCAGTGAGGCAAAACAGAGAATTGACGGTCCAAAAGTTCACCAGGCGGCGTTTGTATGAGAGTGAGAGCGGAAATTACAGGGATGTGATTTTTCCGCTAATTCGCGGAATTCCGCTTTTTTTATCTCCAAAAATAAAATTTTAAAATTTCCGGTGTTTTAATTGGTAAAAAAAAACGATTTCGTCTCGACAGCATGCCATTTGAGTGTTTCCGTAACTGAAATGAAACGTACTTGCGATTGGTTGAAGTCTCGTGTTGACCAATAAACGCGCTTGTTATAGGAGTGTGCCATTGTTCATTTCTCACACGTTTTTGCCGGGTGTTTAAAGAAAGATGTCCGTGATCGAACGCAAAGATGCTCCGCGAGCTAAAGAAATTGATAAGATTGTAAAAAACAAGTTTCGATGGGACTGGTTGGAGAAGGAATTATCTACGAATGTTGGAAAGAAGACTGTGACGAATTTGTTCAATGACTTTATTCGGAAGATCGATCGTGCCGGGAAAGCACTTTGCATTTGGTGTCATGATACCATCGACTATGGTGGGAGAGGTTTCAAAGCTCTTGAAAGTCACGCAAAGAGCAAAAAACACGTGAAAGAACTCCAGTCAAGAACGACAAATTATTCCATCGCTGGAAGTTTCGGTGCCCAAACGAAAACTCCAAAACTTTACGGCCTCCATCCCTTATTGACATCACAATCGGAAGCGGTAATAAAGAGACGTGATCCACCCCAACAACCTGTACCAGTTGCTGATAGAGTCGTGAATTTTGAGGTAGGTGGTAAACTTTTCAAATTTATTTGACAGTTTTCCCATTTTTTTCGAAAATATTATAACGTAATAAAAATGGCCATAAATATTTAACAATTACAATAATAGATTTTCATGTGTACATTACACCAACACTTTACTGTAGGGCCTATACTTATTGTACTTTTTACTGCCCTGGTCCTACCTGGTTTCCCCCCCCCCCCCCAGCTAGCAATCACCGCCCCCCCCCCCCCCCCCCCCCCGCTAATTTTCAGATAATTTCACTTTGGTCAAATCACATCCCTGAAATTAACTCTGAGTGCCAGAGGGAGTTAGATATAAGGTTTACGGAAAATTTGTTGGACCCCTAAGGCCCACACTGATTAGGTGGCCTTGAGCAATTGCCTGCTTTGCTTAACGGTAATCTGCAATTAGTAGTTTAGTATGTTTAATGACGCAGAAGCCCTGCTGTCCAGTATTTATATGAAATTAACAATCCAGTGTCTATGGCATCAAGTTATTTCCTTTTCCAGTTCAAAGAGCCTGGCAGCTCTATGTAGGCTTGCCAGAATATAGTTGGCATGGTTGCATAATTAGTTTTCTACCATGCCAGACAGGGATCACCATCACATGAAAACCGGAACCACTTTGCTCGCCACGGTCTGTTTCCAAGTCATCTGTCAACCATCACCAAAACATGGACAAGCAGCTATTGATAAAAAAACAATGCTTCAAAAATGACACTGTTCTTGTTTGTGCTGATTTATCTGATTTGTTGTTGTGCTTTAGTGCATACCAATAACATTTTTATCCTGTCATAAAAATGGTGTTAACTCGTTTTCAATCATCAGCTCATAAGAAGGGGAGTCCTCAAATCTCTTCTGATGTCCCCGCTGGTTCAGGCGAGAAATCAGCAACGCAGCGTAGAAAATGGAGACAGCGGCCAGAAAGGTTCCCGCAAAGCCCACCAAGATGCCGTACAGAAGTGGAAGAGCCACATCCAAAGGGCGCTTGGAGTGTGGAGGTACCAGGGGCTGCTCCACAATAAGTTCGAAGTCATCCAAAGTCAGATCTGATGCTAACGCATAATCACACACATATATAACTATAGGTTAAATAGAAATACAGGTTATTTTAAGAGGAAATTTGAAAAAGACGTGGGTAAGAATTAAATCAATCCATTCTCGGGCACAAGTCCTCCTACAATGAACTGTAAAGTTCTACCTGACCAAGGCCACGAAATCTAATTTAGCATCTCATGCTACATTGCTACATATGCTACATTCATTCAGCAGGTAAATTACATTTTTCTGCTCACACAGTAGATATGATCAGTACCATTTATTATTTAACCAGACCGGGCATCTTTAATCTCACTCCTACCTCCTCCTGCCTCACCCCTGTCAATTTCATAACCCAAATGGATTTTCCGGAGAGGTTCTATGACGTATACAGATGCAAATAGTGCCTACATTTTAGACCAGATTTACATAACCTAACATAACTACATGATGACATACAGTTTTGCATACATGTTAGTTCATAGACTTTGTGAACCACACAAAAACGCTCCTGTATGGAACAACTCCCTAACACAATGCCCAAAATTTGTGAAAAGCAGCCTTTTTAGTTTAACAACTTATTTAGGAAACATTCATGTAGTATATGCCCTTGCACAATAGTATTGCCTTTTACACGCTGGTTAACTACTGTTAAAAGAAAATAACTCTGAAATTGTTTAATTGATGTTGAAAATGTCAGGAAAAAATGTTAAAACGTCATATCGTCACGTCATATTGTCAAATATAAAAAAATTGTGAATATGCTTGATGGCTGTGTTTTGCTGCTGTTGGTGTCGGTGGATTTGTTCAGACCGAGGACAATCGACTTTGGCCTGGACGGATCTATTGACACTAACAAAGATGTTATATAATGAAATTGTGAATATGTTTGATTTTCGAGAAGGTTTGTTCAAACCTCACTTTGTGTTTGCTGTTAAAAACGTAATATTGGAATATAATATTGTGAATGTGCTTAATTGCTGTTGAGATTGTCATGATTGTTTTCTGTTTTAGTGTCAATAAATTTGTTCAAACCAAAAAATATTTAAAATTGGATCTGGCACACAGTGAAGGGAGGAGGAAAACAATTTTGCATGTAAAAACCCCCCACAATTTTAAAAAAGATAAATAGATGCAATTGATGCACAGTGTGGAGCTTAAATGTAAACAAAACGCTGCCAATGAAGGCGCTACTGCTCTCTAGAGTAGTGGAGGTGCTATTGCACTTAATTCTGTGGAAAGTTGGAAGAAAAAAGTTCCCTGTGGTCAAATGGTAAATGGTATATGGTCTGCATTTATATAGCGCTTTTCAAGTCAATGAAGACTTCCCAAAGCGCTTTACAATGTGATTCACACTTACCCATTCACACACACTCACACACCAATAGCGGCCATGCAAGGCGCCTACCTGCTCATTGGGGGCATTAGGGATTCAGCGTCTTGCCCAAGGATACTTAAACATATAACACGGATGCACCCACACCCCTCTTTGAAAACGACTGATTTAGGGGATTACCACCAGCCTCTTGATTCTACTTTCTACTATATAAATGCAGAGCATTTACCATTTACTGTGCTTGCTTTAATCGTTCTTCTTCTTCATTAGGTTTTAGTTCAATCAATGCAACCCTGTATGAATACATATTTCATGTTACACTGAGCCAACATATGGAAGACCAAACTCTCACCCTGATAAAAACAAAAAAATATATACCACAGATAGACATAATTCTTCAAATTCAATTTTTTCTACACAACTGACACAAGTGTCCCACCCAGCAAAAACTTAATTAAAATATGATGTACTGTTTAGACAATTCAATTTGACTAACATTTTCAGAATGTTTTATATGCCCCCTGTTGCATAATTATTGCGATACACATACCACGACTCTAAACTTCGATCGTTTAGGAAACCAAAATTGTTGTAGAGCCTTTATGCATCCAATTTAGAGCATAACTAGGGCTGGGTTATACAGGTAAAAATAAATTCTAGATTTTATCAATTTTACCATTACAATTTTAACTGATGTTAAACAATAACCCCCATTTAACACATGTCTATTCAAAGAAGCTTGTACTGATTAAAAACAAATCCTGTGCAAAATGTTTGGACAACAGTTACTTATTTCAGGTCTTAACGCAAATGTAACACTCATAGCTAATACAACAAATACTTCCAATTAATGCCCAGCCCTGCCTTGCGACTGGCTGGCCACCAGTATAGGGTGTCTCCTGCCCACTGCCCGGAGATAGCTGGGAGGGGCTCCAGCGCACCCGCGACCCTATTGATGATAAGTGTTGCAGATAATGGATGAATGGATAATGCCCAGTCTTATTCTGTACTACTCTGATTGGTCAGGAATCTTTTTGAAAACCTTTACATTTAATGTTTGCTTTGTGATTAAGGGCTATAATTCTCTTTTGTCCACTTTCTCTCTTTTATTCTCACTTTGCAGCTTGGTCATCCTGGAAGGGGGATTACCTCATGTGCGGTCCCTTCTCAAGGTTTCTTCATTTTTCTCATGTTGAGGTTTTGAGTTTTTCTTGCCCTCATGTAGGTTTTAGATCAGGCGATGGTGTAATAATGCAACATTTGCAAAAATCTGTGGTCTGTGCAGCCCTTTGAGACTCCTTGTGATAAAGGGCTATACAAATAAACTTGACTTGACAAATAAATCTGACTTGACTTTTTCTTTTTTTTTTAATCTTATTTGACTGGAATCAGTTCTCAATCAGGATCCCCAAAATGTGTTAGGTTAAATCACAGGAATTACAATGGATTAATGCAATTATTGTAAAGTCTCACCTCTTTTCTTCCTTTTGTCTTCGTCTACGTCTACATCCACATCAACGTCCTGGTCCACGTCCACTTCTATGTCCTGGTCACTCTTGTCGGGTGTTATGGACTTGATGAAGTCATGATAGCCCTCCGCATACCGTTTCAGGTTCAAAAGTTTATCCCGGTTAAAGTTCCTTTCCATCTCTGAGGAAAAATAAAAATAAAATGCCCAAATTGCATCACACCGTGTGTATGCAGGTTGCAAGATTCAAGAGAGAGAGAGAGGTCGACCCCGTTGGGGGAGTGATCACGCAAAATTATCATAGAATCCGTTTGTCTTTTAAATGCGATTACACAGAGATTCGTAACATGTCGTTACTGTCATGTGAAAAACACGTCTCCAGTATTTGCATTTATGGAATGTTGACAATATAAATATTAAATTGAAAAATGGAGGTATGTATTTTTTAGATGACAGCAATAATATGTAGCACTGAGGCTGAGGGATCCAAACAAATCTCAGAGAACACTGGCACGGATAAACTGGCAAACGCAGCACTCTGGTACAACAAATAGAAGAGGTGTTCGACCTTTTTTCTGCATATACAGTATTTAAAAAAAGTTCTAACAAAAGGTTACTTATGAACGTCGAGCAAAAACTGTGGAAGCATTCCTTGTAGAAAAACGCATCCAGTCAATGTCACGGCCTGCAAATAGTCCAGATCTTAACCCTGAAAACCTGTGGTGGAAATTGAAAAGAAAATGTCCTTAGCAAGGCTCTGACCTGCAAAGATGATCGGGCAACTGCAATCAAAGAGAGTTGGCACCAGATTGTTGAATAATACTGTGTGTCAGAGACTGCAAGCTTTCATAAAAGCCAAACGTGGTGCAACTAAATACTAGTGATATATTTCTTTGTCTGTTTTTCATAATTCAACATTTTTTCCTCAAAATGGAATGATC
Source organism: Urocampus carinirostris (assembly GCF_059441175.1). Classification (NCBI taxonomy): domain Eukaryota; kingdom Metazoa; phylum Chordata; class Actinopteri; order Syngnathiformes; family Syngnathidae; genus Urocampus; species Urocampus carinirostris. Next base: position 26,504,402 of record NC_142351.1, on the reverse strand, counting down.
CCATATTTATTTCCCTGCGCTTACTCTATAAACGTATCATTTACTCACCATTGCAATGTTTTTTCTTAAGTTATTTCCATGTTTCTGAATGCCTAAATGTTGCACTTTGGAATGACCTCACTATTGTTTCACGTTTGTGACCTGAGCTTTTTCTACAGAATAAAATGTCTCAGTGAGGGCTGCCAAAGACTGGTGATTCCATACTTTTTGCCAGGGGCTTTTTCCACTGTGAAACCTCGGTATAACACGTACCCAAACTTTTGAGATTTTTGGGGTTGAGAAAAAAAGATACTATTCACAATCAATATGGCATAAGCAAAAAATAAGGCAGCGTTTCTTTCTTCCTATGCGGTTCGATACCGGTCCTGGAATGACATGTCTAATCTTATTGCAAACAATGGTCACTATGCTTTTTTCAATTATAATTCTAACTGGAGTCTTTGCACTGTCCATTGAGCAGGACCCCACTTATGGTCTTTATGAACAATCCCTGAAAAAAAAGCAGTGTCTTATGATTACACAATCGGCCTACATCGCGACATCAATCAATTCGATTTTGCTTGATCATGCAGCCCTACTATAAACTCTACAACAAATTGCTGCAGTCTAAAGCATAAAAACAAACATATATTTGTGTAACTGTATAATCTTTCATTTTAATGAATTTACAAATAAACATACCTGTGGCAATGTCTGGTCTATTGACACGGCGCAAGGACCGAGTGAGTGCGTCGTAGAAGGTCTTTGGATTGTTATCCTTGAGCCACTTCTGCAGGTCTTCAAGGCACTTACCCGCTTTTTGGATAGTAAAAATGAAAAATAAAAAAAATTGTGTTTTGTTCATGGAAGTAATTGGATAGCTACAACATTCGTCAATGGTAAATGGTCTGCATTTGTATAGAGCTTTTTAAGTCACTGAAGACCACCCAAAGCGCTTTACAATGTGCTTCACATTTACCCATTCACACACACGCTGACACACCGATAGCGGCAACAGCAACCTGCTTAATGGGGTCTTTAGGGGTTCAGTGTCACCTAAAGTTGTGACGCTTACCAAGCTAGAGCAAGAGTGTCTCTTTACACTTCATACTAGCAACGAGCATCCCCATCCATTTTGAATAATGCCACATGGAGGTTCGGTTTTTATTTAATGTAAAAGTAAATTAAAACAAAGGAAACCAAATATCCATCCATCCATTCATTATCTGCACCGCTTATCCTCAATAGGGTCGCAGGACTGATAATGGATAATGGAAAACAAACAATTTATGTAAAATATGTGCATAAATGGTCAAAGTAAAAGAGTACTGACCTGTAAGAGTATTGATGTCCCTCTTCCTCTTCCCTTTCTGCTTCTGAACTCGCTCTATGATTTTGCTTTCAGACTCAGAGAAGGCTTTCACAAGGTCTTTGCACTCAGAAGGCAGAAGTAGCTTCACTAGGCGCTCCAGCTGATGGAAGCCGACATGTTCATCCTGTGAACTTACTAAAGGATAATGGAACTAGTTTATCAGGATCTCAAAAGTGTGCTTTATAATTCAGCAAGTTATCCTGTAGCAAAAACAACTAGAGGGGTTTATTTCCTGACTCGGACTCACCCTTGTGTTTTTCATCCTTTTTCTGTGCCAAACTGAGGGCAAAAGGTAGCAAGAAACAAAACTTCCAGACTTGCATGGCAGCTGGAACAACAATCATGTGTGAAGATTAGAATTTTAAATCGAAACAATTCCCACATACCCAAAGACAACCAAAACAAACATCAAAGAGATGAGCACAAAAAAATGGAAACTTGGTTAAAAAATTCAGAAAAAGGGACATTCCAATACATCAATAAATCGGCAACCAAATTTACATGCACATCTGTACCCATGTCAACCTCACTCTTGGAAACTGTTCAAACAATAACTAAAATTGTTTCAAGGCATTAAAGCTACACCGTGTCGTGTTTGACTACAAAATGTTACTGATTTGTGTAGTGCAACCGAAAACAAATGCTACATGACACAAAGAAAAATACGAACTGCAGAGGCTCAAAGCGAGAGTACTCCATTTTCTCTTTATTTTACCCATCCTTTAGCAAGATTTTTGATTACCCGTAGCAGCAAAATTAGGTCCCACCAGGTGAGCCCCATATTACGTAAAATAAATACAAATTTATTGACCTGCAAGTATATAAAATGCTCGTTGACTCACAATCAGAATATTGATTGGCATTACCACAAAAAGACCGACAAAACTTTGTTTGGAGCATCAATTCATCCAATAATTAAAATAAAATACACAGAATAAATATTTGAAATAAATATCCATAAAACCCAAGAGCCTTAAGAAACCATATGAAAACATTAAAAGAACAGACATGGTACCATGAAAATTTAACAGCGGCGTAAGTCAATGTTAAAGTACAATTGTTTCCGATGGTCATCATGATTCATTAACGAAGAAGGGCGGAGAAAGTGGTGAGTAATGATGATACACTGCAACAATGCAACCATTTCAGTTATTTTTAGTCGGGGGGTGAGATGCTCCATGTATTTTTGCTTATTATCTAAACAAATATTGCTTTTTTAAACGATGAATTCCTTTTTTTACCACCAGGAGGCGCTAAATAATACACAATGTCCCTTTAAGTAGAGATCACAATGGCTTTTCAGCATGTACACTTGAGAATTCACCAGTTTAATGGGTTAGGAGGACAAAAATACACTTGTTTAAAATAAATTATACTCGTATTTCAATTAGTTATTCCAAAAACTTCTTGTTTTTTTAGAAAAAAAATAAATAATTTATTGCAAATGAAACATATGAAGGCAATGTAACTAATAGAAATATTGTAGCGAGCAGAGACGGGAGTCGTAGGCGAAGTGTCAAACAAAGGTGCCAACAAAAGCTGCTTTAATGACATTTAAACTCGCAATAACAAAACAAACACGAGAGTGGCTCGAGACGGCCGAATTAAGAGTCCCCCTAGGAACTCGCTAACTAAACAATGGTTCCGTGGGTGAATTATGTAAAACCCACTACAATATACCACCACAACTGATATGAATGTTTTAAAGGAAATTAAAAAGGAGGGGAATCAAAAAAATGATTAAATCATTCCCCACAATTTACTCTTAATTTGGCTGTATATTTTCTTAGTGGTCTTTAATCTCAAATACATTATTAGATTGTATTAACTGGTTTCACCTGCCTGTCAATCACCGTTCTGCAATCGACTCTTTTGGTCTTGTATATTCTTCTCCTAAACTTCAACCTCTTAGTCGGCAATGTATATTGGATTCCTATTCGAACAATTGCTTACGTTTAGAATGCAGATGCTAGTTAAATGTGTAGTTTTATTATACAGCGAGCGTGACAAAAAAACATATAAAAAATCTTGGGTCCCAGCTACTCGCAAAGAATTGGGGTGTGTTGACGTCTTATAGTCTCCTGACGTGTTTACAAAGTCATTTTGGTAATATATGTACATAATTATAATTACGTTTTGTCACTAATGTGACGTCATTGGTTTGGAATCATTAAGGATGAAAATAATTTTGCTTTCTTTGTCTCTTTTCGTCGTCACTGTGCTTTTGAAGTATTTTGTTGAGGGAATAAAATTATGACGTTGTTTTGCCAGGGTTGGGTAGGGTTACTTTAACTGGATTACTGTCCTTTGATTTTTGCATTTTGGAGATGGAATATGAGCTTGCTCTGTCCACTCCACGCATCGGCCCGGTATTGCAGTACCTCCGGGAACGGTGCATTCGCAATGATCGCAGCAAGGCTTTAGGGCTAGGACCTTAGCTTGGCCTTTTGGCTGAGAGTAAGTGTCCCGGCTCCTAGGCTTTGTAGCGTATTATGAACTGACCGATAACGGATAATGGATAATGAATAACGAAGATAGATCAATAACCCTTAAAAACACCCCCTCAATACCAAATATGCTAATAAAAGACAAAAGAAACTAAATGTGAATAAAATGACTCAATTTTGTGCAGGCTTGGAGAGTAACACAATACATGGAACGGCAAAAATGATGTTGGCAAGCTGTTTGGATTCATTTTCATTTTGTTTCTTTCGCATTTTATGTTAGTTTTGCCGGTGATCAAAGCCGGGAGAGAAAGCTTACCACGTGTTGTGAGTCATCATTTTATTCATATTTAGTTTCTTTTGTCTTTTATTAGCATATTTGGGATTGGAGTAATCCAAAAGTAATTGAAAGTAATCAAGTTAAAGTAACCCTACCCAACCCTGTGTTTTACTAGGTGTTGATTTGAAAGTCTTAGGTAACGACATCATTTACCACAAAAAAAGATGTTTATTATAATAACAAATAAGGATAATAAAGAAGACTTTTGATGAAAGTAATTTCAATCAAGTTCACTCAGGAGCACTCAAGTTTATGTTAATTCAAGCAAATTGCCGTGTTTTTGGCTCGGTAGGGTGGTAACATGTTGGCTTGGAGAGGTATGGGTGCCACCAGGCTGTACTTGCCCAAGACACACCACAGGAAATGGTGCAACTTGTGGTTAAGGGATCCAATCAACCGACCAACCAAGCTGATCTATTGAGCTGTTTATCAACTTGTTAAAAGATTGCATTTAGAAATTCTATCAGGAGAGAGCGCTGTTTTTCAAGTTTTGTCTGTTACAATTGCGGATCAGAACGGGTCGAACGTCTGATAACGTCATTCGGTTTTCTGTGCCCTAATTTGTTCATATAGAATTAAGAGTTAGAATTGTATTTATCGTCGTTGATGACAACGCAGTGAACATTGTTTGCAAGGTGATCAGATATAGACTTGAAAGAAAAAAAATAAGATTAAAAAATGCATGTGATAGTAGTGCAATGAAAACAGTGTATCACAACAATAATGCAACGATGGTGTGCGCACGTGTGTGTTTTCTTGCACAGTGCATGTTTTCATACAGCACTTTGAGTTGCATTTATTTGTAATAAAATTGCCATGCAAATGAAGATCATTTTGATTTAAAATTATTTAATCCTGTCCATCGTCCGGGCAAGGTGCCCATTGACATGGCTCGATCCACCGAGTTATTTTCAACTAGGTTTAAGAAAAATTATATTTCTAATTTAACGGTGTAATTTCTGTAAAGACATTGGCAAATGCTACCTCAATATATTCATGATTGTTTTCGGCTGGACAAGTATGTCGGAAATTTATACAGGAAGTAATTTGTCGATATTTATTTATATATTTGTTTGTTTTTAAAGTGTCACAAAGGGAAATGATACAACTATAAAAATTCATTTGAAATATATACATAAAATGAAGTACAGTAACATGATTCATTTACCTCTAAAAATATTTCTATATGATGGACCAAAATACTAAATTGGAAAAGCGAGAAATATTAAGATCATTTTACAAAACTCTTATTCTACAAAATGATGAATATTTTCTGGCAAAATATTTGCATGCAGATCTACTTTTAGCGCCTCAGCCCCACGGTTCAGATGTCCAGGGTTCAATTCCAGCTATTGGCATCTACGTGCAGAATTTTCCTGTTCTCCCTGTGCCTTTGTGGGCACTCCTGTCACTCTGTTTTCCTCCCACATTCCAAAAACATGTATGGAAAGTTGATTAGTGACTCTAGATTGTCCCTGGGTATGAGTGAACTTGTAAATGGTTGTCTGTCTCTGTGCCATGCCGCTAGCTGGAAACTAGTTCAGGGTAGGGCTGCACGATTAATTGAAATCTAATCAATATCGCGATGTGGCGAGTCAATTGTGTCATCGCAAGACACTGTGTTTTTTTTTCAAGAGTTGATAGTTCCAGTTTGTTATTTGAGTGATGGAGTGTTTGCCCAACAAGAATTGTCATAGCTTGGGTTTTAACAGCGCTGGCCCATCGGGCACGTTGAAGGAAGGGTGCATGGTTTAAACCTTAAACTTTAAGGTGTCCTCAAAAAGTTGAAAGGTTGAAAATGTTCTCTTTTAGGTATGTGTTAACAATGCCCAACTGAATTCAAAGAGACCTTATGCGTCATTTTCCACTGCACCCATCTCCTTTTATCTTACATTTAGCAAAGCTGTTCGGAGCGTAACACATTAGGTAGGAGGAAAGGGGATTGGTGAGTGCCAGAGAGTGACGTCATGCTCATCCCCACATTTATTTAGTTTTTTATTTGTTACGGTAGTATGAACAGTGAATGTAATAAAAGGTCTACTTCAATATGAGTCCAAATGCCAACCCAAACCCCAGGAAATATGAAAAATATGCTTTTACTCAAGCATGTCTAAGAAATGGACATACTTGTACGCGCATCATGAAAGAGCTCACTGAGGCAGCAATGATGAAACAAGCCAGGAGATGGCGGCAGTGTGTAAAAAAGGTTTAAAATTCCGTACAGTTCCTTTAAGTAAATCTTGTCTGTCGGGTTCATCCATCAATGCTTGGTCCTCAATGACATCCATCCAACATTCTGGGGCCGCCCCTGACTCAAATAACAGATTTTAATCAGACCCATGTGAAGTTCGCGGTTAAGCTTTTTGCGAGGAGGCTTTTTTTTCAGGAGGTAAACGCCCAAAGTAGGTTTGATAAGCGCTGCTGTGTTGATTCTAAGCCTTTGCCCACTGTTCCTGTAAAACAAGGATTCTAATTAAAATCCCCAAATGGGATGCTTCCTTGAGCTGGTGAGCAGTTTAGAGAGCATGGCTAGGTCTTGTGTGTCAGTTAGAAAAGAAAAGCATGTTTGAGTCCTTTCCTTGTCAACAACACAAGCTAGCTGCAAGGCCGATGATATAGATTACATCTGCAGACAGGACACACTCAAGTGGATGCTGTCAGTCCCCTCTTACCTTTACTGTGCACTTGTCTCAAACTTATCAAATTTTCTCCACGCTTGAGCGCTCTATCCACATTCAGTATCTGATTCACAATGCACAGACCTCACAATGGAAAAACTGCGGATTGACAGTTTCTTGAGGTTTGCAGATATCAATAGCAGTGGAGTAAGCTACATCACTCCATTGGTGCTCTTTGCCCCTCCTGCTTGACCTAATAAGGGGAAAGACAAAGCCAAATTGCCGGGTGCGCAGCGTGTGTGGTTGTGGTAGCGCAATGCCGCCTGAGTGGCAATGCTCTCTCTCCTGTGTGGTCACTTGTGGCAGGTTGCCGGATGATGAGGTTATGGAGATGTTAAAAGTCTGCGGCCATTGTGATACTGCGTGGCTTTGACTCGGGAAATGCCATCTGCCCAAAAGGTCAGTTGCTAGGGGACCATTTTACTGCACTCGGTCTGCTTTGCAGCTGCCACTTGCATGTAGCCACACTCAAGCACATAGATACTGCCACGCCTAGCATTATGGAATTAAACTGTTGCATAAAACAGTGAAACCTCTACATATGAGATGTATTCGTTCCCTGATCATCCTCGTATCTAGGATTTCCCGTATCTCGAGCGAATTTTCTAGATATGAAATAACTAAAAACTATTCATCTGTTCCTGGCCTCCCAAAAGCATCTAAGTTAACCCTCTAGGTATAAAGAGAAAGTTATGAATGTAACTACTGTTCAATGAGTCCTATACAACCGCCAGGGGCGGTGCTTTAAGCACTGAATGTTAACTACGCATGCGCGAATTTAACATTGAGTTCTTGAAGCACCGACCCTAGCGGTCGGTAGGGACGAAATAGAACACATCTTCCTGATAACTAAAACACATTGAAAGAGAAATTGGATATAGAAATAAAGTGATAAGCTAAACTGTACGATGATAAAATGACTTTGAAGCTGAACCCCTCGCAAAAGAACAGGATGGGTATCACATACATGGAGGCTGGGTTTCAGTTCTGCGTGCAGTGTCTGCTGGCCGGGTGGCAGCAGCTTGGTGCGGACTTCAATATCATCCATCCATCATGTCCCGTTCCGCCACCCCCGACGGTTTATATAAAAAAAATAATAAAATAAAATAAAAAATAAACACAGGCGCCCGAGATGAGCTCTGTTTGTCGGATAACCAAGCGCTAACTGGGACTACCTGAATCTGGTGTCGAGTGGTCTTGAATGGTATTGTCTTAAAAATCTCATAACTTTTGGTTTTTCTCTTGTATTTTGTGCAAGATATTTGCTAAAACGATATCTCATGTCTAAAATTTCTCCAATCTCGTGTAGCTCGTAGGTTGAGGGGCCAGTAAACATGTATACTATTTATTTACCATCTATCCATCTCATTCTTCTGTCTTAGCATTCTTTCATCCAGCCGTCTGATGAATCAGATGCTGAGCTGTGAACAAAATGATGCAGTTTGGCGAAGCAACTCAAACCAAATTCTGCATTCTTGCAATTTGTACCCCCTTTCAATTGGAGGCCATCCCACCCGACAGGGAAAACATACACCTGTGACACAGTGAGGAATTCTAATGTGACGCTGTTGTGATTTATCATCAGCTGTGATACAACTGCTCAAGAATGAGTCATAAACACCATTAGGTATAAAACTGTCATAAATTAGTGGATTGGGAATAACCATCCAACAATTTTATCGATATTATTCCAACCAAAAGCAACAGATTCCAGGCCCATTTCTTCACTTGTTTAAGCCAATTCCCGTGCTGATGCCCGGCCCACACTTTCCCTTTGGTCGCCCAATCGAGAGTTTTGTTGTTTTGGGCGCCAGCCTTCACTCCACGACTGCCTGCTTGCCGCCTGGCAGGCCCGTGTGTCAAAGGTGGCTGTTGAGAACAGACTGTGGGAACAGCCGGTTGGCCTCCACTGGTCCCCCGCTCCCCAACCAAAGGGGCAGCCATCAATCCAGTGATTCCACTGCAACACAAACACACAAATGCTCAACCAAACACGCACTCACACGCACAAAATAAAAGCCGACGACCCTCACACCCCTTTCCAATAATCCTCGGAAGCAATTTCATCTCGACTCGGGTGGCAGCCCATTGTCGCCAGCCCCTTCAATCTTCCCTTATTAACTCTCGCTTTGTCCCGCATCCAAGCTTCTGGACTCATCTCTCCTACATTCCGATCGGAGCTGCTCCCAGCACACCCGGGCAACCTCCTTTCGCTAATCCCGCTCCCTTTCCCACCCCTACGAACTCTCACTTTTTTTCCCTAAACCTGCCGATCACCTACTCACACAGTAAGGTAGGGGCATTGACTCCATTGGTTTTCTGAAGGCTGGGGTGGGTGAAGTAGGAGGCGGCCACAAAGTGACTCCAGCCCAGACAATTAGAACAATGAGCCAGGCCTGTAGGGTGCTAACTTGCTGCGTCACGCCTGGACGGCGGGGTATTTTGTCAGTTTAATGAATTGTCCATCAGGCCAGGGCCACATCGCAGCCTGTGCATGGAGAGGCCAGCAGGGACCCAGACACTAAGTCGGTATTTATTACACTGCCTTTGTCACTAATTGAGCTAATTATCACTGACTCCTCAGCAGTCCCTTAGGCATTGCCCTTACCCTCCACGCTCCTCCTTCCTCTCTTTCACCCTCTACCTCTCCCATCTCACTCTGACGAATGCCATTTGAACTTTGTCTTCTCCATTCTTTTGAAAGATTCCATCATCTTTACTTTTTACCCTCACCATCAACTACGTAGCTCCAAAGGGGACGTTGTAGATAATGATTAGATGTCTTTTTGTTAAGAAAGAAAACTTGTCCCAAAGAGGGAATTTTTCATCCTATCAAGGAAGGTTTGTCAAACGTGAAAATTTCGGTCCCAACAATCAATGCTCTTATTTTAACAATAATTGTTTCATTGGAACATTTGGTTTAAAACATTTCAATTATAAATGTCACTTCTTCTGTCACTAGAAATTAAGAGATTATTTTTTACATTGTGGTACCTAATAACACCATATCAAATTAATCTAGTTAGGATGAGAACATTTCTAATTACTAATTCATTTCACTATGTGGGTGTATTTTCTATTTTTATTTGTCTTTACAAGTGATTATTTACGAGAAGCTTTCTGCCTGATTCCACCAATTACCGTATTTATTCGTGTATAACACGCACTCGAGTATAACACGCACCACTAATATTCGATTAACAATTGGTATCAAATTTCCTAATTCTTTTTATCAACTCAAATTAAGCATTGTAAGTGACAAACATTGTTGAATAAAATGATTTATTGACAACGTAAACTCGAAACACAATACCAACATAAAATTTACATTATTTTGATTTAATATCCTTCAAAGTTCGATTGATTACGGAGAGAATAAAAGAGTTGTTTCTTGCGTCGTGTTTTTTTATGTTTATATCTTTCAAAATTACTTTTTGTTTCCTCAATTCTCTGGTATTGAGAGTAAAAATAGTGTTCCCATGAGACAAAATAGAATGCCTTTAAATTTGTAATCTATGTCACTGGTGGACTAGTGGTTAGGAGTCAGTGGTTCCACCACCGTGACCCGGGCTCGATTCCTATCACATCTAATGTTTTGCAATTGTGTTTCGGGATATTTCTCAACTGGTCAATCATTGCACAAATATGGTAATATACTACCGTGAAACCCTGTGTATAACATACACCCAAAGTTTAAGTTAATTTTGAGGTAGGAAAAAAAATGTGAGTTGTACACAAATAAAAACGGTAACTTTTTTTTAAAGAAATGATCACTTTTGCCCATTTTAGAATAAAAAAAATATGAACAAGGCCAGTAAAAAAAGAACCAAGACTTTATATTTTCTACAAAGACACATTAAAGTAATTCTTTTGTTTAAAGGACAGGGATTCAAAGGGAATTATTATTGGTTTATCAAATCAATTGACAAAATAATTAACTATTGAAGTAATTGTTTGTTCCAGCCTAAATTTTAAAATTTGGCTATATAACCCATCCAAATCCACTCATCCAGATTTGGGTCACTGAGAATCAGTCCAAGCAGTGATGCCTCTTTGTCCCCAATCACAACATCCATCTCATCCAACAGTTCCTGAGGCGTTCACAGGCTGGCCAAGGGACATAGTCCCTCCAAAATGTTCCGGGTTGTCTCCAGGGCATCCTTTCAGTGTCACATGCCTGGAGCACCTCTCCATGGTAGCGCCCAAGATACATCTGAACTAGTTGCTCAAGCCACCTTAACTGACCCATGAGAATCTCATTGTAAGAATGTGATGCCATTAAAAACTGGAAAAAAATGAAACTGACTGGTAGTGCCCAATTGCTACCTACAGATATGGCCGCTCCCTTGCAAAACAACCACTTGTTCTTCTGTAATTCAGTTGCACTTTTACTGCTCTAATGACTGTGCCTCATTGTGACCCTATCTTTACTGTGAAATAGAAAATACTTTGCTCTCAAAGTCATGTAGTTTTATCACATTGTCAAAGCTTGGAGACAACCCTTGTGCATCATTATCATGGAATTCCCGGATGAAAATGAAGCAATAGCATTAATTTCAATGCTTTGAAAGTCCAAGCTAGCCAATGTTAAAGTATGTGGAGAAATATATGCTGTATTTTTCAATGGGGAGCATGGATGCAAGGGTGTTTTGTGAGCTTTGCCGCTGATAATAGGATTAGGCTCAGGACACCCAGTGACGGATTTATATGCTTACTTGGTCGAGCATTCAAAGGGGGGAAAAAAAACGACCCCTTTAAAAAAAAACTAAACATAATTTGGACACATTTCAGGACTTAATTGAAAAATAGAGACTTTATTGTTCTATCATACAATACAAATACAACTGCCCCCTACATCACTTGTATTCTCTAAAGGACATTGTTTTTACATGTCACTATTGCAGTATAAAAAAACCTTGGAAATAAATATCTATCTATCTATATACACATATATATATATATATATATATATATATATATATATATATATCAATATATATATTTTATAATAATTGTAACACCGACAAAAACAGATTTATATTCAGTGCATGTCAAAGTACATTAAATGGTCTTCTTTACAAAATAAATCTGTGTCAGTTGCTCCAAAAATTCATCATACAATTATAAAAATATTAAAAAATACTGAAAGAGTTAACTTTTTTCCATTACTGACAGGTGCATACGCATAATGCAAGAATGATGTCATAAATATATTCATACATTTCAATATTTACAACATTTTGGTTCTTTTAGCTGATACACTGTGGGATGTCAGATCAATTCTTCAAAAACAGCCAAGTTAATTCTATGTCCTTGGGGCTGTTAACATGGTTTGGGTTGCTTTGAACAATGAGGCAGTTTAAACACGCTGATATTATGCATGGTCACTTTTACTTGAAATTCGTCAGCACGTTCCACCTACTTCTTGTTATTGTGTTACATTAAGTTTAACCATGCCTCTGTGATTTGGTCTGTTTGTATTTTCCTTGGCACATATCTGTCCCATACTCTTAGCATTTGGTTCGCCTTGAAACAATCAAATCAGAGTTGTGGTGTAGGTGCTGCTAGGAAATGTGGTTAAAAAATCACAATAAGGCTGAAACAAAGAGATATCAGTAACAAAAATAAAACATTCTTAAAGAAATAACACTTGACAGGTTCATGACAGCATGTAAAACACTATTTAGTTGTTGCTAGACCAACAACAAACTCTAGTCACATTTCTAATCCCTTTTGGATCTTTTTTGAGGATAAAACCTAAGAAAGCCTGCAAAGTCTTCCATACCCTGTTTGTCATATTGTGCTTTTACCCATTGATTACATTTTTGGGTTGATAAAGATCCCTGTCACCCCTAGATAACAGCATGTTTGACTTCTTCTGCCAGCTACTTTGTTTCTAATAAGTTCTGGTTTTTAAAAGTCTAGGTAAACACCAGTGTCGCTGCTCATATCAGAGACACTGGTGTAATGTCCGTGTACTGGTGCAGTTGAGGCAGCTGACGTGGCAGCACCAGTGGAATGTGCAGTGGCACCGCTCCGTGACACTTTCGGCCCGGGTCTTAAACCCGCGTCCGCAGCACAGCAGCTCGCATCCGTCTAGACCTGGGGAGGAGCTGTTGCAAAGCCGACCCAAAGTTCCCAATGTTCCAGTTTTGCCATTGTAGGAGCAAAAGTTGGGTGATTTCTCAAAATAGACCAGGTCAATAGCAGACGGGGGTTTGTGAGCCGGGTTTTCTGGTTGCAGGTGTCGAGGGTCTGCTCGGTGGGATGCACGATTGCTGCCTTTGTTGGCATAAACAACTCGTGATGCACCGTCAAAGCGGTCCTTGAGGAAGTCTCCCACCGAGCGGAAGCTGGGGAGGCGCATCCAGCAGGTCCGCACCGTGCAGGAACCTGACATGCCGTGACACTTGCACTCCTGGCGCATTTCTGACGACACGGTCTGCAAAGATTGGAAACGAATGTCACTTGTGGCAGGTGTAATCCTAGACAAGAGGTAATATCTTAAGCGCGAGTCCGAGCCCGACCCGACCTGAATTTCCTCCTGGGTCAGGGTATAATGTCAACCATTAAGTTTGGGTCTGGCCAGGCTTCTCTCTTGCTGACTTTTTTTTATAATAGATATGTTTATAAAAACTTAAACTAAACTATGTGTGGATACTAAACTAAAAAAAATGCATCTGACGGGCCGTCATCATTCTTCCTAGCCTCTCTGCCTCGCTCTCTCTCTTTAAGTGCCGTGCTAAATTTCTTAAGGGCGTACTGTTGTTGTGGTTTATAGCCCTATTTTTAAAACCATTGAAATGACGGACGGCCTTAAAACTTTACCCTCTATTCAACAATGATGGAAAATTGTCTGTTAATGTAACCTCTGCAGACACAAAAACTGTTTATACAGTCTTTTTTAAATTCAATTTTGTTATAAAAGTCAGGTCTCATGTATCACCTCGCCTCCTCCCGAGTCCTTACAAATAAAATAATACATTTCGGGTTTGCGCCAGGCTTGCTTCTGCAAATCAAGTTAATTGTTCGGGATGGGTCGGGCTTTAATACCCGCAGGCCTGAGTCAGGTTGGGATTCTTTAGGCCCGTCCTTCTACTACCCCAGACCCTGAACGACAACTTTTAAATAATAATACACCGTTACTTACCATTCTGCCTGCTTCGTTATTGTGCAGGTTGGTGAGGTAGCGTAGGTCTCGCCCTCTTTCACTGGAGTCTACAAATTCACGACTAAACATCCTGCCGAAGTCTACGTTGTCGCTGCAGCCTCCCCAGTGCCAATCCGGCCCTCCTGGGCCTCTGCGCCGGTAATCACACGTGCAAGATTCAATGGCCCCTTCAGAACATGATCGCGCCACCGCGTGAGTCACGCCCGCGCTGGTGATGGCAAACACAAACGCCGTCTCTCTGCAACCTAAAGAAACCAGAGCAAGATTTGTGATACTTTGATGCATTCATCAACTTAGTAGTTTATTGAAGGTTAACAGGTTGATTCCCTGTTTGTCAGACGATACTCAGCAAAATGTTGTGTGCTGAAGGACTCCCTCAAAGTTGTTTCCAACACTTCTATGTACCCCTACACTGAAAAAAATGGTGTCTGCTTCTTTTCATAATATGGAATATTTTGGATATAAATGAGAAAAATTCCATTTACCTTCAAAAAACAAATTAATAAACAGTTCAGCAAATCTATTTGATACGCCGGATAATTTGCACTGGGCTATGATTTTGCTCATTTTAAATACAGTGCCATAAAAAATGTTTGCCCCTTCTGCATTTCTGTGTCATTTGCAAAATTATCTCTCACAAAGGTTTCAGATCACCCAAGCAATTTCAATTTCACACAGTGACAACCCAAGGTAATGCAAAATGCAGTTTTGAATCCATTTATTAAGGCACAAAAAATCAAAACCTTTCTGGCCCTAAGTGAAAAATTAATTGCCCCCTGAACCTAATACCAAACTCGGCCACCTTTGGCAGCGATAACATAAATCGAATGTTTACGATAACTGGTAATGAGTCTTTCACAATGCTGTGGAGGAATTATGGCCAGTTCTTCTTTGCAAAATTGTTTCAAATCTGCTATATTGGAGGGTTTTCGAGCATAACATCTCTGTTGAAGGTCACACCAGAGTATCCTAATTGGATTTAAATCCGGACAATGACTTGGCAACTCCAGAACATTTATTTATTTTTTGTTTTTTTGAGCCATTCGGAGGTGTACTTGCTGGTGTATCTCTGATCATTTTCCTGCTGCATGATCCATAATGTTATTGTTTTCAGTAGCACAACACCATAATGACATCTAGTAGTTAAACCATTCACACTGTCCCTTTTGATATAAATCAAAGAATTAATCATAATTTGTATAAAATATTATCTAAATATATCCGTCTCAAAAAAACATTAATCTGGAGGGACGAAAGCATGAGGTGCTTAACTTGTTTGGGTGTTTGAGCATTTGGGTTGGCCATGGTCCCCCCCAAAAAATTGTGTGTGTTTTTGCTACTTTTTCCCTTTTTTAATTTTCTTTGTTTTTGTGTATGTGTTGTCTTGCTGTTGGTCACCCCTCTTGAGGGATATGACCAGTGTAGATAGATAGAAAAACACTTTTAAAAAATGATAATTCCATCAAATCGTTTTATCAAATATTTTTAAGAATTATCTTATAAAAGTTACTTTATTTTAAAAACTATTCTTAGAAGAAAATGAGAATTCCAGATAGTTTTAGGATTATGATCTGCCAATGGAAAAAAAACATATGGTTTTAATTAACTGTTAGCAGTGTCCACTTTCTAAAGTGAAATATATATTTTTTCTGAATATTTGAACACTTAACATTTTGAAAGAGTACGTTTGCCTTTTTTACTAAGTTAGTTAGTTTCATCCCTTAAAGCAGGGCTATTTAATTATAAAGTCTACTCTGCCTTTGTTCAGATGATTCAATACCACTTCAAACATTTTTCTATGAAGAATTTCATCCCTGAGAAATGTTTTGAACGTTAATGTGATAAATTCTCAATTAACCGTTTCAATGTTAAAGAATGTGGACTGCCAAACATTCATAGCAACGGCCCTTTTTTATCCTTTAATAATGAATCTTTTAATCATTGTGAAGCAGAATTCATCACCCAAAGCCAGGGAACGCGGCCTGGTTAAACCGTTGTTTGACTGGTTAATTTAACTTTGCTGCTACATTAGGAGTGTTGCCTTCACATTGTCCAACACTGAAGGAATTTCTCCAATCTTGCGAATCAAGTGGCTGCTAGTTTAAAAATGTTGCCTTGAGGATTTCATACAAGTACTTTATGTATTCTTCCCATTTATTTTTTTCTTTTCAATTGTGTTGAAACAAACATTACTTTACAAAAGGAACAACTAACTTTAACTTTTCTGCCGATCAGTCCCGGGGCGGCAGTAGCTCAGGAGGTAAAGCGCTTGTCTTAGGATCAAGGGATCCCAGTTCAAATCCCGGCTTGTCCGTGTTACATGTCAAAGTGTCCTTGGGTAAGACACTGAACCCCTAATACCCCCAATAAGCAGGTTAGCGCCTTGCATTACTGCAATACAAGGCCGCTATTGGGAAATGTGGAGCACACTGTAAAGCGCTTTGGGAAGTAATTGACTTGAAAAGCGCTATATAAATGCAGATCATTTCATTTCATTTCAAAAGAAAAAGTGATGACAGGGTGAAGCCAAAGGCTTACAAAAGACCCATCCCCCAAAAAACCTTGGGCAATTTTATCAATAATTTAAACTCATTATGGCTGACGTCATTATAACAGTCATTTGTTAGTCCATTTGTATATTATTACATGTTTTGAATCACGACATATTTTTGAAATATAGATTTTTGAAACATCCCATTGACACCTATCTGTCCCCTTTTTTCAGTCTGTCTGCAAACCGCATTTAACACTAGGCAAGACTTTTTTGACCCTGACTCCCACCTGTTTTTTGCTCCCGTCTGTCCCCCGGCTTCGACACGTTTTTGATCCTGACCACGTCTACTATCCCGTCCCGGCTTTCAACCTCTTTTTGTCCCCGACCACGTCTATTCTCCTTTCCTGGCTTACGACTCGCTTACGACCCGACCACGTTTTTTCTCTCCTGTCCCGGCTACTGACCCATTTTTCGGTTACCGACACTGCCATCGCTCGCCACGGAAAATCCACTTCCGCTTTCAGAGCGACTTGCCTCCCGCGCCTAGCGAACACCAGATCGTGGGCGCAGCTCTTCCTCTTTTCTTTAATAAAACTTGTGAGAAACGTAACGCAATTGGGTCCTGTTTCCGTTCTGGTCGTGACACAACTATATAAAATAACAACCATTCTGAAAAACATTGTCCTTGAGAAGATTTTAAAATGAAACTAAAAGTGATTATAAAATACCTTTTTTTTTTAATTAGGCACAGGACGTCTAGTGTTCCTCCATCCAATCATGCAGATATGTTACAAAATATTCCATGTACCGAGGCACTCAAGAAATATAATCTGACGGATTGGGTCCTGTAGAGCTGTGACGTCACGGGATGAAAATTAAGACTCATAACAACAGCAGATCCTGTTGAAAAACAGACGGCAATTGTGTAGCGCTTATTCCTGCCTGTAAAAATTGGAACTCTGTTTACCGTGTCGCTGGAGGACTTCTGTCGGTTGTATCTGAAATGCGTGCTTTGCACATCAAAAGCTTTGTGAAGTAAGTTTACCTGCCATTGTGTACAACGTGCGTTCCTTCTTCGCCTTTTGATCTTTTTAGGTTGGCAATTGTGGCTTTTCCTTCGTGTTTTTCGCCGCATGTCTTGCAATTGGTATAGTATTGTCCAGATAGCTTCCCGATAGCGTCTGGGCCCCTGAAAGCTTCCAGTTTTGTTTGGTCCAGATGAGCGCCTTCATCAGTCAGCTAGCTGACTAGCCTGCTGTGCCCATTATTTTTTTCCCTGCTGGGTTCATGTTTGTTGCCATGTCCATTTTTTGTTATAGGTTCCCAGGTACGTTCCCGTTTTTCTGCTGATCAGTCCCGGTTAGTGCTGTGCAGCAGCCGGTTAGACTGCTGTGTCCTGGCTGGTTTAGCCCCTGTTAGCTCTCTGTGTGTTATTATCTGCCAGTTCGCCCCATTTTAGCTGCTCCCCATTTATTGTACCATTTCTGCACCCACCTGCGATCCATCGCCTAGGCATTCTCCTCAAAAACTACCAAAACTTGGCTATAAACACTCAAAGCCTCTTCAACTAATTAACACGTAACAAATATGGTGACTGGCTTGCTAGGATGCCGGTGTTCATCACATGACGTCACAGCTCAGGAAATCAAAGACGAGACAGGTTGTCTTCAAAATGCATTATCTTGCAAAATAATTGAAATATACCAGAGATATATACCATTTATAGATATTATGCAAAATAACTGTAGTATTTTCTCACATTTTTAATGTTTTAGAATTTGGGTATCCTTTTTAGGAGTTCAACATTCCTGAAGACTGAATTTCAACACTTCAAGTATTGCTATGTTGTGAATTTCCCTGCGGGGATGAATAAAGTATCTATCTATCTATCTATCTATCTATCTATCTATCTATCTATCTATCTATCTATCTATCTATCTATCTATCTATCTATCTATCTATCTATCTATCTATCTATCTATCTATCTAAAAAGGAAATCTCTTCAAAGAAACAGACAGAAGTTGTATTCAAACCCTCAACAGAATGGCTTTGCTTCCATCCCAATCCCTTTCATCAGTGAAATATCATGAAAGGGCAATTTGAATATGAAATACAGATTCTGTTTCATCCACACCAAAATTGTAAAGGTCCCCTGGTGGGAAATGCAAGAGAAACTCACCACGGTTAACAACTTTGCCAAATATCGCCGGGCTGTGTGTGGTCGGGCAGTTCCAGCGGCGGTTGCGGAACTGCCACTTGCATTCTTTGATGGCTGTGTGCAGTCCGGCTGTGATGGCGTGCAAGATGCCAGGATTCTGCCGAATCAGCCGCCGCTGCCGGCGACTCAGCAGAGACAGACTCGGGTCCAGGACTAACTGCACGTTCTTGGAGTTTGTCAGAAGGTTGGATGAAGAAGCCACATTGACAACGCCCCTGATGCAAGAACAGGCCAGAATTAGCTTTCAAGTCTTTCTTATAACAAACAATGTATAGAATGTTAGAAACGTGCTGCTGTAATGCTATCTTTACCTTCAATGTTACTTCTTTATTAGAACATCCTGTTTGATGCCATTGATCTAATTAATGTATGTTATCCTGCCTTAATTGTATCGAAATGTCAACAGAGTTACATAGATTAAACTTCTGCACTAATGATGCCATTGTAAAGGGCTATAAACCACACGGGTGTGGATTCAACCTTCTAGAGATAATCACATTCCATTTACTGTACTAACAAATATCATGGTGTTTTATATTTGTATCCTGAATTTTCACCCAAAAATAAAATTTAAGTTGTGTTCATTCACGCAAATCTTTGGACTCTGTTGTGATGTTGCACTTTGTTCTTTGTCCATCTCTCATTCTTAAAAGTTTTTGGCGATTTGACTGCTATGAAAAATGTGTACATTTACCTTATTTCTTGTAAGATAAATAGCCAACTAAATGCATATGGAATAGACTGGAATTTGACTTTCAATTTGTCACACTTAATCGCATTGTAGAATATTTACTGCGAAAAGTAGATCCTTACCCAATTAGCAGTCTTTCTCATTTCAAGCTTTGTTTTATTCTTAAGTTGATACAATTCAACCCCTATTTCAACTAATAAAATTAGAAAGACATGTAATTTGTATGAGGAATATTTTTTACCAAAATTAGAAATTGATATGCCACATTTTGCTTATATCAAGTATAGCAACAGGTTTAATAGCGCATAAAGAGAATTATCACACTTAAATCAGGCAAAGTTGTGTGCCAATGGGGTAGGTTTTGTTATTAGTAGTAGTATCTTTATTTGCTGTAAATTCAAAACCCAATGCTGTTACTACTGAGAATTTTGCATTCTAGTGCTTCACAGTTATGTAACAATTAAACAGGGAGGGGGGATTATTATACTACTCAAAATAAGCATACATAGATTATACTATTATTTTAACATACCCCTACACAAATGTGTATGATATCGTATTGAGAAAGTGAAAAATTGTATGTCTACCACAGATGGTCAATTTCTGGAATGTTATCAAACTCAATGCTTTCGTGGATCGAACGGTTTGAATTATTTTAGTCCAAGATCTCATCACAATGAGTGGACAAGGAAACAGGCACACAAAAAATCATTACAATTACAACATACTTTACTTTAAACGATACAATGCGTTGCACTACATTTTATTCCGTCAACCCCGATTCCCAGGTCTTATTGTGGGATTTAATCGGGCATGTCAATGTATTTTATTCGCCTCTAGTCAATGTTTTGTTATCGAGTGTGATGGGTAGCAAAGTAAAAGTTTTATAAATGTAAATTAATCTACCCTGTCGGCAAGTTGTTGCATACATGCACAAATCCCAAAACATTTTTTTCAATTTCATATCTCTATACACCGTGCGGAGTACGCAGAACTGGACTCACCACCAGCGGCCACTGTTGTTGAGCGCCCCGGTGCCGGACAGCGACGACACCAGCAGGATGCACGCAGCTTTGATTCCCAGCAAAAGCGCCAAACTCCCCATCGCGCTCTGGCTCACCTTGGAAATTTACATTTTCTCCACTTTATTACAAATGCAACAGATCTTACCGGTGCACAAACTCACCACTGATAACTTGTTTGACCCGAGGAGACAGGTTTTAGGGTGATGTCGACGAGTCCACGCATGCGAGGATGCTGCGCTCCTCTTCACTGAGTTCCTCTGAGTGATACGCGGAGCGCGTGGGACAGTCCTGCAGACTTGATCCCCTCGGCGGTGACAGCAAATAGGCAACACATTCTTCTCTTATTGAGTACTACGAGGGGGGAATAAAAAAGGGATTTGCTGCTCAGATCTCCTTCTGTGTGTGTTTGGTGCGTGTGTGTGCGTGTTTTTTCTCGCTCTCTTCCTCGGAGCCTTTTCAATAGGATTGGAGGGTGGGATAGTTAATGCTCTTCATAGAGCGCACAATGAATAAGGAAACAACTGTGCAGAAAAGACAGATGAGGAGAAGGCGGGGGAGAAAGTGGTTGTTTGCGTGTGTGCGTGCGTGCGCATGTCGTGTGTGTGCGTGGTAAAATAGCGTTGCGCATTTGCAGAATATCTCGAGAATTATTAAATGCGCTTCGAAAGATGGATTTTTGCATATCCGATTGTCAAGCCGTAGTCGCGCTATATTCTGCACAGTATGACTGCAGGAGCCTCGTGAGGTGGGAGTAAAACTGCTTTTGAGATTTGCCAACTCCCTTTCCACATTTCCTCCGCTTTGTCTTCGTCAAAGAATATAAGATTACAGGGACAAATTATGATTTGCTTTAAAGAAAATTGTGGGAAATAAGATACCCAAAATATTCAATGCACTCTATTTAGGGAATAAACATGAATGGAAAAAGATGAGTTCCTGGTAAAATTCTTCTGAGCAGCTAGTATATAGTAATAACAAGATTCAGGCACGGTGTCGAGGAAATATTCGTAATGGAGAAACATTTTGAATAAGAATACAGAAGACCAAATTCATGACAAATGGGAAAAATGGATGGACTATAGAAAAACTTTTGAACAATGATGACTTGAGCGTGGTGAATATTGCTCAACACTACAATATATTCCCACTTGTTTTCTTTTAATTGTATATTATATTTTACATTGGTTGTCTTTTGTTTTTGTATGGTCAATAAAAGAAAAAAAAAGCACAGTAAAATAAAAACTTAAATAGCGTCGGCTGGGCGTTGTGTATTTATTCATTGTTTTGTTCAGATGTATTTTGTGTGCAAACAGTAAATAAAAAGCCACAAACAAAGAATTGTCTTCCCAATTTACGTAATGCGTTTTTGAAGTAGATAAGGCATTTAAATATCTGGCCTGCAGAATCTCCGAATGCGCGTCAATGCATTTTTACGCACGCCCCCTAATTTCTTCATATATATGCCGATTTGCATGCACATCCGTAAACGATTGCTGGAGAGGTGGAATAATCTCTGTGATGACAGCAAAAAAAAGGAAGTGGGCTTTTGTAAGAGGCTTTGACGACATTTCTAGTGCAGCAACCTATATGAAGGTGCCCAAACGGGGCTTCCTGGAGCAGTCATGCGACACCGAGCAGATTAGCTCCAATCCGGATAAAGGGGCAGCCTTTTATATACAAATCAACTTCAAATCACTTTTTAAGCCACTTAGATATACACGCCAAAGCAGAATGCTAATGCACTTTTCATTGCTGCAGCTTAGGGAATGGAAGGAGATTAGATGAATTGGTGTCACTATGCAAGTCGTGTTCGGGGGGGAACTAAATGTTTTGAGCGTTCCATTCCCAGTGCCTTGTTCGTTTTTCAAATTCACATACCTCAAATTCGCTTTTGCCACATGCACACAGTGATTTAAAGACTTCGCCTGTGCCGCGATGCATCACCGACAGATTTGAATAAATCGCCACTGTAATATATGCGTCCTTTGAAATAAAGACTTTGGGATGACAAAGTGAAGTTGTCGCTCTGGTAAAGGTGGGTGGGTAGGGGTTTTGTAGGAGTGTATTGTCTGTGAGGAGCCGCCTGCCTGCTGCTGCCTCCCTCGTACAGTGGCAACTCCTCTACCCCTTAAGCACCCCCTCTCCTTCATCATCACAGATCCATCAGTTGGCTCATCCTCACTCCTTTCACGAACAACATGTCCACAACCTCTCTTGCAGAGACTTGGTAACCACCTCTCATGATTTTGCGTAAAAGTAAAACATGTAGGCTAGGAAAAAAAGACACTGCAACTGTGATTTATATTTTTATAGGTTTCCTTTTATTATTTTTTACACATTCCTTATGTAAAAAATGAATCAAAAGCCTTCCTGAAAGCAAATTAAGTTAAGAGAAATTTTAGTTTTTTTCAGAAGGCAGAAATAAAAACCTCTTAAACGCAAAAAGAACTGTTTCGGCAACATCAAGGAATAAACTGGTGCTAACTTTGCCACGACACCAAAACAGGCCAGGCACCACTAGCAGTGGAGAAAGCTCATGTCTGGTGTTACATGATGCGCTAAAAGACAAATTGTGTATATAATAATTCAAATAAGCGACATCGGAGAAACAGAGAGAAATGAGAATTATAGCACTTCAAGTGGCAATTCATTACCTTGCAAAGTACTTCACAAAAATATTTGATTTGATCTGAGTACTATAATATATGGTCCTTGGATTATGTAACTGACTACAATTTTCAACAAACAAGTAACTGTATTAAAATACATTTTTAAAGTAACCTTTTCAACCCAGATCATTCAAAATGATACTTGCGTAATATATAGGTTTGCATCATTATGTAATTTAGCACTAAATTATACTAATGAAAATAATATTTAATATATTTTCATAACACATTTAGCAAATTAATTATCGGATCATGTACACTTTGTAAAATCTGTTTCGTATGGGGCGGGTACAATGATAATGCTACTAACTCATTCGGTGCCATAACACATTTACATGATTTGACAAGCATTGTCCCCGAGTTCCAAAACATAAAAATACGTTAGTAATAAGTACTCTGGAAATAATTTCAGTATCATAAACTACCACTAAATGACAGGAACAGCGTTAATCAGATCTTTGTCCACATATCGAAGAGCCCCCACTTCCTCGTGTTGCTTTGCTTCCTCTATCCAGAGAT
Source organism: Urocampus carinirostris (assembly GCF_059441175.1). Classification (NCBI taxonomy): domain Eukaryota; kingdom Metazoa; phylum Chordata; class Actinopteri; order Syngnathiformes; family Syngnathidae; genus Urocampus; species Urocampus carinirostris. The sequence goes on along the minus strand of NC_142351.1, from coordinate 26,480,801 downwards.
TGAGAGTGTGTAGTAGCTCCCGAGTGATGGGAATCGTGTGATCGCATCACCGGAAACACAGGGCGCGGTAAAGTTCTTGCAAAGTTTATGCATCGATATACATAAGTTTAGTGCTCTTGCAATGAAATGTAATTTTGCAAGCAAAGTGCCCTTGTGTTTAGGGGAAGCATTGTTTAGATATTGGAGGTGTCACAAATGCAAAAAAAAAAAAAAAGTTAAAGTTCTGCTTGAAACGCATCCTTTCAGAAAAAGCCATTTTTCTCAGAAGTTTTCTTGGAAACTGGAGTTTTCAATAAAATGAACAGTGTTCATTTGTTGTTTTCCAAACAATGTGGCAAAAGCTGAAAACGTACCCTTTTCTAATAAAAGATGAGGGGTTTTATTAGGCCATTAACGGGTCCAAATGGCAAAAATTGGATGGCACAGTCTTCCCATTTGAGAGAAACGTCTGACATTGATTGAGATAATATATTAATTATTATTATTAGTATTCGTATTATTATTATTATTATTATCGTCATCATTATTACTATTATTATTATTGTTATTATTATTATTATTAGTACTAGTAGTAGTATTGCTGTTTCTCACTAGCAGCAGCCATAACACATTTTTTCCTATGTTTTTTTTTTTTCTTCATAAAACCAATAACGTCATTTTACAGAGCATGTTATGACACAATAATGCGACAGTCCAACTTAAATGGTGGCCAATATTTTGCAAACATGCCGCCTGTGGGGCCTCCTCCTCAATCACCCCCCACAACCACCGCCCTTCACTACCCCCTCTCCTCCTTCTCTTAGTCTTCCCCAGTGCGCTTCAGCTTCTCCATCTTCACTCTGCCGACGTTGTGGCCGTCGCATCTAATTAATCCTCATCAATTGTCTTTATAAACGCGGGACAACTTCAGCTGTGATTTAATGTCACGGTGCGACAGAAAATGGAGCTCCCAACCAAACTCCGCTTGGACCGGTGCCCGATTTTGGCGGCAGCCTTGTTGTTATTACTATCTGCGTTGACGTAAGTGCACTTGTTAGCTATTTGACGCGCCTTGTAGGCAAAATATATTGCAACTGACGGCTTAACCAGACTAGGGGTCTCAAACTCAATTTATTTTGGGGCCACTGGAGCTAGGGTCTGAGTGAGATAGGGTCAAATCGGGTTTTCCACAGGAACAACTCAGATAAAACATTCCACCGTTCTCAAATGTATTTAAAACGTCGACGCAAATTAGATCCGAAATTAAAACAAACAAATATTACATGGGAAAATCAATTAATCGATCACTAAAATTGAATCCATAATTTGCGTATACTTCACTTACATTAAAGGGACAGGGTGTATTATTGAGCACTTTATAGTGGTTAAAAAACGGAATCAATTAAAAAAAAACATATTGATTAAAATAATAACCAAAAATACATGACCAATCATATAAATGTGCAATGTTTTTTAAACAGGTTGATAAATGTGCTTTTATTTGAATTAGAGACTCTTGGTGTAGACAGAATTATAGTTGTAACGTTTTGAAGAGAAAAAGTGGCCCTTTTTTCAAACTGCCTGTCTGTCTGCCTGCCTGCCAGGCTATCTGTTTGTCTGTCAGTCCGTCCGTCCATTCGTTTCAAACCAGATTACTCACTCCCATCCCACCTTGTGTGCCGCAGGGTGCTATGCAACGACATCCTCAGCCTGAAGGTGGCAGGAGATCCGGTTCTGACGCCCAACTCGGTGTGCCTGCGCCCTGCCGGCCTGAGTGCGCGTCAGATGCGGATGTGCGTGAGGCGCCCTGACGTGACGGCCTCCGCTCTGCAGGGCATCCAAGTGGCCATCCACGAGTGTCAACACCAGATGCGAGATCAGCGCTGGAACTGCTCCTCCCTGGAGGTGCTCGGCAAGATGTTGCCCCACAGCAACATCCTCAACAGAGGTGAGAGGAAGGCCAAATTCAACCACCCGCCAATATTTTCCTCATTATCCGAGGAAGTCTTTTCAAAACTTTTGAGAGCCATGGCAAACTTTTTTTTTCCTAAATAACGCCTGAATTGTCAGTTTTTCTTTTCGTTTATGGTCAGATAAGTGGTTAATCGACCTGCCAATAAACCCGCCACGCATGTTTTCGGAATGTGGGAAAAACGGGATTGACCGTGAGAAAACTCACACAGGCATGGGGAGAACTTGCGAACTCTGCCTTGGGAGGCTGGTAACTGGAATTGAATCTGGGACCTCTGAACTGTGGGGCTGACGCAATAACTAACCACTCATTCGCCATGCCACCACATAAAAAACAGTCTTTATTTATTGATTAAATACTCAGAATATATCAAAATATACAGAAGTGCAAACACTATCTACAGGCTCAGGCATCTATTTAACAAATGATTTATTTTCCAAATAAATGTTCTGTATTTTGTAAAACTTTTTTACATAATATTGACCAATTATAATTTTTTAAATGATCTTTCTGCTATATTGCACTACCTTAACTCCACTTTTTTAGGTCTGATACTATTTTGTCGCCATCATATGGGCGTTATTGTCAGACAGGACGAAAGGAAGACTGAGATCACCTGCGCTCGTTTCTTGGTTTCATTGAAAGGAAGGAAGGAAATGAAAAGGTGGGATTCTTCGATCCGTTGGTAGGCGGATTGACGGAACTTGACAGGCGGGAGAAGGCTTGGCGGGAATGGTCGCGGACAGGCGTAATCGTAGTATTCGGAAAAGAGTTCAGGAGTCAGACGGGCAGGGCAGATTACAGAAACTGGTCGGCAACGGAGATCAATCGGAAGAAAACAGGGAGCAGGCAAAGAGTCAGAGGTACGGGCTTACTGAGCTGAAGGCAACAGGTAGCGTGAGTACAATCAGACAAAGTGTTACCGGAAGCTGGGGATTTAAATGTACAGGGTGCACCAATCAGCTGTCCTGGCTGTTGGCGCCAAATCCTGAACACAGGTGTTCCCGATCCGGGTGATTGCGACAGTTGTAGGGAAAACAAAAATGTGGCGTAATTTTTTTTCCCTTCCTTAAATTGCGTCATCAACCTTGTCAGCGTTAGAAATCATTTCCTCTCCTTTTGGATGCTTTTGTCAGCCTAGAGCATTGTGTTGACATGGTGGCTTTTCGAGAAACTCGAGATTTAAAAAGATTTGCAATCATTAAATGTGTAAAACTAAGCAACAATATCAAACAGTCACAGGCAGAAAAGGGGCGGGGTGACTGTCTATTCTATCGGAATGCACAACACAAGGTCCGATGAAAATCCGTAAAGTAGTAAAACTGTGAAAAGTAAACCACGATACAGGGAGGAATTACTGTACATATCCACAAATATTGTTATTCTAAAAAAACGTGCATGGACTTACAATAAGCATTCTTTGTTCAATGTATACTTTGCCATTTACCACCTGAAAAAATAAACAAACAAAATATCTCTTCATTCCAAAAACAATGCATGTACAGGAAAAAAACTACTCCCGCCGTGTTCAACCAGTCTTTTTAAGATGCTACTAAACCAGCAGGGGGTCAGCAAATAGTTTCACCACTACTGTAAATGACACAGACCATTTTGTGTTGCAGGTGCTCAGAGGACAGAATAGGAAGCTTTTGCACTAATACGCAATCCGTTAAAAAAAAAAATACAGTATGACTTGCTTTTATTGATAAAGATATGTAAATACTTTTTGTAATTTACACATCAAGTACATAAAGATACTTTACCAAAATTGTTCACTTTGACTCTGTAACAATCTAAGCCATCTGCTGCAAATTTTAACAAAGTAGCCTACTGCATTTGTCATGACTAGAACGGAAGTAGGACCCAGATGCGTAACGTTGATCACAAGTTCATTGAGGTATAAAGGAAAGGCAGTGCCCGGGATCCGGTGCTCGCTGGACGCGAAAGCAAGCCGCTCACAGAATCGGAACGTGTTCCGAATGCGGAAGTGGATCTCCCGGAGCGGGAGATCGTAATGTAGTAGACGGAAAAACAGGTCTTTAGCTGGGACGGGAGAGCAGAACATGGTCGGGGTCAAAAAACGAGTAGTTAGCCGGTACAAACGGGGAAATCAGGAACGGACAGGTGAAAAATGGGTGAAAAACTGGACCGATGGGAGTCAGAGTCAAAAAATGCTTCCCTTCTGGAAACAGAGGTTTGCTGACGGACTGACAACAGGTGAGTGAAAGGACGGAGTCTAAGTAGGACGGGGAACCAATCAGGAAGCCAGCAGCAGCTGGCGCCAAACGAGCGGGCACGGGTGAATGTAATCAGTCATCATGACAGCATTGGGGACGTTTTGTTTTTTGTTCGGGCAAAATGACAAAAATGAAGAGTAAACATTCTGCATATTGTTCACAATATTAGTGCAACTTTTCTAAAAGGCTTTGTCGTTCTCTATTAACCTCAATAAACCTGTTAATAATCATAATAAAATAAAAAGGTTCTTTTTTTGAGAGGCCAGATGGGCAGAAGCTCTGGCACCACCTAGTGCAAGTGGTGGCAATGTTTTTGAGTCACAGGCAGCATTGGGTTAAAAGATTTGGCAAAGGGGCCAGGAGGACGCAAAATATTGATTTTATTTTTTGTATCTATCAATTCTGTCTTGAATATGACACCTCAGCAATACATGAAAGAAAATATACTGTAGGCCTATCCGAATTGTCCCACGTCAGAACAACCATTTCAAAAATACCCATCACTATATTTTGGTGTGTTTCTTTTCTTTTTTTTTCGTATCCCATTAAGGCAAAAATAAAAACTGTTAAAAAATGAAGATAAGTCTTTTCAGAAAAGCAGTGACAATATGTCTTTATGGATTTTTAACATGTAGACCTTTAAAAGGACATGTTATCCATCCATTATCTGCACCGCTTATCTTCAGTAGGGTTGCGGGGCTGCTGGAGCCCATCCCAGCTGTCCTGGCAGTGGGCAGGGGACACCCTGAACTTAACCACCAGGTTGTAGTACTCTGGTGACCCTATTGAGGATACACGGTGCAAAAAGGGATGGATGGATGGATGTTGCATTGACTGACTTCATGTGTGCCTGCCTGGATGTGTGTCCATATGTCCACTTGATAAAGTGTGCAATACAGCCATGTCAATGTTTGTTTAATACAATCTCATATGGATGTTTCATTCTTTACTGAAAGTTCTCAAAGCACCCATACCTCAATGTTGTGTGCTGCCTTTGCTTTCCCTCAAGGTTTCCGTGAAAGCGCCTTCTCTCTGGCCTTGTTAGCGGCGGGCGTGGCGCACTCGGTGGCCTCGGCCTGCAGCATGGGAAAGCTGGGCGGCTGTGGCTGCGAGGGCAAGCGTCGCCAGAGCAACGACAAGATCCGCTTGAAGCTCACGCAGCTGCAGCTGCAAACACTGCAAAAGGGCGGCCTGCCCGCCAATCTGCTCCCCGCCCACCACACTGCCCGCTTCAAGCCATTCCCGGATGAGCCGGCCGCCATGCAGGAGACTTGGGAGTGGAGGGGCTGCAAGCATGACTTCCGTTTCGGGGAGCGCTTCTCCAGGGAGTGGCTGGACACCCGGAGCTCCCCGAGGGACATCCACGCTCGGATGAGGCTACATAACAACCGGGTTGGTCGACAGGTGAGGACATGGTCGTCATAAGCAGAACAGGTTTTAATGAGGTCATTAATTAGTCAAAGCTGGGTGTCGTGGTTAGCTTTGGACCAAGGTATAATTTGGTCTTTGGTGTCACATGACTTGACCCAATTGGAACTTGTGTTGCCAATTTTAGGGCTTGACTATAACTTCCGTGAAACTCGACTTCATCTCTCTAAAAACGATGATGTACACATGGAAATCAGAATTTCCAATGTGATTTTTTTCTTTATCTTGAAAGTCAAGATTTTGTGTTGTCCGCAGGCCTACCAGGTCGCTGTATATGGAGCTTTGATGGTACCTTAAAGTAAATCAAGAATTGAGGTCCATAAAAGACAGTGGCAATATTTCTGAAAAGATAGCGCAAGTTATATCTGTTTAAAAAATACAACCTGTGGCCTAAAAGTGCCATTAAATCAGTCTCAGAGATTCGGTGGAGCTGCGAAAGTCACACCGACTTAATGTCCATACACAGAGACATGCCCCGCTCTGCCATCACTGGCTGCACATGATCACTTAACATTTCCTGGCCAATCAGGATTGATCCAATGTGTAAATGTCATCGCAGTTCGTCTGGTAATTATTTTCTCGTATGTCATGAGTCAATCCATACTATGTCGAGCAAAAAAATTAATTGCTCAGAAGATTATTTATGATATGCGGATGAGCTGGGGAGTGGGAGTGGAGGCGCTGCAAGCATGACTTCCGTTTTGGTGTCACATGACTTGACCCAATTCGAACTTGTGTTGCCAATTTTAATTACATGTTACTTAAAAAATGTAATTAGTTATAGTTTCTCACTACTTCTTCCAAAAAGTAACTGAGTTAGTAACTGAACGACTCTATGATGAAAGTAACTAGTTACCAGAGAAAGTAACTCTTTCTGTTACTTGAAAATGAAGTTGTATGTCAAAGAATCTGAATTTTTGACTGGGGTTTTTACTAGGAGAGATCAGAACTCTGGCTATTTTAGAGAACCGTCTTTTCAGCTCAACTTGGTTTTGTTGTATTAATCCCGACATTACCAATTATTATGTTAAATTATGCAAAGAATTAGTTAAAATGTAGGAAAAAGAAAGAAAGAGAAAAGTGAAAAAAATCACAAAATCCCCCCCTAAAAAAGCCTATTGACCAATCATGAGAGAAAAAAAAGCATCTCGGAGGCATCCAACTATTGATTAGTTGAGGGCTGACTCCCTTTGTTCACCTTCAAAAGCCGGCTCATTGACACAAGTTGGGTGCTGTCAAAACTCAGCCCTCATCGGCCTTTTCTTTCGGCGTCTTAGTAGATACTGTATTCGTATTCTTTATCTGACAATATGATAGTCGCTATGTTGAATGGTGACATGATCCAATATACATAACGTAAAACAACTCGAAGGAGAGCGGAAAGCTGCACCGCTGAAAACAGCTTCTCTCCTGCGCCAAGGGGACACGCCGCCGCAACGCTGTTGACCATCAGTAACGAAAAAGGCGTTGTAACGGTGAAAAAGTCATTAGTTAGATTACCCTGTTAGTGAAAAAGATAACATTGTTATGTAATGATATTATTTATAACGCCGTTATTCACAACACTGACGCTACGGATTCTCATGTATCATGAAACGGGATGAGAGTCAGCGTCCTATCGGCATGATTTGCAATGCCAAATTGAGCAACTCTAGCCTAGCACTAGCACAACTATGGGACACTTCAAGAAGCTGCGTTGAGATAGTGAATATAACAACGCAATGCTCGTTGAATTTAAGGTGATAAGGCTACTGTGCCTGCCCTTGGATTTGTACCCATTATCAAACCAATCCTCAAAACATCATATGTATGAAGTTGCAAACCTGATTACATAGCAGGGCAAAGCACATACCATTGGTTAAATACTTGTTAGGCCAGCTGCAATAAAAATGGTGAATCTCATACTCGGGACAGCTGCTGAAAATAAATTATGCCAAATTCTGATTTCAAATGTCACCAACAGTGACAGACTAGTGAAGTGAGAAAAGACATCTTGGCCCAAGTAGTCGCAGATTTGAGAAGAAATATATATATAAAAAAAACCCGGTCCACCAGGGTTAAGGGGGTCAAATTGTCACATTCATTCATTGGCAAAGATGATTTTGTTCACATTTGTTATTTAATTTGTCGAATTGCCCACTAATGTAAAGCAAAGCCTCTCATTTGCCCTCATCGCTTACGAATGGTAACCTTTGCCTAGATTACACCTCAAATGGGTTACATGTCCATCCATCCATTATCTGCACCGCTTATGCTCACTACGGTCGCAGGGGTGCTGGATCCTATCCAAGCTATCTCCGGGCAGTGTTCAGGGGACACCCTTAACTGGTTGGCAGCCAGTCACAGGGCACACTGAGACAGACAAATCACTTGCTCATTCACACCTAGGGACAATCTGAACTGGCCAATTAACCAGACATGCACGTTTTTGGAATTTGGGAGGAAACCGGAGTGCCCGGAGGAAACCCACGCAAGCCCAGGTAGAACATGCAAACTCCGCTCGGGGAGGCTACAGTAACAGGATTTAAACACTGAACTTCTGCACCGTGGGGCTGCGCCCTAACCACCCATCCGCCGTGCCGCCTGGGTTACATGTATTGAGGTGAATTTTGGAGGGGGGATCAAATAGTATTCATTTAATCGCTTATTGTTGGTCTAAAATGACTCCTTACTAAAAGTGAGTATCTTTTGTCCTACTCAACTTTGCTCCAAGGTCCCCCTATTAGTTATGAAACATTTTTTCCTGCTTGAATATTCAAATATTTATAAAAGTACCAGAAGGATCCAAACAGTTATCTGAGTACATTCAGTTTGTTTGTAACCCACTTCTAGTAAAGGAGACTACGAACCCCAGAAAATGGTTTTGAGATGTGCAGCCATTTGATACTCTTTGTGATTAAGGACTATACAGATAAACATGAATTGACTTGACAGAGACGAGAAACTGAAAGTATTTCAGCAAGCAAAAACCAAGCTTTCAAATGTTTTCTGAAATAATTTCATTGCAAAACAAAATTACAAATTTTATTAGGAGTCTAGAAATGTGAATCAGATTTGTCTTAAATACCTAAAATGAGCTTGTCAAACTGAATTCAATGCTGTGCCTGGTATTAAAGTTTCCCTTAGACTCACATATGATTCCTTACTTAGTTGTGCAGACATCTAACTACCTTATTGTTGTGATTCACCCGTATTGAGTGAGGGGAAACCTCTAAAACATGCAAAGTTCTGGCCTTTGGACCGAATTCTGACAAATGTTTCTTAAAATCACAATGTATTAAAATGTTTTTCTTCAACCCTTTTAATTTGATTTTATAAACAAGTTTATACTGTTTCAGAGGCAATAAGTCCCACATTTGTGAGCTGACCAATAATGAGGACTGTTGAAAATAAACTTTTAGCACATGTTAGCATGCATATGCAAAATATTTGATTATGTATTCAAGACAAAGATCCTTTATCATGAAAGTCTTTAAAGAAAATTGGTGATTATTTATTGTTCGAGTCGAACTAGAGTTATCGAAATGTTTGATTATTTGAATAATTTCCGATGAGTTTTCTATTTGATTAGATTTGAAAAATCAATTCCTTTTTATTTCCCTAGTTGGGTCATTACGACAGATGTGTTGCTTCCAGTCTTGGTACTAGTAGCTGTGTTTTGCTTGACTTTCAAAACAAACTAATTTATATGCAAATATGCTCCTATTATTCATTCTTCCCATAGATCGTAGCTGACAACATGAAGAGGCGGTGCAAATGTCACGGCACTTCAGGGAGCTGCCAGTTCAAGACCTGTTGGCACGTATCACCGGAGTTCCGGCTCGTGGGCTCGATACTCAGGGAAAAATTCCTTTCAGCCGTCTTGGTCAACTCCCAGAACAAGAACAGCGGTGTTTTCAATCCCAGAGTCGGGAACATGGGCCACCAGAGGACAGCAAGCCAGAACCAAAGTCGCCGAAGAGGCTTGTCCAGAGAGTTGGTGTACTTTGAGAAGTCCCCTGATTTTTGCGAACCGGACGCTGTCGTTGACTCTCTGGGCACTCGCGGCCGCACTTGCGACAAAACAAGTCACGGTAAAGACGGCTGCAGCTCGCTCTGCTGCGGCCGAGGACATAATATCCTAAAGCAGAGTCACAGCCAGCGCTGCAACTGCACGTTTCACTGGTGCTGCTATGTTCTGTGCCAGGAGTGTCGCGTCACCGAGTGGGTCAGCGTGTGCAAGTAAATTCCTTTTGGACCAATCCAGAAGGCATCAACATTTCCACCATGGGAAATCCCTTATACTCTGCTGCCGTGCAAGACGTTTTATGTATTTTTTTGCTGTTTTGTAGTAAGGTACGACGAGCAATTTTTGGGCTCATCATCTGGTGTATATTTCCTCTTTGTTGCTATCAATGTTGTCACAAGGCAACGACATAGAAAGAAGTCTCTTTCCTTTTAGCCCTGCTGCAACATCTTGATGATTAATTTTATATTGATGTGTATATTTGTAAATGTATTTTTAATAGTGATAATTATTCTTGTGCAAATGCTAAAGGGAACTCTCTGAAAAAAAAAATCATCATTCAAATTAATGAGCTCCATCCATTTCCAATAGGCAGCAGTACTGCTCAAAACGGACGCTAGAGTTGCTCTGTTCAGAAAAAAAAAACATTGAAATTAATGGGTTCCATTCATTTACAATTGGCAACTATAATGCTCAAAACAGGGTGCTCGACTTAATGAACTTAATCGTCTAAACACCCTATTTTGTGTCTTTTGAATATGAGTTAGGCGATGCCTGTTTTATCCTTCTCTGGGGGTGAGCATTTTGAGAGTTGGTGTCAGGGAAAGATGACAACATAATTGCTCAGGTTTGCTACCAACCATTCATGGTTCACCTGCTTTCTGAAACAGAGCCAAAATTGTTCATCAACTGAAGCTTGAGAGTTTATGATCTTCCCTTGACACTAACTCTCAAAATGTCTGCCTTTAGACAAGCACAAAATATGTTGCTCCTTTATTCATATTCTTCAAAAAAAATGTGGTACATTAATATTCAGTTCTTATGGATTCTTCAGTGTTGACAAAGGAAATAGATCCCAAGGATTTGCTGTTCCCTCTGCCATTTTTATAAAACAGGTTTAAATTAATCTTAACTGGTCAACTTAAACTTAATTTGTGCGTACACAACTACTGCAGTACTTTAATTGTGCCAGGGACCTCAAACCTGTAATTTTCGAAATATGTAATGTCCAAGAGCTGTAATTGATCTACCGCAAGTCAAAGTTGTTGACAAATTGTTAAAATATTTAGCTGTGGTTGTGAACCCCTGTAAACATCAGAACAGTCACCACATGATTTCTGAATTGGTCTTAAGGAATGCTCCTTATCCATCAAATGTGATTTTGAGACGTACATTTTAACATTTTGGACATAAATATATGCCCACAGAGCAGCACGAAGTCTGAGTGGTGAGCGCATCAGACCCATAGTTCAAAGGTCCTAGGTTCAAATCCATCAACTGGCCTCCCTGTGTGGAGCTTGCATTTTCTCCCTGTGCCTGCGTGGGTTTTCCCCGAGCACTCCAGTTTCGTCCCACATTCTAAAGCCATACATGTCAGGTTAATTGGCAGGTCCAAATTGTCCCTTTGTGTGAATGGTTGTATGTCCCATGTCTGCCACTGGCTGGCAACCAGTTTAGAATGTCCCCTGCCCACTGCCTGAAGGTAGTGGGGATGGGCTCCAGCACCCCCATGACCCTAATAAAGTTAAGCTGTGCAGAAAAAAGATGGTTGGATATATGTCCACACTCATATTGCGGAGCGGTCTATTTTTTTGTGGAGTTTAACAATTTTTTCTATGTTTCTTTGAAATTCTGTAAAGAGAACACGCATGTATAGTACAACCGAGAATTAATTGTGGAAATTTGGAGGCCTGCCTCACTGAGATAAAAGAGTGGATGTCACTCAACTTCTTGCGCCTTAACTCTGAAAAGACCGAAATGTTAGTTATTGGTGCATCTAAATGCCGTGATTTGCTCTCAAAACTGCTCCGAACATTGACAAATGTAAGATCACCCAGAGTGACTCAGTTAAAAGTGTAGGTGTCATATTTGACCCCGATCTGTCCTTTCAAACACACGTAAAGAATATTACTTGAACAGCTTTCTTCCATCTTCGCAACATTGCTAAAATTCGTCCTAAGCTGTCTCAGTCAGATGCGGAGATTATAATTCATGAGTTCCCGTCTCGATTACTGCAATGCACTATTCTCCGGTCTCCCGAAGTCCAAAATCAAGAGCGTACAGCTGGTACAAAATGCTGCAGCGAGGCTTTTAAATAGTACAAGAAAGTTTGATCACATTACCCCGATTTTAGCTAACCTGCATTGGCTGCCTGTTAGCTTAAGATGTGATTTTAAGGTTCTGTTGGTATTATACAAAATCATACATGGACTTGCTCCCTCATATCTTTCAGATTTAATTTCCCCCTATGTTCCGGTCCGGAGCCTTTGCTCTGAAAACGCTGGTCTACTAGTGATCCCAAGAGCCAAGAAGAGATCTGCAGGTTCGAGAGCGTTCTCCATCCGGGCCCCGGTGCTGTGGAATGCTCTTACCCCTGAGATTCGATCTGCAACCTCAGTGGAAATGTTTAAATCTAAGCTTAAAACACACTTCTATTCTATAGCATATGAATAACCTATATTTTATGTTGACAATATCAGGAGATGGTGTCACATTAGTCTGTAATAATAGTTTGCAATAGTCTTTGATCTGTACAGCCCTTTGAGACTCTTTGTGATTAAGGGCTATACAAAAAAACATGACTTGACTTGTTGTATCCCTTTGGTCTAATATGGTTCCCTAGCAAAGTAAATGAAACAAATAACTAAAAAAGAATTCCGACGATGCTGATAGAGATTTCATTGATTAAGTTTAAAAATTAAGCTTTATTCCCAAATGCAGAAAAAAATATAACCCCAAACTTGTATTTGAGACATAAAACCACAACGCAACATCACAGTGATCCAGCACCCTTTTCCCTTGGTCATGCACTCTCAGCAAAATGTAAATATCAGCACCTGGCTTGGATCATTCGCAATATAAAAGAAGTCTGCATGGAAAAACCTCCTCCTACATCGGATTTAATGTCCATTATGTACTTTTAGTCCAAACTCAGTCGAATAGCTTTTGCCTCCCGAGGAATGTCTGTGCCGGTGGCTGAATTACTGACTCGGACTTCTTGGTTTTTAGAGAGGGAGAAGGAAGACTGCGATGATGAGTGTTTGGATTTCTGGTTTGCATTTGATCATCCTTTCACCCGGAGCTGCTGAAATCCCGAATTTCCTGTCACTGTTTCTCACATATGTCGGGCAGAAGTTGGTGGAACGACTGGAATTGTTTTCTCTTTCGCAATATCTGCAGAGCTCGACACATGCAAAGAAATGCACAAAGAGGGCCCGAATAGTGACAACCACATCAGGTTGAAGTTAAAGAGAGGCAACCGAAGTAGTTGGAAGAGCTAAAAGTGACCTGCCGTGATTGACATCATGATTATACTGTATGTCTAAAGTGAGGCAGTTTAGTGTTTTTAGCTGCCTAGAAAGATAACAATACAGGGGATTCTTGCAGGGGTAAAGGACTAACGGGCTGTAGGAGAAGGCAGAAATAACCCGCACGTTGTCTAAATATGAGCTTCACAACATCTGCCTCTCTACTCCCCTTTCATTTTTGATGTGGGACGAGAGCGGCAGAGAAAACACAAGGAAGCAGCTACCCGGAACATCAAAGCCCCTGCCCTCAAAATGCAGGCCCTCATTAGTTCAGCTAGCAGAACCGACCAGACTTGTGATTGTGTTAGCTGGGGTGTGCACTGGCAGACACTTCAGAGGAGAGCCTCGTTTAAGTCATAACCAACCACTCCACCTCTGCTACCCGGGCCCTCCGTAACCCTCACCAAAACTCTTGGCTGGCTCAGAAGCAGCTGTGAGCCTCTGCCGGTCGCTCCACCCCGTAATCTGGTGTGCAGCTGCAAACATCTGCTTTATTCCTGTGCCCTCAACCACCGGATTGATAAACACATCCCGTACTCACAGAGGACTCAGCCGTGGGCTCCGAGCCACATCGGAAGTATAATATCCCTGTTTCACATTTGTTTGAGTGTAGTCAAACTTGACAAACTGTCTCTGTTTTGTTCCATTTTAGGGTTCGGGTACCAACATTGCTTTTAAGATGACATCATCTTTTACAATCAAAATAAGGAAAATTTAATTACAAAATTTGTGTAAAATAATTCTTACATTCACAGTTCAAGGATCTCTTAACTACGAGTGCCGTCAGGGCACCATTTTCTGCAGTGTGTCTTGGGCAAGTACAGCATGGCAGTGCTCATCCCTCTCCTGGCCATTTTTGGGGTATGGGGTTTGCCCCCTTCGATGAAACAGATAGTGATCAGACTCAGAGACAGCTGCTTCATCATCTGGTTGCTGTTGTTTTTCAGTGTAAAGTATCTTGCCACTGTTCAGAGTGAGCCGTCCTCGGCATTGATGGGAAGTAGTGTGTGACAACAATAATACTAGATCCTAAATCACCGGGAAAAAAACATTTTATCATTCATTATTATTATTATTCATTTCCGAACTTTTGAGTATTACATCGTACAGTAGTCATTGTTTCACTCTTGGCTGTAGGAAGAATTGCTTAAAGTTATAATTATTTATTTATTAGAGCTTCTGTAGCGGTTATAGGAACTAATCAATAAGCCCGCTTTTAATATAATCAACTTATTTCAAGGATCATGGGTTACTTCATAGTGTGTCGGAATGAAATGTTTGCCCCAAAACACCAGTGAACGGTTTGTTTGGGAATCTTTTCTCGTGTTACCTTTTAAACAAAAACCTCTCATGGGGGAGGGGAAGCCACATGGTCCATGAAGAACACCGGATCTCTCTTTATTTTTGGAGACTTTGTACTTCTCACCTGATCGACAGGGAGCGACCATTCCACAGACCATCCAGGCCTCGTGGTTGGCATGTGCCAGGCTTCCTAATCGAGGGGCCACGGCTCTAGGCTTTTGCCTTCTTTCTCCCAATTGTTCCAGGGGGCAAAGGCCAGTCTGGAACCCCCCTTCTGAGCTGTCTTCCTGGAGGGAGCCGTAAAGAGGAGCCTACACTTTCAAGTGCAGCTGATGTCATCAGTCACCGGAGGCATTTTCTGTGACCGGTTGGAGTTCCTGTTGATACTTTTTTAAATTAAAGTTCTCCAATTAGTTTATTGATTGATTTTTGGCAAAATTTCATTCGGAAACGCATCTGGCATAAAACATGACACTCATATGTGCGAATTATTAATTCTTTGACAACAAATGGGACTTCAAAACTTTATTATGCGACTGGAGAGTCTGGTCACTCCCTGTGAATGATTATGTGTGTGCTCTTGTGTGCGTTTTAGGAAAAAAGGAAAAGTCTTGTGAATGAATTGTGGGTCTTTCGTTGTGGTGGCAAAGTCGGTGGTTAGTAAAGGTTAGGGAGGAAATGCATTTGTAGCCGGGTACAAAAAACGTCCTTTGCTTTTGTGAAAGATTGAAGGCTCAAAGGTTCTTTGTCTGGAAAAGGTGTCAAGAACCCGCTCGGGGTGGCGCGGGACCACAATGCAGAAGCAAGGATTAATGCAACAATGCATTATTTATTCAGTCCAGGTTCGGTACACAGGTGAGACAAAAGAATCGAGGAAACAGTGTCTTGATCATCAGAGCTAGTTGTCGTGATCCAGGGGTAGGCAGGGTTTAGGTGATCCGTAAACTTGCATTGGCGAAAGTGACAGAGAATTTGTGGTCGGGAAAGGAGGCAAAAACAAGACTAGGCCAAGACAAATGCTAGAATAAGACAAAAATGACAACGAACTGGCAAACGTGCCGAAAAACAGGAGTGCTTAAATAATGAGCAGGAGAGGCCATTTGGGTTCAATAAGGGCAAATTACACCAGCAAGAGGGGGAGAGAGAGAAAAGAAAACATGACAGCCAGAGTGTGACAAAAGGACTTAGTGTTTCATTTAAAAGAATATTTATAATAGGTTACATGAATACATAGATAAATAATTCAAGAAAATGGTTCCATTAAAAATAAATAAATAAAAAGTTAAATAAAATGGTTACCAACGTATATACAGTATATTACTCCTAAATTTACTAAATAGCTTCAAAAGCCTTGATTTCCATTTCATTCCATTCCATACCAGCATTTTTCATCCAGCTTACCAGGGCACCCTGGTGTGACGTGAGACCTTGTCTAGTGTGCCACAGGAAGTTACCCAAGCTTCCATCCATCCATTATCTGCACCGCTTATCCTCAGTAGGGTCGCGGGGGCGCTGGAGCCCATCCCAGCTATCTTCGGGCAGTGGGCAGGGGACACCCTGAACTGGTTGCCAGCTAGTCGCAGGGCACACAGAGACAGACAATTCACTCGCTCATTCACACCTAGGGACAATTTGAACCGGCCAATTAACCTCATTTCATCTCATTAGCCGTACCGCTTAACCTCATTAGGGTCGCGGGGGGGCTGGAGCCGATCCCAGCCATCTCCGGGCAGTGGGCAGGGGACACCCTGAACTGGTTGCCAGCCAATCGCAGGGCACACGGGGACAGACATCTCACTCGCTCATTCACACCTAGGGACAATTTGAACCGGCTAATCAACCTGACATGCACGTTTTTGGAATGTGGGAGGAAACCGGAGTGCCCGGAGGAAACCCACGCAAGCACGGGGAGAACATACAAACTCCACACAGGAGGTTTGATCTCACGACCTCAGAACTGTGCCACACATGCGCTAACCACTGCGCCGCCGTGCTGCCCGTTACCCAAGCTTATTATTGTAAAAAATAAAATAAAAACGTGCCATTGCTCAATACTGTAGCTTTCTTCCTGTGATCAGCTGAACTCCAACATGCACCCATTGTCACGAGGCGTGGTGGCGTGGAAGGTGACCGGACCAGAACGGAGGCAGGAGGCATGAAGGGAGAACTCAAATGCGTTGACGATCCATAAGTTTTATTTAATAAAATAAAAGTCGCCCAATACTCCGGGGCAAAACAGAACAATACAGAGTTCCTCCGGCACGAACTCAACAGGACATGGCATAACAGACTAAAACATGACAAGGCATAACAGACTAAAACAGGACAAGCATAACAGACCGGGATTGTGTATATGAGTAGTAATGAACCAGCAACCGCAGAGCCCACAATGCAGCCTTAAATCAGACACACAATTAGTTGAACTGCTTCAGCTGTTGCCCAGAGGGCGGGGCAGACTGGTCACCAAGGAGACCGTGACAGAGCCCCCCTCTTAAGGGACAGCTCCCGAGGTCCCAAACAGAAAAAATTACAACCTCACGCCCCGGAATGTTGACGCTCGCGATTGGGGCAACCCCGCTCCCTCCTCCGAACACGCAGGAACGGGGAGAGGCAGGCGCCATCTGCGTCGGGCGGATCGGAATCGGCAGGGAGGGGGTCTGGTGGGCAAACTGGACAGGGGATAACAGACAGGCAGAACCGACAAGAACAGGACAGGCAAAATCAGGGCAGGTAAACAGGACAGGCAAAATCAGAACAGGCAAAATCAGAACAGGTAAAACATGAGAGGGTCAAAATCAGAACAGGTAAAACATGAGAGGGTCAAAATCAAAACAGACAAGACATGAGAGAGTCAAAATCAGAACCGGCAAAACAGGAGCAGCGGAGTCGGACTGGCAGGCAGCGGAGTCGGACTGGCAGGCAGCGGAGTCGGACTGGCAGGCAGCGGAGTCGGACTGGCACGCAGGCAGCGGAGTCGGACTGGCACGCAGCGGAGTCGGACTGGCACGCAGGGGAGACTGAATAGCAGGCAGTCGGCACGGGAGTCGGGCAGGCAGGCATCAGAGTCGGAGTCGGCCCGACGGGCAGCGGAGTCGGAGTCGGCCCGACGGGCAGCGGAGTCGGAGTCGGCCCGACGGGCAGCGGAGTCGGCCCGACGGGCAGCGGAGTCGGACTTGCACGCAGGGGAGAGGGAATAGCAGGCAATAGACCTAAGATTTATGGCCCGAGCCCGAACCCGAGGCAATTTCGGGCCGGGTCGGGCCTGAAATGTCAGTCATACGGTCGGGTCGGGTCCGGTCCTGCTTTTTTTTTTTTTTTTTTTTTTTTTAAATTAATTAATAATTATAAATATATGTTCATTAAAAATATATACTTAAACTATGTATGGATACTAGACCAAGGAATATAGTAAATCAAATAAATATTATTTGTGTACAATTAGTTGTGATTGCGGAAATCATAGCGTACAGTGACGTTGGTGACTTTTCCATCCGCATTAACAAACGCATTTTGTAAAATACGATCGCGCTTTATTGTTTAAATAAACGCGTTATATAGACTAGAATCTCCCAATTATTATAATTAGCTCGCTTTATTTTGTTTTAAAGCGTATTATATAGAATACGATCGCTTTTGTCGGAAGCGTACATTGACGTTGGTGACATTTTCATCCGCGTTAAAAAACGCAATTTGCAGAATAAAATCACGCTTTATTGTTTAAATAAACGCGTTATATAGACTAGGATCTCCCAATTATTATAATTAGCTCGCTTTATTGTTTTAATAAGCGTTTTATATAGAATACGATCAGGGGGGGGGGAATTTGCATAGGAGTCGGAAAAGGGCACAACACGTCAACACCCCCTGAATGAAAGTGCTGCGCTAAAATCTTAAGGACGTACTACTACTGCTGCTGTGGATTATGGCCCAATGATCAAGTCGTCAAAATGACGGACGCCCTTAAATGTTTTCGCTACCTCAAAAAAAAAAACCCGTCAATGACAGATTGTCGCTTAATGTAACATCTGCAGTGCAGACACAGAAATATAAAAGATGTAAATGTTTATACAGTTTTATTTAACTTAGGCCTAGATGTTGTAACAAAAGGCAGAGTTTAATTTGTTATCATAAATCACCCCTCCTTATAAATAAAATATGTAATTTCGGGCCCCCTCGGGCCGGGCCAGCAAATCCAGTTAATTAGTCGGGCTCGGTCCGGGTCGGGTTTAATACCCCTCGGGCCTGCGTCGGGCTCGGGTGCTTTTTTTGGGCCCGATCTTACCTCTAGCAGGCAATCGGCACGGGAGTCGGGCAGGCAGGCGTCAATTCTTCCTGGGACCCCATTCGAGGCACAGCAAGGGCCACGACGGGCGGGGCCGTGGTTCGAACGGGCAGGGAAGGCCAACTCAGTAGGCGCCTGCCAAACTGCGCTCTCCAGCTCTCCCCAAGTCGCGCTGGGATCGTTCGCTGAGTTCAATTGTTGGCTGGTTGATTCTGTCACGAGGCGTGGTGGCGTGGAAGGTGACCGGACCAGAACGGAGGCAGGAGGCATGAAGGGAGAACTCAAATGCGTTGACGATCCATAAGTTTTATTTAATAAAATAAAAGTCGCCCAATACTCCGGGGCAAAACAGAACAATACAGAGTTCCTCCGGCACGAACTCAACAGGACATGGCATAACAGACTAAAACATGACAAGGCATAACAGACTAAAACAGGACAAGCATAACAGACCGGGATTGTGTATATGAGTAGTAATGAACCAGCAACCGCAGAGCCCACAATGCAGCCTTAAATCAGACACACAATTAGTTGAACTGCTTCAGCTGTTGCCCAGAGGGCGGGGCAGACTGGTCACCAAGGAGACCGTGACAGAGCCCCCCTCTTAAGGGACAGCTCCCGAGGTCCCAAACAGAAAAAATTACAACCTCACGCCCCGGAATGTTGACGCTCGCGATTGGGGCAACCCCGCTCCCTCCTCCGAACACGCAGGAACGGGGAGAGGCAGGCGCCATCTGCGTCGGGCGGATCGGAATCGGCAGGGAGGGGGTCTGGTGGGCAAACTGGACAGGGGATAACAGACAGGCAGAACCGACAAGAACAGGACAGGCAAAATCAGGGCAGGTAAACAGGACAGGCAAAATCAGAACAGGCAAAATCAGAACAGGTAAAACATGAGAGGGTCAAAATCAGAACAGGTAAAACATGAGAGGGTCAAAATCAAAACAGACAAGACATGAGAGAGTCAAAATCAGAACCGGCAAAACAGGAGCAGCGGAGTCGGACTGGCAGGCAGCGGAGTCGGACTGGCAGGCAGCGGAGTCGGACTGGCAGGCAGCGGAGTCGGACTGGCACGCAGGCAGCGGAGTCGGACTGGCACGCAGCGGAGTCGGACTGGCACG
Source organism: Urocampus carinirostris (assembly GCF_059441175.1). Classification (NCBI taxonomy): domain Eukaryota; kingdom Metazoa; phylum Chordata; class Actinopteri; order Syngnathiformes; family Syngnathidae; genus Urocampus; species Urocampus carinirostris. Next base: position 26,460,947 of record NC_142351.1, on the reverse strand, counting down.
CAGGGGAGACTGAATAGCAGGCAGTCGGCACGGGAGTCGGGCAGGCAGGCATCAGAGTCGGAGTCGGCCCGACGGGCAGCGGAGTCGGAGTCGGCCCGACGGGCAGCGGAGTCGGCCCGACGGGCAGCGGAGTCGGCCCGACGGGCAGCGGAGTCGGACTTGCACGCAGGGGAGAGGGAATAGCAGGCAATAGACCTAAGATTTATGGCCCGAGCCCGAACCCGAGGCAATTTCGGGCCGGGTCGGGCCTGAAATGTCAGTCATACGGTCGGGTCGGGTCCGGTCCTGCTTTTTTTTTTTTTTTTTTTTTTTTTAAATTAATTAATAATTATAAATATATGTTCATTAAAAATATATACTTAAACTATGTATGGATACTAGACCAAGGAATATAGTAAATCAAATAAATATTATTTGTGTACAATTAGTTGTGATTGCGGAAATCATAGCGTACAGTGACGTTGGTGACTTTTCCATCCGCATTAACAAACGCATTTTGTAAAATACGATCGCGCTTTATTGTTTAAATAAACGCGTTATATAGACTAGAATCTCCCAATTATTATAATTAGCTCGCTTTATTTTGTTTTAAAGCGTATTATATAGAATACGATCGCTTTTGTCGGAAGCGTACATTGACGTTGGTGACATTTTCATCCGCGTTAAAAAACGCAATTTGCAGAATAAAATCACGCTTTATTGTTTAAATAAACGCGTTATATAGACTAGGATCTCCCAATTATTATAATTAGCTCGCTTTATTGTTTTAATAAGCGTTTTATATAGAATACGATCAGGGGGGGGGGAATTTGCATAGGAGTCGGAAAAGGGCACAACACGTCAACACCCCCTGAATGAAAGTGCTGCGCTAAAATCTTAAGGACGTACTACTACTGCTGCTGTGGATTATGGCCCAATGATCAAGTCGTCAAAATGACGGACGCCCTTAAATGTTTTCGCTACCTCAAAAAAAAAAACCCGTCAATGACAGATTGTCGCTTAATGTAACATCTGCAGTGCAGACACAGAAATATAAAAGATGTAAATGTTTATACAGTTTTATTTAACTTAGGCCTAGATGTTGTAACAAAAGGCAGAGTTTAATTTGTTATCATAAATCACCCCTCCTTATAAATAAAATATGTAATTTCGGGCCCCCTCGGGCCGGGCCAGCAAATCCAGTTAATTAGTCGGGCTCGGTCCGGGTCGGGTTTAATACCCCTCGGGCCTGCGTCGGGCTCGGGTGCTTTTTTTGGGCCCGATCTTACCTCTAGCAGGCAATCGGCACGGGAGTCGGGCAGGCAGGCGTCAATTCTTCCTGGGACCCCATTCGAGGCACAGCAAGGGCCACGACGGGCGGGGCCGTGGTTCGAACGGGCAGGGAAGGCCAACTCAGTAGGCGCCTGCCAAACTGCGCTCTCCAGCTCTCCCCAAGTCGCGCTGGGATCGTTCGCTGAGTTCAATTGTTGGCTGGTTGATTCTGTCACGAGGCGTGGTGGCGTGGAAGGTGACCGGACCAGAACGGAGGCAGGAGGCATGAAGGGAGAACTCAAATGCGTTGACGATCCATAAGTTTTATTTAATAAAATAAAAGTCGCCCAATACTCCGGGGCAAAACAGAACAATACAGAGTTCCTCCGGCACGAACTCAACAGGACATGGCATAACAGACTAAAACATGACAAGGCATAACAGACTAAAACAGGACAAGCATAACAGACCGGGATTGTGTATATGAGTAGTAATGAACCAGCAACCGCAGAGCCCACAATGCAGCCTTAAATCAGACACACAATTAGTTGAACTGCTTCAGCTGTTGCCCAGAGGGCGGGGCAGACTGGTCACCAAGGCGACCGTGACACCCATATCAGTAGCTGGCAGCAGAAATCATACTAATTTTCTGCTTGTGAGATAGTACTGTATATTTAATAATTTATTTTGTTTGATTAAGTATTTTAAGCTAGCACTGCTAAAAAAATAATAAAATATACCAAATAAAGTAAAAACAATGAACTAAGTTTGATAAGAATTATGATTTTTAATTAGAAAAAAAAAATAAAGAAAACATAGTAAAATACAATTTATTTCACTGGCAGATAATTTTTGTCAATTTTAAGTGCATGCAAGATTTTTCAGGAATATATATATATATATATATATATATATATATATATATATATATATATATATATATATATATATAGATAGATAGATAGATAGATAGATAGATATTAAAACCTAAAAAACAGATTACCAAATTACCTGTATTACCTCCAGAGCCAATGTGACCACAGATAATAATAAAAACTCTATATTGTTAATAAAGACACGATGATAATTTAAACTGTTGTCAGAAATAAATTATTATGTACTTTTGAGTGTAAATGGACGGTGTGCATGTAGATTTCTTAATGAGAAAAGATCAATTGCTCCAAAAAGGTTGGTTAACACATCTACAGTATGTATAAAAGTTAGGGAATTTGGTGGAAATAAGTACTCTACTACTGGCAAAGTTATAGAATAAAGGACAGCAAAAATTATATATTTTTACTTGTCAGCTGTGTTTAAGTGGTTTTTGGCCTGAACGTAACACTTTTCAATTTACTGCCATTATATGGCACCCACAGGGCAGCTGGAAGCATCATATTACGTCTAATTTATTTACTAAGACGATGCTTGCATTCATTATTTAAGCACGTTTGCCTTTAGAATAGATTTCCTTGGGTCGATTTCCCGCTGCAAATACCTCACTTTATTATGCATTCCAACAAAACAATAATTAAATCCTAATTATTTCAAAGACTGTCAATTTCAATGAAAAAGCGCAACGTGGGTTTCTTTGTTAATGAAAACGCCTAAGTGTTGTCGGTACTGCAGCATCACTGCATGTGCGCCTGTACCAAAATACCGCGAGAACCCGTGGACGCATCATCGCGAGACTTACTCTCCAACTCTCCATCCAGCTGGTTGCCTCCGGTTGACGGGTAAGTAGTAACGAGAAGCCAGCGTCAAAATGCGCCATTGTTTTGCCAGTCCATCTCTTTTTGTATCACAGTTAGAGTCAATAGAAACCAAATTGTCGCTCTTTAATCGGTGACATTAGGTCGTGATGTGTTTTAGTCGTGACTGTGCGGTGTTCTGCCGTGCACGCACCGTACAGTGTGCATTCAAATTTTCCTTAAATTCAAGGGTTTTAACATGAACTTGTATTTTGATATTTCTTGAACACGGTGCTTGTTTTGTCATCCATATCGTTGTCATCATCGTAATGATCTTTCGTGAATCAATTGACAAGGAACACGCGGATGAAGCGACTGCTGCAGAATGCAGCAATTCCGCCATGAAACACTCGCTGGGGCTGCACTGAGTTCACCCATTTACTCCTACATGCCGCATCTCCACTTGCACGAACTGATTCGGCAATATTTGTATGCTTAATTTACGTTTTTTTAAAGGGACGCTGTGTATTATTTGGCACCTCCTGGTGGTGACAAACCTCGTTCATTAAAAAACAATAACACTGATGTAAGGTGAGGTGCTTCGTTTAGGGCAGGGGTGTCAAACTCATTTGAACTCGGGGGCCACACGATAGAACAAAAATTCTGTCGGAGGCCGGACCAGTAGATTAAAGAGAAAGAAAAAGAGAGATAAAGAAATAAGAGAAAGATGGAAAGAAAAGGAGAGCGGGTGGGACAAAGAGAGAGAGGGAGAGAGCGTGAAAAACAAAAGAGATAAAAAGACAAGTTGTGAGAGTGGGGGAAAGAAGGGGAGAGGAAAAAATAAATCCAAAGATGAATAGAAAGACAGAAGGAGAGAAAGGAGAAAAGAAAGCACAAAGTGGGGGAATAGAGAGAGAAAATGAAAAAAGGAAGTAAGAGCAAAAGAGGTTAAAAGACACAGAGAGATAAAGAGACAAAGAGCAACAAAGGAAGAGAAAAAGAGAGACACAAAGAGTGAAAGAGACAGAGAGTGGGAGAAAAGGGGTGGAAAAGAGAGAGAGAGAGAGAGAGAGAGATGAATACAAGTACAGTGTCTTTGTGAGAGGAACCTGGCTTTGGCAACATCAAGTTGACATACTTTAACATGCAGCTTGTTTTTCTCTTGTGCTTCTCTGTGTGTTGTCTCGCGGGCCGGATTCAATCCCTTAGCGGGCCTGATCTGGCCCGCGGGCCGCCTGTTTGACACCTGTGGTTTAGGGAGACCTTAAAAAGGCTAAATATTTATCTAGTTTGTGTGTGTTACAATGGCCGACTAGGTTCAAAGAGCCCTTATGTTTTATTTTTCCTTGTGCCAATATGCTTTTATCTCATTAAATCTGTTAGGGAGGGAACACATTGGATTTGAGGACTGGGTTGGGGGAGTGCTGGTGAGAGACATCCTGCTCGTCCCTGACGGAGTTTTGTTTTGTTTATTTATTTGTCAATGAAGCATGAAAAGGTTGAATGTAAGAATAAGCCAACTTTAGATAGAGTTGAAACGCGTTTTCAGTAATTTAGTGTAGTTACAAACCACAGTTTAGTTATGTAGTGTGTTATTTCTTTTTAGGAAGTTGTACGCAGGAACATTGTTGGTAATAAGGCTGTTAAAAATAACGACGTTATAAATGATGGATTATAAATGATGGATTATGAATTACGGATTATAAATCTCGCTGTTACGTAACTGGGTTATACGGTGTAATCTAACAAATTACTTTTTCCGCCGTTAAAACGCTGTAATCGTTACTGACAGTCAAAATTGGTGCGTTACTTTGAATAAAGCAGATTTCCACTCTCCTCCAAGTTGTTTACATCACAGCTTTTCTGATCATGTCGCCATTAAAAATCGCGACTACCATGTACAGTGGTACCTCTACTTACAAATGTCTCTACATACGAAAGTTTCACGTTAAGAAGTATCTGAACGGGAAAATAAGATTGCCTTTAGTTACTAAGTAAAAAATACAATACGTGCTGCTATTCGCCGCTCGCAGAGTTTCCTGAACGTAAAAAAACTGGCTATCGCTTCAAATATGCCTGGCAACCCAGTATGCACGCGTGCTCATAGCATGCTCTTCGTGTCACCATCACAGTTCAGAGTTCAGACACGAGGAGGAAGAGGGTTTCTGGGATGATAGCGGGGAGGAGGATGCAGCCATCATTTAATCAGCCCAAATTAAAGACATTTTAGTTTAATCATTTTTTACTCTTGTTTTATGTTTATTGTGCGGTAATCTAATTCTAACATGTATTTGTTTCATGTTTTGATGCTCTTTAATGTTTTTTTGAAAAAATATCAGGAATATCAGTATTTTTGCGGGGCTTATCGCATTTATATACAAAATGCCTCACTTTAAGTCGAAGGTACCCTTGTCACGACCAGTACAAGCAGGGGACCTTAATGCGTAACGTTTCACACAAAGCTTTATTAAGGGATCAGGGAAGCCCTCGCGAACGAAGCGTGGTCGGAGATCGGAACAAGTCGGTCAGCCGGGACAGGAGACGGAGCGTGGTCGGAGATCAATACAGGAAACAGAACCAGGGTATGGGTAGCCGGGACAGGAGAACGGAGCTCTGATCTGGGATCAATACAGGAAACAGAATCAGGATATGGGTAGCCAGACCAGGAGAACCGAGCTTGGATCTGGGATTGATACAGGAAACAGAATCAGGATACGGGTAGCCGGGACAGGAGAACGGAGCTTGGACCGGGTTTCGGTATCGGAAACAGGTCGGGATCAAAACGGGAGCCAGAGTCAAAAAGTGTTTGCCTTGCATGCGCTGAGGTTTGCAGACGGACTGACCAGAAGTGAAGGAGAACGACGTGTTTAAATAGGAGGAGAACTAATCATGAAACGAGTGGCAGCCGGGGCTGAATGAGTGAGCGCATGTGAGAACAATTGGCAAATCATGACAACCATTCTAGTTAGTAATTACTAATGTAGTATTTATTAATGAGCCGAGAAAAAAAAAGGCACCAATCGAGAGCCGGTTCCCTTTGAGACGCTATTTTTTTTTCTTGTGATTAGTCAAAATGCATTTTTTCAGAGATTGTGCTGTTGACTTTAATTTGTTGGAGTATAAGAACGTTTACATTTTTTTGTATTTTATCTATTTCTTAGTAGATTTATAAATTTCTATATTTATGTTTCCTGCGTTTTGCAGTGTTCATTTTTAAGGGTTAGTTTTGCTTTATTTTTTCCCCTTTTTTATTCATTCATGACAATGCATACTAAATGGTAATTTATGGATTAAACAGCAAAAACAACCTGAAGAGACATTTGGGAGCCAAAATAGCAGGGCCCTTTTTGATGAGCCAAGCCGTAAAAGCCGTTTCTCTAAAAAGAGTCGGAATTCCCATCTCTACAACGGGACAATTTGAGTTAGGTTTAATTTTTTCAAACTCACTTTATATCATTTACTGCTGATTGTCACTTTATTAAATTGTTTACGTGTTTTTTTTGTTTTGTTTTTTTGGCGCTTTACGTGTAGGATAAGTCTGGTGAGGTGCAATAAATATTACATGGTTCTATAACACAACTACCTGTTCTCTATTCAACTGATTCACATCCTTTCAAATTCTTTGACATACAACTTTTAACAGAAATATTTACTTTCCCTGGTAACAAGTGACTTTTACAATGGAGTACTTCTATTACTTACTCACTCTGTAACGTCTTGGAAAAAGTAGTGAGTAAATAGAGCTAATTACTTTTTTTAAAGCAACGTGGACAACAGCACAACACTGCACAAGAATATACCAGTAGTATATTCCAACGATACTAATCAACAGTGACAGAAATTGCACCGGTGGAAAAAATAGCATTAAGAGGATTTGAAGTATCATGCAAAATAATGGCATAATTGCAGAATAAATCATTCCATTTTGTTTGAATGTTCAGTTTACCTTATATATTATATTTCACATTGCATAATTTTGAAATGATTTAATAAATGCATTTTAGGCTTGGAACTTATTCATCAATAAATGTTCACAAATTTACCCTTTGCTGAAAGCAAAAACTTAAGAAACAACTATTTGCAAAGATTTATCCAGCCATGCCCTAAAAACTAGGGAGAAAATCAAATTGCAATCATTAGTAGACATTTTCATGTTCCCATTTAAGACTGTGTGTCACCCTCTTCCAATTTCTCAACACCCACGCTTTTCACACCAACTCCATCACCTTGACTTGCACCTTTCGTCAGAGTTAAGTGACATGTGAGAAAAGTATCACAAAAGTAAACCAAATAAGCGAAAAGATATGCAAAATATTTCTATGATTAAAGGTGGATAAAAGATTAGAGGGAGCGAGGGGAGCTGATGATGGAAGGAATATCCCAACAAATTTAAAATGCTTCTTCTTTAAAGGTGGCAAGTTTATAGTTGCGTTAAAATGCAATGTTGGCTTTCCCAAAAGTAATGATTAATACAGCATGAAAACAAGGAAGATGAAAAAAGAAAGTACACACACACACACACACACACACACACACACATATATATATATATATATATATATATATATATATATATATATATATATATATATATATATATATATATATATATATATATATATATATATATATATATTGGTTTGCAAAACTATTTGCCCCCCTTGAACTTTGTGACCTTTTGACACATTTCAGACTTCAAACATCAAGATATAAAACTGATTTCTTGTGAAGCATCAGCAATAAGTGGGACACAATCATGAAGTGAAACACACTTTATTGGATATTTCAAACTTTTTTAACAAATAAATTGAAAAGTCGGCGTGCAAAATTATTCAGCCCCATTAAGTTAATACTTTGCAGCGCCACCTTTTGCTGTGATGACAGCTGCAAGTCGCTTGGGGTATGTCTTTATCAGTTTTGCATATTGACAAATTGATAGTTTTTCCCATTCCTCCTTGGAAAACAGCTCCAGCTCAGTGAGGTTGGATGGAAAGCGTTTGTGAACAGCAGTTTTCAGTTCTTTCCACAGATACTTAATTGGATTGAGGTCTGGACTTTGACTTGGCCTTTCTTAGACCTTGATACATTTTTTGGTGAACCATTCCATTGAAGCTTTTGTTTTATATTTTGGATCATTGTCTTGTTGGAAGACAAATCTCCGTCCCAGTCTCAAGTCTTTTGCAAACTCCATCAGGTTTATGTCCTGTATTTGGCTCCATCCATCTTCCCATCAATTTTAACCATCTTCCCTGTCCCTGCTGAAAAAAAGCAGGCCCAAACCTTGATGCTGCCACCACCATGTTTGACTGTGGGGATGGTGTGTTGAGGGTGATGAGCTGTGCTGCTTTTACGCCAAACATAACGTCTTGCAATGTTGCCAAAAAGTTCGATTTGGGTCTCATCTGAACAGAGCACCTTCTTCCATATGTTTGGTGCATCTCCCAGGTTGCTTGTGGCAAACTTTAAACAACACTTTTACAGATATCTTTTAATCTTTCTTGCCACTCGTCCATAAAGGCCAGATTTGTGCAGTTTACGACTGATTGTTGTCCTATGAACAGATTCTCCCACCTCAGCTGTAGACCTCTGCAGTTCATCCAGAGTAATCATGAGCCTCTTGGCTGCATCTCTGATCAGTTTTCCTCTTGTATGAGCTGAAAGTTTAGGGGGACGGCCCGATCATGGTTTATTTGCAGTGGTCTGATACTCCTTCCATTTCAATATTATTGCTTGCACAGTGCTCCTTGGGATGTTTAAAGTTTGGGAAATCTTTTTGTCTCCAAATCCAGCTTTAAACTTCTTCACAACAGTATATCGGACCTGCTAGTGTGTGTGTTCCTCATTCTTCATGATGCTCTCTGTACTTTAAACAGACCCCTGAGACTATCACAGTGCAGGTACATTTATACAGAGACTTGATTACACACTGGTGGATTCCATTTATCATCGTTAGTCATTTAGATCAACATTGAATCATTCAGAGATCCTCACTGACCTTCTGGACAGAGTTTGCTGCACTGAAAGTAAAGGGGCTGAATCATTTTGCACACCCACTTTTTCGGTTTGTTAAAAAAGTTTAAAATATCCAATAAAGTGTGTTCTACTTCATGATTGTGTCCCGCTTATTGTTGATGCTTAACAAGAAATTACAGCTTTATAATTTTCTATTTGAAGTCTGAAATGTGGCAAAAGGTCAGGGGGGGCAAGTAGTTTCGCAAGCCACTGTATATATACAATAAATCTGCTGTTAATATAAATTGAATATAAACAATATCAACTACACACAACTACTACAACTACCAGTATTTAAATAGGAACGATAAAACCAACACTAGTGACGTGAAAGCGGTCATAATATTTGGCACCTCTTTTAGATATCCGCTGTGCCCTTGCCACGTTTACTTAGGCTGTCTAGACATTCTAAAAGTTTACTTTTTGTTTTGCCTCACCAGTTCCTCGCGCCGTAGTTCTGTTGCAAGCTGCTCGTCGTCATGGGCAACATCTTCGGAAACCTGCTAAAAAGCCTGATCGGGAAAAAAGAGATGCGGATTCTTATGGTGGGCTTGGATGCCGCTGGGAAAACGACCATCCTTTACAAGTTGAAGTTGGGAGAGATCGTCACCACCATTCCTACAATCGGTGCGTGAGGCCAGAAACGCAAAAGGACGTTGCAAAGATTGGCGTGTGCCGCTTCTTGATCGTTTCTTTTGCACAGGCTTCAATGTGGAAACAGTGGAGTACAAGAACATCAGCTTCACTGTGTGGGATGTGGGTGGCCAGGACAAGATTCGTCCCTTGTGGAGGCACTACTTTCAAAACACTCAGGGTAAGTTGTAATTATGGTTCTCCCGTGTCATTCGTCTATTGCTGAAAGCTGTCCACTAATGTTGTGGTGTGACACAAATCATAAACTGGACTAGGAGAAAAGGGAAAAGGTGAGGTGGGGGGTATTTTATTTAATTGCTATTTTGCCAGAAGGCTGACAATTAGAATAGTTTGAATTGTCATTGATAACAACGTAGTGAACATGGTTTTCAACAAGGTTGGATGTGGCACTCTGAAACATGTACTCAAGCAGGGGTGGCGAACACGTGGCTCTAGAGTCGCATGCAGGTCTTGGCCAATAAGAATGCGGCTCTTTGCCTCATCTAATTTTCTATATACTGCGGCTCTTGGCCTTGTTTCATGTTTAGTTTTTTTTTTGGTGTACTGAGGGTGGACACTTTCCTTTAAATCAACACAAGAACATTACTTGTTGTATTGTAAGGAGAGGAGAGTGTTATGGGAAATAATATATTTTTAATTGTGTGTGTTTGTGTGTGTCTGTCTGTCATGGCATGTCAGTGCGTGGTGTGGCTCTTTGATTCTCACAGTTGAAAATTTCGGCTCTTTGTGTCAAATTTGTTCCCCACCCCTGTACTAAAGACTTAAAAGACAAAGATAAGATTAAAAAACGAATGTAAAGATAAATAGGCACAATTATTTACAATGTAGTGCTTGGAGACTGGCCTGAGTTATTAGTGCATTGCAACAATAGTGATGTGAAAAATAGTGCAATGATATTTTGTCAGCACAGTCTTTTGCGCTTGTTAAGAGGTGTGATGGCTGTGGGGAAGATACTGACAATGGCCCATGGGTGGCATTAAACATGTTAGAACTTTTTAAAAAAAATAATAATAACAATAGTAAAAACAAACTTTATAACATGTATAATAACAACATCTATTATTATAATAATCATAATTTGTAAGTGATAAAACATTTTAAATGCGTGCGGCCATGGATTAATTTACATATTTCAGGACAACCTAATTACCTTCACCAACTGTTCTCGTCTTTCAGTTTAGAATGACTGAAATGCTTCCCACGATACCCTAATTGTCAAACAGTTCAGAATTCTGTGTGCTTCATAAAAAAATTTGCGGGTCAGCTGGACAACAGACCGGTTCTCCTGGCCCAGCCCAATAATACCATCAACAATTTAGTAAAGTGACTAAAAACCGTCATGAGGCGATAATACCTATTGCGTTTTCATATGTCATCTGTATCCGTAGTGGTCTAGTGGATAAAATTCGGCACACTCGATGCCAAGATCTAGATTTGACACCCGTTGCATTCGATGTTATGCAGTTGTATGCAATTGTATGCAATTGTGAGAAGTGATATATTCCGACTGATCAATCTGCAAGACAGAGACCCCTTGCTACTTCACGTTTCGGTTATCGCTGGTTCACCCCTTCCCGGATTTTTATTTAAATTGATTTTGTCTGTATTGTCATTGATATCATTGTATCGTACATTGTGTTCTGTTAGACAGCTCTCTGAGGGCACTCTGTGTCAATTGAGTGTTATTGTTTGTGTGCACGACTGTGATAAGCTGGTGTGACTGTGTGCGCAACTGTGATAGTTTTGTGTATGCTGTCAGTCAAAAAGTGGGCGGGGACTGCCTCCGTAAGCATACTGGGAAGCATTGCGACCACTAGCTTTTAGTGGTTTGTTTCATCAATTAAATTGGACTTTGAGAAAAATCAGAAGAGTGCAAAGAAATGCCTATCACCAGGCGGGTTCTCCGTGGGTTATCATCAGGTTGGTAAAGCGACTGAGGTGGCGTCTGGAGGCAGTAGTCAGGCAGCCAGTCCAGCCTACTGCTAGTGCTAAGCTAACGACCTTCACAAGCTACCCCTGTGGACCCTGTATCTTAACAATGCTTGGTCCATTAGCCATGAAACAGATGACCCGGAGCTACAATTCATGGGAAACTGCTACATTTGGGACGCTTTTATTTTAATCATTGCGGAGACTCGGCTCAATCCCAGGAGACCCGATGTACGTTCTCTTAATTGCTTTCAAACACTGAAAGGAGAAGCCTTCCAGTTTTGTTTTACTTTTGTATAATGGCATTCCGTTGCAATGATGGGTTGTGTGTTATTATTGGTAGATCTGTAATTGTTATTTTGTACATTCGTATACTCTCAGTTGGAAATGACGTCATTTCGAGGTTAAGTTTAACTCTTTGGAGGCTTTTATAAAAGTGTAACACTACTCCACGGATTTTCACTTTTCGCTCGTGGTTTTGGTCCCGAATAACCGCCAAAACTGATGGATCTTTGTACAGCACTTTTTAATTAATTATGTAACCCTAGACTTTACTGTTATTTTGGTTTCATGTGCCATTTATTGGGGGTGCGTCTTATAGCGTGGAAAATATGGCTCTAGAAAAGCAGCAAACAGACCATATCTATTATTTACAGTCCTTTGGGCATTGATTGGTTGAGCCTGTTCAATTTGAAAAATATTTTAAAGGAGCATTGAAAGGTCAGGACACCACAAATCAGACAAATTTCTCATCGTCTGTGTCCAGGCTTGATATTTGTGGTGGACAGCAACGACCGCGAGCGCGTGAACGAAGCCAGAGAGGAACTCATGAGGATGCTGGCCGAGGATGAGCTGCGGGACGCCGTTCTCCTCGTCTTTGCCAACAAGCAGGTATAGAGGCGGCTGGCGAGGTCTTTAACCTGTGGCGCCATGCCCTCCGATGGAACCCAAAGCGACTTTGTTGTTCTCCCAGGACCTGCCCAATGCCATGAATGCTGCGGAGATCACAGACAAGCTGGGCCTGCACTCCTTGCGCCACCGCAACTGGTACATTCAGGCCACTTGCGCTACCAGCGGCGACGGCCTTTACGAGGGCCTGGACTGGCTGGCCAATCAGCTGAAGAATAAAAAGTGAGCGGCCAATGGGGAAGTGCCGGCTCCAGGTAGTACCACTTCCTTTTGGATGCATGGAATTGACATGGCGGGGTAGTGCTGAAAAAGCCCCTTCCAGGTTATTCCGCGTCATCCCCCTGTCGTTAACAAACGTCGCTCTTCGGTTGTTACTCAATTATTTATTTGATTTGTTTGGATCTGCTGTGAGAATTCTTTATCATATTGCGACACAGTGTGTCCTCTATGTTTTGCTTTATATACACTGGATACATAAATCGGGATGTACAATTGTTGAATAAGCACATGTATTTTTCATTCCTTAAACGTGTGTTGGCGAAGTAACGTTACCTAACTGTGCTAAATGTAAACAATAACAAATATAATATTTATATTGTGGGACAAGCAAGGTACAAGTCACGAGCTTGTGATTATCTTTTCGAACAATGCATTAAAACAGAGTTCAATATATTTTACTTTAGTTGTTTTAACATTTTTTTGTTTTTTTCCAATATGTTTAGCAAATAGGTGAAGAATATTACATTGAATATCAAAGCGTACTATTAATAGATAAAAGTGTACTATTTGGTGAGGTGTTGTCACCGTTTCGATACAGGTGACCGAATTAGGATGGGGAGTCAATGCAGAGTGTTTCAGTTGGCACACGGAAATTGATTTGATGTTTACTTAACTCTATTGTGAAAGTAGCTGCAATGTGGTTGTAATCACTTGAGCCCAAATTGACTAAATATTGTATACAGTATTTGTATGTTTCTTTTTGAATAAATGGAACATCCGGTTTAGTTTGTGTTCGATTTAATAACATTCATGTCTTTACATCATGAAAAAAAATCAGGCTGAGATGCACGATGAGTGACTTTAGGACTCAAGGACTTTTATCATATGCAACCAAATGCTCTTGTATATTGTTAATAACTATTATGATACCAAGGAATTAATGGTCAAATCTAACATTTTGTCGACATACCAGCATCATTACCTACTGTGTCTGTTTGCTTGTCTGAAGTACCCATTATTGTTTTTTTAGGTATACTTTGAGAAGTAGGTTTTGCCGTATAAATATGTTTAATTTAATGATTGGCAAACTTTGTCTTGTCAAAACAAGCAAATACTTTTATGAATTGTAAAAAATGCATAGCATAGACTGAAGTGTTTATTGAATAATTTAAATACTTGCCTGATAAATAAACATATACAACATGTCTCACTTTTATCGTTGACTGTCGTTTTTTCAATTTAGAGCATGCATTGGGTTAAGTTGTCATAGTGTTGATGATGAATTCAAGTTGTAAGTGACTGCAAGATCTTAAGGCATTCATTTCGGGTGAACTACTTAATGGTTTGCGTTTTCTAGTCTGTTTGACCCAGTAGTGTGTTCTGTGTTGAGGGTCTTCAGAGAGTGTTTAAAAACTTAATGATATCATGTTGCCCATGGTCCAACTTTGTGAAATGATAAGATTGTAAAGAGAAAGTGAATTGTATATTTTATTGGGCAGATAAAAAATGTCTTATTACAAAAAGTCAACAGTTCTGTTTGTTTAATTCAAGTGGTTTACCATGACAATGACAAACTATAGAAAATATAATGCATTCAAGACAATTCCGTGAACATGATGGGGTTCATTGAATTTGATTTTCACTGCAAACACAATTTTGTTCTGTTGGCAGATTTTTTAAATTGAAAAACGTTACTAAACATGGGGAAGAATATTATAGTAAAATGGGAAAATAAGAAAATAAAACTTCAATTTTGCAAAACCATTAAATTCATTTGGCTGTTATAATATGTAAGTTTGGATAGAATTTTTTAGGATCTAATTATTTTCTAAAGTTTTTTTAATAATAAATTGAAAATGTTGCTCACTTAAAATAATTATTTTATTAAAAAATATATTTTTCACAAAAAAAATAAAAAACTCAAAATGAGCAAAATTTACCACCATCTGTAACAACAGTACTGTTTTTACAAAATGCAAAATAAATTATTTGTGATTTACCCCCTCCCCCTGTAATATAATAACAATTCTACTCAAAATAAGAAAAAGTATCTAAAAAAAGTATAGGCACTGTCTATTTTAATAATGAGTTTTAGCAAAATGAGAACAATATGTTAAACACGGAAATGTATCTCCCAAAAGAACAAACATTTTCCATATTGGAATGTTTGCTATGTAACCTCTGAATCAAGATATCCAATACTCACACAGAGTGTCTATGAGGTGGAAAAAAGCTAGAAGAGTTTGGCACAAAACACTCCGAGTTCATAGAGTCTCATCAGAATCTGTGCATGGGAGGGAGACTTCCACTGTGTCTCCAGGGGTGTGACAGCAGTATGTGAGTCGGATCTGCTCCCGGGGCCACCAGCTCTGCGGCCCCCTGCAGGATAGCCACAATAGTCGCCCCAGGGCAGATGCCATAGCTGGGATTCCCACCCGTAACCGGGACGCCTTCACCCAGGGCACAGACATACTGGCAGCAGCCCCACAATCAATTCATCAATCTTTGAAGGGAGACCTAAGTGAGAAAAGGCCACTGCAGTCACCCCCACTCGCCTTGGAGGGGGCCGCCGGGGAGACTGGCGCTGACGTTGCAGCTCAATGTGTAGATAATCATAAAGGATGCAAAGTTAACCAGACAACAAACGAGCCACGCACTTGGAGAGAGTACTGTAGTGTATTGCCCCAAAGAAGCAATCATATAAAGATGTGTTTCATTTTGGCATCATGTTTAGCTGTTCTGCTTGCACACATTTTTCCTTCAGTACTATCATCTAATTGTGTCTGTTTAGGCCAAGGAAAGGATGAAGGGGTGAAGTGAAGGGTCTTCAATTTGATCTTGGTAGACATTTTCAGACTCTGTCTCCTCCTGCTGGACAATAGGAACTTTGACCCATTTTCCTAAGATTACATTATATTACCTCTGGACTAACAATGACAATTTAGGAATATTAGAGCAGTATGTATTTTTAGTTCAAACATTTTATTGAATTATATGTGTATTTGTGTATCTCATTTCAAATCTTTTATTTTCAATGAACCATTTGAACCATTTTTATCCATCTTGTTATTTATTTGTTTGAATATATAAATAATTCAAATATTAAAATGCAGAGTTCTTTAATGTGTCACAAAAGCTAAGTACGTAATGTCATCACCACAACATTAGTTTTTTAACAAAAATATGGAAGCCAAACTTTTCAGAAAATAGTTTTCCCCGTGTTATTTAGGACCTAGTATCAAATTTGTCACACGTCGCTGACTGTCGATGCCTGGGTCCGGTTCATTTCTGTAGAACGCCATAAGGCTTAACACCGGAAAAAAAACGGCGACTAAATGATGAAGTTTTTGTATCTGAGTCATATCAGGAGGCCTCTCCATCTATTGAAAGTAACCAGCACTTTCTGTTTAATGTAAGGGAGCAAACCCCTACCCTCGAGAGTGATGGGTGCCAACAGGCTATACTTGCCCAAGAGAATCACAGGTAGTGGTGCCTTAATGAACTTCGCTGTTAAGGGATCCATGAACTGTGAAATTCATGAAACGTTTCCAGGCAATAACCCATCCAAAACACCAGAGCACAATGTTTTAATGCATACATCCCCAATTACCTCTTACAATGTCTCATTTAATATCATTGGTTATTTCAGTGGATACTGAATTACCCTATATAACTATTTGACAGTTCTTTTTTTCACTTTCAATATAAACAAAACAAAACGCCAATTAATAATCACCGGAGGCTGATCAGACCTATATATTCATGCACAGAAGCTGACGTGGGTTTGTTTCAAAGTTTAGGTTTTTTTGTAAGTTTGAATGCAAACTAAGGAGCTCATGTCTTGTGACAAAATGTGTTATTCCCTCTAAAACCTAAAATACTCCTTAAAAGTTATAACTCTTTAAATAGTAAGTATGTGCCCGCGAACTTTGGCAACAATTTATAATAATATATTTGGTGCCATAAGCCACTTTCCATCCATCCATCCATTCATCCATCCATCCATTATCTGCACCGCTTATCCTCAGTAGGGTCGTGGGGGTACTAGAGCCCATAGCCACTTTCCAATTTTACTCAAATGTTTATAGTAATCTCGAATCCCCCAATAATGCCCCGAATAAGCAGGTAGGCACCTTGCATGGGTGACTCCCGATTGGTGCGTGAGTGTGTGTGTGAATGGGTAAGTGTGAAGCACATTGTAAAGCGCTTTGGGAGGTCTTCATTGACTAGAAAAGCACTATATAAATCCAGACGATTTACCATTTACTGTTTAATTTTATGTGCACAACTAAGAATGCATAAAATCACATTAGTATTTTTTTTCTTTCCAAATATCCTATTTATAATTTAATTTTCTATTTCTATTGAAATAAAAATACTGTAAAACAGCACTGTTGACAACTCCTTTAATTGTCTGAGCATTGTGGACGGGTGTGTGCGACACCTTTACTTTGGGTTCCTTTATGTAAAAATCCTTATCAGGGGGGTATTGCACGAAACCATGATAAATGTTTAAGCAGAGATTTGTTTGTTATTTTGGTTAATTATAGCTTCAGTGCAGTTGCATAAAGGCTGGTTAAATTTAGCTCGACGAAGTTACTATAGTGATTTATTCTCTGTAACTAGCCTCCTCCAGACCAGGCTAACAGCCAGTCTAAGGGCCCGGTCACACAGCCGTTTGTGGCTGAATCACGGCCAGAAATTTCTGCCTGTGAGGCGGACGCTATTGGACGCTTTGAGGTCGCCATACAGACGAGATACAGCAGTGCTTAAGACGCGGTCGGAAATTCACGCGCGGTTGGCAGCGCGAAAAAGTTTTGCGCTGCTCAATACTTTAGAGCACGGGTACACAGCCTTTCACGGGCGTATCGAAATTTCTGTCCGTGTAGCAGACGCTGTTGGGCGCTGTTGGACGCTTTGAGACTGCCATATAGACGAGATACAGCAGTGGTTTACTCGCGGTCGGAAATTCACACGCGGTTTGCCGCGCGAAAAAGTTTTGAGCTGCTCAAAACTTTGAGCACGTGTTAACCGCGGGCGGCACACGAGGTAATGCGGAAATGACGCGGAACGACGTGCTCTGGCCGCGGCCAGGGTGTGGTTACACATGGGTAGGACGGGAAATTTCAGCGGGCAATCGTGGGTGGAGCATGGTAATAGCATGTTCTGCGCCTGTATCGAGGTGTTATTACGTGAAATTAGCGTGTTACGCGTGTGACGGTCAAACGCCTTTCTCCGCGTATATACAGCGCGATTTGCCGAGCACACGTCAGTTGTGCTCGAGACGTCAAGGGGTGGACATGGATCCCCGTCACCGTAGTGACCTCGTCTTAATCCATTTTTATTTCTTGACATTTATTTTCATTTCATAACAAGATAATAAAATCAAAATGAAAAACTATTACAATAATAACATATTGGCTTCTTCGGTGCCATAGCTTGAAATCTTGATCTTCACGGGACTGTGTCTTGAGCGGTTATGATTTCTACAGCCCGGTGTTATGCCGAGAAATACATCCCTGCCGAGATTTGCATCCCCTCGCTACTACAACCACTTTTACCTCGTTTTATCTCACTTTTATATCACTTTTAGGGAATGTAATGGCGAACATATAACCAAAACCATTTCGTCTTGCATTTGTTGGGCATGTAATACAATTTAAACCATTCCGTCTTTGTTTTTGTTGTGAACGTAATCGAACGGTAATGCACACCGTATATAAAATCCTCCCCCCTCGCGTGAACGCGCATTCTGCTGCGCTTCCAACAAAAGCGATCGTATTCTATATAAAACGCTTATTAAAACAATAAAGCGAGCTAATTATAACAATTGGGAGATCCTAGTCTATATAACGCGTTTATTTAAACAATAAAGTGCGATCGTATTCTACAAAATGCGTTTGTTAACACGGATGAAAAAGTCACCAACGTCAATGCACGCTTCCAACAAAAGCGATCGCAGCAGAATGCGCGTTCACGCGAGGGGGGGGGGGGGAGAAGGAGATTTTGCGTAGGAGTCGGATTTGGGCACAACACCGGCTCGGGAGCTTTTATACCCGTGGTCCACACGAGAAAATGACGCGGAAATGACGCGATGAGGAAGCGGAACAGTCGCCGGCGTCTGTTTTGCGGGCATACCACCGATGAACAGCGGGTTGGCCAATTTTGCGCATTTTCCATCGCGGGCAACCACGGGCAAAAAAAACCCGCAAAATTTTACCCGTGATACAGACGCAAACGGCTGTGTGACCGGGCCCTAAGATTATTACTAGAGATAGATCTTGCACTGTCAGTCATATAATAAAATTAATGGAGTTTAAACCATTTCTATGATATCTCTTGATGGTGCAGTATTTTATTCATCCTACCTTAAAAATGCACGCATAGGCTTTATCGACATTTCATTAAGGTCTGTTGACTGTATAATTGCAACATTCCTTTTATAGTCGTTCATATGGTATATGTATTGTTGTCAGACCTTATGTTTTGTTGATATGCCAATTAAAAATGGTTGTCAAATTGACATGTGAGCTTTAATGACTATGTATATTATAGCAGTTTTGGAGATTCCAAAAGGTGACCCAACAACTTGCAAAAGGGGTATCAGTGAAGAATTTGACAAAGATAAAATAGTATATATAATAGTATACAAAGGACCGAATCCTATTCATTTGATCCCTCGTCAAAATGGCTTTTCCCTTTTTGGAGGATGTTGTGGATGAGGAAACCCTAATCATTAGAAGAGCTAGAGACATGAGAGTCTTTTGAGACAGGGCAGACCCATTGGCCTTTGCAAGAAAATCTGTTTTTGATTGCAAAATAAGGATTTACAGTGAGGAAAATGTGTTTTTAGGCAACCACCAATCCTGCAAGTTCTCCTACATAAAAAGATTATAGAGGCATGTAATTGTCAACATGGGTAAACCTCAAACACATGAGACAGAATGTGAAAAAAAAAGGAAAATCACATTTTTGATTTTTAAAGAGTCAACTTCCAAATATAAGTGGAAAATAAGTATTTGGTCACCTAGAAACAAGCAAAATTTCTGGATGTCAAAGAGGTCTAACTTATTCTAATGAGGTTTAACGAGGCTCTGTCAGGAGGACCAGAACAGAGCAGGAGACCCCAGAGCGTTCGTTACAAGTCTTTTATTTGGGGAAGCGTACAGGGTTAGCGGGAGACGCGATGACCGTCGAACGTCAGCAGCAACGCCGTGAAGACAACTTCGGGACACGTAGCCAATCGTAGCGTGGGACGGAAGCAGGTCGAGTTTACCGGGACTGGAGAGAAGATCGTAGCGTGGAACGGAAGCAGGTCGGATCGGAGGCAGGCAGAATCAGGTAAACAAGTCAAAAAGACACAGGAAAATCAGGCGAGTCAAACGGGGTAAAAAGTTAATCCTCCGACTAAGAGGTCTCCGTGTAGCGTGCTTAAAAAGGGAACATAACCCAATCAGGAAGCGCATTCCAGCGCGCCAGATGATTACCCCAGGTGGCTCCACTTGGGTAATCATGACAGGCTCCACTCGTTACCTGTAGGAATGACACCTGTCTTAACTCATAATTACATAACTGGGCTGGAAAGACTGAATATGCAACAGGGAAAAATCTTGGTGTAAAGAAATAAATTGTGGAAGCAATTTTTAGAAAACGTAAAACATACAGGACGACTGATAATTTTCCTTTATCAGGGGCTGCATGCAACATCTTACCCTGTGGCATCAAAATGATAACAAGAACGGTGAGCAAAAAGGCCAGGACCACAGAGGGGGACCGAGTGAAAGACCTACAGAGAACTGGCTGGGACCAATGTAACAAAGTCTACGATCAGTAATACAATGCACCGTCAGGGTCTCAAACTGCCGGATGTGTCCCCATGCTGAAGCCAGTGAGTACACGTCCAGGTCCGTCTGTCGTTCACTAGAGTGCATTTGAATAATCCAAAAGAGGACTGGGGGAATGTGTTATGGTCAGATGAAACCAAAATAGAATAAATTGGTAGAAACTCGGGTTCTCGTGTTTGGAGGAGAAAGAATAATGAATTTGAACCAAAGAATTCCAAACCCGTCGGGTTGAAAACACCATGGTGGGGCTTTTTTAATTACAAAGGGACAAGGACGACTGATTTGTGTAAAGGAAAGAATGACTGGGGCCATATATCGACCGATTTTGAGTGAAAATCTCCTTCCATCAGCTAGGCCATTGAAGATGAGAAGCGGCCGGGTCCCAAACACACAGCCAAGGCAACAAAGAGGCATTTCACGGCCCTGGAGTGGTTTAGCCAGGCCCCAGGTCTAAACCCCTTAGAAATTCTGTGGAGGGAGTTGAAAGTCCGTGCTGCCTAAAGACAGCCTCAAAACATCACTGCTCTAAAGGAGAGCTGCAAAGAAGAATGGGCCAAAATATCAGCAACAGTGTGTGAAAAGCTTGTGGAGAGTTACTGAAAACATTTGGCTGTCGTTATTGCCATCAAAGTATTGAGAAGGACTTTTGATATCGACCAAATACTTAATTTCCAATAACCTATAACTTTTAAAAAAGTATTTTCTCACTTGTCAAACTATTTACAGAATTTTGTCTAGTTACAATAATGATAGTGCGTGTGTGTGTGCGTGTGTGTGTGTGCGTGTGTGTGTGTGTGTGTGTGTGTGTGTGTGTGTGTGTGTGTGTGTGTGTGTGTGTGTGTGTGTGTGTGTGTGTGTGTGCGCGCGTTTTTTTTAAACCCAATACAGTGGTATTTATTTTAATCGTTCTGGGAGTAGTAAATGAACTAATCTGTTCCAAGCCCTGCAAAAGTACATTATAATATTTATTTTAATAAATTATAAAAGAGGATCAAACATGAAACAAATACACGTTAGAATTAGATTACCACACAATAAACAAAATGAGAGGCGCATAATGTAAAAAAAACAAAAACAAAGAATAAATGAAATAATAAAAATATTAATTAACCTTTTCTCACTTTTCTTGAAAAACTGATCCAATGACATTTGTTTTTGCCGTCTTTCGACAATCTGTCGGAAATGCGCGTGACAGACATCATAACAAACGATA
This sequence comes from Urocampus carinirostris, assembly GCF_059441175.1. Classification (NCBI taxonomy): domain Eukaryota; kingdom Metazoa; phylum Chordata; class Actinopteri; order Syngnathiformes; family Syngnathidae; genus Urocampus; species Urocampus carinirostris. The sequence goes on along the minus strand of NC_142351.1, from coordinate 26,439,228 downwards.
GCCCGATTTGTCAACGCTTTTTCCAGGTGATTCCTTCCCATTATTCAGAGATTTCCTGGAATTTTGCTAAAATATCTTTAATTTGGGCTAATTGAACAATAGCCGCGTCCTCCTCCTTCAATCTATCTTGCTGGAATCCCTCCTCCTCATCATCTCTGAACTCTGGACTGTGACGGTGACACTCAGAGCATGCTGGGATACATGCAGCCTGTTTATTTATGTCCGGGAAACTCTTGGAGCGGCTAATAGCAGCACGTACTTTACTGTATTTTTTACTTCGTAACGCCTTTGTAACTAGAGGCAATATTTTACCGTTCAGATACTTCGTAACCTGAAACATTCGTTGTATAGGTACCACTGCACGGTATTTTATTTTGTTAGCTATTTCATTTGCTCCAACTTAAACGATTGTATATGGTGAATTTATTTAATAAATAGGGGAGTAAACCCCTACGCCCTAAAACCCACCTCAAGAAGTGGTGCCCCTACAAGCCTTGCGGTTAAGGGATCAGTGAGCCGTGAGCATGTGAAGCACTCTCCTGTGTGTAAGGTGACATTGCAAGGTTTGCAAACCCAGCTCGTTTCTCTCCGCCGGCCTCTGCGCACACAAAGCCTATACCTTAGTGTCAGGTGTTTGACCCGATTTCAACCAAAGACTCTTTCATCTTCCTCCTCTTCTCTGACCTCATACGCTCATGTCGAGCACTTCACCCACCTTTTGTATGTAAGGCAAAAAATTAGTCTGCTGTTCTGGGTTTTTGGCTCGGAAATTTACAAAATAGTTAAACGTTCTCAGGTGGAAAGGGTATGCAGCAAATATTTTGGTCCAGTACATGGACCCGCGCAAGAACGGGTAATATGATTTGTTTTGATCAACTTTGTCTACTCTTTTCATACATTTGTTGTATTCAACAACACATACAGGCTTTTCAAACTATTTTTTGGGCCTTCTGCTGCACAGTCAGTGTTTCCATCTAATCTAGATCGTAGTATGTTGTCATCTTTAGGATTGGCTTGTCCTGCCACGCGAAAAATAGTGTTAGTTTGTCTTCACAGCTTCCAAAAGCTTGTGGGGATGAATCTCTGCTGTTATCAGATGATCCATATCGGGTGACTTGAGAGGGATCCATTCATCTGACGAATATGGCCCCTGTTCGCTGAATTCGTCAGATTCCTCGTCAGATGATGCCAGATTGTCAGAAATACTTGGTAAACTTTTAGCGCATGTCTCAAGAACGTCAGTGGTGTAATATTTTGAAGTTGATACTGGGGTCAGTGTTTCAACCACAGTGTCATCAGCCCTTTCAACATCCTCTTCATCACCCCTTGGCTTACTGTGACAAAGGCTTTGGTCAAGAGTGAGTTCCTTGAATAAAGATCACTGCTTTTTTCCCATTTTCATTTTTCCTCGTGATCATACTCAGCTACCATAGACAGTGCATTCACACTCTAGTCAAGTCAAGTCAAGTCCAGTCCAACTTTATTTTGAGCATTAAAATAAAAAACAGAACCAAAACAATAACTCAACAACAAAATAATGTTACATAAATGTTCGAAAAGGGGTAGTTAGAAGCAGATGCTTATATTTCCTACCCCTTCATCTTCCCTATTAAATACACCAATGATAATAACAACAATAGTAATAATATTAAAAATAACAGTTATGATATAACAATAGCAACAATAACAACAAAGTTAACCATAGTTCTAGACGCTCTGTTCCCAATCTCTCGTATCACTCATACCCCATTTTCTTCATCTCTGTATTCCGCCAGTAATGTTTTTTTGTATTTAAATTTTAACAAATGAATAATTGGACATTTTTTTATCTCGTCTTGTAAATTCTTCCAAAGTTTGACCCCAAATAAATGAGGTAGCAGATTGTACGCTGACTCTCATGCTATCCTTAATACATGAGAATCCATATCATACATATTCGCCCGATCTTTGTCTTTTATTGCTCAACATGGTTGGTATAGATTCAAATATCAAAAAGCAATTACATGACGTAGGACGTGACATTCACACATTGGATCGCCCCTCAATAATTATCTGCACCATTTATCCTCATAGCGTTGCGGGGGTGCTGGGGAGCATCCCGGCCATCTTTGGACACCCTAAACTGTTTATTTGTATAGCCCTTAATCACAGAGAGTCTCAAAGGGCTACACAGACCACAGATTATTGCAAACCACAGACTATTATGACACCATCCCCTGATCTAAAACCTACATGAGGGCAAATATTACACAGATATTGTCAACAGAAAATATAGATTATTCATATACTGTAGAATAGAAGTGTGTTTAAAGCTTGGATTTAAACATTTCCACTGAGGTTGCAGATCGAATCTCAGGGGGAAGAGCATTCCAAAGCACCGAGGCCCGAATGAAATACTCTCTTGGGATCACTAGTAGACCAGCATTTTCAGAGCGAAGGCTCCGGACCAGAACATAGGGGATAATTAAATTTGTAAGATAAGTCTATGCATGATTTTGTATACTACCAGCAGAACCTTAAAAATCACATCTTTAGCTAACAGGGAGCTTGGCTAGTAAATCACCTCCTTCTTGTGGAAATAGACCAACACTGCCATCAAATAGCCACAGCTAGTCATTACAGTACTTCACAGGCTTAGTATTAAGAGGAAAGTTATCTCAGAGTCTATTCCACCGGTTTATTAAAAAAAAAACAAAAAAAAAAAAACAAGAATCATAGTTGACGAGATGTTTCATCTGCGTGTGCTAACCTCTGATTGTCACACGGGACCCAAACAGTTAATCATTTTGCCTGTGTTATCTTTTTTTCCTTTCATTTTTTTCAAATGCTCCAAAAACTCCAACAGGAGCTGTTGCTCAGCAGCTGTAAAAACGATATGCAATGCCTTTCCAAGTTTTTGGACTGTGACTCCAAGATTAATCCCGGGTGTTTGTTAGCCAATGATGTCAACGGGCACTTCTCCCAACTATCTACATCTGGCTTGTGAAGGAGGACATAGCTGCTTGCGTTCATTCAGGCTCTGCAAACATGCAACCGAATAATTCAAGATACACCAGCCTGACTAGATCAAGCTGCGCTAATTCTGTTGGCCATGATTTTTTTATTCCACTTTTGTGCAATACCCCTCAGTTCTGCAAAAATGTTTTTCACTCTTCTTTTCATTCTGTTTGTTTGAATGTTTGATAACACATTTGTTCTCATCATTTAATATTTCAAGATACTTCCAAGTTTTGCAAAATGTATATCAACTTTTTTTCTCTTTTTAGCTCATGTTTTTGTCCAATGTCCAAAATCAGATCAGTAAGAAGCGAACCAGTGTGCATGCACATGGCAGATTTTGTAAACAGTGGCTGAACAAATTGATGTTTAATGCAGTACAACACATGTACACTTAAAGCCACGACATGTAATTTTTGACCACTACATGTCACACGATTGTATACAGTAGTGCAACCGGAAATGAGTCCTACAAAGCAGCAGGAAGAACTGACTACAGATAGTTTGGTGACCAAACAGTAACCTCAGTTTACTAGGCTAACCTTGTTATTTTGGAAGATTTATGCAGATTTGTAAAAAAAAATTATATCACATGGAACAATTTGGTTTTCAGTGATCTCCAAATTAAAACACGAAGTTTACAACATTGTCAAATTTGTAAGCAAACTTACGTTTTGGTTAAAACTGCAAAAACTTCATTTGTGATTTATTCTATAGTGTTTATTTATGGCTATTCGCAAAAAAAGGCTTAGGTTTTTTTGCAAAATCTTCTGACAATTACCTTCTGGCAGAATAATCGATGGAACACAAGACCAGCTGTTTTAGGGAACCGGCGAGTTATTCCAAGCTGCTGTGTTGGAGAGATCACCTCTTGCTCAGTTTCCAGTTTACCTGGGATCTAATTCCAGAGCAACAAGTAAACATCTACTGTATTAATATTTGTATGTATTCAGAATAAACATTTTCTTTTTTAAATCTCATGTTGAATGAAAATCGTATTCATTTCGGAATACGAATCGTAATGGAATATTTTAGCAAAAAAGTAGTGAAAGTATGAAAAAAATCATAAAAGTGGACAGGTATGTAAAATGCAGCTTATCAATAATTATAATTTAATGTATTTATTTTCATAGACATGGTTAAAATGTACAAATGATGTACTTGAATGTTCAGCATAATCTTAAAAACGGTGTGCGATATTGTTGATGACTGCCGAGCGGACCCAGAGAATCGGGCGCACATCAGGAGTTAATATATCCACGGCCACGCATGTAACTCCGTACTCCATAATATGAAAATTCTGGTTTGGCTCTGGGGGCAGCACCGCGGCTGGGTGGATTTTTTAAGGCCCAATCTTTTAATGGTCAAACAATAAAGGTGTTTATTTGCAATGTACATTATTTTTTATGGACAAAGTAGCATCTTTTGGTGTTGTGGTTTACCCCATTCAAAATAACTTTCTTTTTCTTTTGCAATCACAAAGCTTATTTTCCAAGGTTGATGGCGACAGTGTTGTTTTACTTTATATGGATGTTAAATTTAGCAACAATGAGCTCGCATGATTCACAATTTGTCATTTATAGTTACTTGGGTTTGCTCATCAGTTTCTTCACTCATGCAGAGCTATCCTGATGACTATGAGGCTATTTTCACAAATTAAGTCTGTTATGGGGTTGAGAAGTTGACCATACGACAATGTGGGCATTGTGGCCGGCCACGCCATTCGCATCAAAGAAGTGATTAAGAAGCGCCTTGCCAGGGGGACAATACTGCTTTTAATGGGAGAACAGAGGATTCACTCTGTGCACCGCAGCAGCACTTGGACAACAGCTAGCCGACATGAGACACGTGTGCTTTAAACGTATGCGCTCTTACGCTAAGACAAATGCAAGGGTTTTATGCTGTTTTTATTTGTTTTCAATAAACATTAGTAATCAGAAAAAGCTGTGGAAAATGGGCATTGATGCATTTTATTATGTAAGATTTAGTATTCGAAATTATGGTAAGAAAAGTAGTTTTACATGCAGTTTTCTGTGTTTCATTCAAGCTGCATATTCAGCTGTAAAGCTGTCCTTGGACTCATCTAAACAAAACAACTAAAGAGACGGACCAACTCCTGATTGGTTGAAATATCAATGCCCCGGCCAATCATGTCAGCTCTTCTGGGAGGGAAGTTCTTGCTTGAAATAAAATGCCACTTGTTGGCTCACCAATTCAATTGGCGCATTTGTACGGTGGTTTTACACATTCAAATAGGAACAAGAACTAACTTCCTCTGAGGAGAGGGACAGAAGGCTGGATGAAGTCAAGACTCTCTAAGCAAACATTGTTTTTTTTTCTTGTATTTTTGTGATTTGGTGATGCTTAAGTTGATGGGTAAACAATCAACATGAAGCAGTGGCTAGTTTTTTTGTTGCCGGTGACATTGCTTTGGAGTTTACGAGCAACATCAACAGAATCTCATGATGGTGAGTATTTTTAATACAAATTAAAAACTTTATATGATTTCCAATAGTTGCACTATTTGCTCTTTCCTTGTGAGCTTGTCTTTGCCGTTATGAATCGGTTAATGGAGCGTGTTATTGCTTGCCATAAAAGCACCTTTTTATAAAGTGCTTGCTGACAAAGTGTACAAGGCTAAATTGTCCTTTTAAAAGAGACAAAATTTAATGAAGCAATTATTTTTCATTAAGTTTACAGAGTGGTGACAGATTAAATTTATTAGCATATTATCTTCATGTGTGTGTAAGAAAAGGTTATCCGATAGATGTTTCAAAATTTAGCAGTATTGAGACATGGAACATTAAGCTTTTTAGCAACATCCTGATAGATACTGTATTAATCCATTTAGTGAGTAAGTAAATAATACTCAAACTAATGATGCTAAGTAAACATTAACATGTACTTTCAAACAGCTCCTATTACAACATGACTGTAGTTGTAACTTTCCTGATTGGTGCAATTACTGTAAAAAACAAATCTGAATCTGCTCCAAGCAATGCTTTGCATGTGTCTTCATCCGTTTATCATATTTCCCTTCCCACTGGCAAAAGAGACGACGTACACACAAGTCATTGTCTTTTGCTATGATCTTTTGAATGAAGGGCAGAACAGCCCCTCGTTTCCAACATGTTACATAGAAGCTTGAGCGCACACACAGACACACATATGTACTGTTATTCACAGGGAAAGAGAAAGACACTGTTCACATTTATAGCTTCATCACAATGAGAACTTTGTATGAGAGAAGCCCTTTTTCCTCGACCCTATAAGTCTTCAGCTCTATCAGCCTTGGGCCTGGATAACTCAAGTGATGGACAAAAATTTTGTTACACATCGGAAATTGTTCAAAAAGTAGTGGAACTTGCAGCAAAACTGCATGAAGATATCAACTACAAATAAAAGTGAAATACTGTAACTTTTATTTGAAAGCAATAGCATTTCAATCCTTTGAATTGTGAATGCATGTGCAGCTGTGTTATATATGCCCTCTAAATACAGCTGAGTCAAAAATAGCGCAAATTGGGTCAAAAATTAAATTGTGTTTGTTGTCATTGATATAAACATTGTGGAACATTGTATGCAATGAGATTTGACATGACACTTCAGTGTAAACATATAAAAAAGACTTTTAAAGAGAAAAAAAGGAAAATATATATATATATATATATATATATAAACAATAGTGCAATCAAAACAAGTGCAATAATAACATTTATCAGGAAAAAAATACATAAGAAACACTGCTATTGGTATATATTTACTAAAACAACCTCCAAAATTGTGTCCTTTTGCCTAGCACCCATCCAAAGTCTGGTTCGTCTAGTTGGAAAAAACAAAAGGAAGGATTGTATTATTTCAAAAATTAAGTCATTTGCCTTGTTTTTGTACAATCCCCAAAATGAAAGTTTGGGTAAAAGAAAAAAAAAGTTGATCATAATGATCCAAGTAGCGGATTGGTCATTTTAAACATAATTTGGGTTTGTTTTTGACCCAATGTTTTGATAGTGTAGCGTTCAGTACTTCCAATGCTGATAATAAAATTACTACACTGGACAATGCATTCCGAACAGGGATGTACTCAGAGTTCATTATCAACTATATCAAACTGCAGAGTGTCTATTTGTAACAAAAAGGGTTGCCAGGTCTCATAGAAGGCTTGGGAGATACAGTATACATAAATATTTTCAAACCAAATTCAATGCTGTAAAAATAATCATGATATACAGTAGTTAAACATGTGTTACCGGTATTTTTGGCATAAGGCTGTTTCTTTACAAAAACAAATTATATACTTATGAACTGTATGAACGGAACTATTTGCTTTTGTGATTCTAGAATCAAATCAATTTCAGGCAGTAAAACATCTCAGGATGGCTGAAGTTTGATAGTGGTAAAAAATATAGAGGTGGGGGCTGACCATCATGAATCCCAGTACAGTGTTGTAAGAAATGAATGTCTTCTCCTGTCTGTGTTAGTGGTGTGTCTCGGAACCCAAAACGGACTCAGCTCCACGGGCTCTCAGGAAAATCAATACAACCTTATAAAGGAGCGCTACGACAGTTGTGAAATCATCATGGGAAACCTTGAAGTCACACAGATTGAGAACAACTGGGACTTCTCTTTCCTGAAGGTAAGATGACAACAACTGAGTGTCTCAATTGGCTTGTATGTTTGCTCCTGTTAGACTTCAGTTGACTCTACTCAAAAGAAAGTATGCAGACATCCAATCAAACTTTGTTTTTTTGTCTCAAGAGCGTATTCTATGTCCTTTTTAGACAATCCGCGAGGTGACCGGCTACGTGCTCATCGCCATGAATCACTTTCAGGAAATACCCCTGGAGAAATTGCGGGTCATCCGAGGAAGCAGCCTTTATGAAAGGCGCTTTGCCCTCTCTGTTTTCTTTAACTATCCCAAAGACGGTTCACACGGCCTGCGACAGCTTGGTCTCTCAAATCTAACAGGTGACTACAGGATAGGACATGTTAGTAAAAGGAAGTAAAGACTCCATATTGAGCATTTTAAAATAACATTAAATGCTCTCCAACAAGGGCAGATGTTATTTAATGCATAACTTTGAACTTAATAATCGTTTCCAATTAATTTATTACAACATTCAATCAATAGGTGATTGTTCCCTCTAACTCAGAACACACACACTTTGCAACACGCTATACAATGGTGCTTGAAAAGCGGGGTACTTTGTTTCAGGCTTCCTTAAAAAGTTGAAAGTTAAATATTTTCTCTATTAAGTATCTGTTAACAATACCTGAGTTCAAAGAGGCATTATGCTTTATTTTCCACTGTGCCTTTCTGCTTTTGTCTTATCTGAGCTGTTCGGCACAGAACACATTTAGGTTCAACAATTGGGGGCTGGGAGGGTGGTGGAGAGTGACATCATAATCGTCCCTGCAGGTTTTCTTTTTTCTATTTGTCAGTGTAGCACGAAAATTGTGAAAGTAGAAAAGGCCTGCTTTTAGTAAAGCCAAAATGCTAAACAAAACCAAAGTTTTCTTGCCAAAACCTATTTGCCATCTTTTTGAGCACCCATGACAGCAAGATGTCAGACAATCATTTCAGCTCCCTTTGGGTGAGGCTCATGTTATGTAAAATAAATGCAAATTATTTATTTTTTTTTACCAACGTGTGTTTCTAAAAATAGATGTTTATGACAATAAAGGCAATTCATTCATTCTTTTATCTTATAGTTCATGTATTTTTGTTTATTATTCATATCAATCCAGTTTTTTAATTAATTATGTTTTTTGTACCATTGGAAAGTGCTAAATAATGCACACTGGTTTAAGACATCCATCCATTATATATCCATGGCCACGCATGTAACTCCATACTGCTGGAATTCTCATCTCATCTCATTAGCTGCACCGCTTATCCTCAGTAGGGTCGTGGGGGTGCTGGAGCCCATCCCGGCAATCATCGGGCAGCTGGCAGGGGATACCCTGAACTGGTTGCCAGCCAATCGCAGGGCACAGAGGGACAGACAACTTGCTCGCTCATTCACACCTAGGGACAATTTGGACCGGCCAATCCCCCTGAAATGCATGTCTTTGGAATGTGGGAGGAAACCGGAGTGCTCGGAGGAAACCCATGCAAGCACGGGGAGAACATACAAACTCCGCACAGGAAGTCCGGTAGCTGGATTTGAACCCACACAGGAGGTTCCCAAGACCTATCGCTGTCCCTGATTATATCTTGCCAGTAGATCTAAGGACTATAATTCAAGTATTTGTTATTAATAATCTGCACTCTTCCTTCCAGAATTTCTTCAAAAAAAAAAAAAAAAGACAGCTGCGGTCAATCATGTACAATCCATCGCATCCACTACACAGCATTATCTCCAGACAGAAGAGCAGTTTCAGCGACAGACTGCTGTCACTGTCTTGTACTACGGACAGACTGAAGAGATCTTTTCTTCCTCATGCCATGAGGCTCTTTAACTCTACCCGGCAGAGTAAAAGTCAAGTCAAGTCAAGTCATTTTTATTTGTATAGCCCTTAATCACAATAAGTCTCTAAGGGCTTCACAGATTAGTATACTATGTTACACAGACTATTTTTCAGTCGACAAGAAGAGTAGGTTATTGTTCATAAGCAATGGAGTAGAAGTGAGTTTTAAGTTTAGATTTAAACATTTCCACTGAGGTTGCAGATCGGATCTCAGGGGGAAGAGCATTCCACAGCACCGGTGCCCGAATGGAGAACGCTCTCGAACCAGCAGAACACTTCTTTGCTCTCGGGATCACCAGAAGACCGGCACTCTCAGATCGTAGGCTTCGGACCGGGACATAGGGGCAGATCAGATCTGAGAGATAAGAGGGAGCAAGTCCATGTATGATTTTGTACAATACTAAGAGAACTTTGAAGTCACATCTTTGGCTAACTGGGAGCCAGTGCAAGTTAGCCAAAATCGGTGTTATGTGATCGTACTTTTTTGTCCTAGTTAAAAGCCTCGCTGCGGCATTTTGTACTAGCTGAAGAGACTTGATTCTGGACTTCGGGAGACCGGACAGTAGTGCATTACAGTAATCGAGACGGGAGGTAACAAATGCATGAATTATAGTTTCCGCATCAGACTGAGACAGTATTGAACGGATTTTGGCAATGTTACGAAGATGGAAGAAAGCGGTTCTAGTAATTTTCTTTACATGCATCTCAAAGGTTAGATCAGGGTCAAATATGACACCTAAATTTTTAACTAAGTCACTCTGTGTGATGTGACATTTGTCAATGTTCACAGCAGTTTTTGAGAAAGGGTCACGGCATTTAGATGGACCAATGACTAACATTTCGGTCTTTTCAGAGTTAAGACGCAAGAAATTGAGTGACATCCACTCTTTTATCTCAGTGAGGCAGGCCTCCAAATTTCCACAGTTTAAACCACCCCCCCTACAATGCATTTTACCGAATTTTATTGCAATATGTATTCTGTGTAGCACTATTTAGATATTCTATACAACACGCTACAGTGGGCATTTGCACTTCACATTGGGTATTTGTATATTGTATTCTTTTTGCTTTATTATTGTATTGTTCTCAGCACAGGGATGCTGCTGGAAATGTGAATTTCCCTGCGGGGATGAATAAAGTATCTATCTATCTATCTATCTATCTATCTATCTATCTATCTATCTATCTATCTATCTATCTATCTATCACTCCTGGAATTATTTTTTGTTATTGCAGTGTACCCCAATCACTGTTAAGTAATTATTTACGATGCACTCTGTAAACATTTTGGGGTGCAAGTGATTAGAGAGAAAAGGGGCTCTTTGACACATATGTGCATTATCTTATAAAGTATGAATTTATTTAATAAATAATTCATATGCACCCAAAATGAAATCAAACAATTTTAAATTGCTTGAAAAATGCTTGAATGTGTTTTCCACTCAACGTGAACCATTAATTTTGAATATATAATAACTTTATTTCTTTTTTGAGTGTCTTGGTTTCCATTTCGTAAAAGCTAGTTGGTTCCAGTTAACAGAAATAATGCATTTTTAATGAACTCGTTAAAAATATCTAAAAACAGGTTAACATATAGGGCAGCACGGCGGCGCAGTGGTTAGCGCGTGTTCTAAGGTCCTGGGAACCTCCTATGTGGGTTCAAATCCAGCTACCGAACTTACTGTGCGGAGTTTGTATGTTCTCCCCGTGTTTGCGTGGGTTTCCTCCTGGCACTCCGGTTTCCTCCCACATTCCAAAGACATGCATTTCAGGTGGATTGGCCGGTCCAAATTGTCCCTAGGAGTGAATGAGCGAGCGAGTTGTCTGTCCCTGTGTACCCTGCGATTGGCTGGCAACCAGTTCAGGGTGTCCCCTGCCAGCTGCCCGATGATTGTCGGGATGGGCTCCAGCACCCCCGCGACCCTACTGAGGATAAGCGGTGCAGCTAATGAGATGAGATGAGATGAGGTTAACATATATGAATGACATGTCCGACCAAAGTTTGAGCCAGATCAATGACTATAACAAACTGTATATCAAATTTTGTGCAAAACAAATATTGCCTACAACTTGATTAAGCATCATGCACAGATGAAAAAATGCTAGAAGTTAACAAATTCTGTCTTTCTTGTTTTTTTTTTTAAGAAATTCTGGAAGGAGGAGTGCAGATTATTAATAACAAATACTTGAATTATAGTCCTTGGATCTACTGGCAAGATATAATCAGGGACAGCGATGCTCCAATTGACATCCACTACAATGGGGAGAAAGGTTTGGAATGTTCTTTTTTAACAAATTAGATTTTCCAGTTTCATTAATGCGCATGATGTGGGTGTGTTTACGTCTTTTTTCAGGGCTATGCCACAAATCCTGCGGAGACTATTGCTGGGGGCCAAGTGAGAAGCATTGTCAGATCTGTGAGCCCACAATTCTTCCCATTCTTTTTCGAGACATGTCATTGACATTCAGTGTTTCCTTCCATTTCAACAGCTCTCTTCAGCTCATAAGGGCATAAAATTCATAGAAAATGTTGGACGAGACAGTTGTGATTGACCCTGCGTCATGTTTGTTTCAGTGACGAAGACGTTGTGCGCACCGCAGTGTAACGGTCGTTGTTTTGGTACAAGCCCGAGGGATTGTTGTCACATTGAGTGTGCGGCAGGATGCACAGGCCCTCTGGATGTTGACTGCTTTGTAAGTGTTGGAGTCACTATATAGTTCCTAAGTCAAATAAGGTTACATTAGTTTTCTGTGCTCTACATCTTAACCCATAGCTATTACAGAGTACTCATCAATCAAACCATCCAAAATACAAAGTCTTTCAAACTTCTCATTTTTACCCAACATTTCCGGTTTCTAATAATTTCTATTTAATCTTTTAATATTGCAATATCTTCAAATTAGCAAATTTACAATTCAACAGTTCACAATGGGTGCTCCTGCAGGTTTAGGGACAATCCTTTTCAGAATGGATTTAGGTTTTAATTTCTCACCCTTTGTCTTTGGATGTGATCTGGAATATGGTTGCATTGATGTAGTGTGCAGTTGGATTCTTTATAAAAGTAGAAATTCAAAATGCTAATTATTTATAGAAAAGCTTTAGTTTTAATTTGTAGCCAAAATAGCACTGCCATCTATTTCTTTCTTTCAGTTCTAGATTTGTTTATTCATTTATCAGAGTAAAAAGACAACCAAAATGTATACTTTAAAATGAGCAAAACAGTCATACGTAGTGGGTGATGGAAAATATATATTTTTTAAAATTGAAATGGATTTCGAGAATTGATTATCTTAAGAACCCAAAAATATTTATAAAGTATTAGTAGAGCATTCTTCTTCTTGTTCTTCTTGTTTTTCTTTTTTTTCCTTGTTTTTCCTGAGCTTGTTCTTCTTGTTCTTCTTCCTAATATTGTTATTATTGTTATCATTATTATTATTATTATTATTATTATCTTAATAAAGAATACTTCTTGGTTTAGATATAGTTTGGGGCGGCAGTAGCTCAGGAGGTAGAGCTCTCGTCTTGGGATCAAGGGATCCCAGTTCGAATCCCGGCTTGTCCATGTTACATGTCGAAGTGTCCTTGAGTAAGACACTGAACCCCTAATACCCCCAATAAGCAGGTTAGCGTCTTACATGGCTGCAATACAAGGCCGCTAATGGGAAATGTGAAGCACACTGTAAAGCGCTTTGGGAAGTCATTGACTTGAAAAGCGCTATATAAATGCAGATAATTTCATTTCATTTCAGTTTATTGGAAAACAACACCTAAAATAATGTAAATTTTCAAGCATGTTAGAAAATATGTTTTTGCAGAAATACACTTTCATCTACAGTTTACAAATACACTTTTAGGAAAAATGACACTTCTTTCCTTTATATGTTCAATTTTTGTTTTCATAGGCATGTCGCCATTTCAATGACTCTGGAGCTTGTGTGCCTCAGTGTCCACAAGCTCTCATTTATAACAAACAGACTTTTCAAATGGAATCCAACCCCAATGCCAAGTATCAATATGGATCCGTTTGTGTCTCTCAGTGCCCAAGTGAGTACATTGTGGCCTCCATACGCGACACTAAATTCTGCTTATTTTTGTATCTTTTGTTATTCCATTTCTTTGTCAAATATAGCTCATTTTGTTGTGGACGGTAGCTCCTGTGTGAGCGTCTGCCCCTCAGACAAGATGGAGGTGGAGAGAGCGGGACTCAGACGTTGTGAGCCCTGCACCGGACTTTGCCCTAAAGGTTCGACCCTAATATTTAATCAAATACGCTGGTTGGGATAAAACGTATAAAATCTCAATCATGCTTTCCGTTTTCAGTATGTGAAGGAACTGGTGCAGAACACAGGCAGACTGTGGACTCCAGTAACATAGACAGCTTCATCAATTGCACCAAAATCCAAGGAAGTCTTCATTTTTTGGTCACGGGCATTCTTGGGTAGGTCTAAATGTCTCTCATAAATACAGAGCAGGTTCATGTAATACAAAGGATTATTTTGCTTCTTTGGAGGTGTTCGGCTTGGTTAAATGGAGCTAGGATATAAGGTCATGTCTAAACTGAAGACCTCCCAAAGTGCTTTACATGGTGCTTCTACAGTAATACTACAAAAATACTACAGATATGATACAAAAATGATGCCATGGTAAAAATAAGATACAAAAACTATTGTAGAAATACTACAAAATAGAAATACAATTGTACTCTAAAAATATATATTTTTTTAAAATACCACAAAAATACAACTAGACTGATGCTACAAAATAAAAGTAACATAATACTATAAAAATTCATCAAAAATAAGACTAGGGTAATAGTATAAAAATACATTAAAAAAAACACAAAAATATAACTATATATATATATATATATATATATATATATATATATATATATATATATACTGGACTGTCTCAGAAAATTAGAATATTGTGATAAACTTCTTTATTTTCTGTAATGCAATTAAAAAAACAAAAATGTCATACATTCTGGATTCATTACACATCAACTGAACTATTTCAAGCCTTTTATTATTTTAATATTGCTGAATTTGGTTTACAGCTTAAGAAAACTCAAAAATCCTATCTCAAAATATTAGAATATCATGAAAAAGTATACAAGTAGGCTATTCAACTAATCACCTGAATCATCTAATTAACTCGAAACACCTTGCGAGGGTTTCCTGAGCCTTAAAAACACTCAGTTCAGTAAACTAAATCACTGCTGATCTGACTGCTGTCCAGAGTACCATCATTGATACCCTCCATCAGGAGGGTAAGACACAAAAAGAAATTTCTCAAAGAGCAGGCTGTTCACAGAGTGCAGTTTCAAAGCATATCCACAAAAAGTCTGTTGGAAGGGAAAAATGTGGCCGGAAACGCTGCACAACCAAGAGAGATGACCGCAGCCTTAACAAAATTGTGAAGAAGAGCCGCTTCCAGAATTTGAGGGAGCTTCAAAGACAGTGGGCTGAAGCTGGAGTCCAGGTATCAAAAGCCACAGTTCACAGACGTGTCCGGGAAATGGGCTACAATAGCCGTATTCCCATGGTCAAGCCACTTCTGAACTCAAGACAACGGAATAAGCGTCTGACTTGGGCTATGGAGAAGAAGCACTGGACAGTTGCAGAGTGGTCCAAAGTCCTCTTTTCAGACGAAAGCAAGTTTTGCATTTCATTTGGAAGTCAAGGCGCCAGAGTCTGGAGAAAGGCTGGAGAAGAGCAAAATCCAAGTTGCTTGAAATCCAGTGTGAAGTTCCCACAGTCAGCAATGGTTTGGGGAGCCATGTCAGCTGCTGGTGTTGGTCCACTGTGTTTCATCAAGTCCAGAGTAAATGCAACTGTGTACCAAGAGATTTTAGAGCACTACATGCTTCCATCTGCTGAAAAGCTCTATGGAGATGAGGATTTCCTTTTCCAGCATGATCTGGCACCTGCCCACAGTGCCAAAACCACCAGTAACTGGTGCACTGACCATGGCATCACTGTCCTTGATTGGCCTGCTAATTCCCCTGACCTGAACCCCATCGAGAATTTGTGGGGTATAGTTAAGAAGAAGATGAAAGACACCAGACCTACAAATGCAAATGAGCTGAAGGCCGCTATCGAAGCATCCTGGGCATCAATAACACCTCAGCAATGCCACAGGCTGATTGCCTCCATGCCACGCCGGATTGATGCAGTAATCCGTGCAAAAGGATTCCTAACCAAGTACTGAGTGCATCAATGGACATTTTCAAATGTTTGATTTAGTTTTGCTGTTATAAAATTATTTTTTTTTACTTGGTCTGAGGAAGTATTCTAATATTTTGAGATAGGATTTTTGAGTTTTTTTCAGCTGTAAGCCAAAATCAGCAATATTCAAATAATAAAAGGCTTGAAATAGTTCAGTTGATGTGTAATGAATCCAGAATGTATGACATTTTTGTTTTTTTAATTGCATTACAGAAAATAAAAAAGTTTATCACAATATTCTAATTTTCTGAGACAGTCCAGTACATATACCACAGCCATATCCCCCTAGTGGGAGGTGGCTAGAGTCATTTCTGATTCTTTTTGGGAGATTGATATAGAGGAGGGGATTCCCAGCCCCCTCGCTGAACCCAACCGAGGTGTTGGGAGTCATTAGGTGACCACACCCCCCAATTCCAACCCCTAATGCTGAACGCCAAGCAGGGAGGCAAATGGGAAATGTTTAAGTCTTAGGTATGACTCGGCCGAGGCTTGAACCCCGACCTCCCAGTCTCGGGGCGGGCGCCATACCCCCAAGGCCACCGAGCCTATACTATAGTAATACAATAAAGGTACTACAAACACACTACATTCTATTACTAAAATACTACAAAAATACAACTGCAGCAACACCACAAAAATACTACAAAAGTACTACTACAGAAAGACTACAAAAATACTATGAAACATAACTACTGTAATACTAGAAAAAATGTGACTTCATAAATGCAGAATTGAAGTATAGCAATAATACAAAAAAATACAGAAATACCTCAAAAAAAATATTGCAGGAATTCTACATAAACTGTTTTAAGCATTCCCCCGCCCATAACTAACTGAATAAGGGTCTAAATACTTCCAGGAGGCTTGTTGTGTAAGATTCACAATGTTTTTCAAATCTAAACTCCAAACTGACCATGGAGCACTCCTGCACGATTATTTACCACAAAAATCTCAATACAATTTGTCAATTTGAGGTATGAAACCAAACAAGATGGAGGATATTATCATTTATTTGGTCGGCTTAGTAATAAACACTAGGCATAAAAACAAAAAACATGGTACATCATCCAAAGGAAAATATCAGAAACAGACCAAGAATTATCGAACGATAACTGTAAAGATTGTAAAGATACATGCATCCACTCGTACAAACAAGAAAAATAATAACAATAACGAATACAAAATTAACAAATTATAAACTGCGTTTTCATCAGGGATGATTTTAAGAAGATCCCACCCCTGGATGCTAAAAAGCTGGAAGCTTTCCGCACCGTTAGAGAGATAACAGGTACTCTCAAGTTGGTAAAATGCCAAATAGTCTTGAAAAAAATCAAACTGTCTCTGACGTTGTTAAGGTTTTTTTTATTTTCTCAGATATCTTAAACATACAATCCTGGCCAGGGGAACTCAGTGATCTATCAGTTTTTTCGAGTCTTACCACCATTCAAGGCAGGTCACTTCACAAGTAAGTACCATTTGGAGCATATTATATGTTAGTTATGTGCATTGGGTGAAAAGTGGTGATGTTTTACTTTTTTCAATTTGATGAAACACTTTTAAATACACTATGACACATTTCTTGTATGTTGGGGGTGGGGTGGTCTTTGAACGAAATCCTCCAATCTTGGAGCGTTATTGGTACAGTATGGTCCATTTTGGGGGATTATTTTAAATAAACAAAAAATAATTTTAAGGGGTCCTACCCTTACCAGTGTCATGTGGTATTTTATAAATCTTGTACAAAACAAGTCAGGTTTGATGGGCTGCTTTAAATACAACTTCACAATTCTTCAGATTTACTTTAAACAAAATAAACAAATTTTGGAACACATGCAAAGGAGATTGCATATAATGCTAGTTAGTTATATGACTATTATACCTCACTGTTGTTTGATATTTTGACTTTTACAGTCTTTATCTGCCAAAATAAAATAAAACAAAATATCGTGTGGGTTACTTTGTACAGTCTGAACCTGTTCTCACTGGAAGTTCAAAATTCATTGATGTCTTCTCTTCTTATTTTGAGAGTCTACTAAGGTAAATTCGTATCAATTGGAAAATAATATTCAATGATAATAATGGTTAAAGTTTTTTGTCTATTATTAAAAAAAAAAAAGAAAAAAAAAATGTTTATTTTATTGCAACCCTAGTTCAAAACACCCCAATTTTGGAGCTGTTGCCCCTTGGCTCAAATATAGCTGTTCTCTTGACCCAACAGTTTTTAGATTGTTCACTACAAAATTCTTATGAGAATCCCTAAAATAAGCAGAAAAAATTCACATATCCCTACAATGCGCCATTGACAGACGCTTCTCCCTGATGGTGATGCGCATCCCCACCCTCACCTCGCTCGGTCTTCGCTCTCTCCGAGAGATCAGCGATGGCAGCGTGTACATCAGTCAGAATGCAAAGTTGTGTTTTCATCACACCGTCAACTGGGCCAAGCTCTTCAGAGGTCGTCGGGTCAGAGTCAACAGCATCAGCGGCAACAAGCCAGTTGCACAATGCGGTGAGGTCGGCCGTCATTTTTAAACACAGTGTGAGTACACTTCTGATTCATTGACTTGATTGTTGCAGTTGCTGAGGGTAATGTGTGTGACCTGCTGTGTTCAAACGCTGGTTGCTGGGGCCCAGGACCTGACCAATGTCTGTCCTGTAGGAACTACAGTCGAAATGGCACTTGTGTGGACAGCTGTCATTTTTATACTGGGTGAGTGTAATATATTTCAAATACAACATAACAAAATATCTAATTTTGACTTTGTGGCCTCAGATCTTCGAGGGAATTTGCGAGGGCTGACGGAGAATGTGTCACATGCCACTCAGAGTGCAAACATCTACATGGAAAAGCCAGCTGCACTGGGCCGGTGGGCAAGCCTACTCTTGAGATCATATTTAAAGAACCACTTTTTAAAATATTGGCTTGGAAAAAAATCCTAAAGGTTAAAACAGTCCGCAATTAGTAGGAAGTGTACAGCCCTCTGCTGTGAATGACTTTGGCATATCTGCTCTGGTGTCATTTTGGTCCATTCTTCTTCTAGCCTCCTCCACAGTTTGGTGATCGTAATGGGTTTTTTGACCATAACTTTGTCACCAAGGATTTTCCAGAGGTTCTCTATTGGGTTGAAATCAGGACTCTGGGCAGGCCACGCCATTAGCTCTGTTTTCACCTTTAAGGAAAATCTTTAACTGCTTTGCTGTGTGACATGGATCACTGTCATGCATGAAGACGCAAGTAATGAACCATGAACTCACCAAGAAGATTCTGATACACATTTGCATTCACTTGGTCATGATCTGTACAAGAGGCCCAACTCCTTCTGCAGAAAATGTGTCCCAAACCATGCCATTTTCTCCTCCACAGTAAACTATCCATCCATCCATCATCTTCTGCTTGTCTTGGGTTAGGTCACGGGGGCAGCAACCTCAGCAGGGAAGCCCAGAAGTCCCTTGCTAAAAACTTCATATAACTTATCCGACAGGATCCCGAAGCGTTCTCAGGCCAGCGTAGAGAGACATTTTCTCTAGCGTGTCCTGGGTCGTCCCCGGGACCTCCTGCTGGTGGGAAATGCCTGGAACACCTCTTGAAGGAAGTGTTCAGGACGCATGTTCAAAATGTTCAAATCTAAGCTTAAAACACACTTCTACTCTATAGCATATGAATAATCTATATTTTATGTTGATAATATGTGTATTATTTGCCCTCATGTAGGTTTTAAATGAGGGGATGGTGTCATAATAGTCTGTAATAATAGTTTGCAATTGTCTTTGATCTGTACAGCCCTTTGACACTCTTTGTGATTAAGGGCTGTACAAACAAACATGACTTGACTGGACATCCGTATCAGATTCCCAAGCCACATCAGCTGGCTCCTTTGAACGCGGAGGAACAGCGTCTCTACATTGAGTCCCTCCCAGATGACCGAGCTCCCCTCCCTACCTGTAAGGGAGAGCCCGGCCACCCTGCGGAGGAAACTTATTTCAGCAACTTGTATCTGTGATCTTGTTCTTTCAGTCTTGACGAACAGTTCATGATCATGGGTGAGAGTAGGAACGTAGGTAAATCGAGAGCATTGCTTTTCGACTCAGCTCCTTATTCACCACGACAAACCGGTTCAGGGTCAGCATGGTGTCTGTTGATCTTTCATTCTAATCTACCATCACTAATAAACAACACCCCCAACCTGGAAAGAGCATGCCACCACACTGCTCCTCCTGAATCCAAGATTGGACTTCCTGGTGGGACCTCCTCTCCAGTACCACTCGGTTGACCTTACCAGGGAGGCTGACAAATGTGATTACCTTAACTAAACTATAGACATTTAAAAATCATATCTTTTTTTGTCTTTTTTCATAAAATTTCCTAGGTTAAAAAAAAGCAAATCTTGCCTGAACAGTGTTAAAATCAAAGATTAGCAACGTTATTGGCCAATAGTGACAATGATATAAACAGTGTATGATAGTCAAAATAACAAAGAACAATGAGAAATAATAGTCATAACAACCCTGACGCAATCTAATTTGCATGTGTTTAATATTAAAAACAGGAAAATGTCAGGAAAAAATGTTAAAACGTCATATCGTCACGTCATATTGTCAGATATAAAAAAATTGTGAATATGCTTGATGGCTGTTGAGATTGTCATGTTTGTTTTGCTGCTGTTGGTGTCGGTGGATTTGTTCAGACCGAGGACAATCGACTTTGGCCTGGACGGATCTATTGACACTAACAAAGATGTTATATAATGAAATTGTGAATATGCTTGATTGCTAATAAGATTTTCGAGAAGGTTTGTTCAAACCTCACTTTGTGTTTGCTGTTAAACACGTCATATTGGAATATAAAAAAAAAAAAAAAAAAAACATTCTTTTTCATAAGCAATCAGCATAAACCTTTTTTCCAGTTGTGATCCAAAAACAGTATTTTACATCAAAGAACTCCTTTGCATTTCCATTTTTCAAATAAGCTTTATTTGATAGGTGCTATTTGTAAAACTTTAATGAGTATATCTAAACAAAAAAAGCTGACAGTGAAGGGGCCCAGCAATTGTAGACCCGGCTGTTTTCACAAGATGGTGAAGGAGCTCATTATAGTGCAAGAAAATTATTTCAGGCAGGCATTGGAGCAAAACAGCACAGGTACTGTGTGAGGAATATGTGTTTTAAAATGACCTAAAAGCTTAGAAAAATGTTAATTGATTAGGCTATCTTTATTTTGATAGGAAAAAAACAATCAAGTAAACTCCAACTTAAGTTAAATTGCTGAGATACAGAATGAAAAATTGAGCAAAAGAATTTGGTGTTAAATGTATCAATTAATGATCATCTTGTATGAGAAACTACATCCTCCCCTATTTTATTGCTGTTTTCATGTCGTTGTCTGTGGTCCAATTTTCCACCTCATTTTCTTTCAGGGTGCATATGAATGTACGGAGTGTGCCAACCTTCGAGATGGTCCATACTGTACATCGTCATGCCCTGCTGGGGTCAACGACGGACACAGGGGGCTCATCTTCAAATATCCCAACAAGGAAGATCATTGTGAACCTTGTCATCACAATTGCACTCAAGGGTGGGACTGTGAACACTTTGTTTTTCTTTTAACCTTTCTCGTTAATAACCTTAAAGTATGTGTGAACATTGTAGATGCTCAGGTCCAGGGCTTAGTGATTGTTTAGAGACGGTCAGGCTGTCTTCTAGTAGGTGAGTACCCTCCCCTCCAGGTACATATTAAAGCGCTAATGTTCACTTTTTATTTTTTTTTATTTTTTTTATAAATATTATATAACAATGTTTTCATTTAACTAGTACTCATGGTACCACATTGTGTTGCCTTTTTATCTTGAAGGTGCAGGTGATTGGTCAACCATTGCATAACGATGTTTTGGCTGAACTCATTCCCATAATGCTCCATTACGGTGCTACATTGTATAGCGTTGTAATGGAGCATTCTGGGAATGAGTTCAGCCAAAACAACGTTGTATAATGATTGTCCAATCACCTGCACCTTCAAAAGAAGATAGTGGTACCATGAGTCAAGATACTGTATTGTGATTATGTGATAAAATTGAATGCCTTTTCCATTGTTAAGATGGGGGACCCATCTCCCTAGCATCCAACAATGAGCAAATGTAGTTTACGGTATTTGTCGACTGACCAGCTCAGTAGCCTAGATGGTAGTGTGCCCGCTTTGAGACTGGGAGGTCGCTGGTTCGCGCCTCGACCGAGACATACCTAATTGGTATAATGGCGGCGCCCTCTGGCTGCGGCTGCATCGACTCGCTACAACGGGTCAGGTGTATCGACATTTCGTTCTGTGTACATTGTTACAAAGAATGACAATACAAAGGAAATTATTATTATTATTATTATTATTATTAACCATAGATCAAATACGGTGATTACCCACCGTAGAACCTCACAAACATTGAGGTTATTTTAGGAGACAAAAATTGCCTAAATACACAAACTAATACGGTATAAACAAAAAGCATCGGCAACGTGTACCAAACGATGCGTGGCCCGGTGGTTGCCGAACAGTGTACTCGGTTACAAAAAGCAGATCCGCCCAAAATTATGTGGAAATCAAAGAACAGCAATATCATTGTCTGATCGTGACAATGATGTAAACAGTGTATAATAGTTGAATTAACGAAAGACAGTGAGGAATAATAAACAAAATAACGAACTGTATTTGATTACGTGTATTTTACAACTCTGTGATAGCCTCAAGAGAAAGCTTTTTATTATCTGGTTTCCCTGTTGAAAATCCAATGTGAACCTAATAGTGACATCAGCAATTTTCCTTTGGGCTATTTCTGACCTTTTTGGGCCATGTTCCTTTCCTATCATCTATCTCAACCGCACCTTGGCTCTGAAGTGGGCACATCACAGGCATCGCCTTTGGAGTGCCAGCTGGTTTCATATTCTGCCTGGTCCTGTTTTTTTTGGGCTTGCTTTACCACCGAGGCCTGGCCATTCGCCGCAAGAGAGCCATGAGGAGGTACCTGGAGAGCGGTGAGGTGAGTCAGTACCCAAAGTGCCTATAAAAGGCTCAAACACAGATTAGTAATTCACAGATGGTACGAATTTCGGCCAGCTTTTTGCATTGCTTTGCAAGAAAAGATCTAATATTTGGGGGGTTGGCATGAACAAATAGATACAATTTTGAGGATGGCGTTAGAAACAATGATGCATTTTTTTTTCTTAACAAAATAACCCAACTATGGTAGATTGGTTATACAGTATGCTTTATGATGTAGATTCCAAGGGTTTGTAAAAAATTACATGATATTTGGGGGACGTTAATATAACATTTTGGGGGTTGGCTTTAGATAACATGACCCAGTTGTTTTTCATTGTTTTGTACATTGGTTATTATATCGCAGTCCTGTTCACCAAAAATAAATTCAGGGCTTGTATTAATACAGATTTTTGATTATTTTGATTTATTCTCAATTGATTAATTCTATTGCACTCATACATGTTTTGAAATGGATTTTAGTCACTCAAATCTAAATAATGTTGATTTATGGAAAAGTAATTCTTCCTTGATATCAAGGACACAGTCATTAAAAAAACTCAAACTACTAATTAAATTATGTGGGGGGAGTAACTCGTCAGACTGTTAATATAAATTTTGCAATATTCCGTTTTTATTATGTGTAATTCAGTAAATAAAACTGCTATTATAAAAACAGTATTGCCTTTAAAACAATACTGTAAGACTATTACGCTTTAAAAGGTTTTTTATTCAAATGTGTGTTTGCATGTTTTTTTAGGGATAGCATTACTAAAATAAAAACAAGATTTCTATTGATTAATACTTATTTTTTTCTACCCAACTCCAATTGTTTTGAACCATTCACTAATTTTTGTTTGTTTTGTATAAAGTTACAAACCTTTTTCGTTTAGTATTTTTTACATGACTAAGTTTTGCGGTATTTTTAGAAATGTTTGTTTTAAATAAAATTTCTATGTTTCTGTTCAGTTTTGACAATGGCTACAGTTTTAGGTTGTTTTAGTAATGTTTGTTTTATATGAAGTTCCAAGATTTTTTGTGTTCATTTTTTTATATGACAGCTAGTTTTGAGGATTGTTTAAATAATATTTGTTAAAATAAAATCTCTGTCTTTTTTTGGTTTAGTTTTCTTTACATGATGGCTAGGGTTTTGGGGTTGTTTTTTTTACAAGAGTCTTAACATTTGGGGGTTTTATGCAACATAATGATCCCATTTTTATTGGGGGGTTTCACAAAATAACACAAAAAGCTGGGTTCAATAAACTCAAATTGTGGATTAGACTATTGTTATGACACATTGAGTTGCTTTGGACCCAAAGCCGTTTAGAGTCTGGACTCACTTCGAAATGATTGTTGTTTCTTGGCAGAGTTTTGAGCCACTGGGTCCTGGGGAGAAAGGAACTATGGTTTACGCCCATATTCTTAAGCAATCAGAGCTTAAAAAGCTCAAAGTCCTCGGTTCGGGTGTCTTTGGTACAGTAAACAGGGTAACAACCATTTACTTGTTTTTTTTTTTTTGAGTAAATGCAGATTGTATTATTGATTGCTTTCATCTCAAAGGGCTTTTGGACTCCAGAAGGAGAAACAGTGAAGATCCCGGTAGCCATCAAGACGATCCAGGACAGCTCTGGCCGTCAGACCTTCACCGAAATAACAGATGTAAGAATTTGAACATAGGCATAGTGGGCAAAATTAATTCTGTCCGTGTCCACAGCACATGCTGGCCATGGGAAGCCTGGACCACCCATACATTGTGAGACTTTTGGGCATCTGTCCGGGGTCCAGTCTGCAACTGGTCACCCAGCTCAGTTCGTTGGGCTCCTTACTTGAGCATATAAGAACTTACAAGAACAGCCTGGGCCCACAACGCCTGCTCAACTGGTGTGTGCAAATTGCAAAAGTGAGTTAATATTGAGTTCACACACAGTTGTCCCAAGTTTGCAGTGGTGGTTACACGTTTCCATGTCAGGGGATGTACTATCTGGAGGAGCACTGTGTGGTACACAGAAACCTGGCGGCTCGCAACATCCTACTCAAGAACAACTACCAGGTCCAGATCTCGGACTACGCTATAGCGGACCTTCTTTATCCTGAGGACAAGAAATACATCCACACCAATGCCAAGGTTGTTGCGCATTTATTAATTATCTAACTAGTGGTAACTGCATTTCAATGTTTGCAATTAATGTCTTCTTGTCTAGACACCTATCAAATGGATGGCTCTTGAAAGCATCTTGTTTCGAAGATACACCCATCAAAGTGACGTGTGGAGTTATGGTAAAATGCTTAATAAGTAAATTCTCGAGTTTTGTGGTTTTAAAGGGAGTTTTGTTGCATATATCCATTTGCTGCACCAATAAAATATGCAGCTTGTTCAGTTTACTGGCATAGTTGCTTTGTTTTGCTTTATTCCATTTTAATTCAATAATATTTCTCCAAACAATGTATTTTTGATCTTTGTTGTAATTAGTAATTACTTTGCAAATTTCGGTGATTTCTTTTTGATTAATGTAGTAAAATAAGTAAAGGTAAAATAAATAAGATAAATTAGGTAAAGGATAAATCATAAAGTAAATAAATAATACTTTTTGCAAGTAAAATTATTTTGTTTTACTCGCAGATGCGTAATTCTTTTGGTTTTATTTTTATTCTGCTAAAAAAAATTCTTTAAAAGGAACAGTGTGCATTACTTGGCCAATAGATGTTGCTGAATGGTTTATTGCAACTGAAAACAAGTGATAAAGTACACAAGGAAGAATACAATCAAAGTGACCAAAATACACCTAATTTCATTTTTTTGCCCAGCCTGCTTGAGGTTTTTGGGTACTTGTAGCAGCAAAGTGGCAGACAATTATATCTGTTGTCTTTAGATGAGGCTAATGTAATGTAAAATAAATGCTAATGTCTAGACCTACGAGTATTTAAAAAAATGCATGACACATAATAGTAGATAGTTCATGTATTTTTGCTTAATACTTAAATCAATCTACACATTTTTAATGAATTTAAGTTTTTTTTACCATTATTAAGCGCTAAATAAGATACACTGTCGCT
Organism: Urocampus carinirostris; assembly: GCF_059441175.1. NCBI lineage: Eukaryota > Metazoa > Chordata > Actinopteri > Syngnathiformes > Syngnathidae > Urocampus > Urocampus carinirostris. The sequence goes on along the minus strand of NC_142351.1, from coordinate 26,413,457 downwards.
TTAATCAACTGTAAAAAGCTATTTTTTTTTATAAAAATGTTTTTACTTTTATGAAGTACTTTAACAAAATATTTAAGATGAACAAAAAAATCTGCTATATAAATATTTTTGTATCTTTTACATGACACTTCTTTTTTTTTAGCTGGAATTTTTTTTTAATGTAGTACATTTACCAAAGTTATTCAGTAGTTATCGAGGAAGACGAGCAATTATCAACCTGTAGAGCAGTGGTCCTCAACTTGTCAGACTTCAGGTCGCACCATCCTAAACTAATTACAAGTTGTGACCCAAATTGAGAGGAAAAAAATCCTGTCCAAATTGTCCCTAGGTGTGAATGAGCGAGAGAGTTATCTGTCTCTCTGTGCCCTGCGACTGGCTGGCAACCAGTTCAGGGTGTCCCCTGCCCACTGCCTGGAGATAGCTAGGATAGGCTCCAGCTCCCCCGCGACCCTACTGAGGATAAGCGGTGCAGATAATGGATCGACGGATAGATAGTATTATTATGAAAATACAAAGCACCATGGAAAAAAGGTCCTTGACCAATTTTGGTCCCAACCAATTGAGAAACACAGCAGTCGGGCATGTTCCTTTTCTTTCAGTGTAGGCAATTGGCAGTGTAAATGCAGTAAAAATGCAACAACAAAAACCCTGAGAAAATAAGTTATATAGAGAAAATTTTTTTTTAAAAAAATCTATGAATAATGTTAATGGGCAGCACGGCGGCGCAGTGGTTACCGCTTGTGCGGCACAGTTCATGTCATGGGAACCTGTCGTGGGTTCAAATCCAGCTCCAGACTTCCTGTGCGGAGTTTGTATGTTCTCCCCGTGCTTGCGTGGGTTTCCTCCGGGCACTCCGGTTTCCTCCCACGTTCCAAAAACATGCATTTCAGGTTAATTGGCCGGTCCAAATTGTCCCTAGGTGTGAATGAGCGAATGAGTTGTCTGTCCCTGTGTGCCCTGCGATTGGCTGGCAACCAGTTCAGGGTGTCCCCTGCCCACTGCCCGGAGATGGCTGGGATGGGCTCCAGCCCCCCCGCGACCCTAATGAGGATAAGCGGTACGGCTGATGAGATGAGATGAGATGAGAATAATGTTAATCTCTTGATCACACGTTAACCTTCATTTCGGGAATTCTAGGGTGATGACAACAGCAGGATTTCTAATGTTTTGAAGTCCAATTTTTTGATTGGCAATTTCTTTTTTAATCATTTAAGTTCACCATCTGCCCAATCTAAGATTTATTATCAAATTTTAACAATTTGGGGTGTTCAATGCTGCATACCCTCTCCACTCCTGGCCATAATTGGCAGTATTTTACTTTCTGGGGTTAAAAACAATCTTTTTTGTACAGGGGTGACAGTGTGGGAGATGATGTCTTTTGGCGCGGAGCCATACGGGTCAGTGCCGTTCCATGAGGTGCCGTGTTTGCTGGAGAAGGGCGAACGTCTGTCACAACCTCACATTTGCACCATCGACGTATACATGGTCATGGTTAAATGTGAGTGTCTCACAATGGCAAGCAATTGTTAAGACAGGTTGTGAAATCAGGATGTTTCCTTTTCAGGTTGGATGATTGATGAAAATATACGGCCCACCTTTAAAGAGCTAGCCAGTGACTTTACACGAATGGCAAGAGACCCTCCCAGATTCCTTGTCATCAAGGTAAGGCCTTCTTCTTTTGTTTGATTAATTAATAAACCTGCGACATTTCATCTTGATTTTTATCTGCAGCTGGAAGGAGAGGACGACGCCTCACAGGATTCCCATCGCAGAGATTCAGAACGAGGGCTCCTTGACCCAGATTTGGTGGATGAAGATGAAGACGCGCTGGAAGACGGTTTTGAAACACCTCCCCTGCAACATTCTCCCTCATGGAGTTTCTCCCGTTCAAGAATGAATTCATGTAGGGTCAGTGAACATATTTTGTCGCAAATTTTGTTATCACCAGATATTGGTTTATTTAACATATTTATCATGAAATTGTAGAGTGCTGCCTCTCATGCTGGACCTGCTGGATACTTGCCGATGACTGCAAGTCCTGCAGAAATCATCCGTCAGGTTGGATTTATTCACACACACACATACACAGACTCACACATGCATATGAAATGTGTAAGTTTCAGGTCAGTAAGAATTCATAATCTTTTGGTGCTCATTTAAAATTCAGATTGAGATTACTTAGTTTCAGTGAATTTCAAAGATGAAAGTGCGCAAAATTGTGTATAATGCCATTTAAGATAATATACCCGGTACTGTTTTTTTTCCGAGTGTCTTGAAAATCAGTGTTCCTTTGCATTTGAATTTAAAGACTCGCATCAATTTGTCCTTTTGTTTAAAGCTGCATTTCCAACAGCATCGCCGAAGCTCAGTGCGAACGCTGCCAGAGAGGTCAGAGGTTGGAGAGAGTGGCAGCGAGGTGGACTTTCGTGATCAAGTCTTCAGGACTGGCGCTCCGCACAGGGTCCGCCTCGGCTCAGAACGGACCCACCATCGCGTGTCCAGCAGCAGCAACAGAAAGCTGTCCACTGCATCGAGTCCATCATGTTATAAGGTTTGGATGTCCAGGGAGAAGAACGAAGAGGAGCCGGAACGCCATGGTTATGTCCTTCCTGGATCACCTGCCATTCCAGAAAATGGTAAAACCCAAAACCCAAAGGGTATACATGATTTGATTGACATAAATGAGACAGAGTCCCTTTTGTTTTTGTTAAACCTTGCAGCATGTAAAGTCACCCCACAGTTAAACAAGGTGAAAAAAATGGCTCTGGAGTATGAGGTGATGAGCCAGAAACAAGTGACTGATGACAACTCTTCATTGCATAAAACGCCACCTTCTCCAACGGTCCTCATTCACTTATCTTCCGAAGAGGACACAGTGAAACAGGTTACAGCTACAGAGGATCACCTGATAAATAAGAACAACCTGATGGAATCCACAGAAAAAAACAACCTGGATACAGAGAAGCAGAGGCACAAGCCCATTCAGGGACCTGAGGGTAACGGCAGGTACGAATACATGGACATTAGACGCGCCGACTCCACAGAGGAAGAGGCGCCGTTGAAAAATAGGCAGGGAACATCTGCGGCAGAGCCAGGGGAAACATGCGAGAAACAGGAGGGTGAATTAGGAGACTTACTGGCGTGCCATGGCACAAATCAACAACAATCACCTCAAAGGGTTGTCGGGAGTTTCAGCGAGCCAGATGTGGTGACATTTGAAGGAGAGGGAGAGTATGAGGACATGGCAGGATTTGAAGAAATACCCAGTGGGTGGCAGCAGGAAGAGTACCAGAACCTCCTGCTGAAGAGAAGGGTTGGCAGCGGCAATTGTGCAGGGATCGGGGAATATATCAAGGTGTGCAAAGGAGTGGGCGATCCCGGCAGCGGTTCCTCATTTGACAACCCCGACTACTGGCACAGCAGACTCTTCCTCAAGCCAGATGCTGTCCGCACATAACAACGAAAAGTGGGATGTGCATGCTTCTACTCCATTGTTCTGCTGACCGGATTTCATTTCCATTGGAGCGTTAATTACTGAAATAAAAGTCAAGTCTCGTTTTCTTATGTTATGGTGCAAAAGAAAAATTGTGACATCAACAGACTGGAGAGCAAGCACAGAATTTTTTACTGTTCAGATGTGATGTAACAGCATTTGTCAACAATATTGTATTTTTAGTACTTCACACTATAAATATAATTATAGAGACTATATATCTTTAATCTGGTGGTTAATTGCCCTTACTTTGTAAATGATGTGTTTTTTCTATTCTTTGTACAGTATATCAAATATTTTTTACCATGCATTTGTTTAATAAAATCTTCCTTTAATGGTGTTACCTAGTTCTTTAAGATTTTTACAATACCCGAAATGAATTCATTCATGTTGACCGATTTCACATTTAAGAAAATTGGGTAACACATTGAGTGTTTTCCTTGTCGTTATGTAGGATTGAGATCAGGGGATGGTGTAATAATAGTCTCTAGTTTGCAATAGTCTTTACAGCCCTTTGAGAATCCTTGATTAAGGGCTATACAAATAAACGAGAGAGGGGGGGGGGGGGGGGGGGAGAGAGAAAATGTCGCTTGTTGCTCCAAATTAGCTTTTCTCAGATGTGAATAAGAGAATCAGCTGCCTTATATTTGATCTCTTACAATCAGAAACCTTAAATTATTAAATTAAGGGATTTGTGAAAAAATGCAATGTTAAGGGAAATATTATGCTGGGATTTCACATTTTTTAATATCGATCTTTTTTTTGCAGAGGGAGAGATATTTATGTACGAGTGATGTCAGTGTGTGGTATCAGTACGAATACTTAAGATCTGTGTGTAGAAATCTGATACCAGAGACATTTGCATTAGTTTTTTATGACATGAGCCTAGCAGAGGGAGCTGACATATTCTTCTGTGGTCTTGTAGCTACAGGTACCCCCAAAAAACTAGTGAAACAAAAGAGAAAAATATGGTGCGTTTAGGTAGTTTTGAATCCCCTTAGTTTGTATCATTTCTTGTGATTTCCACTGTCCCCAGCAGTATTTTAATCACATTTTATTACATCTTTATCCTAAAGTTCGTCGTCTGATCTCGTTGTAAACAATAGTCAAGATGTTTTCAATAGCAATAAAGACACTTCATATTATATGTCCGTATTGTAATAGCAAAACAATATGTACCTTTTTTTCGTCATAAAGATATTCTGGTTTGATGATACAACTCCCACGTTCCCAAAACAAGATGTACCTTCCACCTCGATGGGAATTACACCTCCGGGTCTTGGCGGTTACTATCTTGACTTGAGTCGTTGAAAGTGTCTTTGTCAAGGGCGGGCTCTGATGGTGGCGGTAGTGGGTTGGCGGCGTGCTTGCACAGCGTGCGTGGGCCCTTCTCAATACCGTGCTAGTGCTACCTAGCCATATTAACCGGGAGAAAACTTCTAAACTGGCTTTCTTGGACATATCGCCAACATGGCTGGGGATGAAGAGAAACAGGAGCAGACTGTCGTTGATGACGTGGTGTTAACCAAGTATAAAATGGGTGCCGAGATCGCCAACCGTAAGTATTAGAAGAAAGATGAATGACAGCGAGCAGTTCGTCTATGTATTCGTCCAATGTAAGCTAGCGAGGGGCACGCGGCTACTACTAGTTTTGTGAGACAGCTGCTATACTCTGAGCCGCAATAAAATATTGCCCACAAAGTCACCAGGCTGTGAGAAGCGCCGATACTTTAATATATATCTCCCTAGAGCGTTTCTATTAACATAAGAAATTAATCTGTGGCCATGCTGCTGTCTCATTAGCAAGATCTAGCTCGGTAGCTAAATGAGTATCGCAAGCTTCTCGGGCTGAAACTTAATATTGAATGTACTTTATATAAACTCTAGCGTGTAATCGACAAACTAGACATTGTTGCATGAAAGCCCCTTATGGTGTTTAGTAATGGGAAAACTTCAGTTGTACTTCTAGAACACATGTCAAGCTCACGGCTCAAGACAATGCCAAGAGAAGCACAAGTGTTAAATGAGTGTCAAATAATGACTTGCAGTTTTTATTATGTCCACTGGATGTATCCAAAGCTAGCACGCCTCCTAAAGCTGGATACGCTGGCAACTAATAATCAACTAGAGAACATTGAGGTACCCATCTCAATGTCATTTTACCTAAAAGAAGTCACGGGTGCGCTGTTTAAAGCGATATGAAAAATATGAAGTTAGGAAAAACATAGCATCTGTGTAACAGTTGAACCCTTAACAATTCTGTAAATTTCCCCCCAAATCCCAATCTGAGACATACCCAGCTGGCCAAATTTAGACATTGTAAAGGAGTAGTGAATGTTTTACTTCTCTTTCCAGAATTCAATCATTGATGTTTGCACACTTGCGTGTTTTCGGCTTTGATTTGAATACACATCGTAAATCTGCATACATTTATGTTGGGAATTTCATTGGCTAATCGCTGTGTGATTCATAATTTGAATTGGTCACTAATCAGCCAAAGTTACGCATGTCTTTTTTTTTTTTTTTTTTTTTTTTTTTTTTTTTTTTTTTAAATACATGCCTTTGCAGGCAAATGCCTGTCCAAAAAAAAAGCTTGCATTTGGTTGAAAGTGGTGTCAAACAAAAGGTCAGAGGCTAACATCTGTTTTGTAAATCATTTTCGAATCTGTTTATTTTTAAAGGGAATATTGGGGCAAACCGGACAGATTATAACAAGGATCTGCAAACGATGCTTTTAGGCAGATTTTTTTCCATCTGTCTGCATTATCGTGTGTTTTGAAACAAATATTCTACACAGTTAGATTCACTGAACAGTCCTGAAAGTATTGAGACCATGTCTGTACTTAATTGTTTCATGAGTGGAATATTATTTTTTGGTGAGTTATACCGACTTTGTAGTTTGAGTATCTTGTTTCAGACTGATCGTGATGTCAGAACGCTTTGTTTTAAATAGGCTTTAGCTCCTTTCGACTGCAGTATATATATTAAACCTTATGCAAAGTTCCCATATTCAGATGAACTTTTTCATGGGAAAATAGAATTAAAAAGAAGAAAGGCTTTTAAATAACTAAAAAAATCAATGTGTTTGTATGTTATACTTGCCACTTTCTGCACTGGTTTCTCAAAGGTAAATAAACTGTAGTGGAAATGGATTCAATTGTTGTTTTGCTTTATTTGTACAAATGTACAGTGGATAAACATTACAAGATAAAATTTTAGTGAAAGAAAAAAATATTTAGCAAAAAAAACAAAACCTTAATAATAATTTTAAAATTAAATCTTACATTACAGAACCATAATTTAATTGTAAGCCTAAAAAATATCCCCAGCCTTCCAGCTAAGGCACACTTTTTATGCCGTTAATTTACCAGTCCAGCCCCTGTGGGAGTGTTATTTCTTTTAACCATGTCGCCCAGCTAAAATGTGTTTGGCACCCCGAGTTCTAAAATCTCCAAATCCTTTGTAAATTGCGTTAACTTTGTAAAAATGATAGGCCTGATTCTGATGCGATTCGTATACATTTGTAAGAAGCACAAGCCTTTAACCAGAGCAGCTGTACCATGTAATGGTCCTGCAACGTTATTTTACTCCAAGCAAAAATCTTGTCCTTTCATAATCGTGAATATTCTTTACTGTTTTCTTTTAGGTGTACAAAAAAACGACCAACAACTGAACTAATTGACTATGAAATTGCTTGCACTTATTTCAATAATTGATGACTTGAGATACCTTTTTGAATAAAATGTTGTTCTAATGTTTGGAATTTCACCTGCCCAACACTAAATATCTACCAATTTTCTTAGTCTCTCTAATGGCGCCATGTACTTCGACACAGTCACAAATATATATAAACTCAACAGTTCATCTATTTTCACACCTGTTTTTCCATTCTTACAGAGGCCTTGAAATTGGTGGTCGAATCAGCTAAAGCCGGTGTTTCCGTGCTCAGCTTGTGTGAAAAAGGCGATGCCTTTATCGTGGAAGAAACTGGGAAAATCTTCAAAAAGGAAAAAGAGTTGAAGAAAGGTATGCTCCTTGTTTGTTTTTGACAGATTCTGTTTTATCTTCAAATGCAAGCACGTCTCTCCCTCCGAACCTCCAAGGTATCGCCTTTCCGACATGCGTGTCGGTTAATAACTGTGTGTGCCATCACTCTCCTCTCAAGAGTGACCCTGACGTCGTCCTTAAGGACGGGGACCTCGTTAAAGTGTAAGCTGTTGGAAGGACTGAACAACATGCTACAAAAAAAGTATATATTGATACATTGTCCAGGTTTTGCTTTTTCTATGCCTGTTTAGTGATCTTGGTGTCCATGTGGATGGCTTTATCTCCAATGTGGCACACAGTTTTGTTATCGGTTTGACCAAGGTATGAAGTAAAATCGGTTTGACTTAAAAATTGTGCTTTGCATTCATTATTGTTTCCATGTGCCGCCTCTTTACAGGAAAAGCCTCTGACAGGCCGCAAAGCTGACGTGATGATGGCAGCGCATCTGTGCGCAGAGGCTGCTTTGCGCCTTGTCAAGCCCGGAAACAAGGTGCCATTCTCACCTTTGATACGATCGTCAGTTCTTTGGATTCTGCTGGGTCTCCTTACTCTAAACACCACTCCATCTCTCAGAACACACAGGTCACGCAGGCGTGGAACAAAATAGCAAAGTCATTCAACTGCACACCGATTGAAGGCGAGTGGGTGTCTTCTCTCCACTGTTAAATGTATCTGCAGCATCATTCACAATTTCATGCATTCGTTCATAGGCCTGCTGTCCCATCAGCTTAAACAGCACGTCATCGATGGAGAGAAAACAATCATCCAAAACCCAACGGACCAGCAACGGTAAATTTCCTAAGAAAGATTCAATACTTATTTTTTCGATAAGCTGTATTGAACAGTTTAGAACAGGGGTTCCTACACTTTTTCTGCATGTGAGCTATTTATAAAATGGCCACATCAAAATGATCTATTGACTACTAAAATTAAAAACATATTTATTTATAAATATAGACTATTGAGTATTGTCTACCATATATTGCGCATATTTTGCAATGTACATGCACATTTTTATTCCATTACCTTATGCTGATGCCTTGAAAGAATGGAATCAGCCAGGGATGTGTAGTCTGGACAGCAGCTGCTGATTGCCAGTCTCAAGCACACATTCAAATGACCATACGAAATCGAGCAGTATTTGGACTTGATAATCTTCATCCGGGAAAAGGCTGACTCGCATAAATAAGTGGAGCCAAATAATGCAATCAAGGAGGTAGCACATTTCCTCATGTTGTTTTTTTTTTTCTCTGCAAGTCCCAGAACTGTCAATGAGCCCTGGATTTAAAGCTTATTATCTGCTTGTTGTCTCAAAATCTCTTCTTTCACTCAAGAAAAGTTCAGGTGAAACAGTACTTAAATTTTCCGTGCCAGTGTATCAACCTCAGTATCATCTAGAAAAGGGTAGCACATGAATGTAGTGAGTGGCTCTATTAAAACAAAGTCTCGTAAGCGTTTTTCAAACTTTAGTCAGGCAGTTCTCCTAAAAATTGACTCCGTGCAGCGCATAATGTCAAGAAGCGTGCATGCCTTCCGATGCGTCTTAAGCTCTGACGTGAGGTTTTTGAAGTTTCGTTTGAAAGATTTAACCGAGCTGATCATAGTGATAGTGCTCTACATTAAGATCATTCAGCATGTCAGTCAGATAGGTTAACTATGCGAAGTCAAGCAGCCAATGACTTATTTAATTGGTTGTATGCTGCATTTTAGATTCACAGAAAAACACATAATATATGGACAGAGCTTTCGGAATGTCTTATTAGGAATTTCCCTTAACTCTTGCCATCTCATGTCTGTGTTGCAACAGCTCAGAGTGGTCACATTTTAAGTATGAGTCCTCCCATTCAGTATGGAAATGGTAGGTTTTTGGCTTATTACTTGGTCCTGTCCCCCTTCTCTTTTTGTTAATTTTTTTTTTAATTTAGAAGGAATACATTGAAGTATGCCTAGGCAACGCCGTAGCACACACTGTTCAGCAACTTAGTGAGCAGATGATAGGTTAACTTTTATTTTGTTAATGTTATGCACTTCCAGAGGGACATGGACTTTCAACTACTATAAGAGTGGTGCCCCGGTAGTGGATGGGCTGTTGCATGGCTGCTCTCGTATCGCGCAACTCTTGAATTGCTGTGGAGCTGCAGTTTCCATATTGTTCTCAGGATGAGTTTTTGGACCGCGCAATGATCACATTATAAACCTTCAGTCCAACCAAACATATGGAGACTTCTTTATTGCCTCACAATCTACCCACACTATCGTTGTGATCGACTATTAGATTTCATTGGAGGTATTGGGTACCCCTGTTTTAGAACATAATCTGCTTTTACTACAAGATTGTGATACAGTTTGTCTTCTAGTTATTAAGTCAAGATTAGTCAAGATGGGGAGGGTGTATGTGGTCCGTGTTGTATGTACTTCAGTCTGTTGGCCCTTTTTGGCACGTTTGTTGGCCCTTCTCCATCTTAGTGCTTGTTAGTAAAATTGAGTGATTCAAAATATTATTTTGTATGGTGAACTGCTTCTTATGTTGTAAATTATCCGGATCACTGTAGTGTACTTAAAGATGAATAGTGTTAGTGAAAAGGCCATATTTGCTGACCTAACAATTTGGTGTTCCAAATACTCAATGCAGGCTATTATGCGTGTTCTGTTTGCATTGTCATACAGGCTATGCTTCTCCTAGTTCTAAATGACATTTTGGCTCGAAATTTGGTATCTACAACTAAACTGGTCGCATGTCGGATTTCAATAACACTCGAATGCAAATTTAAGTGGCAACTGGTTAGTATATTGTCTGCAAACGTTTTGTTCCCATTTATAGCCAGTTACACTAGCTGAGCACCTCTGTTGTGTTGGCCAATTATCACGTATGCCTCAAAACTCCGTTGTAAACCAATTGGATCCCTTTAAATTTCCGGGAATCATTATTCACACTGACACAATAATGTTCTCAGTTTCAACACAGTTGCTATTTTTTTGTGATATTCTCAAGGCTTCTTCATTTTCCTCATGTTAAGTTTTTTTTGAGTTTTTCCTTGCCCTCGTGTAGGTTTTAGATCATGAGATGTTGTCATAATAGTCTGTAGTTTGCAATAATCTGTGGTCTGTGCAGCCCTTTGAAACTTCTTGTCATAAAGGGCTATACAAATAAACACGACTTGACTTCCCAATATTTGACAGTCACTCACACAGCATGGCATGAGAATCAAGAAGAACTGAATGAGTTTACAGCTTAGTTATGTTTTCAATAAAGAACACTTTGGTAATGGACAGTTTTTGCTTGTAGAAAGGACCACGAGAAAGCAGAGTTTGAGGTTCACGAAGTGTATGCAGTGGACGTGTTCATCAGTACTGGAGAGGGGAAGGTGAGTCTAAAATGTTTGTGTGCCCCAGGTTTTTTAAATCAGCAGTATCCAAAGGTAAAGTCAACCCAAAATTTTGTTTTCAATAAAATGTGTGTGTGTCCTAGGGCTGCAACAATTAGTTGACATTTTCAACAAAAATTGATAATAGAAATTGTCAACAATGAATTGCATTGTTGATCATTGTCGCCAGGCAATCAAGTGAGGCATCTCCACATGATTATAATGCGCATCAAGTATGTGTACCAAAACTTCAAAAGTTGGGGAGCATTTTAAAAGACTACTTGCAAATTTTGCAAAGAAGAGTTATAATACCTCTGTGACGCACGAGAAAGCATGTTGTACAGTTGAACGAAACTGAGTTCTACTCACCTCAGTAAGAGTCAAGTAACATTCAAGCCAATAAGGTTATACAGTGGGACCTCGCTACTTTGCGGTTCCACAATCGCGGGTTCAGAGCTTCGCGGGTCTAAAAAATAATAATAATAAAATAAGATAATTTAAAAAAAAAAAAATTAAGCATTTTTGAAGGGGCGTCGCTACTTCGTGGTTCCACGTTCGCGGGTTCAGAGCTTCGCAGGTCTAAAAAAAAATAATAATAATAAAATGCTTTAAAAATATATATATATATATTTTGTAAGCATTTTTGAAAGGGCATCGCTACTTCGCGGATTTTCAATTTTCGCGGGTGGTTTTTGGTCCCCATTAACCGCGATAACCGAGGGATTACTGTAATGACACATTTTGCTAGCACAGAAGGAATGAAATAGCAAAATCAAGTCATTTCAGTGATCTGTCTGTATTGTCCTTGACCGAGTTGCTTAGGACCTGTACAATCATGGCTCACTTTGTTTGTGAGTTTTTTTGTTTTGTTTTTTTTTTGGGTTCGTCATATATAAGCCGTTAAGAACACAAATGTCATTTCCAGCTGGCTTGGACTAGGAAAGTTGACTGTCCCTGAAAAGTAACATGTGTGATGCTTTGCGTGGCACTCAGGCAAGAGATGGCGGCCTCAGGACCACAGTTTACAAACGCGATCCCGAAAAGGTGTATGGACTAAAGATGAAGACCTCTCGGATGTTCTTCAGTGAGATGGAGAAAAGATTTGATAAAATGGCTTTTACTCTGAGGTATTTTCATTTACGTTTTGTTTGAAATAAGTTGGTGACAGAAAACATCACCCATTTCAAATCTTTTACCTGTCAGACAATGATTTAAATCTGTCCATCAATTATGACAAAGAAGGTGGTTTTGGTAACCTCACTAACATTAATACAGAAACGAATCCTTTCTTGAAGCATTCCAGCCAATTGATTAGCACTGAGTTAAAGAATTAATACTGCATGATTTGCTCAATAGGGCTATCCAGTGGTCAAGTTCACCAATACAGACGTAACGTTCATAAAGGGAAATACATTATTGTAAATTAAAGGTATGGGATCCCGTCTGTTTTAGCAATACATTCAACAGTGTAAATTGAGAAACAAATAAAATACTAATAATATATTTTAATGACGTCTAAAGTAAAATTTGAAGCTCACTCTAAGCCATGGGGTCTTCAACGTGGTTTCTTTCGGCACAAGGTATCTCCCTGAGGACAGCTGAGTAGCCCGCGGTCAGTTCTAAAAAATAGTTCACCACCGCTGAGTCATTGTAATTTTATGGAGATTTTTTTGGGGTGGGGTTAATTAAGTCTATCTAACCCTACTTCCAATTAACTTGGTAACAACATAGTTACAATATAGTAATAACTAAGTTATTTTAGTAATCCATATCAACCTGTTAACCCTTAGCGGTAATAAGTAAAAAGGTAAAAAAAAGGGAGCTCTCGGCTCAAAAGACCCCCGCTTTAAACGTGGGACAATTTCTATTAAAATATAATGCAACTGTAATATTAATTAACTTCAGCTGCCAAACCAAGGTAGTTTGGCACCAGTCACCTGATTTGATTGGAAATGGCAACAAGTCAAAATTTCTTCTCTATTGAATACATTGGCCAAAAAATAGCTCTCAGGTTTCCTAAATGTGAATTTTCATTTTTGGTGCTTAATCTCAGAGCATTTGAGGATGAGGCTAAGGCCAGAATGGGCGTGGTGGAGTGTACCAAGCACGAGCTGCTGCAGCCTTTTAACGTCCTCCACGAGAAGGAAGGTGAGGCGATGTTTTGCTTTTTGCCCCCCATGGCTGTATTATGCTGACTTGAGCTCGGCCCGTTTTGTGCGCAGGTGAGTTTGTTGCTCAGTTCAAGTTCACTATGCTGCTCACGGCCAACGGACCACTGCGATTCACAAACAGCCTTTTTGAACCCGAACTGTACAAGTCTGATAAAAAAGTGGAGGACGCAGAGTTGAAGGTAAGAACGTATGGATGCTTGAAAATGCTTGAATTTTATTGTTTTTAAGGATTGAAAAGTGCTTGTATTTTGGTTTAAGTTCTTGCAAATGCTTGAAATGGTTGCCATGTTTCTCAACAAGTCTGCTTAAGAATGATGCCGACACTGCTCTCTGGCAGCTTAGCTTTGCCTTTTCATATCTTATTCCTTTGTAATAAACTGCAGCGGGCATTAGTTTCTACGTCATTGTCCTATTAAGCGTCCCTAGCGGACCAGTGCATGAACACCTTAATGGAGCTCTATGAAATCTGTATTAGTGCAAGGATTATGTCTGCCGACATTTACTATGTGCCATGCAAAAATAATAAATGAAGCGTTTTCCAGTGGTAAATTGTAAAGATCAACTGATATGTTTTTTTCCAGGGCTGATACTGATTATTAGTATTAAGAGGAGGCCAAGAACATATATTATAAGCTAATATTCATTTGCTGTAAAGGCTTAAAAAATTGGCAAAGGACATTTTTAATGCAAAAAAGCACAAATAATTATTTGTTATAAATTCAAATTGCCTTTAATAGCGCTCTGAATCCCGTGATTGTAAGTAAAATAGAATTTCTACGCAAGATGCCTAATAAGTATAGTATTCCTTATACGGCAGTAGCTCAGGAGGTAGAGCGCTCGTCTTGGGATCAAGGGATCCCAGTTCAAATCCTGGCTCGTCCGTGTTACATGTCGAAGTGTCCTTGGGTAAGACACTGAACCCCTAATACCACCAATAAGCAGGTTAGCGTCTTACATGGCTGCAATATAAGGTCGGTATTGGGAAATGTGGAGCGCTTTGGGAAGTCATTGACTTGAAAAGCGCTATATAAATGCAGATCATTTCATTTTCATTTATATTCCTCTGTAGTCTCTCATAGCCACACAACACAATATGTTTGAAGTGTGTCTTACTTCACAAACAGTATAGTCAGATTTTAAATTCAATTCAAACACTTGTTTACATTGGTACACTCAATGGTTCTCTGATTACAGCGATCAGTGAACAACTACGTACAGTAAGCTTAACAATAAGACTACTATAGCACGCTATATAAAGCCTACGTGTGTACAACTTGTCATAAATATAACGTTAAGTTAAATTGGGTTGCCTCCAATATTTGTGACGTTCGCAGGAATGTCTTAATAATCTCATGATTTAATCAACGATCGCTTCAATCACAAATCAATGTCTTAAACACATTGTAAAGACTACGATTGCGACACCCATTCTATCAGAAGCGAAGCGACAAGAAGCATAGGAACATCAGAGTTTGCGTTCACGTAAAGGAGCGTGAGACACTGGTAGTGTCCGCTTCTGTGTGCTTTACTGCACGTTGACGACATTTCCTCAACATTTCAATCAAGAGTAGTCACAAAGGGTGTGGAGAGACGAAAGAAAATAAATGCGACTGTTCATTTTCACATTAGCAAGTATTTATTAGCAAGAGCCCTAATTCTCACTCTAGTCTGCAGTCTGTGACTGTTCGCAGTGCGATGTGGGCTTTCTACTTCAGTGGCTCTGCCCTCGTTAGCTTATCCAATCAGAAGGCGCAAGAGAAGCAGAGAAAAGTTTGGTCCGGCTGTTGCCTAGTGTTGTCTAATAATCGGCCTAATAATTTCGATACCGATGTCCGTCAAATTCCCAAGTGTCTGCCGATAAACTGCCCGCCAGGTAATTGGTTTACCTTTAGTGAATTAACGGGAAAAACTTTTTGCAACTGAAAACGTAAGCTACGTAATACATAACACCTAAATGTGGAGAGATTTGTTCGAAAATATATATATATTCATGATTTACTCAAGATCTAAAAATCATATGTTTTGATTAATGCATACGCAGGAATAAAAATCATATTTTTAAATTAGATCTATTGGTGGTTCATATTTTTATTTTAATGGTAATGGCGCAATTAAAAAATGGCTATGGAAGTCCTTAAAAAGTGCTTGAATTTGGCATTGAAAAAGTTGTACAAACCCCTTAAGCATTTGACGAATGGGGTGCCGCGTCCTCTGCCAGAGACAACAGTGTCTGCCTAATGGTCCCTTCCTAAAGCTGACTTGGCTGTTAACAATCCATTAAATGTTTCTGTACCGTGTCCTGGTCCTGATGAGGTTATCAAAGTCGTTTTATATCTGTCCGTTCAGACTCTGCTGCAAAGCTCAGCAAGCCGGAAGACGCAGAAGAAGAAGAAAAAGAAAGTGAGTTTTGTGACCGTTCGATGCAGTTCATTGTAGTGCGCCTCATTTGAATACAAATAATTTGTTGCCCTTTTTTCAAGGCCTCAAAGACTGTGGAGAATATGACCGGGAATTCAGCGGAAGCTGCAGAATAATTATCCCCATAGAATGGCTTGTGACCCAACTTGAGAACAGACGTCATGCTGGCTTCTGTGCCAGCTGTTTAAGGCCAGGTGACACCTCTGAAATTCCACGGATGTCAGTCTGGGTTGAGGCGGCTCTTAAATGCTTTGTGATTTTGTTGGATTTTTCTATACACATGTGCGCACCCATCGACCCATCATGATTTAATCTTTTTGTTCTTGAGGATTTGTGTTTACAACAGTTAACACAACTCAGTAAGAGTTAATTCTCAGTCTCACTGGAACTTTTAACCATTTTACCTTGAGCCTCATTCTAGAAGCTTTCAAGTCATAAGGAATTACTTTGACTGAGAGACAGAGGATCAGGACTGCTCTAAATTGTGTCGGTGGTGAGGCCTCATTTACCTGAAGTGGAACCTAAATTGCATTACACCTCCAGGAGTAAACTTGATATTGTGCTGCCCCATTTCTGTATTGATGCAGCAAAGCACCTTGCGTACTTTGTTAGCGATATTGATTGCAGGAGGGTAAACAAACAGATAAAGAAAATCCAAGCATGTAAAGGCTCTGTATTTTAATCTGTGCTTCTGGCAGGCCTGACAGTCTGTATTTACATAAATCCAGCTATGGATAATTTTGTAAAAACTACAGTTTCAGAGACTATTTTTGGCATCATTAAAAAGACACCTGACTTTATCTGTGTGTTGTTTAAATCTGCATTATCATTTTGAACAGAATAAATTGGTGTCTGGTTGGGCTTCCAAGGGTGAGAGTTGTTAAAGAAACTTTTTTCAACGCGTACAGATATTCTTAATCTAAAAGGAACTTAATCTGCTGATAACATATTCATTTGAACTTTAGTTGTTTGGATCCGTTAACTACTGGGGTAGTAGGGGCACAATTTCCTTTGGTGTATCTTGGGAAAGTACAGTCTGGTGGGTAGTGTACTTTAAGTGTGTTAATATAGGGACACCAGCATGACCTTTTATCCCAACATAGAATATGTGTGACAAAATATCTTGTTGAAGGGAATACGTATTTAAGGCGTAATTATGTGGGAGAACAGTTGTTCTTTTCCTTGCCCTCATGTAGCTTTTAGATCAGGGGATGGGTTAATAGTCTGCATTTTGAAATAATCTGTGGTCTGTGTAGCCCTTTGAGACTCTTTGTGATAAAGGGCTATACAAATAAACATGACTTATTTTGATTGGTACACCCAGTGATATCGACAGTTCGCAGACGCCTTAATGGTTAGCTGTTTGGGTCGTAGGGGCACCACATCCTGTGTCTTGGGTGAGTTCAACTTGGCCGAGCCCATTCTTTCACAGGCTGAATTTTTGGTATGGGCATGGAACAGTACTGGTTTCTATTGTTAGCAGAAGAAGCCCCCTGAACTGACTCTGATACAGTCAAGTCATGTTTAATATATAGTTGAGTGTCATTTGCGTAGTAATGAAAACTTGCGAATAATATCACTTAATGGAAGCATGTAAATGCTGAAAAGAAGGGGGCCAAGTACTGAATCCTGCGGAACACCACAGGTAACACTAAAGGGCTCAGATGTCATTTCACCATTTTTAACACACTGCGTCCTATCTGAGAAGTAGGATCTAAACCGTAAGAGGACATTTCCTGAGAGACCAATACATTTTTCCAACCGTTCTAGTGAGATATTATGGTCCACAGTGTCAAAGGCAGCACTATGGTCCAGCAGCAGCAAGAGTGGTGAAGCGCCGGAGTCCATTGCCAGTAGATCATTTGTTACCTTAATCAGGGCTGTCTCAGTATAGAGTGGTTAGCCCTGAATCCTGATTGCATTGATTCAAAAAGATTGTTCTCAATGAATATCATTCAGCTGCTGTGCCACAACTTTTTCAAGTACTTTAGAAAGAAACGGTAGGTTTGACACAGGTCTATAATTACATAACCTTTCTGGATCAAAGTTGGGTCGTTTCAGTATAGGGTTACTAACGGCGGACTTAAAAGCCGCTAGGACTATACCTGAGGAGAGTGATATGATTACAATATTTAGAACTGAAGGTCCAAGGACCCCAAAAAGACCTTTAATCGGTGAACCCGGAAGCAGGTCAAACAAGCAAGTAGTCGGTTCGGCCGTATTCACCACCTGTTTAAGGTTATGGAGTGACTGATCACTAAAGCGGGAAAGAATCCCTGGACTGCCACCATGTCGCGCATCTATAGATATCAGCCCTTTAATATGTGATGTATTAACATTGTCTTGAAAAATTTCTTCCCGTATTGTGTTGAATCATCTTATTAAAGAAGACCATTAAGTCATGAGCTGAATGGGTAAAACTATCTGGGATAAACTGTTGCCTCGTTAGCGATGCTACAGTGTCGAAAAGGATTAATCTGGTTGTCCATGTCTGTTTAAAGCGTCCTGCAGCTCTTTAGAGATTAGATGGACCTTGCAGACTACTACACCATCCCCTGATATTGGGGCAAACTAAACTCATGTGGCATGCGAACAGGGTTGGGTAGGGTTGCTTTAACTTGATTACATTCAATTACTTTTGGATTACTCCAATACCAAATATGCTATTAAAAGACAAAAGAAACTAAATATGAATAAAATTACTAAATTTTGTGCAGGCTTGGGGAGTAACGGAACACATGGAACGGCAAAAAAGATGTTGGCAAGCTGTTTGGATTTATTTTCATTTTGTTTCTGTCGCATTTTATGTTAGTTTTGCCGGAGATCAAAGCCAGGAGAGAAAGCTTTCTCTCCTGGCTTTGATCTCTCTGATCTCTGGCAAAACTAACATAAAATGCAACAGAAACAAAATGAAAATAAATCCAAACAGCTTGCCAACATCATTTTTGCCGTCTATGTATTCCGTTACTCCCCAAGCCTGCACACAATTTAGTAATTTTATTCATATTTAGTTTCTTTTGTCTTTTATTAGCATATTTGGTATTGGAGTAATCCAAAAGTAATTGAAAGTAATGAAGTTGAAGTAACCATACCCAACCCTGCACGCGAATGACTACTGATACAAGAGCCTAAATAACTGGGGGAAAATAATTATTGAGGAAAAAAAACGCTCTATTCCGTTTCCAAAATTGTGAGCTGGCCTGTTTCGTTCAGATTCACATCGTACAATATACATTGCATACACGCCAAACTTGACTTTGAAAAGCGGTTGATTTTGAGCGTGTGAAACACAATTCATTTCCAGAATATTACAAAACGTGCTTGTTAATGCAACCTTCGGAGCAATTTATTTGCACACAAAGTCGTAGTGAATTTAAAAAAGCGTTATTTAAAAAAAAAAAGCAGTAGGTGTTTTAAGGGGCGACAAGTGGTAGTCTAACACAGCCCTAGTATGTAAAATTTGACAACTAGATGGCACTGTATTGTTTAATGCGAATGAAAACCAGTGCCACAGAGCACAGCGTAGCAGCACGTTGCCAGAAAAACGGCGATATTAGGGATTCAACCAATTGCATATATATAAGAGGCATTAGCTCAGGAGGTAGAGCGCTCGTCAAGAGATAGCAGGTTCGATTCCCGGCCCCTCCGTGTTATATGTTGAAGTGTGGCAAGACACTGAATCCCTAATGCCCCCAATAAAGCAGGTTGGCGCCTTGCATGGCCGCTATTGGTTTGTGAGTGTGTGTGAATGGGAAAGTGTGAAGCACATTGTAAAGCGCTTTGGGAAGCCTTCATTGACTTGAAAAGCGCTATATACTGTAAATGCAGACCAATTCATTTCATTAAGAATATACACATTTTCTTGACCAATGATTTTTTTCTAAAAAAAATTTTTAACATTCTTATGATAGTTCTGGTGTTTTGACTACTATTCAAATCAATGTTTTTTTTTATACTGGATAAAAGTTTCTAAGGGTTATTTTTCTATCTTCTTTATATATTATTCATTATCCGTTGTCGGTCAGTTCATAATATGCTACAAAGCCTAGGAGCCGGGACTCTTACACTCAGCCTAAAGGCCAAGCTAAGGTCCTAGCCTTAAAGCCTTGCTGCGATCATTGCGGATGCAGGCACTAAATATTACTCACTGTTCCTTTAAAGCGGCAGTTTTGGCAGGTGTGGCGTTGCATCTTGTGGCGTTTATATTTTGTTGTAAAACAAACTTTGTGACAAAGGCGTAAAGTCCTTGGCCTTTGTGACATTTCAAAGGCGTCTCAAACTTGCAGGAATTAAAGGATTTTCATGAGTTAATTTGATAAATTTACCGCCTATGAACAGTTGAATGACGTCACCGGAAATGCGCCAGCGACCATTTTGCGTTGCCACTAGCTAAACAAGCATTAAGCGATACAAGCTCACAATTTATCACTGCGGCTTATTTAAAAATGCCACAGTGTGTGGCGTTCAATTGTGACAATAGGTCTGGGAAAGGCAACAAATGCACATTTCATCGGTAAGTGTGCATTTATCATTTGCTCTTTTTCCACTGAAGTTTTGCACGATACGTCTCAAGTTTGAAATATTTCTCATACAGATTCCCTAAGAACAAAAAGCTTTGCAAGGAATGGGTCCAGGCGTTGAGGAGGAAAAACTTCGCTGCAACACCTGGAGTCACATTAATCTGCAGTGACCATTTCTTGGACGCCGATTTCGATCGCAGTGGCCAGACGACGCGGCTCAGACAAGGCGTGATACCGAGCGTCTTTAAATTTCCTAAAGGATTCCAACGGGTTAGTCAAGAGGTGTTGGCCATAAAATTCTAAAATCATTGTTCCCTTTGATAATTTGATAAACTACATCAAACTTGGTGTCATTATGCAATCAAATATTATGAATTTATATTTTATTTGCTATTTTGTTAAAATGCTATATGCCCCAATAGTAATTTTTCCTCCCTGTTTGTTAGGATGTGCCCAATTACTCCCACAGAAAACTACAATTTCATAAAAGCAATTTAAGTGGTAGTGACGTCTATTTGATTTTCGGGAGTTCAAATTATAGATCTGATGCTACCAAACATTGAGTGCTTGGAAGTCAAGAATATTCATAAACGGTTCTCACACTTTTGGGTTAAAAAATAAGCAAATATACATGAACTATCATATAAACATGAGGGAAAAACTTAAAAACCTCAACATGAGGAAAATAAAGAAACCTTGAGAGGGGACCGCACATGAGGTAATCCTCCTTGCAGGATGACCAGGCTGCAATGGATGTTGCAATAACAAATAATACACAGATATTGTATTGTACAGGTAGTACGATTTTTTAATTTATTTTTGGAATGCCTTATTTTATCATCAGTCATCTTACAATATTTTTATCTCTGAATGATTTGGCACTTTTTCAAACAGAAATTGAATGCAAGAAAACCTCAGGTCAACAAACCAGACGCCGAGTCAGCATCAACCCCTCCAATCAATCTGTCAAAATTACCCAATTCAGTAGATCACAACTACTACCTTGACCCCAACCCCCGGAAGGTGAAGCGGAAGCTTGACACTGCGATGGACACAATCAGGCAGCTGACGAAAAAACTCAAGATAACACATCAGAGAACAAGACGTTTGAGGATGAGGGTGAAAAACTTAACAACTCTGTTAAAAAATATCAGACATAATGGGATGGTTTCAGGTAAACGTGGCCAGATTTTGGACACAACGTTTCTGGAGTCGTTCGCTCTCACTTTAAATGAGTGAACTAATTCCATGAAAAAGACAACATTTTGGAATTCCACAGATGTACTGTTCGTATCACATACTTTGTTATATGTATTTATCTTATCCAGAAAACTTCTACATGTTTTCTGAAATGGAAGATTAAGATAATAAAAAGTGCTTTCAGCATGTACGAGTGGACCATGATACCAAAAGCAATCTCATTCTCGGATCATTTTTCTCAGTTTACAACAGTGACGTGCAGTCAGGGAAGGCAGGTTTTGGCACTATGAAAATTAAAAAAAAAACTATATATATTACCGTAAAACTCGGATTATAAGCCGCAACTTTTTTCCTAGATTTTCAACCCTGCGGCTTATGCAATGATTCGACCAACTTATGCATTTTTCTAAGAGTAACAGTACGCACGAGACAAATGAAATATATGTGTCGAGTAAGACGCAAGTTTAATGTCACTTCACGCTTTGTGCATGAATAAAACTAGCATAAACAGATCTTCATTTATGGAAAAGGTGTCTATCAAAAGGGGAAGGCTAACTAGTCAAGTCATGTTTCTTTGTATAGCCCTTAATCACAGAGTCTCAAAGGGCTGCACTGATCACAGATTATTGCAAACTACAGACTCTTATGACACCATCCCCTGATCTAAAACCTACATAAGGGCAAATAATACACAGATATTGTCAACATAAAATATAGGTTATTCATATGCTGTAGAATAGAAGTGTGTTTTAAGCTTAGATTTAAACATTTCCACTGAGGTTGCTAATCAAATCTCAGGGGAAAGAGCATTCCACAGCACCGGGGCCCGAATGGAGAATGCTCTCGAACCTGCGGATCTCTTCTTGGCTTATGGGATCATTAGTAGACCAGCATTTTCAGAGCAAAGGCTCCGGACTGGAACATAGGGGGAAATTAAATATGAAAAATTTGAGGGAGCAAGTCCATGCATGATTTTGTACACTACCAACAGAACCTTAAAATTACATCTTAAGCTAACAGGGAGCCAATGCAGGTTAGCTAAAATCGGGGTCATGTGATCAAACTTTCTTGTTTTAGTTAAAAGCCTCGCTGCAGCATTTTGTACCAGCTGAAGGCTCTTGATTTTAGTTTTCAGGAGACCGGAGAGTAGTGCATAACAGTAATCGAGACGGGAGGTAGCAAACCAATGAATTATAATCTCTGCATCCGACTGAGACAGCATAGGGCGAATTTTAGCAATGTTGCGAATATGGAAAAAGGCTGTTCTAGCAATATTCTTAACGTGTGTTTGGAAAGAAAGATCGGGGTCAAATATGACACCTAAATTTTTAACTGAGTCACCCCGGGTGATATTACATTCGTCAATGTTCAGAGCCGTTTTTGAGAACAAGTCACGGCATTTAGGTGGACCAAAAACTAACATTTCGGTCTTTTCAGAGTTAAGGCGCAAGAAGTTGAGTGACATCCATTCTTTTATCTCAGTGAGGCAGGCCTCCAAATTTCGACAGTTTCGTGTGGCAGATTCCTCCATCGGAAGGTATAGTTGAGTGTCATCTGCGTAGCAATGGAACTACCATATTGGTAATACTTTTACTAGTCTGTGTATTTATACACGGAAATAATGTGGTGAAACGAACAGATGACAATAAGCAACATCCAGGGAAGCAGAAATATTTTGGTCGTATTTCTATTTGTCGGCATTATCGTGTGTTTTGGAGTGAATATTTTACACAGTCAGACTGTCTGGCAACCGGTTCAGGGTGTCCCCCTGCCCACTGCCTGAAGATAGCTGGGATGGGCTCCAGCACCCTCGCGACCCTACTGATGATAAGCGGACCAGATAATGGATGGATAGATTTTATACTATAGTGTCCTTAATGTAACGAAGCCATTTTTGCAAACATTCGAAGAAGTTGAAGCTGGCCAGGGGAGGTAATGGTAAGTTACGCCAGATTTATAGTTTCGGGTATCTTGTTTTAGACTGATGGCGATGTTTCACTGATGAGTATATTTTAAATTTTGTATCTCGAGTTTAAGATTTCCAATAATATCTGGCATGATACATACTAGTTCAATGACTGGTGACATCGTACAGACAAGTATTTGTTTATCGAAAGTCTAGCAGCCCACCGGCAGGCCAGCGGAATGTTAAGGGATTAAGGTACTGTATATTATCAAAACTTTTTCTATGTTACGTCTTTCTTTGTAAATACGTCATGTTTCAATTTGTTGGGCACATTCGGCTTATAGTCAGGTGCGACATGTATGTAAAAAAAATTGTATTCCTTTAAAAATGTACTGGGTGCAGCTTATAATCAGGTGCGCTCTATGGTCCGAATTCTACGGTAAATGGTTGTATTTATTCAGTGTTAATGCTCTCTCTCATTTGACTTTTTAAAAAAGGACAACTTGATGTGGTTGTCGGAATAATGAATTCTGGTGTTTACCAGAAGATCCTGAAGGAGACCGTTAGTGTCCTCAAACTCAAGCGCTTGAGGATCACGCAGCAGGACAACAATCAAAAACACACCAGCAAGTCCACCTCTGAATGGCTCAAAAATAAAAATGATGGTTCTGGAGTGGCCAAATCAACGTCCGAATTTAAATCCATTTTAGATGTTGTGGCAGGGGTCAGCAACCTTTTTGGTGTGGAGTGCCACTTTCATATTTCCTTGTAAATCAGTGTTCCACACCAAGATTAATGACTCGCACAATATTTTTTTTTAATATCCAACAGAGGTGTAAATTTACACCAGTCCAAATATACAACATGGATATACATTGAATTCGTATAACTGACCAATTTTATATTCCACTATTCTTGTTCATCTTGTTTTTTTTGGTTTTTTTTTCCTCCATAAAGTTGTTCATCAACAAACTAAAAAATGAATGTGAGCAACATGTGGAAAGGCCTGTAGACATCCATGACTTCAACCATTCTTCATCAACAATGAACTACAACCAAAAAAATCAGTGATACGGACAGCTACCATACCATTCATCAATAAAATCTTTTTGGCATTAACCTGCCAGGGGAGGGTTGGACACAACGCGTTTTAATGTATCCGCCTTTTCAGACTCGTCCTTGAATTCCTGTTCATGTTTCGTCTCTTAATGACGTTTAACACTTGACGTGCGAGGTACAACGCTCTCGAGGCATAATGCACAAACTGCATGGTCATTTTTTGCACAAAGCCCCATTTGTCTTTCCACGCTTGCTGGAAAGAACGAGATTTTTCCGCTCGAGGAGCCGTCATGATTTGGCTGTCGTGATTCGTTCATTTATCACTCGCGGTGTTTCTGTGGGAGGGTTAAAACAGATCTCTGCTCCTCTGCGAGGAACCTCGCAGACACACGCTCACCGTAAAGCCGCTAAACAATGAAAGCGCGCAATGAAAATGTCTAAATATCAGGTAAAAATGCGCATTCAAAAAAAATCATTATTACTTTGCCGTGCTCGCGTGCCACTGCTGGCACGGGTGCCATAGGTTGCCGACCCCTATGTTGTGGTGTGACCCTAAACGGGCAATTCATCCAAGAAAACCCTCCATTGTGGCAGATTTGGGACAATATTGCAAAGTAGGAGTGGGCCATACTTCTTCCACAACATTGTGAAAGACTCATTACCAATTATTGCAAATGTTTGATTTCTGTTATCACTGCCAAAGATGACCCAACCCGCTATTCCATTCAGGGGAGCCAGATAGGTTGATTTATTTGTGTGTGCCTTTAAAAGTAAACATTTGAAAAATGCATTTTGTATTTTCTTGGGTTGTCTCAAATTAAAATTAGTTTGATGACCTCAAACTTTTGTGACCATGCAAAGAAAAAACACATCGAGATGGGGCAAATACTTTTTCACTGCATTGTATGGTTTTTGTAGGACAAACAGGACACAATCATTATCATTTTCCAATGACTATAGATTAGGTATGCGTGTCCTTCCTTACAAGGCTTATATAAAGGCATTACATTTTTTTGCAGTTCCAGACATGTTTTAGTTGGGCTATTTTTTGGGGTCTAATGGCCCTTTGAGGCAGCGGGGCAGCGCAGTGGTTAGCCTGAGTGCGGCACAGTTCTGAGGTCATGGGGTCAAAACTTCCTTTCTGGAGTTTGCATGTTCTCCCCGTGCTTGCGTGGGTTTCCTCCGGGCACTCAGGTTTCCTCCCACATTTCAAAAATGTGCATCAGGTTAATTGGCCAGTCCAAATCATCCCTAGGTGTGAATAAGCGAGTGAGTTGTCTGTCTCTGTGTGCCCTGCGACTGGCTGGCAACCAGTTCAGGGTGTCCCATGCCCACTGCCCGAAGATAGCTGGGATGGGCTCCAGAACCCCCGCGACCCTACTATATATATATATATATATATATATATATATATATATATATATATATATATTATAATAATAATTTCCTTTGTATTGTCATTCTTTGTAACAATGTACACAGAACGAAATGTCGATACACCTGACCCGTTGTAGCGAGCCGATGCAGCCGCAGCCAACAGAGGGCGCCGCCATTTTTACCAATGTTATAAGTCTTAGGGCAGCACGGCGGCGCAGTGGTTAGCGCGTGTGCGGCACAGTTCTGAGGTCGTGGGAACCTCCTGCGTGGGTTCAAATCCAGCTCCCGGCCTTACTGTGCGGAGTTTGTATGTTCTCCCCGTGCTTGCGTGGGTTTTCTCCGGGCACTCCGGTTTCCTCCCACATTCCAAAGACATGCATTTTAGGTGAATTGGCCGGTCCAAATTGTCCCTATGTGTGACTGAGCGAGTGAGTTGTCTGTCCCTGTGTGCCCTGCAATTGGCTGGCAACCAGTTCAGGGAGTCCCCTGCTCACTGCCCGATGATTGCTGGGATGGGCTCCAGCACCCCCGCGACCCTACTGAGGATAAGGGGTGCAGCTGATGAGATGAGAGATGAGATATATATATATACATATATATAATATATTGACAGATGGAATATGGCCCTTTTAACATTTTAGGGTGCTGACCCCTGCCCTAGATTGCTAGCAAATCACGGGGCAAATGTAGACAATCCACACTCGCACTCAAGCCTCACTCAGGAAGAAAATGAGCCTTAGTAAAACACTAATGCACGAGGTTGGATAGGGTTGCTTTAACTTGATTACTTTCAATTACTTTTGGATTACTCCAATACCAAATATGCTAATGAAAGACAAAAGGAACTAAATATGAATAAAATTACTAAATTTTGTGCAGGCTTGAGGAGTAACGGAACACATGGAACGGCAAAAATGATGTTGGCAAGCTGTTTGGATTTATTTTCATTTTGTTTCTGTCGCATTTTATGTTAGTTTTGCCGGAGATCAAAACCAGGAGAGAAAGCTTACCACGTGTTGTGAGTCATTATTTTACTCATATTTAGGTTTTTTTGTCTTTTATTAGCATTTTTGGTATTGGAGTAATCCAAAAGTAATTGAAAGTAATCAAGTTAAAGTAACCCTACCCAACCCTGCTAATGCACTAGGAAGAAATACCAACTTCACGCGGCCAAGTTGCTGGAATTGAACCCTTAACCTATGGACATACCACCACAGTTCATTATTCTACAAACATGTTGTAGTAATGGGATTCTCGCCTCGAGTACCTGGAGCGTGTACAGAGTATTCAAAATGAGTGGTTCATGTACAGCGAGTCAAAGACTCGCGATGCGGGTGTACCAAGTGACTGATTCACGAAAAGATTCACTAGCTTTAAGTGTGGTTCGAAAAAATTCACTGGCTTTAAGTGTGGTTCGAAATTATGGCGGCAAAGAATCGCCCCCAAAGTTGAAAGTCACTGGAATACGAATTTCCAATTATTTACAAACCTGCTTTCACACTTGTATACACTGTGCTTCATCTGTACCTTGTGAGTTTTTCAAAAGCAGGTCAAATTATCTGCAAAAAAAACGCAAGGGTCCAAAACTTTAGAATAAAAATATGTTTTTTCATTAAAAATAATAATATCATTTTTTCACTTGTTGCATAAAGCACAAGGTAACACAATTCATTACTCTAATTGCACATTTCAAATATTTTACACAAGCATGTTTTACATTTTTCTCTCCACATGCTGGCGTAGTCGAGGTAAAGACGTTTCCGGCGACTTTTTATGACGTCAATCTCTCGACTGCTCTTCCTCGTTCGGTATGTACAATTTTATATTGACACGAGAATCCACACTAATCCTTGTGTTGTTTCAAAAATCTTAACTAAAACTCCCTCTATTTAAACTCTTTTCAGACTGATCCATTCGCTATGCGAGCCAAGGTACATTTTTTTTCTGGTCTTTGACTGGTATAATGATTGCAATTTATTCTAGGCTAACGCTTCGTGCTTAGCTAGTTGTCGAGATTTATGTGCAGTAAGAAGTACAGTATTGAGAACTTGCTAATGATGTTAGAAATACTCAGATAATGTTTATTGAAATCTAATTCAAATGTATTGCTTTTATACCTGTCACATTAACATTTTCATCCGACCACCCAAAGTGGAGGAAGAAGCGCATGCGCAGGTGAGTTTTGCCTTTATACCGTTATTCGAACGTACATGTTCTTTTAAATATGTATTCCCGGGTATTGATTTTCAGACTGAAGCGCAAAAGGAGAAAGATGAGGCAGAGGTCCAAGTAAGCCGTTTCACGGAACCGAACAGTGCTCACTACTCCCCTGTATCATGGAAGAATGGCTGGAGAATAACGCAGCAGCAGAGCCATCGTGTGCAAGTTGGACATCCATCAACTGCATTTTCAAATTAGCAATGACACATGGACAATGAAGGACTATTCTGGACTTTAGTTTGTTCTCACAACTTTTACTCTTTGTTCAACATTATCTGTGTCTGTTGATTAAAAGTTTCGGTAGTTAAACAATTTGTTTGTCATCAGTTTCTAATGGTTGTTTCAAAGAACAAACTAACAAAAATACCAGTCAGATGAGTAATTTATGGAGCTATTAAATTGTATACATTTTAGCACTTGAACTCACTAGGGTCCCTGTAACCCATCCTCGGGCAGGGGACACACTGAACTGTTTGCCAGCTAGTCTGAACACATCCACTCATCCCTAGGGACAATTTCGACCGGCCAATCAATCTATATGCATGATGTAGAAATGTGAGAAGAAACTGGATTCCTCAGGGAAAGCCCACTTAGACGCGGGTAAAACATGCAAACTCTGCACAGGGTAGTTAGGATTGAACCCGGGACCTTAGAGCTGTGAGACTGATGTGCTAACTTTATCTTCGAGAGCTGCATGTCCTGCATATTCTGAGTTTCTCTGCTCCAATACAGGTTATTCCAATCACCTGTATCATTGAAAAGCGTCCACACAGGTTGTTAACAGGCTGAAAATTAACATATGAGTTGAAGGGAAACCTCAAATATTCAGGTCATGCAGCTTTCGAGGCCTGGGTTGGCCACCTCTGTCCTAACCAGTCTCCAAGGTGCTGCCACTATTTAATTTATTCTTCAAAGTCTTTAGATGAACTATATTCATGTTGCATACAAAGAGCATATTTAAGGAATGAATAAACGCATTTGCACAACCTTTGAGGCAATTGACTCAAACGAGACGTATTACATATAGAGATATAGCAATGCGTCGTCTGAGGTGTCTTTAAAAAGTTGAAAGATAAATATTCTCAAGTATGTGATAACAATGCTCAACTGAGTTCAAAGAGTCTATGCTTGTGCCCATCTGCTTAATCAGGGCGGTTTTGGGCGGAAC
Organism: Urocampus carinirostris; assembly: GCF_059441175.1. Classification (NCBI taxonomy): domain Eukaryota; kingdom Metazoa; phylum Chordata; class Actinopteri; order Syngnathiformes; family Syngnathidae; genus Urocampus; species Urocampus carinirostris. The sequence continues at coordinate 26,384,513 of NC_142351.1, read as the reverse complement.
ACATTAGGTTGAGGAAAGGTTGTTTGGAGATTGTCGAAGAGAGACGTAATGCTTACCCCTGCAGTTTTTTTTTTAAATTTCTATTTGTCAACAGAACATGAAAATGGTGAAAGTAAGAAAATCCTTGCTTATAGTAATGACAAACACCATCCAAACCCCTTAAAGTGCATCTAAGAAATGCGTGTGTGACTGGGTGTTCCTCCATCGGTGGCAACTGCAGCACCACAGCATTGTCTGTTTTAACGGACTAATAACAAAGGGTAGGTGGAATGCAAATCTTAGTCTTTTTATTTCACAACTTGAACACAAGTGTGACAAAAGGCTTTGAAAAGTTAGTCTCATAAATCCAACACACGCTGTCAGATCTATCTCAACTTACAGCAATTATGATCATAAAATTAAATCTCATTGCAAGATAGTCATCGTATTTTGGAATGATTTTACACAACCACAATTGCCAAACGATTTATTCACGGAGTGTCCTTGAGCTCACCACAGAAGTGTAGCAGCAATAGCACAAATTACTAAGTGGAAATCTATCTACCTGGTAATATCCCTCGAGAGGGGTGACCAACAATGTTTTTTTCCTCGTTGTACTGCATTTTAACATGTTTTTCCTTTCTATCTATCTACCCTGGTCATATTCTTCGGGAGGGGTGATCGACAGCAAAGACAAACACATACACAAAAACAAAGAAAATTAAAAAGGGAAAAAGTAGCAAAGAACACACACAAAAGTTTTTGGGGACCATGGCCAACCCAAATGCTCAAACAAGTTAAGCAACTCGGCATCCAAGTTGGTCATGCTTTCGTCCCTCCAGATGAAATGGGACACAAGAAAGCGGCCATGTCACTCGGGTCAGGGTGACTCAACACACTCTTCTGTTTAACAGCAGGGCCCGACAGCTTTCACTGGTTTACCCCTGCTGCATCATACAAGTGCCCTGCCCGTCCCTTTGAACGCGTCCAAACATCCCAATATCCTTTCACAACACCTCTCCACTCATTCTTATCACCAACAAGAGCTTTAGCTTCCATTGGATTTAGCCCTCTTTCCTCCAGTGCACTCAACACCATCCATCCACGTCAATCGCGGCCTTCCTCTTGGTCTCCTTCCATTTACTTCTGCTCTAGATTTTCAACATTCGCTCCTCAATCCATCCTCTCCACATGTCCAAACCAACCAAGTACCTTCTCATAAAGTGGAAATAAAATACAAAAATGAAAGTGCTTTACTTAGAACACAAGTGTGACAAACAGGCAGGGTTGTATGAGTTGGTAGTCTCATCAATCTGCTCAACAGTTATGTAGTTTTTGTTGCGAATGCATAACAAACAAAAATTATGGTCGAGGTTTTTCAAACCGCCACAAATTGAAAAGAAAAGAGTTTGTAATATATTTTGTGCTTTTCTAAATGCCAAAAAATCTTTCAAGTCAAAGCCTCAAGCTTCTGATATGTATCCAACAGAAACTTAAAGCCCATTCCCACAAAATTGTAATAGAGAGCAGCTTTAGGAGTGCACAGGTCGGTTTTCTTTTTTAAAATAGAAAAAAAAAAACATTTCTCATGTGATCCGCGTCCTTTGACTTTCTTGGCTTGGGGGAGTTACAACCTTTGGCTCAGAGACTAAATTAGAATTTGATAAGAAAAAAATATTTTTGGTGTTAGTTTGCACATATTGTACAGTCACGCAATATTCACTTTGTTCTTGGTATTTCCTAAAATGATAACACAGTATACTGCATTTCTGGTAGGCAGTTTTAGATAACTTTGAGCGTGGAATTTGGAGTGTAACCTTCAGTTAGCTGCCCTTGTTTTTTTTTTTTGGAGGGATTAAAAAATATTGTATAAACTTTGATCAACCCCCGTGACTGCAACTTCTGCTTCTAGCGCCTGAAAGATTATTGTTCCTCAGCTGACCGGCTATAGTCACAATGTGACATAGCAAAAACGAAAACAAATCAAAACTATTTTTATGCATGTTGTTTCCAAAGAGAAATCCAGCAAATTATATTTCCCGGACAGACAGAAATCACCATGCTTGGTTTACTTATGCACAAGAACGGTGATCAATCTTTTACACTCTGATAAAAGCGACTGATTGTCTGCATCCAGACAATGAAGAGAAGCTCAGTCCAGGCAGCGTCTTATTAATTCGAATGATGTGGTGTAAATCCTTTCACTCATATTCTATACTTTATTTTTATAACATTTTACAGTTAAATGTGATTAAGGGTTTGGTTATTAAGCATAGATACAAAATATCCTGACCAGGGACCAGCACAAAACACCAAGCCCGCCAAGGGTTTGAATCCGGCCTGCAAGAAAACACTAAGAGAAGCGCAAAAGAAAAATGAGCTGCAGTTTTAAATATGTCCACTTGATGTCTCCCAAGCCAGGCACCACTCGCAAACCAACTGAAGTAATATTCATCGCTCTCTTTCTTTCTCTCTTTCCTTCTCTCTTTCCTTCTCTCTCTTTCTTTTTTGTCTTTTTTTTCTTTCCCCATTCTCTTTTTGTCATTCACCCTTTTACTCTCTCTTTATCTTATTATCTTTCTGAATCTCCGTTTTCTATCATTTTCTCTTAACTCTTTATCCAACTTTTTCATTGTCTCTATTTTTTCTTCCTTTATCACTCTCTTGTCTCCCTTTTTTCTATTTCTCTCTTTTTCTTTTTTCTTTTCTTCTTTTTTCCCACTTTTCCCTCACTTTCTCCCCCCTTCTTTCTGTCTTTTTCATGCTCACTCTTTCTCTTCTCTCATTCTTTTAGTCTTTCTCTCACACTTTTCTTTCTCTTTTCAATTTCTCCCTTTATCTCTCTCTGTTGTACCCCCCTTCTCCCTGTCTCTATTATGCTCGCTCTCTTTCTTTCACTCATTCTCCCCTTTTCTCTCTCTCTCTCTCTCTCTCTCTCTCTCTCTCTCTCTCTCTCTCTCTCTCTCTCTCTCTCTCTCTCTCTCTCTCTCTCTCTCTCTCTCTCTCTCTCTCTCTCTCTCTCTCTCTCACTTGCTGTCAAACTGTCTCCCTTGTTCTTCCTCTCGTATTATCTCTCTTTCGTTATCTCTCTTTCTCTCTGTATTTCTCTTACATCTTCTAGTCCGGCCTCTGTAGAAGGTTTTTTTCTAGCATGTGCTGAAAGGCTGAGCAATGACTGAAAAGGAAAATGATGCGGTTTGGTCACTTTGAGTCTTTGTAGTTTGTATTCTTCCTTGTCTATTTAGCACATGTTTTAGGTTGCACTTACCAGGGGTCTCCCAAGGTGCCTGGGGCAACCAGGTAGCCCCCTAAGAACACCTGTGTACCTGAAGTTCTGAAAATAGTGAATTTTGCGAGAAAATGATTTTTGTTATGATGTTTTAGTGGTTGACTGAGCCTTTTTTAAAGGTGGGGGTTTTTAAGGGTTATTGATCTATCTTCGTTATTCATTATCCATTATCCGTTATCGGTCAGTTCATAATACGCTACAAAGCCTAGGAGCCGGGACACTTACTCTCAGCCAAAAGGCCAAGCTAAGGTCCTAGCCCTAAAGCAATGCACTCTCAAACACACAGTCCAAAAACAACAGCACTCTCAAACACACAAATTATGAAGAACAACTAACTAATTAGAATCCGGTTACCAAACAGTAGCCATCCACCCATCCATTATATGCCCCGCTTCTCCTCAGTAGGGTAGCAGGGATGTGGGAGCCCATCCCAGCTATCCTTGGGCAGTGGGCAGGGCACAGCCTGAACTGGGGGCCAGTCGCAGGGCACACAGAGACAAACTTAAACATTCTTGTTTGCCAACAAGTGGCCAAAAACAGGATTGACATCCCCAAATAAGAAATACATGACTCAAACACTGTGCCATCCTAAAAAAATGTATGAAATCATAAAGCCAACTGAGTTGTCTGTCCTCAAGTTCTGAGGTCATGAGATTGAACATTCCTGTGTGGAGTTTGCATTTTCTCCCCGTGCTTGCGTGGTTGTCCTCCGGGCACTTTGGTTTACTCCCACATTCCCAAAACATGCATATCAGGGAAATTGGACGGTCCAAATTGTTCCTAGGTGTGAATGGCCGAGTAAATTGTCTGTCTCTGTGTGCGCTGCGGCTGGCTGACAACCAGTTCAGGGTGTCCCCTGCCCACTGGACGAAGATAGCTGGGATGGGCTCCAGCACCCCTGCGACCGTACTGAGGATAAGCAGTGCAAATAATGGATGGATGTTTTGTTAAGTCACCTAAGAGTGCAATGTAGAGAACATCGCCTTCACATTGACTCGCCATCAATTAGTCAATGTATTTGTCAGTTTTACTTGTGTTTGGCTTGAAAGGGTGAACGTAGTCCATCAAATTCTCGGCTTCATTCATTGGCCACTGAGTGACTCCAGCTCTCTCTTTTAACCCTGCTGCCGTGCTCAGCAAGCTGCCGCAGTACATGATCATTTGTGCATGCAGGCAACAAGCATCTACCGCGCCCGTTATGCAAAGATTGGCGACTGTTATAGCGCGGCGACCCTTGTGCGTGGACAACAATTATCCTTCTAGTTTGTTTGGCGGGATGCGCGCGAATTTTGCGCTTGTGTCTGCGAGTTAATCGTGGGATTACGCGTCAATCCGTTTGGTGTGGAACAGGGCTAGGAAGCAGAGCACAGAGTCCGCCCTCTGAGCTCTCCGCTGCTTGCTCAAGACACGTCCACTAAACGCCGATGGTCGTTTTGGTTTCTCTGCGGAACTGTGCGGACTGTCATCATGGTTTAATCCTTGCGGGCCTTTTAGTGAATGCATATGTGAGCGACGTTTTGTGAAAAATCTCGCGGAGGGATTGGCGGTGTTAAGAAAGAAAGTGGAGAGCGATCTGAAGTCAGAAGCGGGGAAGTAACGGGTCGTGTGTGCGATGTCATCCACGAAAGAGGAGGCGCCGCCCGGCGTGAGCGCAGCAGGCGCGGCCGAGACTTTGCCTCCGGACCAGGTTCCCGCTGGTCAGCGCGCAGTGAGCGCTCTGTGGTCCTTCGCCAAATGCTTGAGTGCGCTCGTGCCCGTCTACCTGGCAGGCTACTACGGCGTCAGCATCATTGTGGTCCTGGTCGGGCTTATGGTCTACATGGGCTGGAAGAACGCGCGACAAGATAAAGCCAGGAGGCTCAATGCGGCCATGTACCTCCTGGAAAACGAGATGGAATTCACCACGGAGAAGATTTTCCGATTCAAGCGGGATCTGCCTCCATGGGTAAGGAAGAGAGTCTCTACTCCCGTGCGACGTGGCCATCAATGCCGTTTTTGCATGACAACATCTGTCTGCTTATTACCCTCTTATAACCTCTTAACAAGAATCCACTGGGAACTCGTTTCAATTTAATCCACTCACATGACAGGCACACTGTAAACATGCTGCACTCAGTTGGATTTGAATGTCATCTTAGCAGAGGGATATATTTAGAGCAGGGATCGAGAAAGTATTTTGACTCAAAGAGCCATGAAAGCAAAATATTTTTATTTAATTTATAGACCCGCATCAAATATTTTGAGACAACATTTAAAAAAAGCACCAAACTATCTCGCCATACAATAGCTAATTCTACAGCACATTTTATTTTAATGTGGGACGTTTGATTATTTGATACAATGCACGAAATAATAATAATGCCATAGCCTGTGTCCCTTATCAACAAATGTACCACTTACAATTTGTCTCTACCGCCCTTAAGGTCAATTTTGACTGTCATTTTTGTCGTGAATAATGGTTTCAAAGCAATGTTTGAGCAGAGTCATTTTGTAAAAATGTCACAAAATACTGTGAATGAGAAAAATACAGATGTGTTTAGAGGAGTGGAATATGTGTGCAGAGATCCACCCATACTTACCACTCATCCAATCAAACTGCTTTGGGTTCTTAGCTGGTGTTTTTCTAAAGTTTGTTCTTTGGGTTTTCATAAAATGTTTCAACAGTGAACTCCGATTGTTTACTGAGATTCCATATAAAGGATTTCTTAGAAACGAACAGCCAAAACAGGGTCTGTTGGAGTAACACTGTGAGTGTAAACTGTAGAACAAGTGGATACTGTGTTGGTTACCGAGAACAATACTTTGGCAATTTCATCCAAATGTTCTAAAAAAAAAGCCATTCTGAGCCATACCCTCCCGACACTTTATTTAGAGATTACGCATGAATGAAAAATGCATGGGGAAGCTCATGAGCTTGTAAGCAGTGGACCAGGGATACCATATCTGGATAGAGAGTGTGATAGTATAAGCTTGGCGTGCATTTGTGTTAGAGAGCAAAAGACACTGCAAAGTTTAATTGAAGAATCTTACACACAGTGAAAAAAAACAGCATGAGCTCAACTAGGTGCGATTTCCACCAACACAACCACAAGGGCTAATGACAGAAATCGAAGTAGCTTCTTGGATTTTATCCAGGGCCCAAAAGGGTTAACGTGTTCCCGAGTTATAAAACATCAAGTGTCAAGGGTGTAAGATCCATTGTCGCCGTGAGAGTGAGCTACAGATCTCTGAGTGTGTTTTTGGCTCTGGGGCTGGCCATTTGTCTTATGTTCTCATGCCATTATCACTTGACACATTGCTTAGAATTAGCGTTTGTCCTATTAGGATTGCTTGAAGTTTTTCAAGAAGTTTTTTTCAGGAATAGAAACATACAATAAAGGACATTTACCCCTATGAAATAGGAGAATAGAATTAATAGAATAGAATTACCGTATTTTCCGCACTATAAGGCGCACCTAAAAGTCTTAATTTTTTTCAAAAGCTGATCATGCGCCTTATAATACAGTGTGTCTTATTTATGGATCAACATTGAATCACGAGGTCTCGCAACTTACGCAACAGCCGCCGACTCGATTTTCCCCCGAACATGGAGTAGTCCGCGGTGTATGCTGGGATTTATATACCGGCGTTTCATTGGCTAACCAATGTGTCAATCATCATTTGAATCGATCACTATTGGCTGAAGTTATTCGGAGCCTCGGATTGGCTAGAGCGCCAAAACAAACCCTGCAATTGGCCGAAAAAGATGTATCAATCATCCGTTGAATCGATCGCTATTGGCTGAAGTTATTCGGAGCCTCGGATTGGCTAGATAGCCAAAACAAACCCTGCAATTGGCCGAGTTTAGCAATGGCGTAGCAAGCTTAGCAAGCCTGCTAAAGTACACCATAAAGAAACATGTTTTATTAGTCTGTATTTGCAAATAATTTACTCTCCTGGATTTACTTCACTCACGGTTGTAAGAAGACCATAATTGCGTATCATTATTGAACGTGAGAACTTAGGTGAGTTATGCGGCTTTATATTTTCCCGGTATCTTGTTTTAGAACGATCTTGATGTTGCTGTGATGAGTTGAGTGAATTAAACTCAATTCCAAGTGTTTATTGTCATATGCACAGTAAAGTTGCGAGCGAAAAAGAAAATAGAAACTAAGAAATGTTTGGCATTTCTTGAATCCCAAGACTTTACCCTTCTGAATGATATTTGAAATGATGCATTTGAGTGACATCGTACGGACACCGCATTTGCACGTGTCTACGACACGTATTTGCTTCTTTGCAAGCTTTGGGAATGTTAAGAGGGTAATCAGTTGGACTGAATCATCTGACTGTTTGGTCGACGTTCCCATTGTAGCGCCTTATAATCCGGTGCGCCTTATCTATGGAAGATATAGGACCAAAACCTATTTTTTGGGGGTGCGCCCTATAACCTGGTGCGCCCTAAAGTGCGGAAAATACGGTAAGCTAAATTGCAAAAACCAAGGAGTTGGCTGACAGTGAGTCAATTTCATGCCATGATGCTGTTTATAACTGTAAGACGCTTTTGAATAATAAGCCAAATATAAAAAATCAATGGATCAGAATGCATGTAAAAAACTGGACATGGTTTGGTTTAAGTTTCCAAGAAAATAGGTTGGTGTTTTCAGCGTAAGAAAAAAATGTGCTAGCAAAGCGTCTTCCTGACCCAGCTGATACTTTCACACTCCCATGGCATTTTGAGTCCATGTCTGACCTTGGCTAATTTTTTACAGGTCAACTTTCCGGACGTAGAAAAAGTAGAGTGGCTGAATAAGGTCAGTGTGTTGTTTTAGTTGTTTGTTTTTCATGTGTGGTCTGCTGACAGGTAAAACAATTCAGCATTGATGGAGCGCTTGCTGATGTTTGCAACCCATTTAATGCCATCCAATGCTAAAGACTTCAAATATCAGTTTGCACATTCAATGCTTCTGACGGTTATAGATGTAAAAATCAGTTTTAATGCATTCAATACCATTTAGTGCTAAGAACCTCAAAAATCAGTTACACATTTGATGCCATTGACGACTATAAACATCAAAACCTGGTTCCACATTCAATGCCAATGAGGGCAATAGCCCTCCATAATTGGTTACACATTAAATGTCCATCCATCCATCCATTATCTGCACAGCTTATCCTCAGTAGGGTCGCTGGGACATTCAATGTCTTTGAAGGTTATGGATGTAAACAAACCTTTTAGATACACTCAATATCATTAAGTGCTAATAAACACAAAAATCAATCACACATTGACATTTATGAATGTTAAAAAGTATTTACACATTAAATGGCAATGATGGAAATAGACTTCCAAAATCAGTTCAACATTTGATTCCTATAGACCTCAAAAATCCATGTAGTCCCAGGCAAGAAGTGAATCAATTAAGCATATCATCCAACTTCCTGCAGTGATAATCCTTTTGACATAATTTGAAAAGTTCATACATAATAGCCCAGTTTTGTGGACACGACTTACTTTGCGGCCTCTCCATCAGTGCAGAGTTCAGACCATTCAGCGGTGTAATTAAGCTGCAGGGAGAGTGGCTGGAACGATATCTCAGCTTCTCTGTCAGTGAGAGGACCTCAAATCAACAAAGGGAAATATGGACGTGAATACTAATATTGAGAAATTTCTTTGTGTAGGGAAAATCTGATAAACTCGAATGTCAAAGGCTTTCTTTGGTAGAGATTGATTGGTTGCATTTATTTTGAAAGACGATGTCTGCATATTTTATCAGTTACGCAGACAAAGACGTTGTTCCTCTTTCAGTTGGCTCTGCTCTTCTATCTGCTGTATTATCATAGCGTCTCATGATTATCCGTGGCCATGTGACACAGTGAGGCCCCAAAGCATGGCCGTGCAGCCTCGTCAGGTGTTTGGGTGCAGGGCAATGAAGCTCTTAAGCCCCAAGGCGGCCTCACGCTACACTTAACACACCAATGCTGATGTTGACATCTCTGTGGTGATCCTGGGGCTTCTGAAAAAAGAACATTGTTATGGTCTTGCCATTGTCAATGTGAATTGAAGTTTATGGTGGGATACTGATAGTCTTTTTTATTATGCCTGTGATGCTGAGAGCTTTTTATTCGCTAAATTGCAAAACTGAATTGGTGTTGATTGAGAGCAGCACTGTGGTTGTTTGCTCCCCCCCAGCTGCAACGGAAACAAGCAGTTTACCACTTTGTTGTCGCGTGTGGGTTGTTTTTCAGGCACAAACGTCTTAAATCCATCCTCTTATTTAATCTGGAAATACTCAAATATGATTCTGTGTTAACTGTTAAAAACCATGTTTTGGGGGGCAGCTTGTTTTAATCATAAGAACATTTCGGAAAACTTTGTGTAAGAATCTTTTAGTATAATTGATAGAGATGCGCAATAGTTATTATTTATTTAAATGTGTGCATATTTTCAATTTTTTTTTCCTCATTGTACTGCATTTTAACATGTTTTTCTTTTCTTTCTATCTATCTACCCTGGTCATATGTCATATTCTTCGAGAGGAGTGATCGACAGCAAAGACAAACACATACACAAAAACAAAGAAAATAAAAAAAGGGAAAAAGTAGCAAAAAACACACGCAAGTTTTTTGGACCATGGCCAAACCAAATGAACCAAACACCCAAACAGGTTAAGCACCTCGGCACCCAAGTTGGTCATGCTTTCGTCCCTCCAGATGAAACGGGACACAAGAAAGCGGCCATGTCACTCGGGTCGGGTGCACAACACACTCTTATCTTCAACAGCAGGGCCCGACAGCTTTCACTGGTTTACCCCTGCTGCATCATACAGGTGCCCTGCCCATAAACCACATTTTCTTGAGTCGAGTGTTGCTCTGTCGGAGAAAACCCTCTCTGGGACAGAATGCAGCTGGCGGCCCTTGGTTTTTAGATGGATAATTTTGCTCATTTTGAATGTTAATGTTATTATTTTACTGAAGACAAAAAGTAAAAAATATAGTTATGTGAGAAAAGAAATTCCAGGCAAATTTTTCTGCTAGTACAGAATGAATATATTTTCCAATGAATGCTCTAAAACACTTTGGTGAAAGATACGGCCAACCCAATACTTTGGTCGATCTGATCCTTTTATTCTGGGTTGTCTTACACAAAATGACTAATTGTTTGGGTTGTTTCCAAACAAAATGACCCAAGCTTTTTAGTGTAAAATGAACAGATTTTGGGAAGTTATAGTCTAAACACAAATACACCTTTTTATTTTCTCAGAGCAAACATCAATCATTTTTTGCAAAAAAACAAAAAACAAAAGCAAAACATAGGATGTTGGTTCAAATCAACCCAATTATTTGGTTAGTCTATTTTTGAGCCAAATTTGGGATTTGTTTTACCAAGGTGATTGTACAGTTAACAAATAAGATACACAAACCAAATGTATTGATTATTACAAAGTATATCTATTTTTGTTATTTTTTTTTTTTAAGCAATTTTGCACAGCCTTAGTCTCCAAGAAATAGCTACAGCCTCAAATTGTCGGTCATTTTTTCCCAATAACTATGACATCATTTTTCCCCCTATTTTCTTATCAAAAAACTTCTGTCCAATAATTATTGTGCATCTCTCCAAGTTAAAAATAATTTTTGGTACAAATATTAGATCTGTGCCAGATTAACTAACGTTTGATTACAGTTGTGAAGTATACTGCCTTTCGGTTAATCCCAGTGTGTTATACGAGCTGGAGGGCATCCCTACTTTTATGTCTCTCTGGTTTGTGAAGCATCGCTCAAATAATGAGTACTGATTACGTCTTACATGTAATTTAAGTCCTTTTCCCCTCCAAATCCAGAAAATGTTCGTGGTCCCACATTTTGTTCCCAGTTCCCGACCACCATGCTAGGTTGTTGAGTGATCCAAATATAGTTTCCTGTTACAAATTTTTGTAAACCGTCAAAATAAGATAATGCTCGGTTCCAACTCGTTCCAAGCAGAAATATTGGCATATCTAAATGAAGTTCAAGAATGCTCAACAAAAATCAATACTCATGATGGTATCGCTTGTATCAATAAACATTTGTATGTTTAGATCCTGCAGCAAGCGTGGCCCTTCATAGGCCAGTTCCTCGAAAAGTTACTTTTGGAGACAATCGCACCGTCCATCCGAGCCTCTAGCATCCATCTGCAAACGCTCAACTTCACCAAAGTCAACCTAGGAGAAAAGGTGTGGTTGGTTGTCTCCTGTGTATTGATGAAAATGAGCTTCACAGTTGTTAACTAGTAAAAAATGTTCATACAACGCGTGTTTTTTTTCACTCATATCTTCACTTGCCAACAGCCTGTTTACCTTTGGTGTGTGTAATAGCAGCTGTTGTGTTCACAGGCCTTAAGAGTGGTTGGCGTGAAGGCTCACACAGAGCATGACAGGAGACAAGTCATGTTAGATTTGTACCTCAGGTAAATTTTTTTGAAAGGAACCAGTTCGTCTAGTCAGACATTGATATGGGTTTTCACTTCAAGAAATTATTCATTTTGTGTTTATTTAAGACAACAAAGTCTCGTAATCTTATCAGATTAGCTGCTTTCCTTATTTAAACACGCGTCTTCCTGCAGCTATGCTGGTGACGCCGAGATCAACGTCGAAATCAAGAAGTACTTCTGCAAAGCCGGTGTCAAAGGAATTCAGGTATGGACACACTGTTCCGGATCATTAGTCCGCTTACCAATTGGACAGAATGAGGAAAAATAAACAGTGTGTGCTAAGCGAAGGGGTTTCAAACTCAATGTACTCTGGAGATAAAGTTTGGATGAGATGGGCCAAATGGCCTTGTCCACAAGAAAGATAAAATTTTCCGCTGTTCTGGAATATGGTTTTCTTTTCAAAATCCCCTACACAAAATAAGATCTAAAAAAATGTTTTTTCTTAAATTATATGAAAGTCAATCAGTAGTGAATTAATCCATAACACGCGTGAGCTGCACTTAAAAGGGAGAGTGTGTATAATTTAGTGGCTCCTAGTCAAAAAACTACCAAAATAAATCACTATTGATTTAAGTAATAAGAAAAAAAAACCATGAACTAGCATATAAACGTGTATTTGGAATTTCCTGGTAAGTCAAGGGATTTGTATTTATTTGACATAAGATAAGGCTCATTGAGAAGGAGCTGACATGATTGTCGGCCATCTTGCTGCAACAGGGACCGCCCAAAAACAAAAGCATGTTTTTTTTTTCTTATCTCTCTTTTTTCTTTCTCTTTTTTTTCTTTTTTTATCGTAGGTACTTCAATTAGGTCACAATTTACTCATTTATTAACGCATGGTATGAAATATTATATTCAATTCCAAAACATTTGCAATGAACACAGAGCCATAAACAAGAGAAATACAATCTCCAAAATATGTTTTCCTTCTGACATTTATTCCTAGATTCCTTGTTATGCACAAATAAACATAGAATATGCTGACACCTTTACCGCCTCAGGCTGATTGTTGTTTTAAGCTTGCAACTCTAAAGGCGTGTTTTAGATTTTTTTCGTCATTCTCAAAATGGTCGCCCCCAGCGATAGTGTAAATACAAGCAGATTTTGCCTTCATTTCATATTTCATTCTCAAGTTACAGTGTTTAGACTAGTGGCAACGCATTAAAATAATAATAATATAAAATCCCTCTGGTTGACTTCCACTTTAAAGTGACACTGTGTATTACTTACCAAATCCATCTATTACCTGCACCGCTTATCCTTAGTAGGGTTCCAAGGGTGCTGGAGCCCATCCTAGCTATCCTTGGACAGTGGGCATGGGACACCCTGAACTGGTTGCCAGCCATTGGGAGGGCACACAGAGGCCGACAAGTCACCTACTTAGCGACTCGTTCATGAAAAAAAGAAACATATCCTGTTTTATGTCGTTATCGCAGCCTCAGTCAGGTCATTAATGATGTGTGTGCAAGCATGAGCATTTCTTAGATGCTCTCGAATAAACTCTTCTTTTTTCATTTTTCTTGGAGTTGGCGTATATACTCTACTTGAAGCAGGCCTTTTCCTATTTTCACCATTTTCATGCTACAAATAAAAACAAAACAAATACCCCCGTGGCCGAGCTTGATGTCACTATCCAAAACTCCCTTCGACTCCCCATTCTTCCAACTTAAAGTGTTCCGCCCAAAACACCTTTTCTAAAAGTAAGATAAAAGTGTAAAGGCTCTAAGAAGTTAGTTGGGCATTGTTAACACATACTTAAAAGGGAATATACAATATTTAACATTCAACTTTTTAGGGACACCTGAAATAGCGCACCCCACCTTTAAATAATAAGCAAAAATCCATGAGTTATCATATAAACAAGCATTTTCTAAAAAAATCATAGGTCAAGACATTTGTAATTATTTTACATAGCACAAAGCTCAACTAGAGGGAGCTGACATGATATCCGCCATCATGCTGCTACAGGTACTACCAAAACCCCCAAACCTAGTGAAAAGCTGGGCCAAAAACTAAACCGTAAAATGGTACGCTTTGGTCACTTTGAGTCACCGTAGTTTGTATTCTTCCTTGTGTTTTTTAGCACTAATTTTCAGTTACAGTTACAATACAGACATCTTGTGGCCAAATATTACACATGCTAAGTGAAGTGGTTATTTTAATTCACAAATTGTCGTCCCCTTCCAACTTTAACAGGCGTTTCGTGATCAACAACTTTGGTGTTTTTAACAAGGAATTGCTCACAACATGCCAAAACCTCAATCTCAATTTTAAGAACTCGTAAAACATAGAGTACATTAAATTGTGCTCGGTGTATGCCAAGGCACCACTGACAACTTACATTTCCCAAACTGAAGTTATTGATCACATTGACTGACTGTTGGGCTTCCCTCCACAGCTCAATGGGAAGCTGCGAGTGATCCTGGAGCCTCTGATTGGAGATGTTCCACTTGTCGGCGCCATCACCATGTTCTTCATCCGCCGGCCGGTGGGTTTTCCTTATGCTTCTCAAGATGGTGGTATTTGACCGAGTGCTTACATCAAGGCCCTTCTTAGATTTGGGGAACAGAACATTATCCACGTAAAAATGCAATGTAATATTTTCTGTATAATGTATTGAATATGTCCTAAGCGTAGCATTTAGTTTCTTAAAAGAGTGTTATCAGTCTCAACCTTGAATGTCACTAAATGTTTGGCAAGTCGAGTGCTGCTCTGTCGGAGAGGATTTAGTCATTGCAAATGTTAATTGATTCTCATTTGCATTACTGTATGTATTCTCAACTTTCACTGTGTGATAGAAACTGGATATCAACTGGACTGGTCTCACCAACCTTTTGGATATCCCTGGATTGAAGTAAGTTTACAAATTCCCTTTTTACCCTGCACAGCCAATATGAATTATATTATCTAGGACAGTGGTACACAACCAAGGGGATGGGAGCAGTACTGGGCCATGTGGATCATTTTATACCAGGTCACACAGAAATAAATAAAAGGACTTTATCTCATCATCACACTATTGTTACTTGGTACCACATTGTTGAATTTATGGTACGGACCATGATTAAAACAATTTATTGAAAACGAAAACTAAGAACACAATACCAAAATAAAAGTAACATTGTAAATCACGGCCCCACATATTCAACAACATAGAACAGTGAGTAAAAATATTGCGATGATGAGTTAAAATGTAATGCCGTTTCATAAGTCATGTACATCCCAGGTTGTTTAGTGATTACACAGTGCATTTATGTGTATAATAATAATAATTATTGCAATTATTGATAATGTCATAAAATATTGTCAGACATTTAAACTGTTCCGTGATACAGAAAAGGTTGGAGACCACTGCTCTCGAAGATATCGCCAATCAATTGCATCATAGTCCTTGTAATATTTTGAATCCTTCGTAGGACTTTTTGACGTAACCACAATACATGATATATTCATCAGCTGAGCGCAGTATTTTTTACAGAACGTAAAAAAATGTTTTGTGGCTAAGACACATTCAATTGGATGAAGTCCATTGCTTTATTAGCAGATTTTCAGTCAAAACCAGCCTTGCATTTTGATATTGTTGTCTTTCTTCCCTGACTTATTTTAAATGGACACTGTGTAGTATTCAACCACTAGATGTCACTGCATTGTGAAATGGAGGCGTCTTAAACCTGTGGCCCATGGGTCAATTGCGTATGTGATCGTTTGGGGCACTATCTTTCACACGAAAATAAAATGTTTATGTAGCGAATTATGGATTCATGTATTACCGATTGATTATTTGATTTTTATATGAATTCATGGTATTTCTATTTTCAGATCTTTTTTTGTTAAAAAACATATTTGAGAACAGTGCAATGTTTTTTTTACGAGCCTTTCTTGCAGAAAACCCAAATTGGCCCAATCTCACCTAAGCTCCCTTAACCCCCCAGCAAATTGAATTTGAGACCACTGGTGTAGTGGAACTAAAAACAAGTGCTACAAAGCGAAGGAAAGAATACAAAATACGTAGAGTCGATGTGACCGAAACAAACCATTTTTAATTTTTATCCCACGCCTTTCACAAGGTTTTTGGGGGTACACTTAGCAGTAAGATGGTGGGCAATCATGATAGCTCCCTCTAGGTGAGCTTTATGTCGAGTAAAATGTAAAATGTAAATGGTCTGCATTTATATAGCGCTTTTCAAGTCAATGAAGCCCTCCCAAAGCGCTTTACAATGTGGTTAGCACATCCGCGGCACAGTTCTGAGGTCATGGGATCAAACCTTCCTGTGTGGAGTTTGCATGTTCTCCCAGTGCTTGCGTCCGTTTCCTCTGGGCACTCTAGTTTCCTCCCACATTCCAAAAACATGCATTTCAGGTTAATTGGCCGGTCCAGGTTCTCCTGGTTTCTTTTTTTGCGAGCGAGTGAGTTGTCTGTCTGTGTGCCCTGCAACTGGCTGGCAACCAGTTTAGGGTGTCCCCTGCCCACTGCCCGAGGACAGCTGAGATGGGCTCCAGCACCCCCCGACCCTACTGAGGATAAGCCGTGCAGACAATGGATGGATGGATAATTTTCCAAACACCTTTTTTCAATTAAATATGTTTTTACTACTAGCAGATGCTAAATAATACATAATGTCCCTTTAAAACATCATTCATATAAAGATCTGTGCTTCAATGTTTTAAGCCATGTAGGACCAACCTAAACTCAATTCTAAATAATTGGAGTGGAACTGTATAAAATAAGCCAAGGTAATTTTTCCCCTTTCCAAATGTAGGGATAATACAATTTAAACACTGTTGTGTCTGTAAAGAATAAAAATTGCATTCTCACTGTGCACATCCAGCAAGTTTAATGTCACTGTTTGCAGTTTTACGTCCATTTCGTGTGTCCCCCCAACCCCGTGTGTCCCCAACATCATCCTTGCATTCATTGCAGTGCCATGTCGGACACTATGATAATGGATGCAATAGCCTCCCAGCTGGTCCTCCCCAACCGTCTCACCGTTCCCCTGGTTGCCGACCTGCAGGTTGCACAGCTTCGCTCCCCTCTCCCAAGGGTAACTTTCTGGGGAATACATAGCGTGGGGAACTGGTGGAGTCCATTTCACCAGTAAACACATAACTGTGTGCGGAGTAGTAGACTGAAGCTTATGTTTTTCTGCACATTTCTGTAAATACTAGGGGGTTGTGCGTATCCACTTGCTGGAGGCCGAGAATCTTACTGCAAAGGACACTGTCATCAAGGGACTGATTGATGGCAAGTCGGACCCATACGCTGTGCTTCGTGTGGGAACGCAGATCTTTACCTCGCATCATGTTGACAGCAATCTCAACCCCCAGTGGAGAGAGATGTACGAGGTGAGAGTTTATTGAAAACACTGCTTCTGAAAAAAGTAGTGGTAGCAGCCTGGAAATGTTATACTTTAACTTATGAGGTGAGATTTGCAACATTTAGCTCATCGCTATGCGTAAGCAAGTCATGCTTTGCCTGCTCACATATTATGTGGCTAGCTTGTTGCAGATGCTGCTGCAGCTTCCTGTTGACTCATGTTAAAGTCATATATTCCTTTTTTTCTAATTTACTTATTGTGTTATATTTTCTCGTTTTGATTTGAATACCGGTACGTTCTCGATGCAAGAAAAAAAAAATAGTGGTAGGCAGTTAGATCCGTCCGCTTCAAGTCAAGTCATTTTTATTTATATAGCCCTTAATCACAAAGAGTCTCAAAGGGCTGCATCAGAGTACTCCCTTTGAGCACATGCTTATGTATTGCTATATATCATTGTATTTACAGCTGTTTATGTGCAGATAGTTTATTGTTTTTGTTAATCAATAATTGATGCTGGGTTTTTTGTGCCTTGCCTATATAACAAGCCACAACCAAACAGCTAAAGCTGCAATTAAGTCTAGAAAAAAAATATTTTGATTGTTGCAAACATTTTTATATTCTATTGAAATAATCGTGGGGCTTACTATCAATTAAATCAGAATTCCAGACATTTTTCATTGCAAAATCGTTTTTCTGTTGGCACATAATTTTGCTCATTTTTGTTATTTTTCTCATTTTACTCGAAAATGATGTTTAAAGGAATTATGAAATTAATTATGTATAATATAAAATCATAAGTCGTAAAACACAAGTGTTTTCTATCAAGCATTACCGGTTGGGTAACTGATATGTTTGCAAACAGAACAAGATTTTACTTTTTCCATGTTCAAGACAACAGTCTGTTATATTTTGCAACATCTAGTGCTGAGATATATATTTTTACCTTTTTTAAAATAGTTTATCATGTAAAGAATATTTAACTGTAAAAATATTGCAATTTTGAAGTATAACTACATCTTATTCTCTTGTACTTCTAAGAATTTATTTTATGTATCTGTTTTCTGGTTAAATACACTATTCACTGCATATTTTAGCTTTTTCTCTTGTTAAGAAATTAATTATAATCAAAATCAAAATGCATTTTTTTCCCCCAAACAATTACGAGAAAAAATGGTCAAACATATGCTACTATTATGAGAAACTAAATTACTTGAAATGAGCAAAATAATGTGAAAGAAGACCTTTTTTTGCAGTGTTTGTTTTTACTCTCCGGCAACAAGTGAATGTTGGCTAGGGGCAAACAAATGCCCTTAAGATATAGCACTTATGGTGCTGCTTTTGACTTCCTCTAGCTGGTTATTCAGAAGGTTTCTGACCCTGCACATGTCACAGTTTACTTGTGATTCAAGCTTTAATTGAAGCAGGAAGTTGCAATGTTTGTGATAAGCACAATTTGGCGGAAATGTTTTTGATGGGGACAAACAAATGTGCCACTTAGAACTGCGACCAAAAGTTTATATACAGAGATCCCTCGTTTTTGAGAGAGAAAGCGAGAGAAAGCGAGAGAGAGAGAGAGAAAGAGAGAGAGAGAGAGAGAGAGAGAGAGAGAGAGACAGAGAGAGAGAGAGAGAGAGAGAGAGAGAGGCTGTTGTATCATTTAGGCGGGATGAAGAACTCTTCTCAGCATGATGCAGAAGAACGCAGAGCAGGTGTCCAGTCACAGTACAGTTTGAAAGATGGTATGATATGAATTGGCCAATCGGCATTAGATAGCTCAAGTCAAGAGGTGCTGGCCAATCGGCTTGAATCTTTGCTGCCAGAAACGTTCGTCAGTGGTGCGGAAAACATTAATTGTTTGTTTTTGTTTGTGTTCTGTCTTTTTTTTGGTCTTTTTTTATTAAATATTTTTTTCCCTGCAAAGGAGTGAATTAGCGATAATGAAGCGTGTAGTAGTGAGGAGTCTTTCTATACATTTTTGAATTAAAGTTTTGTAGGCATTATTATTTATGCTGTATTGCGTTTGTTGTCTCCACATTGTGAATTTATGTGTGTTCTATGTGTTTTTGTGTTTAGGTGATTGTCCATGAAGTGCCCGGTCAAGAATTGGAAGTGGAAGTCTTCGACAAAGACCCCGACCAGGATGACTTCCTGGGAAGGTAGCCTACTCATTCTCATGCAACTTGTGATGCTGATGTTTATGAATCTCTTAGATGATTCCTTTAAGGGGCTTGCACATTTCATTAGGCTTCCTCTGTGTTTTTTTCAGACTGAAGGTGGATCTTGATATTGTGAAACAAGCCCGAGTTGTTGACGACGTAAGTTGTTTCTAAAGGTCTAAAGGTCCTATGATGGTATTTTATTTCACTAATACTTAAGTGCTTACACTTGAATGATCAAAAAGAGTTCTGTAATCTTGGCAGCACGTAACCTTAACCAAGAGTCACATGTAAATCCAGTGACCCATCAAACAGATTCTTGGAAATGGAGTCTCTAGTCTGAAAGGGACAAATGTTTTGTGTTTTTCTGTGTACAGTGGTTCGATCTGAGTGATGTTCCATCTGGCAGTGTTCACCTGCGACTCGAGTGGCTTTCATTACTGTCCTCTGCTGACAGATTGACTGAGGTTAGAATATGGGCGGGGGAAAATAAATGATCCATCGTCATATTCTTCTTCTGCCGGTTGGTGGGTTTATCTTATGCTGTATATCAAGATAGAAGTATTTGAATTAATACCGTTTTTAGATTTTGGGAACAGAACGTCATTCACATAAAATTACAACACAAATTGACACAACCACAGAAAATTACATTTGAATGTCCATTGGTCGAGGTAGTAGAGCCAAGTTATAGAGTGAAAACTTTGTCAAATTGACTTTAAGTCATGTAAATGTTTATTGGGATTATTTCATCTCACTTTGCAATTAGAAATCTAAATAACCATGGAATATTTTTGCTTAAAAGGACTAGCACCTCCTATCGGTAAAAAAGGTACTAATTAACTAAAAACAATATTGATTTAAATGATCTGCAAATATACATTAACTATTATATAACCGTGCATTTTTTCAAATGTTCATTGCAAGAGAAATTTACATATCATGAGCCTCACCTAGAGAGATCTGCCATTATCATTCACTGTCTTGCTGCTATGGGCCTCCCCAAGAAAAAATGAGAAGAAAAATTGTGTTATTTGGTCACTTTAAATCTCCATCGTTTGTATTCCTCCTTGTGCTTTGAGCACTCATTTTCGATGCGCTACACAATACAGTGACATCTGTGGACAAATAATATACACTGTAACTTTACCAAATACATTTAACTTTTGGCATTTGAAGCATTATTAGTGTTCTATGATGAGATTATCACACTTGAGCATTAGCCCTCGAACTAGTTATTCATTTCTAATTGACACTTTGTATTATTTAGCACCTACTAGGGGTATAAAAATTGTAATTCAGTAACAAAAACAATATTGATTTGAATAGTAAGCATAAATAAGCAAAAATACATGAACGTGCATTATTTCATGACTTGCGGGTGGAGAAATTTGTTATACGTAATATGATTATCCACAATCTTTTTGCCATGGGTACCCCCTAAAAACAAACATTTTGCGAAAGGCTGGGCAAAACAATAAGAAGAAAAATGATTTTGTCACTTTCAGTTTCCGCATTCTGTATTCTTCCTTGTGCTTTTCAGCACTCATTTTCAATTGCACTACACTATACAGTAACGTCTGCTGGTCAAATGTAACACAGTGTTCCCATAAAGATCACATTTATTCAGACAGGGAGTGAGCCTTATTTTATTGACGAGTGTATAAGTTCGGTGCAGTGCATGAGTTGCAACTTCAGGCTATATCTCCTCTTATTGTTGTTTGTTCTTCAGGTGATCCAGAGAAACCAGAACCTGACCAGCAAAGCCGCCGATCCCCCATCTGCTGCCATCCTCGCCATCTATCTTGATCAGGCCCACGAGCTGCCCGTAAGATCATTGTCTGTTTCTTTTTGTATCTTTTTAACTCCTGTCATAAAATTTGTTGTCATTGCAGATGCGGAAAGGCAATAAGGACCCAAGCCCAATGGTGCAGATTTCGATTCAGGATACAACTCGAGAGAGCAAAGTAATTGAACATTTTTCCAATTTTTTTTTATTGCTACAAGACGAAATCTGATTTGATAATATTTTAACTGATTCTCTTGCAGACATGCTATGGTTGCCACAACCCTGTGTGGGAGGATGCATTTACCTTCTTCATTCAGGACCCTCGAAAACAAGATATCGATATTCAAGTGATTTATTTTTATATTTCTTGTTCACATTTGACTTACATGACCACTACAACATGGAAGTGTGGCTGTAAGTTTTCAAGCTCTTCCTGGAACGTATGTGTTAAATCAGGTGAAAGACGATGACCGAGCTTTCTCACTGGGCACCCTGACCATACCCCTGTCACGCCTTCTGGGTTCCCCGGAACTCACTATGGACCAGTGGTTCCAGTTGGAGAACTCGGGTTCTGCTAGCCGGCTCTACATCAAAATTGTTCTACGGGTTGGTCATTTTACAAAAGTTCCCTTGTTAGTGTGGTTTGTTGCTAATGTCTGCTGCTCTATGAGCCGCCTCTTTGAAGTGAACGTCAAGAGCTCCCAATCAAAGAGGAGACAGCTCCCTTTGAAACGCTTTCTCTCACTCCATTGTCTCTGTCTCTGTCTCTCTTTCTCACTGTCTCTCTCTCTCTCTGTCTCTGTCTCTCTCTGTCTCTATTTTTCTACTTATTTCTTTCACTTTCTCTCTCTCTCACTTTCTATCTCTTTCTCCCTCCTTTTCTCTCTCTTTCTCTCTCACCATCTTTCTCTTGCTCTCTCTTTCTCTCTCACCATCTTTCTCTTGCTCTCTCTTTCTCTCTCACCATCTTTCTCTATTTCTCTTTATCGGTCTGTTTCACTCTCTTCTTATTACTCTATCTTTCTCTTGCTCTGTCTCTCTCTTTAGTCTCTCACTCTCTTTCTGTCACTACATTTTTCTCTCATTCTCTCTCTCATTTTGCCTCACTTTTTTCTCTCTCTCTTACCCCCTTTTTCTCTCTCTTATTATCTCTTTCTCTCTATGTCCCTTTTCTTTTTCTTTCTTGCGTTTTCTCCCTCTTTCTTTCTTTTCTCTTCCTCTTTATCTTTCTCTATTGTGATCCTTAGCATTCTCTCTATATTGTTCTTTCCTTTTCTCTTTCTTTATATTTCTCTTTCTGTTTTTTTTCTCTTCTCTTTCTTTATATTTGTCTTTGTTTTTTTTCTCTTCTCTTTCTTTATCTCTCTTCATCTCTGTCTTTCTCTCTCTCTCTCTCTCTCTCTTTCTCTCTCTCTCTCTCTCTCTCTCTCTCTCTCTCTCTCTCTCTCTCTCTCTCTCTCTTTCTCTTTCTCTCCCTCTCACTCTTAAAGGTGTTTGTTTTAGGCCAAAATGAGTGGTATCATCTCTGTGTTGTGTGCTTGGTATAAGCAATGTGGAAGTTTGAATTTGGTAAAAAGCTTGCTGTATATTAAAATAATTAAGACTAAAATAAAAGTTATAGAATACAATTCCAAAATTAAATAATTTGGTGCATAAGGTTCCATTATTATGGGTAATATATCTTTTAAAACAAAATAAATCGTAAGAACTGTTCGGAAGGCGAAAAAGCCAGTTCTGTTCAATGAGCGGAGCAGCAAGAGCCGGTTTTCAAAAAAAGAGTCGGAATTCTCATCACTATTTGAGATATTGGAACCCTGACCTGAGTCAAAATTAGTTGTCATCTAATTTTTTTCGCACAATGAGGCCTAAAACAATGCTGTGTATGTCTATTTTATGATACCCTTTGGGACTTTCTCGCTCATGTAACTATCTTGTTTGGCTTAAGGTTTTGTGGCTCAGCGATGAGGCATCACCCACCACGCCATCAACCCATCCATTAGCTCGGGGTTCGGGTCCCGATCAAGGAGGGATCACAGCGCAGTTAAATCCGGCGGGGCTGGGTGGGTTAGCAAAACCTCCGCCGTCACGCCCGCAGAACACCACACCTGACCCAGAGTTTGCAACTGAGGTAATTCAATCGTCTTCCTGTTCAGTTTCCAGTCAGAAACATTCAAGGAACCCAAAAAATGGTCAAAAGCTGCATTGCCTGATTTGTCGATAGGGTGTGCTACGAATCCATCTACTGGAGGCCCAAAACTTGATCGCCAAGGACAACTTCATGGGCGGTATGGTCAAAGGCAAGAGTGACCCCTACGTTAAAATCCGTGTGGCGGGTATGACCTTCCGCAGCCATACCATCAAAGAGAACCTCAATCCAATCTGGAACGAACTTTATGAGGTTTTATCTTGTTTTTTCCTATTAAAAATAGTTTGTGTTTCTTTGGGTGGCTCACCTCAGACATCAAACAATGTTTGTGTGATTTTTAGGTGATTCTGACCCAGCTTCCTGGCCAAGAAATCCAGTTTGAATTATTTGATAAGGACATTGATCAAGATGACTTCCTAGGAAGGTGAGTCATCATTCTAGAAATCCAAGGATTCCCTTTTAGAGAACCCAACTGAATTAACTCTCTGTAGGTTCAAACTGAATTTACGAGACATCATCAGTGCACAGTTCATCGATACGGTTTGTGGCATATTGCAGAATTTAGTTGAATTACTTTTTATCATCGATTCATTGATATGTTGTTGTTACAGTGGTACACTTTGAACGACGTCAAGTCTGGGAGAGTCCACCTGCTGCTTGAATGGCTGCCAAGGGTCTCCGAATTGCCCAGACTTGAGCAGGTTGGAAATATCTCTATGAAAGCACATCTACGGGTTTGAATTATTTAAAGGTGGTGTCCGTAACTTCAAAATATATATGTCATCTTCTGTCTGAAATCATCATTGCAGCTTTTTTTGTTGTGAGTAAAAGAATGTGAAATTCTAAGACACACACAAATAAACTCTTCCTTTTTCATCTATTAAGGGGTTCTTGTTGACACTTGGACTGTAATTGAAACTGTTCCTTTCTTACTTTCACCATTTTCATTGTAAAATAAAACAAAAACACTAGTTTGCGCGTCAAATCACTCCCCACCCATCCTTTTGCTTCCCTTTCCTCAATGTCACGCACTCGATGACCGGAACACCGCGAGGGTAAAAGTAAAAGAAAAGCAGATAGGTGCGGTGGAAAAAAATGATAAAGGCACTTTGAAAATAGTTGGGTATTGTCAACACATAGTTAATAGAGAAAATATTACATTTCGAACCTTTTAAAGACACCTTAAACTACACACCCCACCTTCATAGAAAAACATCCATACAGTTTTGTCACCATGTATGTAGAAGTTGTTTTTTTTAACTTTCCAGCCTGTGAAATAATAATACTCTTTCTTTTCTCCTCATTTTTATGAAGATTCTGCAGTACCAGTCACAGCAGTTATTCCAGAACAAAGTAGTACCGTCAGCAGCTGTGCTCTTTGTTTATGTGGAGCGTGCTCATGGCCTGCCAGTAAGTTTGCATCATTACATTGGTCTTAAAACAAAGCGGGGAAACGTTTACTGACTATCATCATGGAGCATTTGAGGATGATTTTGATTACATATTTGAGAATATAAAGTAAGTTTTATGTACAAAGAGAATAATGATGATAATAATAATGTATTTACATACCCGTTGGTTGGCATGGCTGCCAAACTTTCTCCGCTGAAGGCAACATAGACCAAAAATTGTGCAGGATGCATAGGATTATTCCTAAATCAGTTATTCCTTATTGTTTACACATTAGTATCTGCTAGGGCAACTTTTTATCAGCATTAACATTTAGATTTCTACAACATACAACATTTGCGGTGGTTGAGACTTCGTAACCCACTGGAAAATCTCAGCCTTTAAGTCCCAAACTTATCCGTTAGAGCCAAACAAGAAACTACTAATCACAGACCATTTTACAGCCGCTACTTTGGAATAATGTATGGAAAGTGAACAAAATTTGAACCATAAGTCTAAAAAAAAAGATGTTACTTGTTACATTTTATATCGTTGATTTGAAGTTTTACATTTCATTGAATGCTAAACAGTATATTAAACTCATTAGTAGCAGATGTGAATTTGAGTACTCTTTACAAGCTTCTAAAAATTGTACAATGATCCACAAATAGCCTATAGACTTTAGTTCAGTTAGGTTACCATAGTTCATTGTGAAAACACATTTATTAAATTCGATTAAAAGTGTTTAATGGTTATTTGTTTCAATCTGTCTATGCTGCATAGGGGTTAGGAAAGCATAATATTGTTAATACTTGGTTCCGGTTTGAGGTAATGTTGTAAAATACTAGTCCCAGCAAAACCAGTTATGCTTATATTTGGCTCTGGTGTCTATTGAACACCAGGTTAAAATAATTAAAAAATCACTTCAAAAATTGTACATAAGTGAAGTTTTATTGAGTTTTTCTTTTATTTTATTATCATTAATTTTATGCTGACTAGAGTGCAGATGGCCAAGGGTGATTATTTGTCAGACATACCATCAACCAAAGCTCCTTTTTCTGTTGTTGTTTTATTGTTCCTGCTTTTCAACATCTGAAAATAATCGTTGCTTAGGGCCCGGTCACACAGCCTTTCACAGGCGTATCGAGGCTGAATCACGGCCAGAAATTTCTGCCCGTGAAGCAGACGCTGTTGGACGCTTTGAGATCGCGATACAGACGAGATACAGCCGTGCTTTACACGCGGCAAGAAATTCACACGCGGTTGGCCGCGCGAAAAAGTTTTGCGCTGCTCAAAACTTTAGACCACGGGTAACCGCGGGCGGCACACGTAGTACACACGAGGTAAAGACGCGGTACGAACGTGCTAGGACGTGCTACGGCCGCGGCCAAGACGTGGTTACACGCGGGTAGGATGCAAAATTTTAGCGGGTAATCGCGGGTGGAGCACGGTCATATCACGTTTGTTCTGCGCCTGTATCGCGGTGTTATCACGTGAATTAGCGTGTGTAACGCGTGTGACGGTCAAACGCCTTTCTCCGCATATATACAGCGCGATTTGCCGAACACACGTCAGTTGTGCTCGAGACATCAAGGGGTGAACATGGATCCCCGTCACCGTAGTGACCTCGTCTTAATCCATTTTTATTTCTTGACATTTCTTTTCATTTCATAACAAGATAATAAAATAAAAATGAAAAACTATTACAATAATAACATATTGGCTTCTTCTTCGGTGCCATAGCTTGAAATCTTTATCTTCACGGGACTGTGTCTTGAGCGGTTATGATTTCTACAGCCCGGCTCGGCAGCTTTTATACCCGTGGTCCACACGTGGAAAAGACGTGGAACTGACGCGATGAGGAAGCGGAACAGTCGCCGGCGTCTTTTTTGCGGGCATACAACGGATGAACAGGGGGTTGGCCAATTTTGCGCATTTTCTACCCCGGGCAACCACGGGCAAAAAAAAATCGCAAAATTTTACCCGCGATACGGACGCAAAAGGCTGTGTGACCGGGCCCTTAGCAGAGCAGCTAGCGGAGCCCCCAAAAATAATGAGAGAGCGTTTGCTTAACCATCCGCTTTGATAACAACAAACTAAATTTGAGTATAGAATTTGGCTATTTAGTCAATTGGCTGATGAGAGCATTGGTTGCGAGAGTACTTTACAGAATGGTCGTATGATAGAAAAGGGATGTTTCTTCCTAGTAGTTCTGAAACTATAATTATAATCCTAATGTTTTTGAGAGAAAAAAATCCAAATTTACATGTAAATTCTGAAAACCTTTAAGTTCTCTCAAAATCTTTTTGTTTTGTTTTTCCACCACTTTGAAATTTCAGTTGAAGAAAAGCGGAAAGGAACCAAAAGTTGGTGCTGAGGTAATTCTTAAGAATGTGTCCCACCGAACGAAGGTAAGACAACACACTGTGAGAATTTGAATCCCGACATTGCCCGGGTTCCATCAACTTGTTTTTGTGAAGGTGTCTGAGCGGTCGACAACGCCTCGATGGGACGAAGCATTTCATTTTTTGGTTCGGGACCCCAGAGAAGAGACGCTCACGTTGAAAGTAAGAGTCACCAATTCGTCATCCGTCTGACCATTTTCTCTAGATGAATTAATTGTCAGACAGAGAATGAACTGTGCGTTTGTGTTTCTCTATTAGCTTTCTCACAGCTGGGGCCAAACTCTTGGGTCCTTGACTCTTGCACTCCGGGAGGTGATGGCCGAGCCGAACTTGGTTTTGGATCGCTGGCTTGCCTTGGATGGAGCACTGCCAGAGAGTCAAATCCTACTGAGGGTGGTGCTCAAGGTGCTGTTATTGTTGACTACATTTACTGTAATTTCTGATAGGGACGGGGGAGTACAGAGAACAGGTATCAGTGTTGGTGCTGATACCAGCCTTTTTATGATATTGGTAACAGTGCTGGCTGCCTTTGTAGTGACCCTTTTTACAATAGGTAAATTGGAATTAAAATGATGGTATATTGACTTTGAATAAATACAATATAAAGAAAAACATGTTGTCGATATTTAAAGGTATTACTTGAAATGTAAGTCCTTTTTTGCAGAGAGAAGAGGATTTTATATATAATGGGTATGTGGTATAAGTATTGCTGTTTACTCAAAATGTATGCTTCTCTCTTGAAAATGTGGTTTCAGACATCACTGTTTTTTATATATAAGGATGAATAAATGATAGATTTATAGTTTAGTAGACACTCAAAATAAGGAAGGAAGACATTGAATAATTATGAGCTTGCAAGGATGCAGTAGATGTATTCTTTGGTTCTTTATGTTCTTACACGAAAGTGACAAAAGGTTCATCAAGAGCATGCATAGCACTTGAAACAATAAACACATTAGTGAAATACTGCTGAATAATTATTTGAAAACCAAGTAGTCTTTTATTATGTCTATTATGTGTACCTAACAAATTGCCCTGTAATTCTCCCGGTTCAGTGATCCCCCCTCCCCCCACACCCCAGTAGGTGTTAAAAATCCCGCTAAGTAACAAAGTTTTGGGTTGTCCATAATCTCACATTCTGTTCGCAGATCTTGGACACTCAGTTGGCGGTATGCCGAAGGGCCCCTGGAGATGGTGACGGCATTGCAGACATGGTGATTCCCAGATGGGATCCTTCCCATCTGGACTTAAAACACAGAAGCGGATTCACCATGTGAGTCATATTTTTACCAGTGAGCACTAATTACCGTTGGTAGTATATGAGTATTATCTGTTTTTAATCTTTAGGGGCAACGACGCCTCACATACAAGCCAAGTAAAGCTCACCCTTGGATATTCCACAGAAGAGAACAGACTTTTCATCACTGTTCATGCATGCAGGTCTCACTTTGATATCTCACTTGTATTTTCCCACAAAGAGCACTTGCTGAAAATTGTTTGTATGGCATTGCAGAGCCCTGACAGCGTGCTCCAAAGACGGAGCCGACTCTTATGTTACCTTTATGCTGCTGCCCGACAAGAAAGCCACCACGAAGAGGAGAACTGCCACCAAGAAGAGGGACCTCAACCCAGAATTTAATGAGAGGTTGGACAAAAATGCAAATGTGTTGCTTCAATCTTTATCTACAATTTAAAACAGAACTTTTGTTTCAAGAAAATTATACTGGCATTCGTTATCTAGGCAAAATTTCTTCACGCTTAAAATGAAATGTGCTCTGTTAATGCCCAAATTTTTATTATAATTTTTTAAAATCAGACAATAAGACTACCGTATTTTCCGCACTATAGGGCGCACCAGGTTATAGGGCGCACCCCCAAAAAATAGTTTTTGGTCCTATATCTTCCATACATAAGGTGCACCGGATTATAAGGCGCTACAATGGGAACGTCGACAAAACAGTCAGATAGTTCAGTCAAACTTATTACCCCCTTAACATTCCGAAAGCTTGCAAAGAAGCAAATACGTGTCGTAGACACGTGAGGATGCGGTGTCCGTACGATGTCACTCAAATGCATCGTTCCAAATATCATTCGGAAGGGTTAAGTCTTGGAATTCAAGAAATGCCAACCATTCCTTAGTTTCTATTTTCATTTTTGCTCGCAACTTTACTGTGCATATGACAATAAACACTTGGAATTGAGTTTAATTTAAAAAAAGACCCATCACAGAAACATCGATATCACTCTGAAACAAGATACTGGGAATATATATAGCCGGAGTAGCTCACCGAAGTCGTTGTGTTCAATAATAATGTGCAACCATGGTCCTCTTATATCCGTGAGTGTAGTAAATCCAGGAGGGTAAAAGATTTACAAATACAGTACAGAAAAGTAAAATACTGTTTTCTCTATGCCGTCAACCCAACATGCTATTCACATTCATCTTTTTCGGCCAATTGCAGGCTTTGTTTTGCCCCTTTAGCCTATGCCAGCCTGTAAATGATAAAAAGGATCCGCCCTCATTACCTCCGAATAACTTTAGCCAATAGTGATCGATTCAACTGATGATTAACACATCTTTTTCGGCCAATTGCAGGCTTTGTTTTGCCCCATTAGCCTATGCCAGCCTGTAAATGATAAAAAAGGATCCGCCCTCTTTACCTCCGAATAACTTTAGCCAATAGTGATCGATTCAACTGATAATTGACACATCTTTTTCGGCCAATTGCAGGGTTTGTTTTGCCCCTTTAGTCTATGCGAGCCTGTAAATGATAAAAAGGATCCGCCTCCTTTACCTCCGAATAACTTTAGCCAATAGTGATCGATTCAACTGATGATTGACACATCTTTTTCGGCCAATTGCAGGCTTTGTTTTGCTCCTTTAGCCGATGCCAGCCTGTAAATGATAAAAAGGATCCGCCCCCTTTACCTCCGAATAACTTTAGCCAATAGTGATCGATTCAACTGATGATTGACACATCTTTTTCGGCCAATTGCAGGCTTTGTTTTGCTCCTTTAGCCGATGCCAGCCTGTAAATGATAAAAAGGATCCGCCCCCTTTACCTCCGAATAACTTTAGCCAATAGTGATCGATTCAACTGATGATTGACACATCTTTTTCGGCCAATTGCAGGGTTTGTTTTGCCCCTTTAGCCTATGCGAGCCCGTAAATGATGAAAAGGATCCGCCCCCTTTACCTCCGAATAACTTTAACCAATAGTGATGGATTCAAATGATGATTGACACATTGGTTAGCCAATGAAACGCCGGTATATAAATCCCAGCATACACCGCGGACTACTTCGCGTTCGGGGGAAAATCTAGTCGGCGGCTGCTTTCATTAGTTGCAAGACTTTGCGACTTAATATTGATCCATATATAAGGCGTACTGTATTATAAGGCGCATGGTCAGCTTTTGAAAAAAATTAAGACTTTTAGGTGCGCCTTATAGTGCAGAAAATACGGTACATCGACTTGACTAACACCCTTACCCGATTTGTGTCTTTCTTTCATTATCAGTGAATTTGCAATTAATTTAAGAACGTACTAAAGTGATCAATTTCCAAATCACATTTGTTGTTTGCTTCGCTGAGAGTTAATTTTACTCATTTTACTTTTTTGTTACTTTACCTTTTATTTTTGATAACGATTTTAAGGAAAACAATTATTTAAATTAAATTAAAAATTATATTCCCAACATACAAAAATCTTATGTTTTCCATTGGTGGATATATGTATGGTTGGTTGGTTGGTTGGATCACTTGACCACTAGGATCGTAGGGGCAATATTTCCTATGGTGTGTCTTGGGAAAGTACTGCCTTATGGAGTCCGTCCCTCTCCAGGCCAAAATATGTTTCCATTCAGTTTCAAACCTGAGACATATGTGTTTTATATATATATATATATATATATATATATATATATATATATATATATATATATATATATATATATATATTGTGTGTGCACATTAAGCAGAAGAGTTTCGGCATCACTTATAGAATGCAAGTACACTCAAAGCAATCGAATAACTTCTTTGTTTCCTGGGTGCTGATTGGAGCAATCTAAACGAAATTGTTTGGAAAAAAAGAATAAACCTGTATATATTTCGTTTGCAAGCAAAGTGACATCAAAGATGGTTTCCGCATTTAACTTTTGACATTAATTAAAGGATTATTTCGTTCATATCACTCACTTAAATCGACTGAGTACATAATGGTCTTCATTGCTCGGTCCCGTCAGTTTATAAGGTGGCCTGCCAGAAGCATAGACATAGACTTACAGTACATATGGAAGGATACAACTGTTGCACCCACTGTAATAATAGTATTCGCCGTAAGGGGAGAAAAATAAAAAGAAAATGTACCAGAAAAAGTCAGCTGATACACCTGAAGCTTTTATTTTTAGTAATTGACTTGTAGTTTGTTTGTTTCATTGATATATTTTCGTATGGGTGGATATGAAACAGATTGACCGCAAAAATCAAGGAAATACCGTATTTTCCGGATAATACATCTCTCCGGAGTATAAGTTGCACCAGCCAAAATATGCATAATTAAGAAGGAAAAAAAACATGAATAAGTCAAACCTTGGGGGAAAATGTATTTGATAAATTCCCCAAAACATACCTGTCAAGTCAATTTAAAATAAAAATAGTGAACACGGTATACTTACGTTATTCGTACATGCATATTTCAATCATGTTCATCAGTAACAAAGTAGCATATTAAGAGTTATTCAAAAACCTCTAGCATAAATAACATGCTTACCAACTATCAAAATCCAATGAAATTTTCATCCTTGGTGTCAGAGTAGACGACCCGCCGTTCGTTTCGTCTTTCCGCTTCTACGTCACTTATGTCAGACTCATCATCACCTTGGCTTTTAGCCAGTTTCAGTGTCTTGCTAACTCTAACTTTCTTTCTGCTTTTCGGCAGCATATTTCACCATTTGCAACTTGTAATCTGCAAAATGTGATTTTCTTTGAGCTGCTATTTTGTTCTGTCTTCTCGGTTGATTTTGTAATCTACCGGTGTTGTGGCAAAAAAATGTCCCCTAGAGTAAAATACCCCAAGCATACACTCACGCAAACATCACCAAAATGACTTTGTATCTTTTTTTTGGGGAAAAATGTAATGTAACAATAAAGCATAGTATTTGCACCTTGTATAGAAATACCTTTTGAGCAAATTGAAATTTATTCTGGCAAAATGACTCCTTACCTTCTAAACGTGCATGTCCTGATTGGCAAGAAAAGGGGCATATTTTTCGTCACAAAACGGCAAGGTTGAAATTATCAATAAAGGCCTAGAACGCCCTCTTGCGGTTTGGTGTGAAATTAACATGTGAAATGATATACCCGGTAATAATCTGTTAAAAACTTTACAGAGAAGTGTAGATCACACCCTTGGCCAAACTATGAAAAACCATTGTCCGGAAATTATGGTATATGTTATTTGAGTTCACCTTTGATATAAGGGCTCTACTCCGCAGACTCACTCCACTGTTTATGTACTAAAAGCAGTAGCGACTTTCAACGTTGCGACTTCTATCCTCACTTTTTCTACAGGTTTGACTTTGACCTGTCTTTGGAGGAGTCAACACAAAGAAAGTTGGATTTATCTGTGAAGAACAGCATCTCCTTCATGAGCAGAGAGAGGGAGCTCATTGGCAAAGTAAGCATTACTGGCAATAACTACATCCCGCAGGAGGATATTGCACTCACCAGACACAGATGTAATGTAGCACAATGACTGAGAGCTCAGCTCAGACCAAAACCATTACACTAGAGACATAGAAATATGCTGTCTTATTTGCTTACCAAACATCATTGTACCGGTGTACTTTTTCACACAAGATAGCGTGTTTCAATGTCCCTGATTCTCACCATCCTTCTTAATCCACACAGCTCCAGCTTGACCTGGACCAATTTGACCTAAAGGCTGGAGTCACACAGTGGTAAACATTTTGATCCCTTAAAGATATGAAGAGTGTTTAAATAGACAAAAAAGTTACCACATTTTCCATCTTTGCAGGTTCGATTTGGTACCAGAGTCAACCTAGAAGAATGCATAGCTGACACTTGTTCTATTCAATGTTTAGTGTTGCTTCTGTACTCTGTGAATTGTGCGTGAATATCCAGCTATAAGTACATTTTACATCTTTGCTGAAGCAAAAAAAAGGAAACAAATCAAAATACAACACATCAGCTTCATTAAAAAAGCATTCATCAGTGGAAGCTTAATTGTCATCTTTAAAAGTTGTTGCAGTGCAGCATCCTTGCCTCCGGTAGAACATTTGGCTGAATAGATATATATTAACACAACCATGTTGCACAAATTAAGATTTTATATGGTACATGCGGTCATAGAAGTGATAATATATAAGAAAGTGAGAGTCGCACCAGATTTTTTTCTCACAAATGTTTCATATTCAAAGGTATGAAAATGTACAATTTTTTGCCTACAACCTGACTGAAAAGATATGAGTATTGTTTTTTTACAATCTTAACAAAAATACAATATTACTTAGTTTTGAGTGTTTATATTTTTGCCTTAAGTATTACAGAACTTTTACTCATTTAGCAGTGTTTCGTAATTGTGTTAAAAATGAAGTTTTATATTCTTTATCTGGAGCTTTGTGATGAATGTTACTTTTATAAATGCAAAAACTGTATTATAAAATGAGAGTCTCGTATTGTTAATCTTTAAAAACAGCTATTAAATTCTAAGCGGTCTAAATCACTGTGATTTAATGAAGAAGGACCTTTGACAGAAGTCATGGCATGCTTGCTTTCTTGCATTTGTCATGCTTGACACGACACTTTAACGCCCTTCGCCTTGTTGCAAGAAATTAGCAAGTAGAATAGGAAGTAATAGTTGCACTTTGTGTTGCACGGCTGCCACTTTATTACTAAGATTCCGTTAACCTGTGATTTTGGTGAATAAAATAAACACAATTTCAATACTTAAGATTGCTGTGTTTTTTAAATCATACAGATGATATGAACATTGGCATTGATTAATAAAGTGTGCATTCCAATGTTTGATTTTGTTTTTTTTTTCCTCTTCAAAATGAACAACAAACTTCCAAATGGAAAATAATCAAAGTATGCTAAAGTCAAGTTCAGACTCCAGATGATTATAACACCATGATCTAAAACCTGCATAAGGGAATGGAAAAACTCAAAACCTCAGCATGAGGAAATTAAGAAACCTTAAAAAGGGGCCGCACGTGAGGTAATCCCTTTTCCAGGATGACCAGGCTGCAATATAAAACTAAAACACAAAAAAGATTAATGGTGATAATAATCGTCACAATAAAAGCAATGATTATATTTAGAATAATAAAACACTACTAACTTTTGGGGAAAAAAATAATGAATGATTGATACTTTTTAGGATGTTGCGATAGTTAGTTTTAGCCTGGCCTGTTTGAATGCATGCGTAGTTTTTTAACATATATGTATATTTTAATTACTTGAGCAGCTAGTAAAAAAATAGCAAACATAACGGTTCTCTTTACTCCCAGTCTTATCTTGGTTGCTTTTGAATTCCTGTCAGAAAACACAGGACAACGTCTTTCAATTTGTAGGTGTTTTAAAAAAAAAAAAAATTAAATTTTATTTAGTCTTTTATTGCTAATGGTAATAATATCGATTTGATTATGGGCTTATCGGGCAAACAGAAGCATGGTTTTTGATTCCTACCACAGGAATTGTTAAATCATTGTTTTAATTCATACTCTTAAAGGTGGTGTGCATTGTTTTAGGTGTCCTTAAAAAGTTGAGAGTAAAATGTTTTCTCTGTTAAGTATGTTTTAGAAATGTCCAACTGAGTTCAATTAGCTATTATACTTTTCTCCACCGAGCCTATCTGCTTTTATCTTACTTTTAGTAAAGCTGTTTAGGGTGTAACTATCATGGTTCAGTTCCCGCAGTCACAGCCTCTACCATAAATACTTCGGGCTTCCACTGTATGTTGTAAATCGTCTTGATTCCTCCTCAAGTCATTCCCTCGCCAAGACAACAAGCTTCTCCTCCATAGACTTTCTTCTTCAGTTCCCCTCTTCGTCCCAAGATCATTCCCTCCAACTATCTTCTTGTATTCCCAAATCTCCTTTTGAAGATTCTCGCCACCCCAAGTCCCCATCTAAAGTCTCACTCTAAAGTTTCTCCTACTCATCCCATGAGCTGCCACTCCAACCATCTTCTTAAAGGTATTCCCAAATCTCAATATTGAGTTTCTCGACACCCCAAGACCCCCTCTCAAGTTTTCCCTCTTTGCCCCATGATCTGCTACGCCAACAATCTTGTTTTGACTTTTTTTTTTAAGACAGTTTTTTCAGGTCTCTTTTATGGTATCTTACCAATAATAATGTAAAATTACGCATAAAATGAATCACCCGCCCACAGCTACGGGTATTGGGTGACACACAATCTGTATAAAAACAGAAGCATGATTCTGTTGCCAGTTGTAGAAACATCCATCCATCCATTTTATGGACCGGTTATCCTCAGTAGGGTCGCAAGGGGGTGCTGGAGTCCATCCCAGCTATCTTCGGGCTAGTTGCCAGCAGGTCGCAGGGCGTTAAAAACATTTCAGTTTTATTCTGATAGTTTAACTCAGGAAATGTGGAAATTCAAAAACAAAAGATCATATGATAAATCAACATGAATGGGAGTTGGACAACTCTAAATTACGAACACAGCTTTTTTAAAATCCACTCAGTTATTCGGGAAAAGCGGTAGTTACCTATGTTGAACTACTGCCAATGCAGAGTTTTAACTGCAATAACAATAAATTGACACTAGGTAGCGCAAATGTCCCATAAAAGGCTGCCCAGCTGCGCCAGGGACGTTCTGCAGATGTTAAGAGAAACGAAAGAGGAGGCGGTAACGAGTTTCAGACTGAAATGTTTTTCGGCCAATAGTGTCGGTTTTAGTACAAACTCGGGGTGTGTCCGACCAAATAGACCCCGCCTACTCTACTGGAACCTAATCAGGATCGCACAACAATAATGAATGGAAACACATCGAAGCCAAGAAACAAAGTCAAGCAGGGAACAAGTTTGCAAGTTCTGCACCAGATCTTCAAACTTGGGCTCGGAATACTCGTGGACAGGAAAACGAAAATCGGAACTCGTCTGGGATAACAGAACCGAAGAAGACTGGACTGCTTAAAAAGTGAATAAATGGCATTTAGGTTCAGTAAAACGAGATTACTGCACTGTCAACGTTTAAATGGGATAAGTGGACCCTCTGGATTATTACGCTGATCTCCTAATTCGGATTACTTTTAAACGGATTTGAAGTTTTTGTTAAAGAGGATACGAACCCGCCGCGATATCCTACAAAATGGGCAATATTGAAAGTGTTGACGGCCAGTCTGAGATGAAGCATCACATTATGCCTATCAAGGTGCCCATGCCGGACCCCTCTGAACTGGAAGAGAAATTTGCGATTGTTTTGGTGAGTTCTGCTTTTACCATAAAAACTGTGTTGTTCATCCCACGTGTTTTCGCTCGCTATACATTTATCTCAACCAGAAAAGATAAACTTTAGATCATGATTTTTTCCCTATGTGTGTGTAATTACGTTTATGCATTTGAAACGAGGAGACCTGTGGTATACAGATTCCCGGAGCCCACCCCTTTCTCGCGTGTGGTTCTTTTGTCTCCCCGAAAAGTCAGACAACTCAACATTTAACTGAATCCGTGAACGCAGCCCTGAAAAAAATGGGCGGGGTTGAAGGTGTAATAGTTGTAGTTTATGAAGTATTGTATGTCAAATTTGACTGATGTGAGGATATACATGTCGAAACAAAGGAGCAATTAACTTAATTCTGTGTGAGAAGCAGAAGGTAAACATGTAAAATATTTCTCTCACGCGGGGTTGGGTTACATTAACTGGATTACTTTCAATTACTTTTGGATTACTCCAATACCAAATATGCTAATAAAAGACAAAAGAAACTAAATATGAATAAAATTATGACTCACAACACGTGGTAAGCTTTCTCTCCTGGCTTTGATCTCTTTGATCTCCGGCAAAACTAACATAAAATGCGACAGAAACAAAATGAAAATAAATCCAAACAGCTTGCCAACATCATTTTTGCCGTTCCATGTATTCCGTTACTCCCCAAGCCTGCACAAAATTTAGTCATTTTATTCATATTTAGTTTCTTTTGTCTTTTATTAGCATATATGGTACTGGAGTAATCCAAAAGTAATTGAAAGTAATCCAGTTAAAGTAACCCTACCCAACACTGCTCTCACGTGTTACGCGCACACACACACACGCTCACCATCTCAATGAAGTTTTGTAATGAAGAGCTCGCAGTCTACAAACACTTTTACAATCTACAGTTTGAAGTTTTATGAAGTCTTGGGCACTTCACTTCTTTCCTTCCCTAGTCCGTCACTCAAGACAAGGTGGCATTTCAACTTCCCTACAACAATTTCTAATGTATTTTTCTCCGTTTTCTTTAATACTATAACCCACAGTTCAGTAATGTTAAGCTTTATTCATTGCAAAGAATTGCAATAAACTACGCAGAAACGCTTAAACTATGGACAAGGTGCATTTTTTTTGCCCATAATCTGTTTTTAAAGGGACGCTGTGTAATATTCAACAGCTATTAGTTGCGGTATTGTGTACCCATCCATCCATTTTCTGCCGCTTATCCTCACAAGGGTCACGGGCGTGCTGGAGCCCAGCCCAGGCATCTTCAGGCAGGGAACAACCTGAACTGGTCGCCAGCCAGTCGCAGTTCACACAGAGACAGACAACTTACATGCCCGCTCATTCAACCCTAGGGACGATTTGGACTGGCCAATTAACATGACGTGCATGTTTTTGGAATGTGGGAGTGTCGGAGGAAACTCACGCAAGCAGAGGGAGAACATGCAAACTCTACACGGGGAAGCTGCAGTAGCGGGAGTTGAACCCTGGACATCCAGACTGTGGGGCTGCACGCTAACCACCCGGTCGCTGTGCAATGTGTATTGCGTAGTGCAACCAAAAATGAGTGCCAAAAAGCTCAAGGAAGAATACAAACTACATAGATTCAAAGTGACCACACTGCACCATTACTCTTCGCATTTTTAATGCCCAGCCTTTTGCTAGATTCATGTTTTTGTAGGTCACAAAAAACCTAAGCCAGTCAAGTCAAACTATCAGAATCTTCCACTAGATGTGAACGGAGCCAAAAAATCCAAAAGAGAATGACGGCTCATTGTGCTGCTTTACAGAGGCACTCAATGCCGTACCATAGAGTCCTGGAAAGCTGGAATTACCTTTCATAGGTAAATGATTTTGGCTCTATATTTTGATTATTTAATCTTTTTGAGAGCCTCCAGGACCTCTTGGTGGATTACATTGTTTTATTGTTTTTCAAAATAAGGCTGCACCACCTTGCCAGACTCACTTTTAATGATTCACAAAGTGTAAGTACAAGAAAATAAATCTTGTAAAACGGTCCTCTTTCAGGGTTTGTAGAACCGTTTTATAATTCAAACCCTCAAAGTGGCAAGTGAGCATACTGTATATGGTTACTTCAATAGACATCAAAACTAAAAAGATACATACCTTTAACTTTGTGTTTTTTCTGTATCGAATATTTTTATTCATACAAGATTGTATTGTAACTTTTTTTTTTTGCCTAGACTGGCGAGTGAATATCTGGTTATCCGGTCATATGTATGTTATGTATGTACACATACATTATATATATATATATATATATATATATATACTGGACTGTCTCAGAAAATTAGAATATTGTGATAAAGTTCTTTATTTTCAGTAATGCAATTAAAAAAACAAAAATGTCATACATTCTGGATTCATTACACATCAACTGAACTATTTCAAGCCTTTTATTATTTGAATATTGCTGATTTTGGCTTACAGCTGAAAAAAACTCAAAAATCCTATCCCAAAATATTAGAATACTTCCTCAGACCAAGTAAAATGAATAATTTTATAACAGCAAAACTAAATCAAACATTTGAAAATGTCCATTGATGCACTCAGTACTTGGTTGGGAATCCTTTTGCACGGATTACTGCATCAATCCGGCGTGGCATGGAGGCAATCAGCCTGTGGCATTGCTGAGGTGTTATTGATGCCCAGGATGCTTCGATAGCGGCCTTCAGCTCATTTGCATTTGTAGGTCTGGTGTCTTTCATCTTCTTCTTAACTATACCCCACAAATTCTCGATGGGGTTCAGGTCAGGGGAATTAGCAGGCCAATCAAGGACAGTGATGCCATGGTCAGTGCACCAGTTACTGGTGGTTTTGGCACTGTGGGCAGGTGCCAGATCATGCTGGAAAATGAAATACTCATCTCCATTGAGCTTTTCAGCAGATGGAAGCATGTAGTGCTCTAAAATCTCTTGGTACACAGTTGCATTTACTCTGGACTTGATGAAACACAGTGGACCAACACCAGCAGCTGACATGGCTCCCCAAACCATTGCTGACTGTGGGAACTTCACACTGGATTTCAAGCAACTTGGATTTTGCTCTTCTCCAGCCTTTCTCCAGACTCTGGCGCCTTGACTTCCAAATGAAATGCAAAACTTGCTTTCGTCTGAAAAGAGGACTTTGGACCACTCTGCAACTGTCCAGTGCTTCTTCTCCATAGCCCAAGTCAGACGCTTCTTCCGTTGTCTTGAGTTCAGAAGTGGCTTGACCATGGGAATATGGCTATTGTAGCCCATTTCCCGGACACGTCTGTGAACTGTGGCTTTTGATACCTGGACTCCAGCTTCAGCCCACTGTCTTTGAAGCTCCCCCAAATTCTGGAAGCGGCTCTTCTTCACAATTTTGTTAAGGCTGCGGTCATCTCTCTTGGTTGTGCAGCGTTTCCGGCCACATTTTTCCCTTCCAACAGACTTTTTGTGGATATGCTTTGAAACTGCACTCTGTGAACAGCCTGCTCTTTGAGAAATTTCTTTTTGTGTCTTACCCTCCTGATGGAGGGTATCAATGATGGTCCTCTGGACAGCAGTCAGATCAGCAGTGATTTAGTTTACTGAACCAAGCTGAGTGTTTTTAAGGCTCAGGAAACCCTCGCAAGGTGTTTCGAGTTAATTAGATGATTCAGGTGATTAGTTGAATAGCCTACTTGTATACTTTTCATGATATTCTAATATTTTGAGATAGGATTTTTGAGTTTTCTTAAGCTGTAAGCCAAATTCAGCAATATTAAAATAATAAAAGGCTTGAAATAGTTCAGTTGATGTGTAATGAATCCAGAATGTATGACATTTTTGTTTTTTTAATTGCATTACAGAAAATAAAGAACTTTATCACAATATTCTAATTTTCTGAGACAGTCCAGTATATATATATATATATATATATATATATATATATATATATATATATATATATATATATATATATATATATATATATATATATATATATATATATATATATATATCCATCCACTATCTGCACCGCTTATCCTCATTAGGGTTGCGGGGGCACTGGTGCCCAGATCAGATCCCCTAGTGAGCAGGAGACACCTCAGACTGGTTGACAGCCGAAAATTAGTGGAAAAAAAAATATTAATGGCATCATGTCAAGAAGTCTAGTCATTATAATGGTCTGTAGTTTGCAATAATCTTTGCTCTGTGCAGCCCTTTGAGACTCCTTCTGATAAGGGGCTATACAAATTAACACGACTTGACTTGACTTGTGATGCCCCTAATAGCAAGAACTCTCAAAGGGCTGTACAGGCTACAGATTTCTATTACGCCATCCCCTGATCTAAAACCTACATGAAGGCAAGGAAAAAAACTCAAAAACGTCTACATAAAGAAAACGAACAGACAGTACACATACATCATCAACATTAAATATGTTTTATGAGGAATACCTGGAATATGACAATATTTCAACTATTTTCATTGTTAAAGGTTTTGAAAAATAACAAGCAATGGGGTGATTTTTATTCCCATTTATTTATCCAAGGTTTAATACGAGTGACATGCTTTAAAGTTTTTCAGACAACGCCGCCTTCTGGGGAGCTTTGTTAGGTTTGCTGTCTGCTCACACATGGGTGAGTAGCCTGCACCTTCCAAACTTTGCCTCACCTTTATTGGCTAGTGCTGTAAAACGTTCCTCTGATTAGCACTGTAAAAACCTGAACTGTGGCAATTCTGATTGGACAAACACTCCATCACTCAAAAAACAAAGTGGAATCATAAATCCTTGAAACAAAACACAGCGTCTTGCAATTACTCAATCGCACTACGTCACATCGCAATATCGATCAGATTTCAGTTACAGTAATCATGCTCGTTCAGCCCTAGTAAAGACACATTACAACCAAAGGGAAACACATAGAGTCATTTCAACTACTGTGCTTTTTTTTGCATGTAGTTTGATGCTCGTCTGTCGTCATGGAGTCACTGAGGAACACATTTCAAACTCCTCAAATTTGCTCAAGACTGTCACTGTCATTATGTGCGGCCGTGCAGGGAAGACTTCTGGGCAGCAGTCGGTAGACTCAACATTTATGTTGTGTTTGTGTCACAAGTGCTCCACCCTGCCGCCGAGTGCAGCGACAGGTTTCCTTCGCTTTCAGGCAAAGCAAAACAATCTTGTGTATTTTAGATGTCTTATCAAACAATGGCGGCCTTCTCGCTTCTTGCCTGTGTGATAAAGGTCCATCAGTTGAGGCTCTTCATGTGGTTTTTCACAGGAAGATAAGTTCATTGTTCTTTCATCTGGGATGAGTTTTGTGCTTTTTTTATACCTCACCAAACTATTCCAAATTAAGCAGAATGGTTTCCGCTGTGTGTTTTCACAGCTAGCTTGAAAGTAAAATAAGCTATTTTGTGGGGCTGCAGCAAACCCTTCATTTAATACAGTGAAGCCTCGTTATCACGGAAATTACGCCCCAAAACGAACCAGTGATAGAAAAAATCTGCGAAGTAGAAACCCTAATTTGTTTTGACAATTATTGTAAAATTAGATGCTCTATTAAACATAGACACCAAAAAAACAAACAGGTCCAAACGTTTGTTTGACAAATACAAGTACAGTGTAATGTACACATAAACACATTTTTTATTTAATCCTTACCAACACCTACTCTTTTAGGTAGTGTTTAGTCAATCAAAATGTAGAAAACCAAGAATGATGAAAATCAGAGAGGCAACAAGAACCTGAAAGTAGAATGGTGTTACTGTAATTGAAAACGTTGCTGCCTTTTTTGTCACTTAATCATATAAATTAAAATTAATTTTTTTAATCCATGTATTGTAAAACAGAACATCACAATCTGCTACTGAAGAAAGCATACATTTATGATCATTTAGATTCAGTTTTTTTATTCAGGAAATGGGTGACATATTATTCTTTTTAAAGTAAAGAAATGCAAATTGAGTAAAACGTTACTTGGTGAAGTCAACTTTTTTTCAAGGCTACCTCCCAGAAGGGGACTATTTTCATCGTTAAAAAGTATAAAAAAAAATAGAAGAAATTTAATGTTAAAAGGGAAATGTGTTATTTAGCGCCTCCTAGTGGTAAAAAAACGTAATTAATTCAAGAGGCAACAATGATTATATAGTAAAAAAAAAAACATGAACTCTCATACAAACATACATTTAAAAAAAATCATAGGTTGAGAAATTAGCATATATTTTGACATAAAATGAGCCACGCCTAAACACGCTAACATCATTATCTGCCATCTTGCTTTTACATTTAACGATTTGGTCACTTAGAGTCTTGATACTTTTTAATCTTTCTTGTGCTTTAGAGCACTCGTTTTCAGTTGCCCTACACTGTATAGCGACATTTAATGGTCATATAATACACTTTAAAAATCAGAAATTCTGAGGATTTGGAGACTTTTTTATCTAAAGGCTATCTAAGAAAATAGATTATAAAATGGTTGTCTTGTAATTTCGATTCAATGTCCATTAATCGATCAGTTTTTACACCTCAACTATTGTGACACTAACTTTGAATGATGGTGTCTGGACTTTATGGATGTGTATGAGTGCCTTTCCTCTCGGACAATAGCGCACGGATTTCCCAGTGGGAATGACAACAGCCTGTAGGGATGTCATGTATACTGCAGATTTTGCTGGATGTCAGGTCTAACGACTCTAACAGGACCCTTTTGCAGTATAAGGAGGAGGAGTTTGTTGCCTGCAAATGAAACAAAAGTCATGATGTCGATACTTGTACTTTGGACTATTATTTTGCCTCTCGCTTCTGTTGTCATTGGCTGGAAACAGCCTCTTGCCATTTTCCATGCTCCGTTTGGACCAGACCAGTCAAACACGCGGCCCGCGGGCCGGATCAGGCCCGCTAAGGCATTGAATCCGGCCCGCGAGACAACGCTCAGGGAAGCGCAAGAGAAAAACGAGCTGCAAGTTGAAATATGTCCATTTGATGTTGCCAAAGTCAGTTGCCTCTCACAAATGCTGTACTTGTATTTCTTTCTCTCTCTCTCTGTTTTTTTTTCTCCCTTTTTCACTCCCTCTCTCTCTTTCACTCTGTTTTTTTTCTCTTTCTTTGTTACTCTTTGTCTTTGTCTCTTTCTCTCTGTGTCTTGTTACCTTCTTTTGCTCTCTCTTCCTTTTAATACTTTTGTCTCTCTTTTCTCTCTGTCTCTCTCCCTCTCTTGCTTCCCCCTTCTCTCTTTTGCTCCTTTCTTTCTATTTCTCTTTGGATTTCTTTCTTTTGCTCTTTCTTTCCTCCTCTCTCACGACTTCTCTTTTTATCTCTTGTTTCTCACTCTCTCAATCTTTCTCATTCTCTCTCTCTCTTTCTTCCTTTCCCTCTTTCTTTGTTCCACCCTCTACTTTTCTCTTATTTCTTTCTCTCTGTTTTTCTTTCTCCCGTATCTACTAGTCCGGCCCTCGAGAGAATATTTGTTCTATCGTGTGGCCCCCGAGTTAAGATGAGTTTGACACCCCTGGTTTAGACAATGCCGTGTATTCCTTTCCCCCTTCCCACCTTAATAAATGCAAAAAGGGGCAAAAATAATTGTTAATAGAAGTATTTTAAATGGTTGTGTTTGTCTTTCATGGCAGGACAAAATCCTTTAGTCCCCTGACACCTCCAGGCCAAGTAAATTATTAGCATGTCAAAGCAATTCAGCCACACAACCAAACCTGTTTTTTTGTGATTTTTAGGTAGATTAACAATAGAATGCAGAGAATCCCAAGAGAATGTGTCATAGAAAGTTGGGAAAGTCTATTTGCCTTCAGGATTTAATTCCAAAGGGGAAACTCCTAGCTGGGTTTGAATTATATCAGTTGTGACCTCACTTGGAACATTTCTGGTCATCCAGACTAGGGCTGCAACTAGTGACTATTTTAACAGTCGACTAGTTTCCAATATGAATTCAATTATGTTGCAAATGATAATAAACACAAGAAAAATGGGTACAATGAAAAATACATATTTAATTGAACATACTCCGGATTCGTACAACGGTTAAATAAAAATCCCTCTCCAAAACCAATTAGGTGCAGCGCTCGGTCAGTAGAGACATCAATCCCTTAATAAACCTCTGTCCATTTTTATGGACTGGCAAATTAATAATCAATTAAATTCTTGTAAACTTTAACATCACTGTGAACCAAGAAGAGGAACATTAGCAGCAGTAGAACAGGAAATAAAACAAATATGATGTCCATTTTCTGAAGAGCATTCAGTGGTCAACAGGGTTGGGTAGGGTTACTTTAACTTGATTAGTTTCAATTACTTTTGGATTACTCCAATACCAAATATGCTAATAAAAGACAAAATAAA
Organism: Urocampus carinirostris; assembly: GCF_059441175.1. Taxonomy (NCBI): domain Eukaryota; kingdom Metazoa; phylum Chordata; class Actinopteri; order Syngnathiformes; family Syngnathidae; genus Urocampus; species Urocampus carinirostris. The sequence continues at coordinate 26,339,804 of NC_142351.1, read as the reverse complement.
CTAAATATGAATAAAATTATGACTCACAACACGTGGTAAGCTTTCTCTCCTGGCTTTGATCTCTTTGATCTCCGGCAAAACTAACATAAAATGCGACAGAAACAAAATGAAAATAAATCCAAACAGCTTGCCAACATAATTTTTGCCGTTCCATGTATTCCGTTACTCCCCAAGCCTTCACAAAATTTCGTAATTGTATTCAAAGTGAATTTCCCTTCGGGGATGAATAAAGTATCTATCTATCTATCTATCTATCTATCTATCATATTTAGTTTCCTTTGTCTTTTATGAGCATATTTGGTTTTGGAGTAATCCAAAAGTAATTGAAAGTAATCAAGTTAAAGTAACCCTACCCAACCTTGATGGTCAGCTACAAAACAAAAGAACTTAACGATTCTCAACAGTTTGAAATCAAACGGATTTAACAACTGACATTTGTTCTTCGGACTGCATGCATTTAATTTCAAACACTTTTGTCAGGCACAGTCTGGCATAATGCGCAAGCTACCTCTTTTTTATAGAAAAATACAACATATGCGTATAAAATGTACAATACATGTCATTGTGTCAGGACCAGAACAAAGATAGGACCCACTTGTGTTACGTTTCTCTCAGTTTTATTGGGAAGAAAGGAAATAATTGCACACACGATCCGGTGATTGCTGGTCACGGGAAGCAGGTCGCTCTGAACGCGGAAGTGGCACTTCCGTGGCGAGCGAATGCTTTGTCGGGAACGAAAAAAGGGGTTAGTAGCCGGGACAGAGAGCAAAAAACGTGGTCGGGATCAGCAACGAGTCAAAAGCCAGGAGAGGAGAGTAGACGTGGTCAAGATAAAAAAAAACGTGTCAAACAGACGGGAGCAAAAACAGGAGTGAGGCAGGGTCGCAAAGCTTGCCGAGAGTAAACTGAGTTTCGCATATAGACTGACAACAGGTTATAGAAAGACGTGGACATAAATATTGACAGGGAGTCAATCAGAGTCTGAGGAGAATTGGCGCCAAAGGAGCAGGCACAGGTGAAGCATATCTGTAATCATGACACATTGAGACTATGGGCCCGGTCACACAACCGCTTGCGTCTGTATCGCGGGTAAAATTTTGCGGGTTTTTTTTGCCCGTGGTTGCCCGCGATGGAAAATGCGCAAAATTGGCCAACCCGCTGTTCATCGGTGGTAAAAGTATCACTTTTGAGCAGGTAACATGTTTATTTTGCCTTTTTCTATTCAAATCGCTCGTATTGAAACTGTTATGCACTCTACCATAGAGCTTATTTCTGCATAATAAGCTTTACGGTAGAGTGGATAACAGTTCTCAAAAGTGATTTATATACGGTGTGCATTACCGTTCGATTACGTTCACAACAAAAACAAAGACGGAATGGTTTAAGTTGTATTACATTCCCAACAAATGCAAGACGAAGTGGATTTGGTTATATGTTTGCCATTATATTCCCTAAAAGTGATATAAAAGTGAGATAAAATGAGGTAAAAGTGGTTGTAGTAGCGAGGGGATGCAAATCTCGGCAGGGATGCATTTCTCGGCATAACACCGGGCTGTAGAAATCATAACCGCTCAAGACACAGTCCCGTGAAGATCAAGATTTCAAGCTATGGCACCGAAGAAGCCAATATGTTATTATTGTAATAGTTTTTCATTTTTATTTTATTATCTTGTTATGAAATGAAAATAAATGTCAAGAAATAAAAATGGATTAAGACGAGGTCACTACCGTGACGGGGATCCATGTTCACCCCTTGACGTCTCGAGCACAACTGACGTGTGCTCTGCAAATCGCGCTGTATATACGCGGAGAAAGGTGTTTGACCGTCACTCGCGTAACACGCTAAATCCACGTGATAACACCGCGATACAGGCGCAGAACATGCTATGACCGTGCTCCACCCACGATTACCCGCTGAAATTTCGCGTCCTACCCACGTGTAACCACGCCCTGGCCGCGGCCATAGCACGTCGTTCCGCGTCATTTCCGCGTCATTACCTCGTATGTACCACGTGTGCCGCCCGCGGCTAACACGTGGTCTAAAGTTTTGAGCAGCGCAAAAGTTTTTCGCGTGTGAATTTCCGACCGCGAGTAAAGCACTGCTGTATCTCGTCTATATGGCGATCTCAAAGCGTCCAACAGCATCTTCTTCACGGGCAGAAATTTCTGGCCGTGATTCAGCCTCGATACGCCCGTGAAAGGCTGTGTGACCGGGCCCCAAAGTTTTGGGCAGCGCAAAACTTTTTCGCGCTGCCAACCGCGTGTGAATTTACGACCGCGTGTAAAGCACTGCTGTATCTCGTCTGTATGGCGATCTCAAAGCGTCCAACAGCGTCTGCTTCACAGGCAGAAATTTCTGGCCGTGATTCAGCCTCGATACAGACGCAAACGGCTGTGTGACCGGGCCCTATATTAGCCCAAATGTTACTTGGATCTCACCAAAGGGGAGTCAGACTTTGTTTCGTTCAACTGTCCGATGTGCTTCTTAAATGTTAGTGCGTTACCGAGCTACTCCCATGATGCGCAAGGTCAGCTTTGTAAGTAGTCTTTTTACTGGCCGTGTCCAGGCTAAAATGCTACAAACCTTTTAAAGTTTTGATACGTGCAGTTGAGGTTGGTGCCACCATTTTGGTATATTTATGTTTCTACTCAAGGCAATGATGCTATTTCGCATGCGCTAATCTCAGCAGAGATTATATTCCTGTAGAGATGCCTCTGTTGGGAAAACGGGTTTGGCGTTCCTTCAAAAAAAATATTGATTTGAATAGAAAACAAAAATACATGAACTGTCATACAAACATGTTTTTTCAAAAATACTCATAGGTCAAGAAATTTGTATTTATTTTACAAGACATAAGGCACACCTCAAAGGAAATTACCTCATCTTCTGCCATCTTGCTGCTAAGGGTACACCAAAAACCTTGCGGAAGGCCAGAAAAAAAATGGTGCGGTTTGGTCACTTCGTGTTTTTTTAGTTTGTCATCTTGTGCTTTGAAATAATCGTTTTTGGTTGGACAACACAAAACAGGGACATCTAGTGGTCAAATATTATACAGTGTCCCTTTAAAATGAGAAAATACATCCGTGTTATTTTATGGTTATGCTACATGTTAAAACACCTAGGAGTTAAATGAGCTAAATGTTTTCCAAAGGGGTCTGAATTCATTTTGTTATGGTGTATTGCCACTTACATGCAAGCATAACAGCTTTACCATGTCTGCATTGAATTCTGGGCTCTAATTGTCCTGAGTCTGCAGACCTTGGATCCCTGCTGGGTTTATATTCAATAAGCACTTCTTAGAAGTATTCAGGACCTAAAGAGTTCCGTGATTTATAAACCAGTAGCAGAACTTTATTTTCCGTTTTCCGAGGAACTGGGAGTCAATGCCTTTAGAACTAAGATGTTATGATAGCACAAATGCCTTTGACTAGAAACAAATGGCAACTCCTTTCTATTGCCTCTACTGCTTCAAAACGGGCGGTTTTAAGTTCAGAGCTTTGGGGGTGTAGAGCACCCAGATTGTCTTTCTGGTTTATTTTTTTATTTGTATTTATTTTTTTATTTCAGGTAAAGTGATTCAGGATGATTCAACACTGTTCAAGAGTGTCACTGCCCATTTGTGAACATCACATTGCATTTAACTGTGTAGCGCTGACAACTATATACAAATAAATTAGGAGAAGGATTTGTGTATTTCTTTACAGTTACCGTGGTTAGTAGACCTCAGTTTTAAGAAAATATATAATTTTCGTGAGAACCCCCCAAAAACGGGCTGGTTATGCCAATGCTTCAAAACAAACTAAAAGTGTCCATTCTTCGCAATGAGTGTCATTTGTAGTTTTTCCCAACGCGTTGGCAACTCTTACTCACTTCCTCAAAAATCTAGCTAGCCAGTGTTTCCTACCGCCACATTCCCACAGCCCGTTGCGGCAAAAAAATAAGCTTCTCCATATGAGTCTCCCCTTATGAAAACGATGCGAGGAGAGCGAGTGGCACTTTCAAAGGTGTGCGTCTGGCAAAGGGTCGCCTTTCTACGCTGGATTCCTGTGGTCTGGTCAGGACCCAAAGCTGCTGGAGAATTGGGAGGGAAAATTTTCCCTTTGAACTGCATGGCTGTCTGCCACTGTGCTCAGTGGTAATGACTTTACCAATGTTGACTTTTTTTTCTTCTTAAAGCAGCACACACATACAGAGCTTAGCAAAAGTATTTGCTCCTTAATACGTACGTTTTTGACATATTGCCATATTTCAGGCTTCAAACTTCTAGATAAAAAAAAAAACCCAACTATTTTCTAATAATCAACAACATGCAAGACAGAATTATGAAAATAAACCAAATTTATTCAACATTATATATAGTACTAACAAATGAAAAATAGAAAAGTAGGTGTTGCAAAAACATTACCCCCCCTATGAGATAATACTTTGTTCAACCTCATTTTGCTGCGATCACAGCTACATGTCTTTTTGGGTATGTCTACAGGTTTTGCACATCTTAAAACAGAAGTTTTTGCACATACTTTTTCTTAAAAAAGGTCAGGTTCCTTGAGCTTTGATGGTGATCGTTTGTGCACAGCATATTTTAGATCTTTCCACAAATGCTCTGGATGACTGAGGATTGGACTTTGGCTTTGCCATTCTAAAACCTTTTATATTGTTAGTTTTAAATCTTTCCATTGCAGATTTTTCTTTTTGTTTAGGGTTGCTGTCCTGTTAGAAGGTAAACCTGTGCCGCATTTTCAGGTTTCTAGTAGACTCCAACAGATTTTCTGCCAGAATCACACTATATTTGGCTCCTTATGGGGTTGGGCAATATTTTAGCTAGACAGTGGATTCACTTCTTTGCCTGTTATATCTCCATGGGAATATTTTTTTTCCCTTTCTGAATGCTAGAGAGAGTCTCCCGATTGGTCACACACTACTAGGAGGATGACTCACCCTGCTTCTTAAAATCTGAAGAAATCTGATGAGGGGATTTACTGAAGTCAATGTGTAAGTGTTTAGTAAGCATAAACCTAGAATAGCATTATTCATTTGCATAGCTAACCCCCTGTCCTCTGCCCACCCGTGCTCCTCATCCTGAGTGTTGGGTGTGTTACTGAAAAACAATAATTAGTTTCAGTTACTCCTTACTTCATTTAAAATGTAATTCAATTAGTCCCCCCCTCTCCTCCAAATGACTGACAGTAAAAATTAGCACTTTACTTTAAAAGTAGCGATCTAGGTACAAACTACAGTATGTACTTGCATACTGTATGTCACAAAAGTTATTACACCCCTCACATTTTTTGCAGATATTTCATCATAGTGTTGGTAGAACAACACTGACGAAACATCGCTTTGACACAATAAAAGGTAGTCTGTGTAAAGCTTAATTGCTGTGTAAATTTATTTTAACCCTTGAAAACCCCAAATATAGCCATCAACAGCTAAACCTCGTTGCAACAAAAGTGTGTACACTGTACAGCGAAAGTTCCTGAAGTGTATGGTCTAAGTACTTTCAGGTTGACCCCCCACCCCTTCAGTCTCTGCACCAATGCTGGCTGGTAGCACTCCTGTGCCTATGTTTTTTAGATAGCATTTGGGTGTGACACTTTGCACACTTAGCCAGCTCCTTTGGAAATCCAACACAAGCCCCGTTGTGAGTTCTGATTTTTTAAAACGCTGGAGGATCTTGGTCACTGTACTGCAAAGCATCATCAATGTTAGCAATCATCATGTAGCCTTGGACAGCCTAATGTAGTGCCAAAATTATTTATTTTAAGGTCCCCAGAGATTTCCTTGCCACGGTGTGCCATCTTGGGAGTTTCAGTGACCAGTATGACAGAGTTTACAACAAATTTAACGCACCTGCTCCCTTTTCATACCTGAGACGTAGTAAGCGTGACAAGTTACATGGCAAGCAGTGCTTTGTTTGGATATATAGGGGTGTAGTGTCTTTGGGGTGTATTGATGGCTATATTTTGAGGTCTATTTATAGGGTAAAATACATATACTCTGCTATATAAGCTGTACATAGATTTGTCATTACGCCAAAGCAATGCTTCTTAAGTGTTGTTGTAATAAACATAATTCAATCTCTGCAGAAATGTGAGGGGCTTACTCACTTTTATGACATACTGTAGAACCGGATCTCCTAAAACTACTTTAAATGGCTGCATAATAAAATATGTACTATAAACGTGTTACGTATTTTTTTGGCTTTTGTAATCTTAAAAACTTGCAAACATACACATACACTCCATATCTATTTTGTCTCTAGGCTTCAAACCACTCAAAGATTTCAATTTCTGGATTTTGTCCAAAACGTTTTGCGGCTGTGTGTGCAGGCTCAGTCACATCACAGGGGAACACACATACGCTTGACAAGACTTAAATCTGTAATTAATAAAGCCATGCGCGTTCGGCACGCAGATGTGGCGGGTGTCAAACCGCTCTAATGCATTTGCACCAAGCGAGGCAGTAGGTTAGGGAAATGGTTTCCTCTGTACAATGGGGTGTCTGTCAGTCTGTGTTGTTTCAGAAGGGGGCCTCATTCCCCTTTTCCCTTTTGTGCCCCATGTACATTCTTAATTTAACGTGGGAACGACACACGCCAATCCAACGTGCCAAAGGGTTTCAGATTTGCAAAACTTTTCAAAACTTTGTTACGCCAAAGGGGAGAGATGTCAAAAGTACAAAGGTCCAGTACTTAAGTTATATGTGGTGTTACTAGTGTAAGAATCTACTGTCATAAAAGTAGAAGTTGTAAGTAAAACTACAAAAATACCAACTTGAAATCGTATAAGTGACTAGAATTAGCAGTAGCAGTAGCTCAGTAGGTAGAGCGCTCGTCTTGGGATCAAGAGATCGCAGTTCGAATCCCGGCTCGTCCGTGTTACATGTCGAAGTGTCCTTGGGTAAGACACTGAACCCCTAATACCCCCAATAAACAGGTTAGCGCCTTACATGGCTGCACGGCCGCTATTGGGAAATGTGAAGCACACTGTAAAGCGCTTTGGGAAGTCATTGACTTGAAAAGGGCTATATAAATGCAGATCATTTTATTTCATTTCATTTCATTTCATTTCAAAAGACAAAAATCTATCCTGATGAAATTTCCAGTTTCCTAAACCCGGAATATAATTGAAAAGGACTAATAGAGCAGAGGGGAATTGTGATTAATCTGTTTTGCATGGATTAGTAAGATTTTGTTCCTTTTTAATAGTATTATCTTACCTGTAACTATGGCTTTTTACAGCATATTTGCATGAACACATGTTTTTTTTATAGATATAGCAACCAAGGAGTAGACTATGTTTCCCTATAGCATTCAAACAGGATCCGTAAATGAATTTTCAGTTGTAGCATTAAGCTAGCGATGTTTTAAACATTAGGCATGTTTCATATTTAAATATACATTAGATGAAATTTTTGTGTGTTTAGTTTCAAAATTACCTTTATAGTGTCTAAAAGATTTAAAAGGTTGTAACCTCCATCTTCAGCCTCTTTCAAGTCAAGTCAAGTCAAGTCATTTTTATTGGTATAGTCCTTAATCACAAATAGTCTCTAAGGGCTTCACAAGTTATTACATATAAGAAGTTTAGGTTATCCATATGCTATAGAGTAGAAGTGAGTTTTAAGCTTAGATTTAAACATTTCCACTGAGGTTGCAGATCGGATCTCAGGGGGAAGAGCATTCCACAACACCGGTGCCCGGATGGAGAACGCTCTCGAACCAGCGGAACACTTCTTGGCTCTTGGGATCACCAGGAGACCGGCGCTCTCGGAACGAAGGCTTCGGGCCGGGACATAGGGGGAAATCAGATCTGAAAGATATGAGGGGGAAAGTCCATGTATGATTTTGTATAGTAATAGGAGAACCTTAAAATCGCATCTTAGGCTAACAGGGAGCCAATGCAGGTTAGCCAAAATTGGGGTGATGTGATCGTACTTTTTTGTCCTTGTTAAAAGCCTCGCTGCAGCATTTTGTACCAGCTGAAGACTCTTGAGTCTGGTCATCGGAAGACCGGAAAGTAGTGCATTACAGTAGTCGAGGCGGGAGGTAACAAACGCGTGAATTATGATTTCCGCATCCGACTGAGAAAGTATAGGACGAATTTTAGCAATGTTACGGAGATGGAAGAAAGCGGTTCTAGTAATTTTCTTCACATGTGTTTGAAAGGACGGATCGGGGTCGAAAATGACACCTAAATTTTTAAGTGAGTCGCTCTGTGTGATGTGGCAATTGTCTATGTTCACAGCGGTTTTAGAGAATAAGTCACGGGACTTAGATGGACCAATAACTAACATTTCAGTCTTTACTTTCAGTGTCATGTGAAGCGAGAGTCAATATAATAATAATAATAATAATTTCCTTGTATTGTCATTCTGTGTAACAATGTACACAGAACGAAATGTCGATTGCACCTGACCCGTTGTAGCGAGCCGATGCAGCCGCAGCCAACAGAGGGCGCCGCCGACCACTTTTTAAGTCTTAGGATGCTGTCATATGTTTTTTTTCTCAATAAAAAATCTACAAGGTGAACAAATTATTTTTCATATATATATATATATATATATATATATATATATATATATATATATATATATATTTTTTTTTTTTGTTTTTTTGTTTTTTTGTTTTAAACAATGAGGATATAGTATTGTAATACTCCTCTATCTGAACGTACTACTTCTACTGCTGGTTGAGGGCTATTGTTAGGTGTTTTTGTTCCTACCTGACAGCCATTTTTAAAAAATGTTGAACTGCCTGTCAAAGAGCATGGCCGGCATGAGTAGTGAGGCGTACATGTACCTGCATTCCTGCCATTCCTCGTGAATATCGTCCACCGGCAGGGGCTTTCCTCAGCCCTGCATGGACGCTCAGATGAGAACAAACAGGATGTCGGCTTCACAGGAATGAAGGAAGACTTCCTTTCGCTGATTCCCGAGCAATCTCAGCAGTTATTTTTAAACTCATTCCCTTGCACTTCTGTTCATGGTTCTTTGGTTTTTCATGGTCAGGGAAGCCAGCTGATTAAAGGCCATTCACATAACTGTCTTTCAGGTTCACTCAGAGTACATTCTAAATTCTGTGAACATCTGGCTGTGTAAGATATTTGATTCTTAATTGGTCAAACTCATTGCAGGGATTACAGTTTCAAGCTTTAAGAGACAAACATGCCATATATTCCACCCAAAAGAGAAACATCTGCCATTTAACCCCACTTTTGATAAAAGGCCATCAGACGGAAGTCGATGAAATAAAAGCTAACAGTAAGTTAAAGTTCTCTAGCTGATTAAAATAAAAGTTGGCTCAAAGAATGTTTCTTACAGCTATTACTAATGTAATTTGTGTTTTTAAAACAGGTAAGCAAGCAATTGTCACCAGTTTTTATCATCTTCAATCAACGGCATTGTCAAAATTGCCACCCGAGAGAGCCTGTGCAAGTATGTGCATTTCGTGTGAAGCGCGAATAAACTCTTGTATTTTTCATCTTTAGGGGGGTTTGGGTTGGCAATTGGACTGTATTTGAAACAGTCCTTTTCTTGCTTTTACCATTTTCATTCGAGACTGAAGAAAACCGTGTGCATGCACATGAAATCGCACTCGTGATCTCAACCCCCCCATATATATATATATATATATATATATATATATATATATATATATATATATATATATATATATATATATATATATATTCACACATATATTTCCATATTAATATATATACTTTCCACTTTTTAAGAACACCTCAAATGGTGGACCCCACTTTTAAGTAATATTATTGCTTTTTTATTTTAGGGAAGAATACAGTAAAATCTAAAATTTGGTTAAGAATATAGTAAAATTCCAACTTACAACAAAATTATTAACCTAAGTGAATAACCTCCTCAGCCACAGTGACCACAGAAGATAAGAGTAACATAATATTATCAATTTTGGCGACATTATAATCTACACTTAAAAAAACAAAATGGAAAAACACAAAACTAGTGGAAGGAATTCATTTTCTAACATTTATGACAGTGTGCCATCAGATTTTTTCATGAAACAAATTGTGCCTGAGGTCAAAAAAAGTTGAGAAACACTGATCTGTACTCATTGCATTCTCTACCCTCATGATAATAAACACCAGTAAAAAAATTAAACAATCCCAGACTGCTTTGTGTGCGGTCACATTCTCCAAATTCAATAGTTTATGTCCAAAAATACATAGAAAATCTACGTCAAATCACCATATAAGACATACCTGCTCAAACCTGTTGATAAATTGCTAAATAAGTTTGAATGTGACCATCCCAGTGCTCTGTTTGCAAACAAGCACAGGGGCTATAGAATCGCTCAGTTTTTATTGCTTTGTTTGGTTACAGCCCTTCAGTACAAGTTTCCTGCTTTGTTGTGGCCATCTTGTTCAAATGACCAAAATAAAGAGCCATCACCTGATCAGATGTCTGGCTAGAGAAAGGGTGGCAGTATTTTCTCACACTCTTGGCACTCCCCTTGGTGCTAAAAGCAACACCCATGATTCATTTGGGCATTGTTCCGCAAAATGTGTAAAGATACTTGCGGTCATGTTACAGGCTGCATCCTTTAGAATAAACCTGACATGAGTCAGATGGGTCAGTTTTTGATTTCCTGTCAAGTTCCAAAATTCCACAAGGACAAACTCCTCCCTTTGCATTCACAAAGAGAGGAAAAGAGAAAGTCATTAATAAGCCAGCAGGATGAGTATGGTGAGGGCCAAATATGTCATAAATGTGATGTCATTCTCAAGGGTCGCATGACTTGTTGACGTCATCGCCCATGTCGCCCATTGTTCCCAGATACATGCAGTTTGGCATCCTGGGGGGGTTGTTTTGTTGTGTATCTAAATTGTTCAAACCTCACATTGTTTATTTGCTGTTAATAGTGTCAATAAAATTGTTCAAACCAAAAAATCTGTAAGTCTCTGTAAGCTATTTATACCATTTTCGTTTTCTTCTACATTTATTTCTACAAGACATAATCCATTTGAACTACATCCAGGCAAAGCTGGCACAGCTCTTGCACGTTTTTCTTATTTTGGTAGCCTGAAATATGCTTAGTTAATAGCCCCATATCCATTCTGTTTTTTTTTTGCCTCTTTGTTGGCTCCACTTCCTGGCATGAATCAGCTTCACTTTATTTCTTCATAGGCAATTTCCTGCTTTGAAACAACAAACATTTAGAGACACGTCTCATTTCACAATATAATCTGCAGTACCTTTATTAATAGATATTTTGCTGCTCTTTTTAATTAAGAACATATACCGTGCTTATCCGTGTATAAGACGCACTTTTTTTATTTTTACCTCAAAACGACCGAGAAGTTAAGGGGTGTTCTACACATGAGGTTTTAAATTTGTATATTACAATATTTGTGGAATGATTCAGTCAATAAATATCGCTTACAACAATGGAAAAACAATGATTGCACGTTGGCATTAGATTTTATCTCATTCCCACACTATTTTTACTCAGTACAATACAAGAGATGAATGTTAAAGAATGGAGAAAGCAAAAAGTCATCCTGAGAGATAGAAATAAACACAAAAAAGGATAACATGGGAAAAAAACCTTTTGGTGTATTTGATGATGGAACAGTTTTAAAAGGACATTAAAATAAATAAATTGTAAATTTTATGATTGTGTTGTGTTCCGAGTGTACTTTCTTAAGACACCTTAAAAAAAGTTTGTTTTTTGTCTCATCAGTCAACAGAATATTTCACCAAAATCCTGAGGATAATCAAGTTGCTCTTTGGCAAATGTGACACAACTCTTTGTGTTGTTTTGTGACAGCACTGGTTTATGCCTTTGGCTTTGTGACCTTTTCTAGACTGAGTTCAATCACTTTTTTCCTAATTTCTGCTGGAATTTCTTTAGATTCTGGCATGTCAATTGTGTTCTTTAGATTTTGTAGACTACTTCACTTTGTCTAACATATTCAATAAGTGATTTATTGATTCAACCTAAGTGGTGACAATCAGTTTTTGGTGTGGCCTGTGGAATTGAACTTTTCTTTTTTTACTTTTTCCTAATAGGCCAGCTAGGCCTACATTTTTATGCCTTAATTAAATTGTATAAAAAAAACGGATTTCTTTGGGTTGTCTCTATGTGATATTAAAATTCGTTTGATGTTGCAAAAAACACAGAATTTAGGAGGGAGGCGGATACCTTCTTACAACACAGGAGGTACAGTGTGTGTGTGCGTGTGTGAGTGTGTGTGTGTGTGTGTGTTAGTGGGTAAAGTGTGAAGCACATTGTAAAGTGCTTTGGGAGACCATTTAACGTTGTATATCAGTCTTCTCTCTGCCGCAACCTGAATTTGATCCATCCAACCGCAATGTTTGAGCTGAAAAAAATGGTTTATGCCGATTTTTATTGGAAAATAAGGGATTGCCGATACTATCTGAACTGTATAACAGAGATGACACTTGTGCTAATGTACACTGAGGTCCTTGACCCATCCTAAAGTAGAGACCCCGCTTCTGGGCCCCACCCAGATGAGCAGACGTTCGGATTTGTATGGGATGAAGCAGGCCGTCTGGGTCCGTGTCTGGGCCGCCCACTCTTTTCCCTTGAAGCTGATGACAACTGTGTCTCGCCTGTGAGAAAACGGAAACACACTTTGTGTTTCCAACGGTGATAAAGCCTCAGCCACACACTGTAAAAATATATTAGGAACCATTATGGGCAGGGAAATAAATAACCCAAAAAATAGTGCATTTTTCTTAAGGTCACTGGTAAAAACATTAGTGGAAGCGGATTATTATAATCGAAAACAATTCCTGTGTTTATATTTTTTTGTGTATGTGTCGCAAGGAAAATGGGCTCTGTGAGAAAGGGGCATTTCCACTGAAGTAGGAGTGGAAAATTAGTGCTGTAAAAGAAGCAGTTGTTGATACACAAAGAGCCTTAATTCATTACAGGTGAGCCAGACAGGCAAATTTAGAATTGCATCTGCTGTAGTCTATGCAGAAGATTGAAGCACACAAAATGTGTTATATAAGGAAGTGCAAAGCTCCATGACTGGACGATGCAAAGTTGGGTTGTCCAATCGCATATCACTACTTTGATTGTGCACCATCGGAAACTGCTTTCCTCTCCAATTGTGCGTTCCCACAGGTCTAAAGAAATCTAAAATGAAAATAATGATATTATGTGTTTATTGAATTGATTTGAAATCATTTATAGGGTTAGATGCATGTTCCTGTCATATTCACTAAATGATACATGGCGCTCAGCCTTCTTAACAGAGGAGAGCAACAACTGATTGGTTTCATTAAAATTGCAGATTTAACTGGACCACAACTTGAACCTGCTCCCACCAGGTCAAAATTGATTCCTCCATAGCAAAAGGTCCTTAACTTCTCTGTGTCCAGACCAGTGTTGAGCTGGCCCCTGAAAAACAGTTATTAGTCACAGTTACTTAATTAAATAAGTAACTCCATTAACCTCTCAGATTACTGACACTCAAAAGTAGCAAATTACTCTGTAAGTAACTATCTAATTACCAAAACCGCATATACTAACATTCTCACCTTTTTCTCCCATTTTTTATTGAAAGGTAGAATATTATATTTCTAGTCTGCTTCTACACCACACAAGTTTAGAATAAACAATCTGGAGTGTTGATTCAACTATATGTACGACATTTGGTAGGACACATGGAAAAGATTCAGATTCAGATATACTTTATTGTCATTCTTGTACACGTGTATACAGAACGAAATGTCGATACATTTGACCCGCACAGTTTCCTTGAATGTACAGATATAAATAAAATGTTGTATTGAGTTGGAGTATTGAAGTACTAATAATATACTAAATAGTTATAGCTATGTATAGGATTATACAGTAGTGCAAAGAGTGCAAGATGAGCAGCTAACCAGATGTGCAAAATAAGTACTGATACTGTAATCTTAAAAAAAAATCTTAAAGTGTTTTCAGTATTCTGCCAAGAATTTTTATTATGTATGTAAAACATAGCTGAAAAGTAAAGATTGTTTTGGGCATTAATATCTTGGTTTGTATTATAAACTGGCAAATAAACCTCCTGTAAGTATTAACTCACACAAAAGGGCTGGATTCGTCTGGCACATGTTCATTTATTCTAAGAATGGAGGAGTAAAATACCCTGTAGGAAAACATTTATTTCTCTTCTCCAGTCTCTCTGGGATCTTCCAGCAGGATTTGAAGGTCATAAAGTCAGCTCAGGCAATGTCATAAATCAGCTGGGATTAGAAAGCCATTCAGTTAAGGGCATTTGGACTAGCCCGACTGAGTCACCTCCCCATGCCTGCCCCCCTATGAGCAGGAGTCTGAGTATGATTGCAGACCCCCATCCGCACAACCTCTTTACCCGTATTGAAAACCTGAAACCCGCTAGTGCTTGATTTTAAGACTTTGCTTTTTCCTCAGCCATTCTATTTTCTATATGCCTGCAATTAGTATCTGTTGTCAAAATCCGGTTCCATTGAGACCAATTTCTGTCGTGTCGTCATGCTTTATCCGTCAAAGTTGTGTGATGTAATCATTTCACGTCTCACCTCGCTCTTACTGTGTGTGATGTAAGATCCAATAACAACAAGCACTAATCCGCGATTTAGCTGCCATTATTTGCTCACGCTTTGCTCTTCCTGTGGCACCACGAGGATGAAATTCCAGGTTGCAATTAATTTTGAAAATATTCTGGTGCTTTCTAACAAAATAGTTTAAACTCATTTTTTCCTTAGACATGCCAGACAAATATTTCAAACACAATAGCAGTACCTTATAATGACAAAAGCAGAACTCTTTTCTACAAGGAGCAGTTAGGCATTTGATCAATAATTCGAGAAATATAACCCCATTTTTCAAATTTACTGTCAAACTAAACGTCATACAAACACATTTTTTAACAACATATATTTCCAACAACTTCTATATTTACTTTGCTTTGTTTGAATTGACATTTTTTGTCTGCTTTATTTTTCAACACATTCTCCATTAAAAGAGAATACGTGAACAATTTTGCTAATGTTTTTCTCTAGTTAAAACTTTATTATAGTAATTATACTACAGACAATTTGATTTTTCTTATATTATTTTATTTCTTAAAATTAAGTCTTCCAAAACAAGTCTAGTAAGTTGATTGTTGACTGACAATTGGGATGGATTCGCGAATGGCTGTCTGTCTATGTGTGTCCAATGATTGGCTGGCAATAGGTCTCTGGCAGAGATGTCCAAACTTTTCAGAAAGTGTGCCTAATTTTGGTAAACTGAAAAAATGAGAGGGACAACTATTTAGCTTAGCATTCTTTGAACAGTCTCTACAAAATTAATCCTCCGTGAAAGGTTTGCTGTGCTTGGTGATCTGCGTCTCAACCTTGTAGCTCGCCTTTGTAGCATTTTCATTTGACATGCAGGGTCTTGTGAAAAAGTGCTGCTGTGCCATTAAAACAGCTTCCAGGTGCTTCACCTTTCACAGCGTTTATTTCCAGTTAACATGTGGTAGTCAGCATGTTTTGTTAGGCAGTGCCTCTTGATATTATATTCTTTAAAAACAGCCACAGTCTCTCGGCAAATTAATCAAACGCAGTTGTTTTGGATTTTGGTGAAAAAATAATCCAATTTCTACTAGTCCTTGAAGCGGTGACCCTCACAGTCAAATTTCATTTTGTATTTACAGTTGCCATGTCAGAAATGGGGTGGTATAAAATTCTCACAGAAACCCAAGGGCAGGTGGCCAAACAGCTTGAGCCATCATCTTTATTTTTTGTACAAATTCATTTTTGCCGCGGTCAATATTAATGGTGGGCCACGAATTATTAATTTCATGACATAGGCCGCGGGCCAGTAAAAAATTGATCACGGGCCAAACTGGCCCCCAAACCGGACTTTGGGCCTGGTTTATGGTGTGCCCTGCCTTCTGCTCGATGGTTGTTTTCGTGAGCATTTCAGGAAGTGGAGTAGCTGCTGGGGCTTCCCTACCATAGCTCTGGTGTTGGCAGACTAGAGGAGGTCATAGGAAATGATCACACCTTGGAGTTTGAAGGAATTTACTCCACACTTTATCCCTGCATTGATGATGACTGGAGCTGGGTCCATGCTTATCCGCCTGTAGTATGACTTCCTGAGATGTTATGGTGTTCATTATGAGTTGTTTTTTTCCGAACACCATGTTTCAGTGTAACACCTCTCAGATCGCTGCCTCATTCCCATCATAGACAAGACCTACTAAGGGAGTGTCAACAACAAACTTTACAATTGTGTTTTCAGGGTGGGTCAGTGATCAGTTCGAGGTGTAGAGGGTTCATAGTATGGGCTCAGCATACATCCTTAAATTGAGTCGGGCTCAGTGTTAGGCTGGCCGAGCTTCACAGACTGTGTGTGGTTAAAAAAGAAAGTCTATAATCTGGCGGTGGATGGAGGAGAGACCTGGGTGGGAAAGTTTCTCCATTAGGATGTGCAGGATGACGGGGTTGAACGCCGAGCTGAAGTCCAGGAAGAGCATCCTGACATAGATCCCTCCATTTCTGCAAATAAAAGACAGTAACACTAGGCTATTTTGCTATCAAGTAATGGGTGCAGAAGCTGCCCGACTTACGAACGAGTTAGGTTCCGAACGATCGTTCGTGAGTTGAATTTGTTCGTAAGTTGCTTCAGTGCTATGTTTTGTATGTTTAAGGTTTATATAAGTATGTTTAAATCTTGTATAAGTAACCTGTATTGTTTTGTACGAAAGAATAAACATTTCATAAAATAATATGCTCTATAGAGATAAATAAAAGAGGTTTAACTTAATTTTGGGAGATGCGCTTCACGAGGTCCTCCTCCGTGGTAAAAAGTGTCCGCAAAAAAAGCGTTTCAACCATTTTCCCAACCGCATCAAGCTTCCTTATTCAACTTTCATTTCAAAGAGACCGTAAGTGTTTCTGAGTATTTTTGCATGAACAAGGAGCAATCCATTACCCACACAAAAAGACACGCTACATTGGTGGCAGCGGTGGGATTACAAGCAGGTGAAGGAGAGATGTTTACATACTAATTAGGAAGAGGAACCAGATTGTTTTACTTCCAGGTGGATGCTGGGTGACCTCAAACAATGCCACACGCGGGTAGTGGCACAAAGAAGCACTACAGTGATGTTCTGCACACAATACAAAATATAATTTACAGCAATGTCTGGATATTTTTCGACATCCCGAAAAAAATGTTTATATCTACCGTTTTATGTAAGTCAAATGGTCGTAAGTAGGGGAGCGTCCGTATATGTTTCTCTAAAGCTCAAAATGAACTTAGAAATTGTTTTGAAAACAGAACATTTTGTTGTTAGGTCTCTTAAGGTGCTATTCAGCATGGGCCACGGAGATGGAAAAAGATAGTGTTGCTAATCCAACCAGTTCATCAGGTTGAGTATTGTACTTGCGGTGTTCTTGAACTCGATTCCGCTCAAACAGAATCGGGGGCAAACCGCGACCCTGCCCGCCAACTATTGTTAGAGATTTTCTATGAGGAGTTGAAGAAAACTGTCTCAAATGTCAAAGGATGGGAATGGCACAGCACCAAATCAAAACAAAGCTTTGTATTGAATGGAGCCAGGTCAGAGCCAAAAGGCTCTTTGGGGGAGAAAACGTGGGTTGAACAGAGCATTTTTCACATTTCTGTAGTACTCTGCCTCTAAAACGTCTCTACTTCTTCCCTTGCTTCTTTTTTTAGCTTGTAATGAACACAGGAAGTGCCAAATTGTATTGCTGTGGGGTGAAGCAAAATTAAATTACCCCAATTCAATTACCTGGCTTCAAATGGCATATAGGAGATGTTTGTGTGTTTTTTGAGCTTGTCATTTGACCCTTTTAGGTTAGTTTTTTTTAATCTACCACCATTTGTATCTGGCCGTCTACACATTCATGCCTCGGGTGCTCAACTGACTGTTCAACTACTATGAAGAACAATTACAACATTTAATGGCTCCGCAGTGTCAGCCTCTGATGGTGTGCTTTTACATGACACATTTATTTACTCATTAAATCAGGTCAGAGTATACTGGGATGTTATTAGCTCCATGGATAATGTAACAGCTAAATAGGGCCTCATTGCTTTTGACAACATGACTTGCTAAGAAAACAAGACCACTTGCTTCCAGACCTGCACGGTTGCTGGTATCTAGATTTAATAGAGTTCTGTTTTTTTCTTGATCCATCTTGTGCTAGATAATCTAGGTGGATTTTACCTAATCCCCATTTATCTATTTGAACAAAAGAATGTTTTCCCCAATATTGTTGCAGTGACAAGTTTCCTGCTTTATGTTGATAAGGCTCATGGATCGTGATGAATATATCAAGCCAGAATAGAATAGATAGAATAGAATATACTGAGATAAACATAGGTAATATGTTTTCCAGAAGAATTAAATAAGAAGGAGTGGGGTTAGACAAGACCAGCAAGTTGTGATCAAATTTAGTTCTATAAACACCGCACATTCTTGCTGTAATTTTGGACATCTGGTACGCATGTTGCTTCTCTTTTTCCCTCCTGTGTGGCTTTTGCTAAACTCAAATTTATCAACATTTGCCATCTGCGCATTTGATTCATTTGCTTTAAGATGTGAATGTATTTTTGAACTGTTGTACTTTTACCATAGTATGAAGCAAGACATGTTATTCTTGATGATTAATTTTAAAATATGTATTTTAAAATAATAGTGCTTTTGAGATTGTGTACATCAACTGAAGTCCTCTCTTTTTTCTTTTGTGCTTTAAGAAAGCTTCTTAAAGATATTTGAATATGGTCAATTAAAATGTAAACAAATCAATGTTGGATCAAAGCACTATTCTGGACAAATATACTGAATATGTACTGAATTTCTATGTATATATATGATGACACTCTATTGAATGGAGAAACATTTCTGAAAGTGGATGCTAAAGTGAAGCACTAATGCTCTTTCGCTCACAGCAGGCATCGTGATTCATGAGCAGGCAATGTGGTTGCATTGCGGAAAAATTCAGCTGAAAACGCTCTAATGGGATATTCCCGTAACTGTCATGGGTCGTGTGTTTTCCATATGTTTGAAACACGTAGGGATGAGTAGGTAAACGTCATGTGATCATACATAATCCTGTCGCTCTTGAAGCCCAAGGCTGTGTTTTGTGGTCTCGGGTTAAAAGTCAAGTTGACCCATCATTTGTTGATCACGTTGATGCAGATGTAAAAGCGCGATGCCGGTACACATGGGTATAACCAGCCTGTTTTTGGTGCAGATTGAGCAAATTCAATCTAAGCACCCCCACAAATTGTAGTGGGAGTTTTGGTGTATTGCAGTGAGAGTATGTTATTACGGAAGTGTCATAATTCAATTTCTAAAAGGAACATATTATTATTATCATTAACAACTATACTACTATTCTTGTTGTTAAGCGTTGTTATTGTTGTTATTTTGCTGTCACCTTTATAGTATGAAAATGTATCACAATCTGGATCTATATTTATGTACATTGGTGATGATGGAAAAACCAAAACAAAAACTAAATAAATGAGGATACAATCACATAGAGATACATTTTAAAAGGAAAACAACAAACATGTACTGAACAACTTATAGTTATGGTAGACATGTGGGAGTATTGATGCTGGAGGTATCTGTCTCAAGCTCCCATTTCTTGTATGTTTACTCAGCAATTGGTGTTCCTGCTGCTTGGGAGCGGCACCCTCTAGCAGGTTCAAAGCTACTTTGTATGAAGGAAAACACACACCGAAAAACAGTGAGTTGATGATGAAATTGAAAATAGTGACGGTGATGATTTTTTTTTTCATTTTAAAAAATAATATTTGTTTGAAAAGTTTTACTCATTCAACATTCATTTATTAAAAACGGCCTTAAAACAAACATCCAATTCATGAAAATGTCCTTTAGAAAGTTATTTAAATTAAAATGATATAATTACAATATACATTTGGTATTGCTTTAAGTGAAATGAAAATGTGTTTTTAACAAATGTATAATTCTTCAAGTTTTTTTTTTTTAAAGCATTGAGGTTACATCCTGCTTATTAGTTGAATGACTTGATTTGTTGGGGTTTGTTTGTGTGTTTGTGTTGGGCATCAGTTGATACAAACCAGATATGAATTGCATCATTCAAAAGATGCAGCTCAGGAAGAAAACTAAACATTTTACTGTAATCTTGTTTTTATTGGGAGAACAATTTATTTCACAAGTATCAACACCAAGTCCACAACCTCATGTCGCAACTCAAAATCTCTATTTCCTACTTGCAATGTCAATGGGAATTGACTTTGGGTTGAATTTAGAACTTCATCTATAAATGAGATTATTTATGTATTTTTTTACTTATATGCTATTTATATAGTTTAAAATGGCTTACTGCAACCTAGGACACATTTTGGCCAAGGATACTATTATTTTTCAGCTCTCTTGGAAATATGAACAGTAAATCCTTGTTATGTTTGTGGATGCATGCTAGCTAGTATGCCAACTTCTTTATTTTTTCCGTTGTTTTTTCTTGTATTTAATCTTCAAATTTACCACTGTTGATGCATTAATGCCACCTTTACCCAAATCAGTGCTTCCAAAATAATTTCTGTCCAGCCCCCCTTGGATTAGGAATACCTCTTCCCCCATAAAAAAAACCTCAAGTGTTTCGGTGTAATGTCATTATTTGACAGATTAATTTATTTGGCTTTATGTTGTACGCTGCCAACACTTTTAAAGATAGCAAGCACACTGGTATTTCATAGTCTAACACGATTTTATCAGTGAAGCTGATTGCATCCTCTGCTTTGATAAACCTCCTCGTCTTAGCTTTCGTGAGACTTTAATTTTCATCTTTATCCCTATCTCTATCCGCCTGTCTTCTTATCCCTGTAAAATATTTTTCGTGGTGTCACTGGAGGGCTTGCAACACTTTGTGTCTACACTTCATACTCTTTCTATAGGCTATACATGTGCAAAGCGCGGCTGCTTCACCACTAAGTGGATACTCTGCTAATGAGAGCACTGTTGCCCCCTAACGTTGTGGAGGTGCAATTACATTTTGTTCTAGGCATTTAAAAAAAAGTACCCAATGTGAAACTATTCCCAGTGGAGGGGCAGCTTAGCGCCCTCCCTCCTCCCCCAGGGGCACATACCCCCCTATTTGAGAACTCCTGACTTATATGAATGTACTTCAAAAAGTACTTCTCCATAGTCAGAAGTAGAAGTTTTGCTCTCAATATCTGCTTTAATTTTATTAATACAAGTCATGAATCTGGATAGGTCACAAGATCCAACAATCTTTGAAGTAAAATAAAAAGTTGTCAGTCCCAATCTATCATCATGAAGTTGTAAAACATATATATGCCTTCAAACTCAAATAAAAGCTGTTTGCATTTAATTTAAGCAATACAAAGTGTTTTTCCCCAAGGTGTGGTGTTTTTTTTTTCTTTTTCGAACTGCATACAGCTCTTTTTGACTGTGGTTGTGGTTAAAGGGCAAGCGTGGCCTCAGTGCTAAGACGTGCTGTGACTGAGAACCGCCTCCCTCGGTAGGTTGCCGAAAGTCAACACAGGAAGTGAGATCATCGCAAAAGCCCCCTAAATTTAAACTGAAATCTGACGTTGGTAGCGTTGGCCTATAAAGTTTCTGCCACCCACTCATCCATTACAAATTGTAAAATTAACACGCTTTTTTTGTATGCCAGGCATGTTAACTCACTCACTAAAACCTTTACACCTATTGTATTGCTTTCTCAGAACTCTATGAACCTTCCCCCAGACAAAGCCCGGCTCCTCAGGCAGTATGACAACGAAAAAAAGTGGGACCTGATTTGTGACCAGGTACATTGGACTGAATGTTTACACACATTTTCAGTACGCTCCACCAAATGAACAAATAAAACTGCATCCATTCGTCTTGTTTGGCCCCCAGGAAAGGTTTCAAGTCAAGAATCCACCACACACTTACATCCAGAAAATACGAGGCTACTTGGACCCCGGTGTCACCAGAAAGGTTGGGAACGGTCTTAACAACAAATCAACGAATTGGCTACCTAGAGGAGTGCATAAATTAAGGCAATACTTTTTTTCCACTTTGCAGAAGTTCCGCAGGAGGGTGCAAGAGTCGACGAAAGTTTTAAGGGAACTGGAGATATCCTTGAGGACAAACCACATTGGGTAAGGTCCATTATCCTGCCTTACATCTGTCGATTATTGTGTAAAGCTAAAAGAAAGCCTCGCGTTGTTTCTTTCTTTGCTCTGTCTTGTGCCCGGATCTCCCTCCCATTGTTTGAAGTTGCCAAACTCTGCTGCCGCACTTCACAGAGCCTAGCCTCAGAATGCCCAGATGGTAGCCATTGTGTTGCCTCTGCCGCGTCCACTCCCCGGGAAGCTTTGTTGTGTATGCCAGAGGGACAGGAAGACTGGCCACTCAACCTTTGAAACAGCGGAAAAACACACACTCTACTTGGAAGCCTGCACATTTTAGGCAACATCTGAAATAAAATAACAAATCCCCCCAGAAAAAGCTTACTTGGAAGTGTAAATTAAAACAACTTTTCATATTTCTACTGTTGGGACCAATCTAGAAAAAGTCATAACATTTAATGTTAAATAAAATATAATTCAAAGGGATTTTACTGGGTTTTGAAAAACACAGTGGCGGGTTATTTTGACCCAAAGACACCAGGAGGGTTAAGAACTGTACTCACAAAAAAACAAAACAAGCAGAGAACATTCACTTTTCTTTTAAAACCAAAAATTCAGATTCAGATTCAGAAATACTTTATTGTCATTCTAGTACACGTGTAAACAGAACGAAATGTCGATACATCTGACCCGCACAGTTTCCTTGAATGTACAGATATAAATAAAATGTTGTATTGAGTTGGAGTATTGAAGTACTAATAATATACTAAATAATTATGGCTACGTATAGTATTATACAATAGTGCAAAGAGTGCAAGAGTAGCAGCTAACCAGATGTGCAAAATGGGCAGTCAGGTAAACAAGTCACTGTACAGTAACAATAACACTGTAGTACGATAGTGCAGAGGAGAACAGATGTGCAAAGGAGTGGCTAGGTATAAAGAACTCCTAGTAGTGCAAAAACTAGAAAATAGCATCAAAATTGCAAACCTGGTCCCCCCCAAAAAAATCACGATTAGGTAATTTTCCAAATCATATATAAGCAAATCACCCCAAACGGTGTGAAAAGCCGAAAAACAGCAACGCGATTGACCGAAATTGACAATGGTTTAAAAAGTGCACAAAAGTCCAAATTAAAAAAAAAATAGTAAGGTACAGTATAATAGTCAAAATAATGAACTGGCATCCTATGCTCTCAAATGCAGGTGCAGCTTCACTCTGAATGAATGCCTTTATGGTCATTATACAAGTATAACGAAATTTGAGCCCCACCACAAGTGCATGCAAAAATAAAAACAAGAAAATATGTACAATAAAAATAGAATAAAATAAGGTAAGAACATTTGTGCAACAAAAAAACAGTACTGAGCTACTGTCGGCTTGATATAAAGTGTCTGAAGAAGTGCAAATGTGCTGTCATATGGCAGTGCAAAATGATGATTGATTCTGGTTCAGTTTTTTTGTGCAAACTGGAGTTGAGAATGGTGACAGCTCTTGGGATGAAGCTGTCTCCTAGTCCATTTGTTTTGGCTGGTATGGCCCTGTAGCGCCTACCCGAGGGCAGCAACTTGAAAAAATGGAAGCCAGGATGTGTGTAGTCTCTGATGATGTTTTTGGCCCTTCCCAGGCACCGAGAGTTATAGATGGTGGACTGAAATTGTAGGGGGTGGCCGATGATCCTCTGTGCTGTGTTGGTCACCCTCTTTACGATGGGATATTTTACTATTCTTCCAGAATACATTATTAAATTGTGTATTTTTGAAAAATATGACTTCCTTTTCAGCATGAAGAGATGATTTAAGACAAATACAAATTTTAAAGTGTGATTGTGAGATTGGACTGTCTTTACTATATAAGTTGTGTAGCGAGGAACAGTGCCAACTACTGGGAAATTTTGCGTCAGTGCTGAAGCATCCCAGGCACTGAACTATGGCATCAACTTTTCCAGAGCGTAGTTTAACTTAAAGAAGAAAAATAACATTTCAGTGTGTTTCACACAAGTGGATCAAGGTGGGATGGTTTTCAAGGGAACGGGCGTGCTTTTTCATTTTATGGCAGCGTCGGACTCTCATTCCTGACCGTGCCAAGAAAATGCGAACAGTGCTGTATGAAGTGGGGTCAGAGGTGTGCAAGGGGGGAGTTTGTAGACAGGAAACCAATGATCGCGCCCGCCCGCTCACTTGCTTCCCCTCCCTTTTCCCCCTTCACCTCAGAGGCTTTGTTCGTTTCCTCTGTTCTACGCCACCCTCACCTCCCTTTCCCCTTTACTCGCCCGGCTTCCTTCCAACAATCCAGCTTGCTTTCCTGTATCTCAAACTATCATTCTAATAAGAAACATGTACGTCTATTTTAAGAGGTTTTTGAAATCGAAAATCTGAATATTTCAGGCATAGGCTTTTTGCTGTGGCAATTCGTTTTTTATGACATAAAATGAGAGCTTAATTAGATGGAAATCTAGGTCTTGGCTTTTTTATCTATTTGTTTATCAAAAAAGTCATGATAAAAAAGTTTAGTAGACACTCAAAATATGGAGAAAAGACATCAATGGATTTCAAACTTGCAAGCAGAACATGGGAGGACTGTACCAAAAGCCTCAGATAAAAAATTCGAACCTGTTCTCAAAGGTGCTCTCCCAGGCCCCTTCTTTTATTAAATCTCCTAGGTTACATAAAGCAGTCCTATGGGGTGTGGAATTAAAGAACAGTAACATGATTGGATAGAAGTAACAATGATGTAAACAGCGCATAATAATCAAAAATAACAAACAAGAGTGCAAAGTTACAGTCATAACAATGAACAGTGAGCCAAAATAACAAGCAACTGTAATAATTTTAACAGTCAAAATAACGAACATTACTGGGGGCCTCTACAAACTCTGCAAGTGTCCTATGTATTAATAAATTGAAAACATTATTTACTTATCATTCCCCCTTTTGATATCAGCGAAATAAAGCAATTACAAGCAATGTTGATTGTCTGAAAAAGAGAATACAAAACATCAAGTGATTCACTTAACAGGTAGTAAATTACATCAAATGATCATCATTCCACACCTTTGGCAGCGATAACAGAAATCAAACGTTTACTAAATTTCGTAATGAGCCTTTAGCAATGCTGTGGAGGAATTTTGTTTAAGGTCACACAAGAGCACGTCGATTGGATTTGAATCCGAATTTGACCTAGCCGCTCCAGAACCTTGATTTTTTTAAAATCATTCAGAAAACATTTTGAGTGATAAATATGCCTGTGACTGGCTTGCAACCAGTTCAGGGTGTCCCCAGCCCACTGCCGAGCATAAGCAGTCCAGATAATAAATGGATGGATAAATAGGCAAAAAAAACAACAAAAAATACATAAATCAAGAGGGGGCAAATACTTTTTCACTGCATTGTATGTACATACAATTTTTTCAGTGATTTTCTCTCATTTTTACTCATGGTTAAAGTTCTGAATAATGACTTTCTGACCATCTGCTACGCCCTCGCGTCATAGGTGGGTCAGGGAGTTCCTCAACGATGAGAACCGAGGTCTTGACGTCTTGGTGGAGTACCTTTCCTTTGCCCAGTGTGCCGTCATGTAAGTATTTTTTTCCTAAAAGGAACTGAACTGTGTTGGGCTGGTTTGGCTGTAACCTGCTGAGTGGGCACATTACGTCCTTCGGGGCTTACTGAGCTGATTGTGAATCAAAAATGTGCTGGGGGGGTCATGGAATTATTTGAATGTGTCTGTTTACCTCGTTGCATTTTGGCAAGTTCAATGTGGATGCTCTGGATAAGTAATAAAGTTGGCGTAAGTGATGGGACACCTGGTTGCCAACCCAACTGAAAAATTGCGCTTTCCTCCTTTGTGGAGAAGATATTGATTTCTAGGAAGTTTAGGATAGGACACAATCGCTTTTGTAGTTCATTCTCATCAACCCACCACAACCCCGTGTTATCGTTCTCCTTTTTATAACCACATATGGACTTCTTTACCTGGCCATTTTTATAGAATCATGCTAAATTACTACAAGGGCGTATTCGGAAAGGGTTGTGACCTCGATACCACCTTTTTGGATTATTTTAGGAAAACGTCAATAAAGTGATGTCCAAAAAAGTCCTCTTTTATTAGTCAGTATTTTATTGTGGAAATTCACTAGCTTCGATAGTCTTTCATAGTATTGAAGTTGATCTTCTGCTTATGACTAAAGTCTTTCACCTAAAAATAGCAGTTTAAATGTTTTCCAATATTGGGGTCACATTGGAGATGTAATTGGAAAGGTTCTCGAAACATAATTGACTCCATCTTGTGATGACTTCACAATCGGGAGCGGGAAGAATAAAAAATTAACCATAAAAACAGTGGCCAAGCATTTCACACCTAGGCCTTCAGTAGGCTCGATTTCCTACCCTCAATAACTATTTTATGGTTATAAAACATTCATTGCAGCTGCAGCAGTGACACATATAAACAAGCATCAGTATGTGATTACACTCATATAATTACAATTTTATTTAGAAATATAGCCACTTCTTACCCACCAAAATATTTTTTTACTTGCACTCAAAATCAATCTTTTCTTACCTCAAGATTTCAATAACCCTGTCGTACAGATTCCGTGCATTTTAGCTCCATCAATAATTCTTTTCTATTGTTCTCGAAACCAACACTAAAAGTCCAGCCTGTCCTGTCATATTTCTGGCTTAAGTTAGTATTCAATTTCTGAAAAAGAAGACCCTAATGGCCCACCACTGATAAATATAATATTATTTTTATATTTGTATTTATTACTACTGACTATTATGACTAGTTATTGTAATAGTGGGAAAAAAAATCAGTATCCAATGTCCAATATTTCCAAAACTTTTCTTTGAAAATTACATTAAATTAGCAAATGATAACTATAATTATATTTATACGCAAATGTTTTGATTGGACAACAAATAAATGAATGACAAATAAGGACAAAACAGACAAACTCAATCATAAAAATCACTCAATTAATCTATAACGAATGATTGAAATATGTCGTTGTCTTATTAAGATATAATGCCAATTTATTTTATAATGTATTATTTTAATAAAAATCAGTTCAATATCAATTAATCATTGTTTTTTTTACACCTACTCATAAATCAAAGCCCGCCCTTTAAATGATTCCCTTTTAATGTCCGCGGGGAACCAAATTTGGTGTTTGTTTTGGTAAATGGGTGTGAAATAAAATGGGGATCCCTTTCTAATGGCAAATCTAAAGGCTACAGTTCAGAGAATTTTTCCTCATTGTCTTTAAATATTTACCTATTCTTATATTCTTATGTGTGTGAGCATTTCCACGTCGAGTTGATAAACTTTACCAGTGGCCTCGGCCTTTAAATAAAGTATTGCTGCATACACATTTATAGATATTATATTTTATGAAGGGTGGCTTTACAAACTTTTGAACACAAGCCGGCATCTGGAAAACAACATTGTCCTATTGACACTTATTAAATACTGTACTTGGTTGAGCCTCATGTCCCAACATTTCAGCCCACTGATGTTACGTGCAGTTAAAGCTTACTTGAATGAAAAAATTGTATTTGCTGAGCTTGATCCCAAGGCTGCCTAACGCCCCCCCCTGCATCTTGTTTACCTCCCTTGCGCGCCTGTGTTTGCCTGCTTGCGTGCTGCCCAGGTTGGATTTTGAGGGGCTGGAGAACGGGGAGGACAGCTTTGTGGATAAGACCAAAACTTGGAGCAGGTCTATAGAGGATTTGCATCACATGAGCACCCAGCCCTTCTGCAACACGCTGGTGCGCTCGGCCCGGCAGTCCGTCTTGCGG
Organism: Urocampus carinirostris; assembly: GCF_059441175.1. NCBI lineage: Eukaryota > Metazoa > Chordata > Actinopteri > Syngnathiformes > Syngnathidae > Urocampus > Urocampus carinirostris. The sequence goes on along the minus strand of NC_142351.1, from coordinate 26,311,873 downwards.
TAAGACTCGCTGATCTAGCTTCTGTCTGCTGATGCTCATTCCTGACTTGCCCCTGCTTGGCTAATGTGCCCTGCAAACTTGGCATGCTGGTGTCTCGTGCTGGTTCTGTCCAGGCTGAAAAAGACCATGTGTGGGCAGTGTTGCATTGCTGAGTAACAGTCAGTCGTTTTAATCCATTCATCCAAATAAAGGTCTGCAGAATAAACAAAAAGGCAATTTAATAAACCAACCAATGTAAAAGATTTTGTGGCATGATATCAGGTGGTATTTAAATTTATGGTTGTCATATTCCCTTTTTTCTAAAATGTTTTCCATTATCAGCCAAGTTATTCTCTTACCCATAACTAATTATTATCAACTGTGGTATTTTATATTGCAAATGTTCTTGCACCATCAGGATGGAACTTTTCAATTTCATTGTGCATTTCACTAGACCTCACTGCCAATCTTTAATAATTATTAATTAAATAAATGATTCTCCCATTATATTCCATTATGTCATATAGCTACTATTACTCTATATTTTAATAGATATTTTCTTTCAATTAAAAAATAATTCCAACAACCTGGACCGTCACATACTGTACATATTAGGTATGTTTTCACTATTTAAAAAGTATTTCCGTTCATATTTCTGTTATATATTTGGATTTATTATTATCATGTATCACATAGTATATTGCATTTGATTATTCATACAACTATCTTATTTTAACCGTTTTTATAAGTATAGTGTTTTAACCGACAAAATTTTTTTATTTTTTTGAAAATTTATAAAAGGAACACAATATTTGCCATCTGCAATATGTAATAGTTATGCCTATTTAAAAAAAAAAAAAAATTATTATTGTTATTAAGTTAAAAATATATGGAAGAAAATACCTTAAGGATGTTAAGAAAACAAATAATTAAAACAGTATAGTTGATTTAATGTGTTTTTTTCATAATTTACCCGAAAAACATCTTTAACATCTTGTGTAGATATTTTAGCATTTATTTTAGTATTTGGTATTAATTATAAATTCAAAATGTAAGAAAATAAAAAGCATACTACTTCTAAAATATTTCAGTTTAGATTTCCGTGGTATATTTTATTAATATTTATGATCATTATGCAGTATTACATTATATTATTTATTTACTTATTTTTGTAATGTTCTTAATGATGTCACTAATGCACAAATGGAGGCAGTTACAGAAATGCCTGACCCTGTTGAGAGTAGCATATAAACCAGGCTTTCCCATCATGCATCACTCATCCAGAAACCATCACAGCATTTAAATTCTGCCGGACTCCATTCTCACTTATGGCTTTCAGCATGCGACACATGCCAAATTCATGTGATAGGCAATCGTAACACTCATAAGGAGCAAGTTGATAACTTTGACGGTGTGTTGCAGTTATGGTTCGGTCTCCAGCAGCAAAACCATCAAGAACTCCCGACTTGTCAGCCAGAAAGATGACGTGCATGTGTGCATCATGTGCTTGAGAGCCATTATGAACTACCAGGTATGAGAAAAGTCTTCAAAGGCTCTCCCATACATTGTAATATATTTGTCAGTACACGTGTGTGCTTCCTGTACTGCGATGTGTATAACGTTTTGGTCTCACCGCACCCTGTTTTCTTTCTCTTTCTCCTCCCGATCCAGTATGGCTTCAATATGGTCATGTCACATGCACATGCGGTCAATGAAATTGCGCTCAGTTTGAACAATAAGAGCTCACGGTAAGAACAAATGACCTGTGTGTACATTATATAATGACTTTTGTCTGCAATAGATGGAAACAAATGTTCACCTCCTCTCAACACTACTGAAATTGTGACCGACAAAAGCTGCCAATCTAAAAGAAAGTATAATTATCATTACATATTCATCATCATCATCAGCTGCACCGCTTATCCTCAGTAGGGTCGCGGGGTGCTGGCCAGCCAATTGCAGGACACACAGGGACAGACAACTCGCTCGCTCATTCACACCTAGGGACAATTTGGACCGGCCAATCCACCTGAAATGCCAAAGCCAGGTGCCTCTCACAAAGACGCTGTAGTTGTATTTCTCTATCTCTCTCTTTCTCTTTCTCTCTCTCTCTCTCTCTCTCTCTCTCTCTCTCTCTCTCTCTCTCTCTCTCTCTCTCTCTCTCTCTCTCTCTTCCTCCCCTTTTATCCCACTCTCTAGCTCCCTCTCTTTTACTCTCTCTGTCTCTTTCTTTGTTCCTCTTTGTCTCTTTCTCTCTCTGTGTCTTTTTATCTTCTTTTGCTCTCTTCAGGTTTTCCTTTTCTCTCTCTTTTCTCTTTCTCTCTCTATCTCTTTTGCTTTCCTCTTTTCTCTTTCTACCCTTTCAATCTTTCTCTTCTATTTTCTATCCTTCTCTCTTTTTCTCTTTCTTTTTCTTTTTGAATATCTTTCTTTCTCTCTCTTCCCCCCTCTCACTGTTTTTCTTTTTATCTCTTGTTTTTCACATTCCCCCTCTCTCTCTCTCTCTCTTTCTCCCTTTCTTTCTTTCCTTGTTCCACACTCTCTTTCCCTCCCTTTCTTTCTCTCATTTATTTATCTTTTTTTTTTCTTCTCATTCTACTAGTCCGGCCCCCGAGAGAATCAATTTTTCTATAGTGTGGCCCCTGAGTTAAACACCCCTGCTATACATCATCATCTCACCAACCTATAATATCAATATTTTACATGATCATATCCTCATATATCCTCGTAATATATATCATCATATAATTTTAATAATAATAATTTCCTTGTATTGTCATTCTGTGTAACAATGTACACAGAACGAAATGTCGATTGCATCTGACCCGATGCAGCCGCAGCCAAGAGAGGGCGCCGCCGACCACTTTTTAAGTCTTAGGAATGACTCGGCCGGGGCGCGAACCCGAACCTCCCAGTCTCAAAGCGGGCGCCTTACCATCTAGGCTACTGAGCTGGTATAGAACTCCTCTTACCGTCTTTTTGGCCTGCTGACTTCTGGCAGATACTACAGGTCCCTTAAAACAAGGGTTAACAGGCTCAGAGCCAGGTTCTTCCCCAGGGACATCACCACCCTAAACAGGCATGCAACAATGTTAAAGATGTACATATTGTTTGTCATATTGAAAATGGGTTTTCATGTATCATTTTGTTACTGTTTAATGTTATTACACTATTTTTTTTTGCACTATAGTCACGATGCACTTATAAGGTCGTCCAGTCTTATAGCACTACCCTAAATTTTTTGCCTATCTACCTCAACGTTCTTTTAATCTTATTTGTCTGGTTTAGGTCTGTATTACGTGTTTACCCCGGAGGGCCATGTCTTATCATGTTGTAGACAATATTTACCATGTTCTTATCAGTGACAATAAAGGCATTTTAGTATATCATATTGTATTATATAATCATAGCCGTAGTGCAGTGGTTAGCACATTGGCCTAACACGTGGTCCCCGGTTCGAGACCGGGTAGAAACTTATGTTGGCCTGGAAAGAGATGGCTGTACTTACCCAAGACCCACCACAAGAAATGATGCCCCTACAACCTTAGTGGTTAAGGGATTCAACCAACCAACTAACCTTGTCTTGCCTATTTGGGCTGTAATCCAGATCGTCACTGGTAGCACACAACAATCTCATCGTAGATAGCTAAAATTGTTGTCGTATTCTACATAGTATGTGTTGCTGTGAGTTAATAGGTGTTAATCTTAAGGGGAATAATTGGCTGAAGTTCACAGTTGATGATACAGGAGCACTTACTGTACTCTTAAAAATAAAGTTACTGTAACTTTACATGAACCTACACAGAATTTTTTTACAGCACCCTTTTTCATTTGTTGCCTGTAGTAGTTTGCATGTGCAAAGTGGTTAAGCCGATGCTGGCGGTAGGGAGTGACGCGCGGTTAGTGGTCTCGAACGATATTTTGGACTTGTTATATTTTTATCACTATTGGTTAAAATGAAAATGGCTATAAAAATATTGATATAAAATAAACAATCAATACATTAATAAAACTTATGTGTATAAGTATAAAAATAGATTTGAAAGTGAATGTAAAAATACATATGTAAATGAGTTGGAATTTCAATAAACATACATTCATGCTGAAGATAACATCAGCATGCTATGTGTTTTTCATTTATAGTAATAACACACACAAATTTATACCTGCAGTCCATAATGAGTTTCCCTGCTTTATAGAGTGAAATTCAGTGCTTCTTTCTGACATGTCTTTCCCCCTTCCACTTACAGAACAAAAGCTTTGGTCCTAGAGCTGCTGGCTGCCGTCTGCCTGGTTCGAGGAGGTCACGAGATCATTCTGTCGGCTTTTGACAACTTCAAAGAGGTGCCCAAAGCCAAATCCGATGCAATTTGAGCTGTCTAATTATTGACTTCAGACCTAAAGTCCACATGGTTATTCTTTCTGGTAATGCAAAAGGGACTTGAAAGGAATAACAATATGTTGTAATGTATTTTTTCTTGATGCACATTTTTTTTCTTAAGTCAGTTTGTTTTCATAGTTTGGCTGGCTTATGTCTGATATTATTAATACGTTATTATATAATTTCACATGTTATTCTCACAGTAAACCGCGAGAGGGCACTCTCGGCCTGTGTTGATAATTTCCACATTGTCTGTAATATATAAAAATAACAGAGAAGAGCTGGACAAAAATGGCACAAAAAATACAAATCAGATTCTGCAGATTATAAACTGCAAATAGTAAAATATGCAGCCGAAAAAGATAATCGAGCAGCAGAAAGAATGTTTGGAGTCAGTGAGAAAGAGACTGGCGAAAAGCAGAGGTGACGATGAGTCTGATGTAAACAACGTGGAGGAGGAAGCGGCGCATTGTCTACCTGCTGAGTTGGGGGAGTTGTTTAAGAGTTACTCCGAGGATGAAGATTTCATGGGATTTAGTGATTTGGAGTAAAACTGGTAGTTTGGTAAGCATGTTCTTTATGCTAGAGTTATCTGAATAACACTTAATATCTTGCGTCATTACTGACATTACCAGGCATCTCAATTATGTCATGTTAGTATCACGCACACTTATTCAGCCTTATTTTTATTTTGAATTGAATGAAAGTTGAGGAACTCAGTGGAGGAAGACATGCTTTGTGGTGATTGATCTCATTAGGACACCAGAATTGTAATAACCTTGAACAATGATCAAGATCAACTTCCTGATAGCAGCTGCGGAACTGCCAACCTGAACTGTCCCCCAGCTCAGCATTCATAGATAGTGGCTGAAAGAGGAACAAGACATTTGATTTGATTTTTAAACTATGGTGTTGTCAAGGTTTTTTGGAGCCAGAAAGAGGTCTCAAACATTGATTCATTTTTGATTTATTATGGTTAAAGTGTCAGAACCAGAACAGACGGAAGACCCAGACGCGTAACAGTTTCACGGGAAGGGGGCAGTCATGCTCGTGAACACAAACAGCAGTGATTTGGCGATCGTTGGGCAGAAGAAGTGAGACAGAGAAGTCAGGCGCGGGAAAACAGTCAGGGTGTCACACCAAGACCCTGTTTTGGCTGTCAATCGCTAAATAATTCTGTGTCCGCAGCTTTAAATCTTAATCAACAGCAGTCAATATTAATAATATTTGCATTAACATATATGCACAAGTGAGACAAACATCAGTATACATAAATGCTTGGAATCTTTTTAACAAGTACAGTGGTCTGAATATTTTACTGTGGCAGGAGGTGACTAATTACAAGGTATATTCTTCCTTATAAAACTGTGACCTTTTAGAACAAATATACACGAAAAAAACAAAGACCTTGTAAAAAGCTGGTCGAAAAATAAATAAGAAGAAAAATTGCGCGTTTTATTCTTTTTGAGTTACCGTTGTTTGTACTTTTCCTTGTGCTTTGTGACACTCGTTACTGGTTGCACTACACAACACAGTAAAATTTAGTGGTCAAATATTACACATTGTCTCTTTAATTTGAATTAAAACAATAAGTCCTTCATTTTTTTTTATAACTATCTTTATTTTGATTATTTTAGTTCCTAAATGTGTAATGAACTGCAGAACAAATATTACTAAAGGGATGAGTAATCCTATGAAATATTTATTTTTCATTTTCAGCTTGTTTGTTGTCAAATAGCAACGCATCACTTTGAAAACACAAATTATTTTGAAAAAACTAACATGGCTTTTTTAGGTTTGCAAGGAGAAGCATCGTTTTGAACGCCTGATGGATTTCTTCCGGAGTGAGGAGGGAAACATTGACTTTATGGTCAGAGCCTTATTTCTTTTTGCACTTCTGTCTTTGCCTTCTTTGATTCTGCTGCGCCTCACAATGTTGTTTTTTCCCGACGTGCAGGTGGCTTGCATGCAATTTATCAACATAGTGGTCCACTCTGTGGAGGACATGAACTTCAGAGTCCATCTGCAGTTTGAATTCACCAAGCTGGGACTGGATGACTATCTTGAGGTAAACATATCAAGTTTATCTTATCTGTTACTCAAAATAAGAAGAGAAGACATCAATTAATTTTAGACTTGCAGGGAGAGCAGGGGAGGACTGTGCAAAAAAACTTGCACAATACTAAATTCCAAATATGTTCTAAAAGCACTCCCCTGAGCCCATTCTTTTTATTAAATCTCAGCAATTGTTTACCAAAAACAGATCGGCCCCAAAGGGTGTGGGAACATATGGCCCCCCGGCAGTATCTGACCTGCCAAGGGTTTTAATCCGCCCCGCGAGACGATACTGAGAAAAGCACGAGAGAAAAATGAGCCGCAGGCAAACAAATAATGACCTGCAGTTTTGAATATGTCCACTGGGTGTCACCAAAGCCATGTATTTGCTGACTGCAGTTTATCTACCAGAAATCATTTGAGGAAACACACATCTTGGTTTTATTTTACCTAAAATAGAAGTCATTGATGTGCTGTTTAAGGCAATACTCATTGATGTAAATCAAGCATTTAAATCATTTGCACTTAAATGAGTGTTTGTGTGCTATTTATTTTGTTTTACAGTTAGCATGAGTTTCCCTGAGCTAAATAAACTGTTGTGGGAATCGGTTTAGTTATTATTGTGCTTTTTTAGAAATGCACAGTTGATAAACACTACAAATATTAGTGTAACAAAGACAAAAAATTGAGGGACGAAAAAGCCCCTCGATAATTGTTTTCTATTTAACTCATACGCCCCTGAATCATAATCGTGATTTAATTGTCAGCCTCCAAAAGATCCAAAGTCCGACAGCTAAGGCTCACTTTTAATGCCATTTATTTAGTAGTCAAACTCACATAAGAGTGTTTTTTACCATTTGGCCCCTGAGCAAAAATGAGTTTTACACTCCTGACGTAAACAGTGCAAAATAGTCTAAATAATGAACAACAGTGAAGTATAAAAGTCCAAATATCTAACTGGCATCTTTCACAATCTCCTTTGCAGGTGTCCAAAATTAAAAACAGTCTAAATGGATCTCAGAGGAGATAACGTGGAGACTCTGTGTCCTGTTCACTGTTACTAATAATGTGATGCCATTTGTTACCCCCAACCCCCTTTTACGCTTTCAGAAAAGTAAACACACTGAGAGTGACAAGCTGTCGGTGCAGATCCAGGCCTACCTGGACAATGTGTTCGACGTGGGTGGTCTACTGGAAGATGCCGAGACCAAGAATGCGGCCCTGGAAAAAGTGGAAGAGCTGGAGGAGCACCTGTCGCACGTAAGCACGGACCCGTAGACCACCAGCAAGGCTCGCCTGGCACATCAGGAGAATTTCAACTCTGTGCACTGCGCACTGTGTCCTACGCTATAATTATAAAGCATGGCGTTCTAGTTTTATATGGCGGTTTTAAGAAATTACGGGGTGTGGAAGGTTTGGAAAATGTGATGCACGTACAGTAACAATCTTGATATTGTTCTGGAGCTGGCTGCTTCCATCTCTGCATCCCACGGAGCCTCGCAGAGTCCATGGAAAAGGTCATGGGCAGCCCTGACATCATTCAAGGATTTTCATAACAAACTCTGCTCTCAGGGATCAGGAATGACGAAGGAGGACCTGTTTGAATTCCAGCGCCGCATGTGCAGCCGTTTCGTAATCAAAATAAAAGCCACGTCACGCTGCTGCCGGTCTCAAATTTCACTTTGATGATGCGCTGAGAGGGAATCATACTGCTAATGCTGCTGATGCTAATATAGAATCGGCATCTTGGCTTTTCTCTCAGGTGACTGAGAAGCTTCTGGAGGTTGAGAATGAAACCATGATGAAGGTTGCTGACTTGGAGAAGGTGCTCTTACAAAAGGATAAAGATCTCCAAGCAATACGGGTAAGCGTGAAGTCAGAAGTGGTGGATCAGTGGTCGGCAACCTTTTCTGTACCGCGGACCATTTAATGTCTGACAATATTCTAGCGGTCCAGCCCAATAATGACATTAGTAGTAATAATAATAGTAATAATAATAATAATAAAAATAAAACCTAAATCCTCTGTGCAATAACTAGACCACTAGGGATGTAGATGACATAGGAAAAGGCATTTGATTTGAACTCATAACACTATTTTTACTCATGGTACTAGAAACAAAAGTTGGATTCGAACATTTCCTCTGTTCTCTAACACAGGGATGTCAAACTCAGTTTGGCTCTGAGGCCACATGGAGAATTTCTGTTTTGAGGCGGACCAGATCAGTTATAATTATTTCAACTCCAAATCTTTAGCTTTGTTTCTCAACATTATGCTTTATCATTCAGCCTACATTAGTAGGCTACCCTACATATTCTTATCACGGATGACAAGGGATTTTCTCAAAACACAACAGATTAACTCACAAATAATGGGGTAACATGTTCATGTTTGGCATTGAATGTGTTAGCGTGTTTATTTTAACAGTTGAGTGAATGCAGTTTTGCACCTGAACCAACTCACCATGCTTAACAAACTCAAAACTTTCCGACCATACACAGCATTTGGATTGCATTTAATGTAAAATATCATAACTTTTGATAGAAATAACCCAGAGACTTGCGCCTGCTCGTTGACATACTCTAAAATTTAAGGTGGGCCTGATTCAATTATTAACGGGCCGGATCCGACGTGCGGGCTATATGTTTGACATACCTGCTCTAACAGAAAACAGAAAAAACAAAAAGTTTTCCTGGAAGATGTAAATAAACGCAAAGAAGCCAGTGAAAAAACCCAATGGTTTATCTGACTTTGAAGGATATTAAATAAATACATTGTAAATTGTATTTTGGCATTGTGTTTATAGTATGCTGTCATTGATTTTAATCATAGCCAATGGTATTTCAATGCTTAGGATGCAGTGATTTCACTACTGTGATCCGAGTTCGATTCCTGTTGCATACGACATTGTGCAATTGTGGTCAGTGATATTTTTCGACTGATCTGTCATTACTCAAACACCGTAGATACTACCATAATATATTTTGTATAACCAAACCAAACTTCTTGTTTGGATTAAAAAAATATGCAATTCATCTGAATAAATGAGGTTCAAGCAAAAAAAAAGTTTTTTTTTCTTTCTGTGCGGCCCGATACCAACTACCCACGGTCCGGTACCGGCCCGCGGCTCGGTGGTTGCAGACCACTGCCGTAGATCATTTTCAAACGAGGTCGCCAGGAAGCAGGATGTTTTCTCAGCTTTTCCATCACCCTCCTGAGCTCTAATTTGCCCCCCTGTGGCCGCGCAGGAGACGTACGAGTCGACAAACACGCAGGTCAACACCCTGAGGCGTGTGCTGAAAGAAAAGGACGCCGCCTTCCAGAGACACTTCAATATTGAGAGGCGGCTTCTGGAGCTAGAGCAGCAAGGCAGCATCCGATTGCACAAGAAGCCTGATGGAGACATCGCCATAGAGACGCTCGCTGTCGGGGGGGCGGGCGTGCTGGCCGAAGGCGTCGGCTTCACTCAGGCTCATTTCGGGACGCTAAATTTGGCTTCAGCACCTTGCACATCGCAAGCAGAGTTGCTCGATCCCAGCTTGCCACCGGCCAGTGAAGCTCCACCACCGCCGCCTCCTCCCCCACCCCCACCTCCTCCACTCCCTTGTTCTGCAAGTGAGCATCCTGAAGCATGCATATTTTTTTTTTCAAATATACAAGATTGTGGGCTTTTAGTTGCTTTTTAATTTTTGTAAAATACATTTACTTCTCACACCAAAACGCATTTAAACTGGTTTTCACAAGCAAAAAAAAAAAAGATAAAGATAAGTGTTTTTATTATCAGAGTTTTGTTCCTTTAAAATATTTTTATATTTTGCTATATTTTTTGCTTGTAAAATTATGATAAAAATAATGATCATTAAAATACTAGTAACACCAAAAATGTTTTTTATTCTCTTACTATATGTTTATCTTTTGAAAAAGAAAATGAATAAACAATTGTTTTTACATACGTGATATTGATAAGATTAAGGATTGGTAGACATCTAAAACAAGGAAAGTCATCTTTAATGAATGTTGAGCTTGCAAGGAAAACAGGGAGAGAGCCTAATCTGAGATAAGAGATTACGACCTCAGACAACCAGTGTTAGCTATAGTTACCGGTACTCACTACTTCTTCCAAAAAGTAACTGAGTTAATAACTGAATTATTCCATATTCCGTAGCAAGTTTAATTGTAGAGATGGGAATCACCACTATTTTTTGAGAACCATCTTTTTTGGCGCGGCTCATTAAAAAGAACATTATGCACGGAATAAGTTAAAAAGTGGGAAAAATAAAGAAGGAGGTGAGTAAAAAGAAAAAGAAGAAAATAATAAACTTTACATTTTTCAATAAACACATTAACACTATAAAATTATGATAAATAATAAAAATATGCATAAATCTACAAAAAAGATAAAATACAAAACAATGTTAATCTTAATTTCAACCACATAGAATCTCTGGGAAAAAAAATTCATATTGACCAGTCACACGAAAAAACAGGCGTCTCGAAGGGAAAAAGCTGTTGATCGGTGGGGAGCCGGCTCCCTTCGTTCACTTCCAAGGGGCCGTTTCGTTTGCAAAGTCATTGACTTGAAAAGCGCTATATAAATGCAGATCATTTCATTTCAAACGACATTAGTCGGTTGCCGCTCAGGCGCCTTTTCTTTCGGCGCATTAGTAAATACTAATCGCTGTCCAACTATGTGGTAGTCGCTATTTTGAATGGTAACATGATTGGAAAAGAAGTGATGTGACTTAGAGCAGAGCGTAAAACCGGGCCGCTGAAAACGGCTTCAGGTGGGCCAAGGGGGTTACGCCACCATTGGCGTTCTGAAGCCGAAGTAACGCACCACTTTTGACAGTCAGTCATGGTAACGGCGTTGTAACGGCTGAAAAACTAATCAGTTCCATTACACCGTTATGTAATGGCGTTATTTGTAATGGCATTATTTGTAATGCCGTTATCTATAATGGCGTTGTTTCCAAGACTGTAGATAACAGATTACAACCTGTTCTGAAGGCCCTCGCCTGAGCCCTTCCTTTTTATTAAATCTCCTAGGTTAAAAAGAATATCCACCCTAAAGGGTTTGTAATAAATGTATTCGGTTTTTGATATTTTACACCTGCAAAGGAGATTTCGTAGGACACCAGTTCGTTATTTCGACAATTGTTCTTCTAGATTATTCTATTCTCTATTCTTCTATTCTCGCTGTTGATTGTTTTTTTTATGTTATTTTGTTTATTACAACCGTGTTTCTGTTCTCTGATCCCACACCTTTTAGGGTGGATCTGATTTTGTTAACTAGGAACTTTAAGAAAAGAAAGAGTGTGTCACAAGCCAGAAATGGAGACAGGACCAAGTAGCGTTCGTTTACACAGTTTTATTGATAAAGAGGGAAAGCAGTGCTTGCTTCCACGATCCGATGATCGACGGACACGGGTAGCAGGTGGCTGCAACGCGGAAGTGGCACTTCCATGTCGAGCGCGGATAATCGTAGGCGGCAGGGATACTGGTCACTAGCTGGGACGGGAGCAAGGGCGGTATCGAGTTCAGAAAAGAGGTCGGCAACGGGTGTCAGGCAAGAAACAGAGCAAAACAGGTCAGTGGTCAGGATGGCAGATCAGGGCAGAAACGGGTCCAGAAACAGGTCAGCAACAGGTATCAGGCAGGAGAAAACAGGGCAGGAAAATGTCGGAAGGTATGAGCTTGCCTAGCTGGGAGCATAGGTTCGCAAACGGTCTGATGGCTTCCTCTTGGAAGCCGGGGGTTTAAAAAGAGTCTCTTAACCAATCAGTGCTCAGGGCTGTTGGCGCCAATTGGGCGATCACAGGTGCCCTGAATCAGCAATCATGACAGAGTGCAGGTGAGGGCCTTTAGAACAAGTTGGACTTTCTTACCTGAAGTCTTCTCTCCCACCTTGAGAATTCAAAATCCATTGATGTCTTCTCTCCTTATTATGAGTGTCCGCTAAAGTTTAAATGATTAGTGTAAAAATCAAATAACAGATAGTCACAATGAGATAAACAGTTCATAATAGTCAAGGCAACTAACAATATCGCATAAAAAAGTCATACTTTGACTGGCATCCTATGCAAGCTCCTTTGCAGGTGCCCAACTTTAAATACAGACTAAAGTTATCAGATATAATAATTTCTGCTGTTCTTGTTCTTGTTACTTCTATTACCGTTATTATTATTATTACACTTTTTACTATTATTATTATCATTACTATTATTAATGTTATCATTATATTTTTTACTCTTACATTTAATATTGTAACTAGTACTGTATATCTAGCTTTTCATTTTAAGTTTTTTGTTTTACCGTAGTTGAACCTGCTTTTCTAGTTAGAGAGCAGTTATTATTATTTAAACTAAATTGTAAAAAATATTTACCGTAAATAATTATTATTAAAGAGTATTTGTTGTAGTAGTCGTTTTAAAAGTAGTACTAGCTTATATTTTTGTTCATTTTAAGTATTTTTATAAAGCCAAAAAACAATGCTTAAAATGTAAATTATTTTTAGCAAAATTAGATTGATACTTGTTAGCATTTGTGCTCATTTAATGACTTATTTTACATTTTTTTTCACTTACGTTTTCAAAAAATACAAATGTTCATTTAAGTTTATTTTAATTTTACTAAAATATTGAAAACTGAATCATGAAATAATAATGAAAAAAATATTTTAGTTTAGTACTTCAAATAATTCTGATTAGATTTGTTAAAAAAGAAAAATACATTTGTAAATTCGGATAAATGATTTGCTACTGCAATAAGAACATTTTACTCTGAATAATGATTATTTCAAATTTGTTATGCCGTTTTTCTATCTGGACATTTTGCAGTGTCATCATTTGCATTATTTCCTACAGGCTTTAGTGCACCTATTCCTCCTCCTGCTCCTCCTCTTGCACCTCCTCTGCCAGAAGCTTCTCCTTCAGTTATACTCAGCTTGGGTCTCTCAGGTAATGATTTTTCGTACGCTTTTCCCCCTTCAACTAATGGAGCCAAGCTTAATTGTTGTATTCCCTGCAGCCATTAGAATCAAGAAACCCATCAAGACAAAATTCCGCCTTCCTGTTTTTAACTGGACCGCCCTCAAGCCCAATCAGATCAACGGCACTGTCTTTAACGAAATTGATGATGAACGAGTGCTCGAGGTACACATTTTCAGAGATTCATAAACCTCAATAGTGGAGTTAAATTTGTATATGTGCCTGCTTGCAGGAACTGGATCTGGAACGGTTTGAGGAGCTTTTCAAAACGCGTGCCCAGGGTCCGATTGTGGATGTGTCATGTACAAAAAGTAAAGTGTCTCAGAAGATGGTAAACAAAGTTACACTGCTGGACCCCAACCGCTCCAAGAACTTAGCCATCACGCTCAGGAAAGCCAATAAGACCACAGAGGAGATCTGCAAAGCAATAGAGAAGTATACCACTATTTTATTTTTCAATGTTAATGCAGCTGAATTGCACTTTGCAGTTTGCTACCTAGCCAACTAACTTTTTTTTACATTCTAAAAAAGATACTTCAGGGTTTGGACTCTAACATGTAATACGTTTTGTAACATCAAATTTTCCTTGTCTAACCAAAAGTATGTGATTAAAAAGTGATCAAGGTTTGTAACCAGTTATCAGTATTAAATGCAAAATATAAAACTTTTTTTTTGTGATTTCGATAAATGTGGTAAGACCAATACCATTACAAGTACTTGAGTTGTCACCCATTCCAATACAGATAGAAGTACCATTAGTATCTGAAACAATTTTAAGGAAATACTCGTAATAAAAATACCAATTCATCCCAATATTACAGTTTTCCTTGACTGGAATCAAAAGTCACTTTTCCATTTTTTACATTTCCTAAGCCTGTATTTTAAATAGCTACAAAATGGCAACTGATACTTGCATTCCATTCCCTTAAAAGGGCTCGTTATAGCTCATTACTAGATTAATACTAATAGTCAAGTCAAGTCATGTTTATTTGTGATGCCCTTAATCACAAGAAGTCTCAAAGGGCTGTATAGACTACTCTAGAGACTACTATTACACCATCTCCTGAGGGCAAGGAAAAACTCAAAAACCTCAACTTGAGGAAAATGAAGAAACCTTGAGAAGGGACAGCACATGAGCTAATACCCCTTTCGGGAGGACCAGGCTGCAATGGATGTTTCATTAACAACTAATAAAAATTGAAAAATAATAAAATCATTCACGCATAATATACAATAAAAAATGAAATAAAAAGGATGACCAAGTATGCAATGGATGTAGCATTTACAAACAATATACATACATTGTCAAGATGAAATATATTGTAGGTCATTCATATGCTATAGAATAGAAGTGTGTTTTAAGCCTAGATTTAAACACATCGAATGAGGATGCAGATCAAATCTCAGAGGGCACAGCATTCCACAGCACCGGGCCCCAAATGGAGAACACTCTAAAACCGATGGATTTCTTCTCCGCTCTTGGGATTACTAGTAGACCAGCATTTTCAGAGGGAAGGCTCTGAGCAGGAACATAGGGTGAAGTTAAATCTGAAAGATATGATGGGGCAAGTCCCTGCATAATTTCATTTACATTAAACAACTCCGTGAAAGGTTTGGGAACCCTGGGCTATGTCACAAATATGGATACCTAAAAAAGGCTAGCATTGGCCCTTATACAAGGTGTTGAATGTTATCGTAACATGTAGAATTATTTATCACAAAATGATGAGGAAAAAAAAACTGTTTTTCTCCTACTTTCCTAGATTTGACTTGAAGGCCTTACCAGTAGACTTTGTGGAGTGCCTGATGCGCTTCCTGCCGACGGAAGCGGAGGTCAAAGTGCTCCGGCAGTACGAGCGTGAGAGGCGGCCGCTGGACCAGTTGGCCGAGGAGGACCGATTCATGCTCCTCTTCAGCAAGATCGAGAGGCTGACGCAAAGGATGAACATTATCACCTTTGTGGGCAACTTTGCCGACAACGTTGGCATGCTAACGCCGCAACTCAACGCTATCATCGCCGCCTCCGGCTCCGTCAAGTCTTCGCCCAAGTTGAAAAGAATGCTTGAGGTCGGTTACCTGGTGCTTTTGATTATTATCTTGGCAAAAGTGAAGCTGTTTTAACTCTGACTGATTCACATTAACACTACTCTCACTCCGGCCACCACCTTTTTGACCTGTTGCCCTATGCTAGGCAATGCAGGACCCTTAAAACAAAGACTAACAAGCTCAGAGAGAGTTTCTTCCCCAAGGCCATCACCACCATAAACAAGCATGATAGACTGTGAAAGATATATGTATTGCCGGTGATATTGAAAAGGGGTATTCATATCTTTTTTTTTTTCCGTTGTATTTGGGAATTTTGTTGCTGCTAAATGTCATTGCAATAGTTTTCACTAGTATTACAAAAGAAATTTGCACTTTAAAGTTGGGCTAGTATCCAAGCACTATCTTGTAAATGTTTTTGCCTATTTATCCTGATATACTTTTATCTTAATTTTTTCTTTTAAGTCTTTATTACGTGTTTATCCTGGAGTTGAATATCATATCTCGTTAAAACAATGTTTATTATGTTGTTATCAATTATAATAAAGACAATTGAATTCAAAAGGCATTTACAAGGAAGTGCTTGAATGAAAGACTGTCAGACAACAAGGTGATCCAAAAGAATAAAAACTGCTTGGAGACCAAAAATGGAAATGACACTAGAAAGTTCATTCTATCAGTAAAATATTATGAAAAATAAATGGATCCTAACATCCACACTAAATGTCTCACACTCCCTTTGCGTAGTACATACAGTATTTATATATTTTTGGGGCGCCTAGCTTTTAATGGAAAGGAGAGTGAATAGTGACAAGAAAATGGGAGCTGAAGAGAACTGACTATCTTGATAATACGGATACACTCACATGTTTGTCAAAGCAAAATCCTAAGAATGGTAAATTAAACTCTCAACGCACATCATGTAGAACTGGGGTCACAAACTTTTTTGAAGCTGGAAGCTACTTTTTGTTACTGACTGTCGCAAAGGGCTACCGTTTTGATATATGTTTCTATAACAACAACTTATGTTATTACTATGTTGTTACTATGTTATTACTGAATTGTAATTACGAAAAGTTAAGTCATCCACTGAAAATATTTTGTCAGTTAGTTATCAAATTTACAAGAAAATCGCAGTGGCCCATCTCTTTTGAGCTATTTACAGAAGTCTTTATCACGTGTTTTATCTTGTGTATCCTGGAAGGCCATTTCCAATCTTCTTGCAAACAATTCTCACTACATTGTTATCAAGACAATAAAAACAATTCCAACCTATTTCAGATTATTTTAGCCTTGGGCAACTACATGAATAGCAGCAAGAGAGGTTGTGTTTACGGCTTCAAATTGCAAAGTCTGGATCTGGTGAGTAACACTGAGTTTTTTGGGCACGTGTGCCCATCAGTCAACTTCCCAAGCAGTTTCCTGAGCTGATTCTTTTGTTTTTTTGCGCAGCTGCTGGACACCAAATCCACAGACAGGAAAATGACGCTGCTGCACTACATTGCGCTCATTGTAAAAGAAAAATATGCCGAGCTGGCTAACTTCTACAATGAGCTGCACTTTGTGGAGAAAGCCGCAGCGGGTGAGTACAGACTAACACTCCTGTTGCTTTTTGTAAGGCAGCGGGTCTGCAGAGATCATTTTGTTCATTCATGAAAGAATAAAATTACACAAAACCCTTGCAGAAAATAGCCTGCTGCCCCACTGACAGACATGGCATTTTATTTAAGTTTTTTTTCTAATTATATTCAAGGATGAATTAGGCCCCTTAAGAAGCTAATTATTCTTGCATTTGCCCTATCAGGCTTTTTAGCTCATTTTGAGATTTTTTTTTATATTTTACTAGAAAAATAAGTGAAAAATATAGTACAACGAGAAAAACTAGTCAAAAACATGGATACAAAGATAATATCATTCCTTTCTCCCAGTGGAACTTTGTTTGCTGTATTATCCAATAGCAATCAAATCAGACAACTGTTTCAATGAAAATCGTCCTTCTCTCGTGGATAAAGAAAACATTTACCGTTGAAGAAGCTAATATTCATAGAATGTGGAGAACTTTCAATCCAACAATAATTAGTCAACTATTAAAGTAGTGCAACTGCAAAAAAAAAACCTGTTTTGCTAATTTTAGATTTTACCCTTAGAATGAAAGAATAATCCCTTTTGCTGAAAAAAAATATAGTAAAGTAAGATTAATGTACTATACCCTTTACCTTGAAAAACAGAAGAATACTTAAAAGGTTCTCTGCACTATACATGTTTCTATTTATAGTATAGAAAAACAGTTTGACATTCTAACTAATTTTATTTTCAATTAATCATTTTTGGATTGAACATTTTCCAAATTTTGGGGAATTAATGTAGGGTGCTACTTTTCTCGTGATTGACTTTTCTTCCCACAAAAATGAAATACTTGAAAAAAGACTTGGATAAATAGAGTTAATAGTTATTATTTGCATGTGTAACTATTTTTATAACCAATTGATTACACTTGAATGGATTATTTTCCGTTCAATTATTATTTTTTTCAATTGAATCTGTTTTTAGCTTCCAATATAGTAAAAACATATAAGAGCAAAATTATCTTTTGATTAATCAAAACTTTGATGTGTTCTACAATCAATTCATCACTTTATGGATGATGTTTTCTCCAAAAAAACCTCTAAAACGACGAGCATGTCAAACTCAGTTTGACTTGGGGGCCCCATCCAGACTTTCTGTTCTTAGGTGGGCCGCAGTTTCCAATACAGTAAGGAAAATATTAGAGAAACTTATCTTTCAGTAAATCAAAACTTTAATGTGTTCTATGATCAATTCATAACTTTCGGGTGATATTTTCTCCAAAAGACCTTTAGAAACCTTTAAGACAGGCGTTTAAAACTCAGTTTGTAGCCTACCCTACAAATTATAAGTACGGATGATAAGGGATATTTTCTAAGCAGAACACATTTTTCAGAAAAAATGGAGAAAAAAATGACTTTCATGCTTGGCAATGAATGTGTTAACAATTCATCTATTTTATCCGTTGCGTAAATGCAGCTATACTTCTGAACCAACTTACTAAAAACGTCCCAAACATAAACGTACTTAAGTGGGAGGTATGAATGAAATATGCTTGTCTCAATTGTCACACTGCTTTGAAATAAATGAATACAAATATTTAAAATAAGAGTTTTAGCAGTGAATGGGCAATAACATCAGATCAAATTACTTGGCTGGGCTATACTGAAGCTAAGAAAATACTTCACAATATTGTCTTTAACATGATACCAGACTCAAACTCTCGTACACTTCTACTGCCCTCTACCGGTGGGAAGGAGCATTTGATTTGTATTTATTTTAAAAATTGCAACTTTTGATAGTAATGAGCGAGAGACTTGCTTTTTTTGACATACCTGTACTCAGACACAGCCTGATTCAGCCAGCAGGCCGTATGTTTGACATGCCTGCTCTAAGCAAAAGAAATACTATTTTTTGATAGGTAGATGGTCCTAAACCAAAAACAATTGCCTGTCATAACCTTTTTAGTATGTGGACCTCATGGGCTAACTGATTTTATTGACCGTGCACAAAGTGTCGCTGGAAAACGTTCTGCTGGATGTGCGAGAGCTGGGAAAAGGCATGGAGCTGATCCGGAGAGAATGCAGCCTCCATGACCACTCTGTCCTGAAGGGCTTCGTACAGACCAACGACACCCAGCTAGAGAAGCTGCAGAAGGATGCCAAGACGGCAGAGGTGGGTTACTACGCCCCCGCTTGAACAAGAACAGACCGAAGAATGTCGTGATGTTTGTACTTATATGTCACTGCTTGCATTTTCATCCTAATTCTAGGAAGCTTTCAATAATGTGGTGAACTACTTTGGAGAGAGCGCCAAGACCACTCCCCCATCAGTCTTCTTCCCCGTTTTTGTGCGCTTCATCAAAGCCTACAAGGTGACAGCACACACAAGTAGCATACATCTCAACACTCACGTTTCCACAATGCAGATTTGAAGGACGTTTCCCTACATAGACAGACAGATGCGGTCGATTTTGTTCGCCTCTGTGCCTCCGGACGTGGCGCGAGGTCTTGGGCCCCAATAACAGGAAAGGCCAGCTGGGTCTGACTGTGGGGCCACAGCTGCACTGTTAGGACGACTTCTTCCTTCTTGTGGGCTCCGCCCCAAAGTCCGTGTGCAGCCCAGTCATGCTGCAGACTTCCTCAGATTGTTTGCACTTACGATTTATGCCATCGGCTTACGGAAATGCACACCATAAGGACTTGTGTGTTCATGATAAAACAAAAGTCGCACTGTGCTTTCTCATATTACGTTTTGAGGAAGATCTTAAATTGATATTCTGTATTATTTAACAATAACAATATTGATTTATTGATTTGAATAATAAGAAGACATACATCAATTTTCATTTCAATACTTTTAGGTCGAGGAATGTGATTATTTCTCATACCATTAGGCTCACCTAGAGGGAACTGACATGATTGTCTGTCATCTTGCGGCGAGGGTAACCCCCAAAAACCTCGTAAAAGGCTGGATGAAAAAAATAGAGGAAAAATTGTGTTGTGTGGTCACTTCTCCGTAGTTTGTAATCTTACTTTTTGTTTGTAGCACTCGGTTTTGCTACTCAATACAGAGACATCTAGAGGTCAGATGTTAAACAGCTCCCCTTCTAGCACTGAACACAATTAGGAAGAAATATATACATAGCTTGCTTGATTATTTCCAGAAGGTGAAGAGCACATAGGGTTAATTTTAGTAATGTCTATAAATATTTAGGTTAGGGTTTGAGTTAGACGTTAAGCATTTAATTGATATATTATTGTTAATATTTTTACTATTATCTTGCACATCAAAACATTTTTTGTTGTAACTGTAAAAAAAAGAACTATTTATCAGGGTGTTTTATTTTTTGTATTTCAAGACAAAAAAACTACGTATATACTGTAGAAACATAAAAAAGTAATGTTTTAAATGTGACAAATTAGAATTACAAATATAATTAGAATTGTCTTTTTTGTCATTCATATCAACGTTGTGAATCAAGACAAAAAAGATCAAAGACTATCATGGTGAATAAGCAAAAAATAATAATAATTACAACACAGTGCTTAGAAAAACTGACCTGAGTTATAATAATAATGCAATGAAGACGAATAGTGCATTGGAAAAATAGTGCAATAAAAATAAGTGCAATAACATTTAGCAGCGAGGAACCACCAATCATTACTGTTTCACTTCTTTTAACACTAGAACGTCTCCTGGTGGTGGAGCAGTGACATAAACAAATATACATATATATAGAAATGCAAAGGTACCTGCCAACAGACTTTATTTTTGTTCTATTGATATATGTTCAATGATTTTAGTTTATTTAATAAATTATATTATCTTATAGTAATTCACACAGTAAAAATGCCCCTAATATTTGTCTTCGTCAATGAATTTCCAACATAGGCAATTGGGTTACATTTTAAATGTACTACTGCTGGGTTATACAAAAGCAAAAACAAAGGGTTCATTTTTAGACATTTCACTTATTGCAACTTATTTTCATAACACACTCAACAATTGAATGCAATGTTTCTCAAATAAAAGTAACCCAATACAAATAGTAAGAAAACTTTGACCAAGATGAACAATTTTGATAACAAACAAACCAGCTGTGAAAAATAAATAAATATACGAAATGAAAGCATTTTACCTTATCCTTTTTTCTTCAGTACTTTAAAGTAGCTATAAGGAATTTGGAACTTATGAACTCTCTGCCTCCATCTCCTTGCTTAAAGTCATGATTGCAGCCTTAGTGAGTTCATTCCTGATTTGTGTGCAAATACGTGCATTTCTTAGACATGCTCGAATAAACTGTGCTTTTTTTATCTTTCTTGGGGTTTTGGGTTGGCGTTTGGACTAGCAATGAAATAGGCCTCTTCTTACTTTCATCATTTTCATGCTACACAAACAAACAGAAAGAAGAAGATACGCAGGGGCGTGCATGAAGTTACTGTGAATAACACCACCCGCCCCACCCTCCATTCCTGTTACCCAATGTGCTTTGCTAAGAGTAAGATGAAAGAATATAGGCGGGGTGGGGAAAAAAGATTTCTTTGAATTCAGTTGGACATTGTTAACACATACTTAATAGAGAAAATATTCTACTGTTAACCTGTTATTAAAATCTTTTTTAACTGTGTTTTTTATTTAGAGGTAGTACTGTATGACAAAATGAGTCAACCGTAAGGTAATCCTTATTGACTATCATCTACTATTAATCATGGACGCCAAAGAGGTATGTATGATGTCCATGCTAGGGGACAGATAAAGCTAAATGAAACCTGCTATATAAAACAACCATATTTCATTACATATCATAAAACATTCTTAGAGGAAAATAGCCAGAATTGCTGTCTTTTTTTTTCTTGCTTTCACCACAAAAAGTCAAAGGTGGGGTGCATAGTTTAAAGCAGGGGTCGGGAACCTATGGCTCGCGAGCCATATATGGCTCTTTCTATGAGTATCTGTGGCTCAGAGACCAATTTGATTGCATGCAAAATTTCTCCATCTTGTTCAAAACCGGAGGTGTCTATCCTATTCAGGTACACGTAAAGCCAAACCAAAGCTAAATTTAAAGGAAACACTTCGCAGTATATATAGGGCACGTTTTTCACTACAATTTACAGTCAAGGTGTCACACAAAAAAAAGGGGGAAAAAAAACTCGTTTTGGCTGTACAACGCTAAAGAATCCTTTATTTAAAAGTTCACTATATAATCTGTGTTCAGTGTTCAGATACTTTATGATGAATCCACAGAACTGTAAATACGCCAAAACACCGGAAGAGAACTTAGTCATTTGATTGGGTGAGTGGGAGGGATGGGTGGAGCTATGCAAAAAGTACAAACATTCCCTCCCATCTCTCGCCAAAGGTAAGCACATAAGGCTCCCTATTCTCAGAATGTTGTGACGTTTTTACAAAATAAATGCTTGCATCTGGTTTTGAAACCAATATGTATGAAAAAAAGGGTCAAAAGGAGTTTAACCGATCTTGAGTAATTGCAAGAAAGAGACAAGTTTAAAGTGGTCTGTTTGTTGAATTTGGGACAGGGGCTCTGGCATTATTCTCTTTTCATAATTTTTCATCAAATCATCAAAAATAAATGTGCTGAAGACTAAGCTCTTGTCTGGGGCGCCGGTTTAGCAATTTAGTAAATTTGTCTCATAATATATGGTGTGGCTCTTTCCCAAAATAAAATTAATATTTTTTGCTTTTATGGCTCTTTGAGTCAAAAAGGTTCCCGACCCCTGGTTTAAAGTGTCCTTAAAGAGTTTAAAATTAAATATTTTCTCTATTAAGTGTCAACAATGCCTAACTGAGTTCAAAGAGCCTTTATATTTTTTTCACCACTTCTATGTGCTTTTATATTAGTTGAAGAGTTATTCCAAATGCGTGCTGGTTGTGGTAATTTATTCTAGGATGAAAATGGTGAAAGTAAGAAAATGACCATTTCAAATACAAAACCCCCCAAAAAGATTAAATAAGAAGAGTTTATTCGTAGGTGCACGCGGCACACAAGCAGCTTGACAGAGACTGTATTGATGATTTCAGCCAGAAGATGGTGTCAGGAAGTAGAATATTTGAACTTACGGAAACCCGGTTTGAGTAAGGAAAGGTGGAACGTGCTTCAGAGATTTGACCTCTTGCTGATCTTTTCCGTATGTTATTAGGATGCCGTCGACTACAATGAACAAAGGAAGAAGCAGGAAGCGGCCATGAGGGAAAAATTACTTGCTCAAGAAGCCAAGCAGCATGACCCAAAGGTTTGTGTCCCAACACTGCGGCGTTCACACTGAAATTCACCTCAAAACGACCCCTTTCGCTGGTGTTGCAGGTCCAAGCTCAAAAGAAGCGGCATCAGCAGCAAGAGCTGATTGCAGAACTGCGCAAGCGGCAGGCCAAAGACCACCGGCCAGTGTACGAGGGCAAAGACGGCACCATTGAGGACATCATCACAGGTGGGATGGACTGCCCCGGGACCGCCGTGGTCGTCCGCTGCTCAGCTTCTTTGAAATGCACCTTGTGTTATGTCATTTTCGCGCCTTCTCTTCACCGACCCGCCACGTAGCGGCAGTTCCGTCGCCTCCTGATTTCCATATCGAGCGTTCACAATTCATATGTTGAAACTGTAATGTGAAAGCCACACAACTCACTCTCAGGCAGGAAAATCAATGCAAGTATTTTAAAAGGGTTACAATACAATATCTTCCGAAAAAATCTTTATTCAGTGGTAAAGTCCAGCCGGATATTAGCAAGGAGAACTATAACTTACATTTCCAGCTGTTTTAATAATACTTTGCGTTGTTCATACTTCAGTTGTTTAAAAGACGCTCCCATTTAGGGACGTCTGCATTATGAGATGCCTTTAGGAGCATTTGAAGACATTCCTCCAGATGTCTGAGCGATTTTTTTTATAATGTGTTGGCATAATCAGGTACAACAGGATATTAATTTCTTGAAGGGGGTGACACCTCAAGAAATTCTTATGTGGGCACCAGACACTTAGAATCTTTGGATGGCACACAAAAACTGAAAGCCATGATTTCATTTATTTCAGGTTCAAAGCAAAAGAAAAATAAATATATTTAAAAAAACAAAACAATTTAATACAGTTTATTTTCCTTTCATTGTGAATTTATACTGCCAAAAGTATACACAAAAATTCACAAAAATATCAAATGGGAAAAAGTGTCAAAACATCCATTCAAAATGTATACGAAAACCTAGGTTAATTACAACGAAGACTACTATTTGCTAATATTTGTTATTGTCTAGTTTTATTACATGTTTTTCCAACTGCACGCTAAAAAATATACATTTAAGATCTAAGGTAAGATGATGATTGTTTTTAAAAAATACAGTAAAATAAAATAAAAATAATATTAAATGGAGCAAGTATGTATTCTACCTGATTGAGAACATTTTACAGTTTTATTAATTTAACTTTTCTTATTGTACGGAAAAAAATAAGAAAAATTCCGGAAAAATACAGTTATAAAAGAAAATTATAATTAATAATTGTTTTTGTACAAATTTGATAGCTTGCCACTGTGTGAAGTCCACTTTCCAATTCGATGAAAGGAATGCAGTTAAAAAGACATTGTGTATTATTTACATCATCCTAGTGGTAGAAAAAAAACTCATTAAAAACAGTATTTATATGAATAATAACTAAAGATACATGAAGTATGCAAAAAGGGAATTGGTTTTAAATACTCGTACGTCCAGAAATTTTATTTTATTTTACATAACATGAGACTTACCTATAGGGAGCTGACACGATTGACCGCCATCTTTCTGATACGAGTATCCCCAAAAACCTGTGCAAAAAATGGTATGGTCTAGTTTGTTGCAGTTGTTTTCGGTTGAACTACACAATTATCTAGTGGTCAAACATGACGCAGTTTCCCTTCAAAATTATTTAAACAAGAGAGTATTTTTTCGCATTATTGTAACATGGCTTTTTCAGTGTCACTGTTAGTTTTGAGGGTTACAGATTGAGCTTAGAAATGACGCATACACTAACTGTTGATGCTGATGATAGATCAGAGCCGAACGTTAACATAATGAACATTTCCCGCCCTGGGCAACTTTTCCCACAAGGAAAAGTGATGCATCGTCCATCCAGCCGATCTGCGGCGGTGATGAGCTTCTCCTCAATGGCTCCTGAATGTGTTCCAGTGTTTGGCCCTCCCCGCTGATAAAAAACATGTTCTCTCTTCCTCCCTGTGTCTTACCCCCCTCCCAGTTCTGAAGAGCGTGCCCTTCACAGCCCGCACGGCTAAACGTGGCTCACGGTTCTTCTGTGAAGCCAACCTCTGCGAAGACGCCAACTGCTAGCCCTTCCCCCTTTAACGCCAAGGTTGTCCAGGTGGCTTTCAAATGCATCCTGCCCCCATTACTCTCTTCTTTCCACTTTTTTGCATGTTGCATGTTCCCTCATCACTCCATCCCGCAGCCAGCGTGCACTAACTTGGGCCCTCATTTAGTTTGTGTTCATCATGAAACAACTCCTCATCCTGTGATAAGAGTCAGCCAAACCTCTTTTGGGGGAGTGTCAACGTGTACATAATACAGGGGTAACTGTTACTAGGAGCTTAATTCAATGCAGGATCTTAGCTTGAATTGCTCATTTAACAAGCCGTTTGTAATCATTTCACATTTTGTACACCGTATTAAAAGATGTTATACCGGTTTTCATGAGGAAATGGTTTGCACATTTGTCAGACACGCAAAAAGGTCCTGTGTTTGAGACCGGGTGGAAACATGTGTTGGCTTGGAGACGGATGGGCGCCACAAAGTTGTACTTGCCCAAGACACACCACAGGAACTGGTGCCCCTTTGACCATAGTGGGTAAGGGATCCAACCAACCAACCTTGTAGTTCCCATTTTGGCTGTAATCCAGATCTTCACTGGTAGCAGACAACAATCTCATCATAGATTGCGAATATTGTTGCGGTATTTGACATAGTCCGTGTTGCTGTGAGTTGTGGTTGTAAGGTTTTTTTATCACATTAGGGAGGATTTGCAATCATTATTAAGGGGACCAATTGGCTGAAGTTCACAGGTATGAGTTTGAGAGACTGTTGACGATACAGAAGCACTTACTTTACAGTTAAAAATAAAGTTACTGTAACCTAAACATATACACAGAATTTCTTATGGAACATTTTTTTCATTTTTTTGCCTGTAGTAGTTTGCATGCGCCAAGTGGTCAAGCCAATGCTGCCGGTAAGCAGTGATGAGCGGAAGCGGTCTATTGGTAGTTGCTGGGACAGCTCGTGTACTGCATTTTCTTTCATATAGCAAAATAGATTTTTTTGTTTGTTTGAAAAAAAAATATATTATGAAATTCGCGTGTTTAGAGGTGCTCATAGATCTCAAGTAAAATGACCCCTTTTTTATGGAGCGGCTTACATTAAAAAAAAGAAGCGTGAAGTAAAAATCTTTATTTTGTAGAATTACTGTATATTCTATGAGGTGCAAACTAAAAACCAAACATTGACAATAATTTGAACGTATACCTTATAATCCGGTGCTCATTAGGAGGAAATAGGCTATATTAAATCATAAATACATAATTACAGTGAAATGCTTTTACATACATTAACCATTTATGAATGAATCAATTCATTTTAGTAATGAAAACAGATTTCCTAATATTGTGTTCCATGGAATGAGTTTTTTTTTTAAATTTTCTGACATTTTTAATACAAATGTTGCCTAACTTCAGTTTTATTTCATGCGGCT